>NC_059218.1:2456930-3199430 GCF_020615455.1 Coregonus clupeaformis
CCAGAATCAATGGTACCAACCACAGCATCAAACACACCAGAATGGTGGACCAAGAAGACCAGGTGTCTGCTGGGGGTGCAGTCAATCAGGACATATGAGAAGGGATTCTCCTACAAAACCGCGGGTGCCCAGGCAACCACAACAGGGAAATTGAATGGCTGCAGTCTTAGAACTCATGGGGAGGACCAAATCAGGGTAGTTAGAGAAGCAATTATTTTGTACTAGAGGACAGGATTTACTTTTTGTAGGTTCTGGATTGATTGCACAACAATTTATATTTTTACTAAAATCAATGGAGCAGGTTGAAATGATTAGATTACTGGAAAGTGGTTATGGGTTTGTTATGTTATAGGTGTGTATTCCACTTAATGAAACATTATAATGTCTGATGTGTCATGATTGGGAGTCTTTTTTCTGGGATTGATGGAAATCCCCTACAGTATGAATGATGAGGGAGATGTAGGAGACCACGTCTCAAACAACATTTTAATAGATACTTGGGATCAAATATCACTGATTCCTTACACTGAGAAATTGACTGTATTTGTGACAGGGAAAAGTATTACATTCAGTGGGGTTAAAGAATCCTTCCGAGGGTTAAAGATAATGAATTCTGAAAGGTGAAATGTAAATTGACAGTATGAGGGTTACAAATAGTCAAATGGTGTATCATGCTGCATTTAAACAATCGCTGGAGGGGTTGAATTTGAGTGTAGTGGATTGTAGTAAAGTGTTATGGGCGTCGAATGACGAGGACACTAATGGGCAAAACCCTCATCACATTAGTAAACTATTTTGGTAGAAGAGAAGCCACATGGCATGTGGGAAAGTACAACCAACGAGGCAAGAGATAGCATATTTGGGGATTTGAGTTTTCGACGTCACGAAGCATGTTGGGCGTGATCGAGTGGTAGCAGTGCGACTAGGGAAAAGCCTAGGGGTTTAAATCTTATGGGATTTTATTTTGTTTTATGTGCACTAGATTGTGGAATTAAACGGGGAAGGGAGCAGTCACGAGTGATGTTCTTGAGGGTTTTCTGAGTGAGGGGATCAGGAGATGTGGCAATAGAGAGTGAGAATTTCGAATTTAAATTGTTTGGACTGATTAAGAGGTATCAAAATGGAAGCTAACTAAATGTGTACTTTTTCTTCCAGGAAAAAGGGGGGAGTGATTTTCTCTTTTCTTTGAAATATGTTCTGAGACTAGAAATAAGGCCTGGCTATTTTTTGTTTGTTTATTGTTTTACTATATGGTGTTCAAATAACCACAAACAACCTACTTAGCATGAAATGTTAGCTGTATAGGATTTATATTTTTTATTTTAGGGTTCTTTTCACGGGGTAGAAGTGGTATGTCTTAAGGGGGAAAATACATGTATTTAGTTTTTTTTAATTTACTGAATGATAAGTAACTACGTGTGATTTCTTTTGAAAAGAGCTGTACTAAGGACTTAATGTATACTTGATATACACAACATTTATGAGATGTTTTGAATGTTGGTAATGTTTAGTATACTATTGGATGGAACAATTCATTGAATGATTTCAATGACCTCTGCAATCTTTCCTGGCTTTATAGTGTGACATTTTGCTACTCTGTTAAGTATTTATGCATAGTCACTTTAACTCTACCCACATGTACATATTACCTCAACTACCTCAACTAGCCGGTGCCCCCGCACATTGACTATGCAACGGTACCCCCCTGTATATATAGCCTACCTACTGTCACTTTATTTTACTGTATATATAGCCTCCCTACTGTCACTTTATTTTACTTCTGCTCTTTTTTTCTCAACACTTTTTTGTTGTTGTTTTATTCTTACTTTTTTTGTTTAAAATAAATGCACTGTTGGTTAAGGGCTGTAAGTAAGCATTTCACTGTAATGTCTGCACCTGTTGTATTCGGCGCATGTGACCAATAAAATTTGATTTGATTTGATTTGATTTGATTTGACTTGATCACCCGCACTGTAAATCCTAGAGGCATGCTGAATTGGGGGTTGGTTATAACAAGGAATTGGGAAGAAGTATATAATTTGGCATTAATCCTATATATCATTCCAAACAGGACAAAGATGAAGTGAGAGAGTTAGTCCGGAAGGAGAGATATTCCTTGAATAATGTTATGGAATGCAAGTAGGTTAAGATATTATCAAAGGTTGTCATTTTAAGGTCAGTTATTATTTTTGGTTTAACAGGCAATATTGTTTTTTTTTGTTTTTTTAACACATGAATCACGATGTGATGCATGTGTCCAAAGGGGGGGAAGTTGGGCTTACAGGGGTTTTAATGTTTTTAATGTTTTTGGGTTTACAGGGGTTGTAATGGTTTTTAATGTTTTTGTGGTGAAATATGCAAGTTGTATTAAGGATATGAGCAGTAGTAATAATGTGTTATGGGTTAGGTTAAATCTTTTTTGTTTTTGTGATAGGAGGCAGGGTGTAGAGGTGGTCGGTCTATGAAATGAGTGGACTACCACAAGCTGCAAGCAGGTGCGCTTCATAATCTCAAAGCTTCTCCTGACAGAAGAGAGGACATAAGTAGCATACGGTGTCTCACCTAACCTAACAATGTTCTTAAGACTTTCTTGGGTGAAGGTAACTCTGCCTAACTGCGTAGGAGAATCTGAGCATTTTTTGTGCCCTGGAGACTGTGATGGTAAAAGATTACAGAAGGAAGAGCTGGAAAGACCCTATGTGGAGGGACCCATACCAGGTGTTGTTGGCTACCTAAATGATGATAAAAGTGGCAGAGACAGAAACTTAGATCCCTGTTTCCCACTATAGGAGTGTTCCAACCCCAGGAGAGGAAGATGGCCCCGCCATTGGGTAGCATTGTTGTCTTTTATGTTTGTCTGTGTTTGTGTCTTTGCAGTAATAACTCAGAGCTTCCCTATGGGTAGGCTGGTAGAAGGACACTCTCTTCGCAGACCGATGTCGATGGATTGAGAGGGACTCTGGCGGATCCGGAGACCCTAGTGATGGAAGAAGGTTAACAGCTAAAGTGACCATACATCGTCAACCAGGTTACACCAGCAGCTGTACGGATAGAGGGGAGCGCGATCTGGTATCATCTAAACCATTGTACCAGAGTACCACGAGGGAACCGATGACTTAGAGATGAGGGAGCTGAGGATGCTGGAGCTGGGATGAGCTACGTGTTCTTGCTGATTTCCTTTGGTGGAGGGACAGACCTTCGAGACCTTCGAGACTTTCGAGACCTTCAAGACCTTCAAGACCTTCTAGATCTTCAGGATATTTCATACATCCAAGACGCACCAGATATCCCCATCATTGATTTCTCTGCCCTTGATTAGTTCCCCTAAAAATAAGGTGAATAGCATACTGACATTAGTGGAGAGCAAAATATCAAGACATAGAGATATAGAAAGGATTCAAATGTATATTCCTGCACAAGCAGGAACCATAACTAGAATACAGAATGGGATCGCTAGTAAAGTACAAGGGTGGACTGGTTATTGGTGGGAGGAACCAGCACAAGCATTATGGGGAAATTACATGGGGTAGTGTGACTGTAGGGTAATAAAAGAAGAAGGCAGGTGGATAATAGACATAAGGATAACCGCCCAAGACTTAGATAAACAATTTGATGTAGTACTTAGTGCTACATTTCCAGGGGGCAGGGTTGTTGAAGTAGTTATTCCTTGGGAAAGTGCACTAAACCCTGTACATGTTAGAGCCATACCAAATGCAGAAGAAAGGGGAAGGAAGGAGCCGTTAGACAATGATTGGTATAGATGAGTACAATATATTACATAAAAAAAATAAAAAGAAAGAAAGAAAGAAAATAGTCTAATATGCACCACATCTCCTGTAAAAGAATTAACAGTAATTCCAAATCCTCACAGTTGCCAGGACTGTACTATGTTCAACCACAACTTCTATCATTTAAGGGACTCGGAAAGCAGCCCAGCAGAATGTTTGTTATATTTAGGAAATCCTAAATATGACCAATTTTATAATCAACCAGGATGAGGAGAGAAGTGTAAGCAATCATTAGAATAGGAACAAGGAAAAGGGAAACACCAGAGTAATATCAAAATAGACTATGAGCAAATATAGTAGTGTTCCAATTCAAGGGAGAATGAGGAACTATGTGGCATTTATACAGATAGCCTTTTGAATACAGACACTCCTCAAAGAAAAATTCATCAGGCAGCAGGATCAAGTATTAGAAATTGGTATTAAGAATGATTGGTGAAACATAATAACTTGTCATATAGTCAATGCTTATAGGGATGTTTTGGATTGGAAATGAATTCAACTAAACTGTTATGATTTGTCCATTCTTGAGGTTACTACAGATGGTGTCGTAATGCATAGCAGAGATAATTCGGTCGAGAACGGTGTGAACCTCAATATTAACCAAAAACCCTCTACCCGGCTGAAGAGGAGCAACAAAGGCGTTGAAGACGTTCCTGTCCAGCACACCTCTACCAGGAGACCTGAATCAGAACCAGCATCAAATCAAAGCAATCAATTGCCTTTTCTTTTAGGCCTTTTCTCTAAAGAATGTGACAGGAGTCCATGTGGAGTGAGCAGGAAGAGAGATCTATTCAAATAAAACATTTCTCATAGTTTGGGTGTACTGATTAGCAAAATGGACAAAACAGAATGAAGGTAGAGGTGGGGCGGCTCATGTGTGACATTGGAATTGGGACATTGCCAATGGGCAATCCAAGATGAACTATGAAGCTATCTGAAGAACAAAATGAAGACGCCAGAAGATTAAGTGCCGGGGGAGGAAGGGATTATTATTTGAGGTAGTAGGTTGATTAAGGAGGTATTATACACTGCTAAATTTATAGTAATTTAGACTAGGAATGCATTGAGATACTAATCTGTTGTAATTCTCTTTATGAGGAAGATAATGCTAAAATTATGGATAATATACAGTGGGGAAAAAAAGTATTTAGTCAGCCACCAATTGTGCAAGTTCTCCCACTTAAAAAGATGAGAGAGGCCTGTAATTTTCATCATAGGTACACATCAACTATGACAGACAACATGAGAAAAAAATTTCCAGAAAATCACATTGTAGGATTTTTAATGAATTTATTGGCATATGATGGTGGAAAATAAGTATTTGGTCAATAACAAAAGTTTCTCAATACTTTGTTATATACCCTTTGTTGGCAATGACACAGGTCAAACGTTTTCTGTAAGTCTTCACAAGGTTTTCACACACTGTTGCTGGTATTTTGGCCCATTCCTCCATGCAGATCTCCTCTAGAGCAGTGATGTTTTGGGGCTGTCGCTGGGCAACACAGACTTTCAACTCCCCTCCAAAGATTTTCTATGGGGTTGAGATCTGGAGACTGGCTAGGCCACTCCAGGACCTTGAAATGCTTTTTACGAAGCCACTCCTTCGTTGCCCGGGCGGTGTGTTTGGGATCATTGTCATGCTGAAAGACCCAGCCACGTTTCATCTTCAATGCCCTTGCTGATGGAAGGAGGGTTTCACTCAAAATCTCACGATACATGGCCCCATTCATTCTTTTCCTTTACACGGATCAGTCGTCCTGGTCCCTTTGCAGAAAAACAGCCCCAAAGCATGATGTTTCCAACCCCATGCTTCACAGTAGGTATGGTGTTCTTTGGATGCAACTCAGCATTCTTTGTCCTCCAAACATGACGAAGTTGAGTTTTTACCAAAAAGTTATATTTTGGTTTCATCTGACCATATGACATTCTCCCAATCCTCTTCTGGATCATCCAAATGCACTTCAGACGGGCCTGGACATGTACTGGCTTAAGCAGGGGGGACACGTCTCGCACTGCAGGATTTGAGTCCCTGGCGGCGTAGTGTGTTACTGATGGTTGGCTTTGTTACTTTGGTCCCAGCTCTCTGCAGGTCATTCACTAGGTCCCCCCGTGTGGTTCTGGGATTTTTGCTCACCGTTCTTGTGATCTTTTTGACCTACGGGGTGAGATCTTGCGTGGAGCCCCAGATCGAGGGAGATTATCAGTGGTCTTGTATGTCTTCCATTTCCTAATAATTGCTCCCACAGTTGATTTCTTCAAACCAAGCTGCTTACCTATTGCAGATTCAGTCTTGCCAGCCTGGTGCAGGTCTACAATTTTGTTTTTGGTGTCCTTTGACAGCTCTTTGGTCTTGGCCATTGTGAAGTTTGGAGTGTGACTGTTTGAGGTTGTGGACAGGTGTATTTTATACTGATAACAAGTTCAAACAGGTGCCATTAATACAGGTAACGAGTGGAGGACAGAGGAGCCTCTGAAAGAAGAAGTTACAGGTCTGTGAGAGCCAGAAATCTTGCTTGTTTGTAGGTGACCAAATACTTATTTTCCACCATAATTTGCAAATAAATTCATTAAAAATCCTACAATGGGATTTTCTGGATTTTTTTTCCTCAATTTGTCTGTCATAGTTGACGTGTACCTATGATGAAAATTACAGGCCTCTCTCATCTTTTTAAGTGGGAGAACTTGCACAATTGGTGGCTGACTAAATACTTTTTTTCCCCACTGTAAATGTACATTCAGCCAGTGTCAGTATGTGCCAAGGTGAGAGTTTTAACTTTGAATGATGGAACCAAGGTGACTTGGTTGTCATTCTAAATTTGTCTTGGGTAATTTGATTATGATTATGAATTGTAAGCTGACTGAGTGATCTAAATGAATATATGTGAGTTAAAGATGTTGAAACTATTCTTAAACATGTGTGTGGGTAAAAGAGGGAAGCTTGACCCAGGGTCAAATTGCTTGCTCTTACTTAGATCCATGGATGTCTTATCATATCAGAGACTGAAACTGGCTTGGGCCTTTTGTTTCAAACACAGTGAAAAGAGCCGGGGTTGAACAGAGTTTAAACTAAACATTAGTGTATTTGCAAGATAAGGATTGATTGATTGTAGTACTCTGAACTTAATGAAAGTCGAATTTAGCTGCCCTCAGAGACAAAGGAAGTGGGCGGAGCAATAAAAGAGGGGGAAACTGAAGAGGGCACTATATAAGATGGCGGGAGAGAAGAATAGGGGGTTCCAATCTGCAGATTGACCTGGCTTTGTTGAATTAAAAATAAAGTCATTCTTGATGCAACAAAAACTCTGTAAGACCTTTGATTTTTAATAAAGTATAGTGGTTATTTTCCACAACATGGTCAGTAGATGTGGTTCAGAAGTTGTGGTAAGTAGTTGTGTGGTTTTGGTCATTAATTGTGTGGTTCAGTGGTTGTGTAGTCAGTAGTTGTGGTCAGTAGTAGTGTGGTTGTGGTCAGTAATTTCGGTGAGTATATGTGGTCAGTAGTGGTCAGTGGTTTTCATAAGTAGGTGTCTTGTTTAGTAGTTGTGGTCAGTAGTTGTGGGGTTGTTGTCATTATTTGTGTGGTTCAGTGGTTGTGTGGTGAGTAGTTGTGGTCAGTAGTTGTGTAGTTGTGGTCAGTAGTTGTGGTGAGTAGTTGTGGTCAGTAGTGGCCAGCAGTTTTGTAAGTAGTTGTGTGGTTGATTAGTTGTAGTCAGTAGTTGTGTTCAGTAGCAGTCAGTAGTTTTGGTCAGTAGTTTTGGTAAATAGTTGTGTGATTTATTAGTTGTAGTCAGTAATTGTGTGATTGTGGTCAGTAGTTGTAAGTAGTTGTGTGGTTGTTGTCATTAGTTCTGTGGTTCAGTAGTTGTGGTCAGTAGTTTTGTGGTTGTGGTGAGTAGTTGTAGTTTAGTAGTTGTGGTCAGTAGTTGTGTGGTTGTTGTCATTAGTTGTGTGGTTTAGTAGTTGTGTGGTGAGTAGTTGTGGTCAGTAGCTGTGTGGGTGTGGTCAGTAGTTCTGGTAAGTACTGGTGTGTAGGTGTGGTCAGTAGTGGTCAGCAGTTTTGGTAAGTAGTTGTGTGGTTGATTAGTTGTGGTCTGTAGTTGTCTTCTGTAGTGGTCAGTAGTTGTGCTCAGTAGTTTTGCTCAGTCGTTTTGTGGTTATGGTCAGTAGTTGTGGTTTAATAGTGGTCAGCAGTTTTGGTAAGTAGTTGTGTGGTTAATTAGTTGTGGTCAGTAGTTTTGTGGTTTACATTTACATTTTAGTCATTTAGCAGACGCTCTTATCCAGAGCGACTTACAGTTAGTGAATACATATTTTTTTTATACTGGCCCCCCGTGGGAATCGAACCCACAACCCTGGCGTTGCAAACGCCATGCTCTATCAACTGAGCTACATCCCTGCCGGCCATTCCCTCCCCTACCCTGGACAACGCTGGGCCAATTGTGCGTCACCCATGAGTCTCCTGGTCGCGGCCGGCTGCGACAGAGCCTGGATTCGAACCAGGATCTCTAGTGGCACAGTTAGCACTGCGATGCAGTGCCTTAGACCACTGCGCCACTCAGGAGCCCCTGGTTGTGGTCAGTAGTTGTTCTTTAGTAGTTGTGGTCAGTAGTTGAGTGGTTGTGTTCAGTAGTTGTGTGCTTATGGTCATTAGTTGTGTGGTTGTGGTCAATAGCTGTTGTCAGTAGTTGTTTCAGTAGTGGTCCGTAGTTGTGTGCTTGTGTTCATTAGTTGTGTCGTTCAGTAGTTGTGTGGTCAGTAGTTGTGGTCAGTAGTTGTGTGATTGTGGTCAATAGTTTTGGGTAGTAGTTGTGGTCAGAAGTGGTCAGTACTTTTGGTAAGTAGGTGTGTGGTTCAGTAGTTGTGGTAAGTAGTTGTGTGGCTGTGGTCAGTAGTTTTGGCAGGAGTTATGGTCAGTAGTTGTGGTCCGTAGTGGTCAGTCATTTTGGTCAGTAGTTTTGGTAAATAGTTGTGTGGTTTATTAGTTGTAGTCAGTAATTGTGTGATTGTTGTCAGTAGTTGTGTTCAGTAGTGGTAAGTAGTTGTGCTCATAGTTTTGTGGTTGTGGTTTAGTAGTTGTGTTTGTTGTCATTAGTTCTGTGGTTCAGTAGTTATGGTCAGTAGTTGTGTGGTTGTGGTCAGTAGTTGTGGTGAGTAGTTGTGGTCAGTAGTGGTCAGCAGTTTTGGTAAGTAGGTGTGTTGTTTAGTTGTGTGTTGTTGTCATTAGTTCTGTGGTTCAGTTGTTGTTGTCAGTAGTTGTGTGGTTGTGTTGAGTAGTTGTGGTTAGTAGTGGTCAGCAGTTTTGGTAAGTAGGTGTGTTGTTTAGTACTTGTGGTCATTAGTTTTGTGGTTGTGGTCAGTAGTTGTGGTGAGTAGAGGTGTTCAGTAGTTTCCTCAGTAGTTTTGTGGTTGTGGTCAGTAGTTGTGGTTTAGTAGTTGTGTGGGTGTGGTCAGTAGTTGTGGTGAGTGGTTGTGGTCTGTAGTGGTCAGCAGTTTTGGTAAGTAGTTGTGTGGTTGATTAGTTGTGGTCAGTAGTTTTGTGGTTGTGGTCAGTAGTTGTGGTTTAGTAGTTGTGGTCAGTAGTTGAGTGTTTGTTTTCAGTAGTTGTGTGCTTACGGTCATTCGTTGTGTGGTTCAGTAGTTGTGTGGTTCAGTAGTTGTGTGGTCATTAGTTGTGGTCAGCAGTTTTGGTGAGTAGGTTTGTGGTTCAGTAGTTGAGGTCAGTGGTTTTATGGTTGTGGTCAGTAGTTGTGGTCAGTAGTTGTGTGGTTGTGGTCATTAGTTGTGTGGTTCAGTAGTTGTGTGGTTCAATAGTTGTGGTTAGTAGTTGTGTGGTTGTGGTCATTAGTTTTGTGGTTCAGTAGTTATGTGGTCAGTAGTTGTGGTCAGTAGTAGTGTGGTTGTGGTCAGTCGTTTTGGTGAGTAGTTGCGTTCAGTAGTGGTCTGTAGTTTTGGTAAGTTGGGGTGTGGTTCAGTAGCTGTGGTTAGGGCTGTTGCGGTGACCGTATTCCCGCCACACCGTCAGTCATGAGTCATGACCGCAGTAAAATTCCACGTGACTCACAGTAATATACTTTTATGCACTCTGGACATGCTTTTGCAGTACCCAACTTGCTGCCTACAATCAGTTCCTAATGGCCTGGTACTCAGAGCTCTATTGTCCCTGTAACCACTCTGACATCAATACAAATCCAAACGAAAATCACATCAAACACTTACTTTACACTGAGTATACCAAACATTACTACCATAACCCATTCAAAGGCACTTAAATATTTTGTCTTGCCCATTCACCCTCTGAATGGCACACACATAATCCATGTCTCAATTGTCTCAAGGCTTAAAAATCCTTCTTTAGCCTGTCTCCTCCCCTTCACATACACTGATTGAAGTGGATTTAACAAAATACATCAATAAGGGATTATAGCATTTACCTGGATTCACCTGGTCAGTCTACGTCATGAAAAGAGCATAGAAAGCATGGAAAGAGTTCTTAATGTTTTGTATACTCAGTGTATGTGAGTATTTTTTATGAGTGTGCGTACATGCATGAGTGTGTGTGCGTGTGCATGTGAGAGTATGATGAGATATGTATTCAGGGGAGCGGAGGTGTTAGCACAAAGAGAATAGCTGGCTTGATGCTGATTCTCATCTCCCAGGCTTTCTGGGGGTCTTTGAACTTCTGTATATCCGCTCCTGAGAACACACAAGGTCACACACACACACACACACACACACACACACACACACACACACACACACACACACACACACACACACAGAGACACACACACACACACACACACACACAGACACACACACACACACACACACACAAGCCATCTCTGCAAAAAAGATCCATCCACTATCTAAAAGAGATACTCTCAGATAGTGACACACTGCTTCTCACACAGCTAATTAAACAGCTCACTGTGTGTGTCCCCTTGTCCCTTTTCATCTGTCCCCCAGAACTCAGGCCACTCTGGTTTGATGAGATACAAGACCTCTGACAAGATTTCTGATGAGCTGCATACATTTGGGACATTCCCCAGAACATGCAGGTCATATTTACTTCTGACAACAGGTGGAGTTTGTAACTTATGTATAATTTTAAACTGTAGCTCTTGAGTTTTATAGGAACAACATATTTTCTTTGCATTGGTAAGAATAGCTTCCCATTCACAATTATTAATAATCACCCCAAAGTCTTGCTGCCATGCATGTTTGCTACTATCAGTGTTGACCTTGCCTATAGTAAAAAGACAGTTGTATATGTAGCTTATTTTCTTATTTTTTAAGGAGCTAGCATGTAGTATGAGTTCTTCCAATTTATTAAGGCCAGATCCCTGTCAAGAGTGCTGTATGTGGATGTGGTGCAGGAATCAGGCGCAGGACACAGAAGCTTCGTCCAACAGACTTTAGTACTCCAAACACAACACGAGCCAAAAGGAGCCCAGAGACGAGCGATTACGCACACAGGCGTAAACTAGCAAAGAAAATACTAACGCGCACACACGTGGTGAAACCTCTCCTACAACAACGGAGAAAACCAAACACAGTCTCAGTAGACAGGTAGCGCAATCACACACACACCTGACAAACAAAACGAGAACTTAAAGGACACATAATCAACGCTAAATGACAACAGGTGTACAACATTAAGACAAAACCAAACGAACATCGAAAACATACAACGGTGGTAGCTAGTACTCCGGGGACGACGACCGCCGAAGTCTGCCCGAGCAAGGAGGAGAAGCAGCCTCGGCCGAAACCGTGACAGTACCCCCCCCTTGACGCGTGGCTCCAGCCGTGCGCCGACCCCGGCCTCGGGGACGACCAGGAGGACGCGGGGCAGGGCGCGCAGGGTGACTACGGTGGAACTCTGTCAGGAGAGACGGGTCTAGGATGTCCCTCCTCGGCACCCAGCACCGCTCTTCCGGGCCGTACCCCTCCCACTCCACAAGATATTGGAGACCCCCCATCCGGCGTCTCGAATCCAAGATGGACCGAACTGTGTACGCCGGAGCTCCCTCGATGTCCAGTGGGGGCGGAGGAGTCTCTGCAATCTCATCTTCCTGGAGTGGACTAGCTACCACCGGCCTGAGAAGAGACACATGGAACGAGGGGTTAATTTTCTTATACTCAATAGGCAGTAGCAACCTGTAACACACCTCGTTCAATCTCCTCAGGAATTTAAAAGGCCCCACAAACCGCCGACCCAGCTTCCGGCAGGGCAGGCGGAGGGGTAGGTTTCTGGTCGAGAGCCAGACTCGATCTCCAGGTGCGTACACCGGCCCCTCACTGCGGTGGAGATCGGCGCTCGCCTTCTGTCGACGGATGGCCCGCTGCAGATGGACGTGTGCAGTGTTCCACGTCTCCTCCGAGCGCCTTACCCACTCATCCACCGCAGGGGCCTCGATCTGGCTCTGATGCCACGGTGCCAGAACCGGCTGGTAACCCAACACACATTGGAAAGGGGTTAGGTTGGTGGAGGAGTGGCGGAGAGAGTTCTGGGCCATCTCTGCCCAGGGAATATACCTCGCCCACTCCTCCGGCCGGCCCTGGCAATACGACCTCAGAAACCTACCCACATCCTGGTTCACTCGTTCTACCTGCCCATTACTCTCCGGGTGGTACCCCAAGGTAAGGCTCACCGAGACCCCCAAGCGCTCCATGAACGCTCTCCAGACTCGGGAGGTGAACTGGGGACCTCGATCAGACACTATATCCTCGGGTACCCCGTAATGCCGGAAGACGTGGGTGAAGAGTGCCTCAGCGGTCTGCAAGGCAGTAGGAAGACCTGGCATTGGGAGAAGACGACAGGCTTTAGAGAACCGATCCACAACGACCAGTATGGTGGTATTCCCCTGAGAGGGGGAAGGTCTGTAACAAAATCCACCGAGAGGTGAGACCAGGGTCGTTAGGGAACGGGCAGGGGTTGTAACTTACCCCTGGGCAGATGTCTGGGCGCCTTACACTGGGCGCACACCGAACAGGAGGAGACATAAACCCTCACATCCCTGGCTAACGTTGGCCACCAGTACTTCGCGCTAAGGCAGTGCACTGTCCGGCCAATACCTGGATGTCCAGAGGAGGGTGACGTGTGAGCCCAATAAATGAGTCGATCCCGAACCTCGAGCGGAACGCACGTCCGACCCACCGGACACTGTGGAGGGCTAGGGTCGGTACGCAACGCCCGCTCGATTTCAGCATCGACCTCCCACACTACCGGTGCCACTAGACAAGACTCCGGCAGTATGGAAGTGGGCTCTACGGACCTCTCCTCTGTGTCATACCGCCGGGACAGGGCGTCTGCCTTACCGTTCTGGGACCCAGGGATGTACGTGATCTTAAATACAAACCGGGTTAGAAACATGTTCCACCGAGCCTGGCGAGGGTTCAGTCTCCTAGCTGCCCGAATGTACTCCAGGTTACGGTGGTCAGTCAAAATGAGGAAAGGGTGTTGAGCCCCCTCAAGCCAATGCCTCCACACCTTTAGGGCTTGAACCACGGCTAACAGCTCCCTGTCACCTATGTCATAATTACGCTCCGCCGGGCTGAGCTTTTTGGAGTAAAAGGCACAGGGGCGGAGTTTAGGTGGCGTGCCGGACCGTTGAGATAGCACGGCCCCTATACCGGCCTCAGACGCGTCCACCTCTACCTGAAATGGTAAGGCGGGATCCGGATGCGCAAGCACTGGAGCCGAAGTAAACAGGGCCTTCAGTCTCCCAAAACCGGACCCCCCTTCAGAAGAGACGTTATGGGAGCTGCCACCTGTCCAAAACCCCGGATAAACCTCCGGTAGTAATTTGCAAAACCCAAGAACTGCTGCACCTCTTTAACGGTGGTTGGGGTTTGCCAATACGCATCGGCTGACACCCGGTCAACCTCCATCTTCACCCCCTGACGCGGACAACTGATAACCCAGAAAGGAGACCGACTCCTGAAAAAACAGACATTTCTCTGCCTTGACATACAGGTCGTGCTCCAACAGCCTACCCAACACTCGGCGCACCAGGGCTACATGCTCGTCTCGGGTAGGCGAGTACACCAGGATGTCATCTATGTACACGACCACACCCTGCCCCTGCATGTCCCGGAAGATCTCATCCACGAAGGATTGAAGGAGCATTCATCAACCCGTATGGCATGACGAGATACTCGTAATGACCCGAGGTGGTACTAAATGCCGTCTTCCATTCATCGCCCTCCCTAATGCGCACCAAGTTATATGCGCTCCTGAGATCCAGTTTCGTGAAGAAACGGGCTCCGTGCAAAGACTCTGTCATAGTCACAATCAGAGGGAGTGGATAACTGTATTTCACAGTGATCTTATTGAGACTACGGTAATCAATGCACGGGCGCAACCCTCCATCCTTTTTCTTCACAAAAAATAAGCTTGAGGACGCAGGAGAAGTGGAGGGCCGTATGTATCCTTGTCTCAGAGATTTGGCTATGTAAGTTTCCATAGCTCTCTTCTCCTCTTGGGACAGAGGATACACATGGCTCCGCGGAAGCGCTGCTCCTGCCTGGAGGTCCATCGCACAATCCCCCTGTCTATGAGGAGGCAACCGCGTCACCCTCGATTTACTGAACACAAGTGCCAAATCCTCATACTCAGTGGGAATGCGCATTGCGGACACCTGGTTTGGACTCTCCACCGAGGTCGCCCCCACGGAAACACCCAAACATCGCCCCTCACACTGGGCAGACCACTCCTTAAGAGCCCTCTCTTGCCACGAAATAGAAGGATTATGGGTACTCAACCAGGGAATTCCCAGCACCACCGGATACGCAGGAGAGTCGATCAGATATAGCTGGATAGTCTCCTCATGACCCTCCTGCGTACACATCCTAAGTGGCGCTGTGACCTCCCTGATCAACCCCGATCCCAACGGACGGCTATCTAGGGCATGAACGGGAAATGGGACGTCAACAGGAAGAAGGGGAATCCCTAGTTCTAAACAAAATTTACGATCAACAAAATTCCCAGCTGCGCCTGAATCTACTAGCGCCTTATGCTGGGAATGAGGTGCAACCTGTGGAAATCGCACAGGTATACAGAAGTGCACAACAGAGAGCTCTGGGTAAGTGGGACGCCTACTCACCTGGAAGGACTCCCCAGTGCGGGGCCTGCCGTCTTCTCCCCTAGGAGACCCTCCCCAGCACCTGGCCGCGGTGTGTCCTCCACGGCCACAGTTGGTGCAGGGGACGGCCCCACTAGTGCTCCTTCCTCTCCTCTCTCTAGCGCCAGCACCCCCGAGCTCCATAGGGCTTGACTCGGAGGTGCTGGAGGGTAGAATGGACGAACCCCACTCGGAACGTCCGCGGGTGGCCAGCAGGGTGTCCAGCCGGATGGACATGTCCACCAACTGGTCAAACGTGAGGCTGGTATCCCTGCAGGCCAGCTCACGACGGACGTCCTCCTGTAGACTACAACGGTAGTGATCGATGAGGGCCCGCTCATTCCACCCTGCATCCGCCGCTAGAGTCCGGAATTCCAAAGCGAACTCCTGGGCGCTCCTCTTCCCCCTGCCGGAGGTAGAATAGACGCTCCCCGCCGCTTTCCCTCAGGTGGATGGTCGAACACAGCCTTGAAGCGGCGGGAGAACTCCGCGTATGTGATCGTGGCGGCGTCTATCCTCCTCCATTCGGCGTTGGCCCACTCCAACGCCTTGCCGGTGATACAGGAGATGAGGGCGGAAACGCTCTCGTGTCCCAAGGGCGCCGGGTGTACGGTGGCCAGGTATAGTTCCACCTGCAGGAGGAACCCCTGACACCCGGCAGCGGTGCCATCATACGCCCTCGGGAGCGAGAGCCTAATCCCACTGGGTTCCGGAGCTTGGATGGGCGGACTGGCCGATGGTGATGGCAAGGTAGGTGGAGATGTGGATGCCCCTCTGTTCTCCCATCGGTGCAGAGTGTTTATTACGTCCTGAAGTGCGGTCCCGATACGAAGGATCTGGTCGTTCTGTTCGCGGATTCGCTCCTCCAGTGACTCGGGTGCTGCTGCTGCTCCTGCTGATTCCATAATGGTGTGTGATTCTGTCAAGAGTGCTGTATGTGGATGTGGTGCAGGAATCAGGCGCAGGACACAGAAGCTTCGTCCAACAGACTTTAGTACTCCAAACACAACACGAGCCAAAAGGAGCCCGGAGACGAGCGATTACGCACACAGGCGTAAACTAGCAAAGAAAATACTAACGCGCACACACGTGCGGAAACCTCTCCTACAACAACGGAGAAAAACCAAACACAGTCTCAGTAGACAGGTAGCGCAATCACACACAACACCTGACAAACAAAACGAGAACTTAAAGGACACATAATCAACGCTAAACGACAACAGGTGTACAATATTAAGACAAAACCAAACGAACATCAAAAACATACAACGGTGGTAGCTAGTACTCCGGGGACGACGACCGCCGAAGTCTGCCCGAGCAAGGAGGAGAAGCAGCCTCGGCCGAAACCGTGACAATCCCTCCCTATTAAAGGACATAGAATTGATAAAGCTTCGAAGTTGAAGGAAACTGTCAAATTGTGAGTGTGGTAAAACTAATTCTTGTTGCAATTGCAGGAAAGACTTGAGGGTACCATCATAAAATAAATCATTAAATGTAGTAATTCCAGCTTTGTACCAATTTTTTTAACCACTATCTGTAAATGAAGGAGGAAAGAAGGGATTGTTAATAATCGGAGCACAGAATGAGTATCTACTTGTCATATGAAAAGCTGCTTTTGCAGTATTCCATGATTTAATGGTGTTCGTGACTATCAAATTCTTCTTTAGGCATTTATCTTGAGATATTTCCCCCCAAAAATGTAGGTCTGCCAGAGATACCAATCCACAACCCTTTGATTCCAAATCCAACCATGTAGAATGTGGGTGTTGCTCAATTCACTCAGAAATGATCTTAAGTGGTGTGGACCAGTGGTAGGACTGAAAGTTAGGTACAGCCAAACCTCCCTTTTTGATTGGCATGTTGGAGTTTTTCTCATTGCATTTTAGGAGGCTTGTTGTTCCAAATAAATATGGATATTGCTCTGTGAATTGATTTGAAAAACTTCTCAGGGATATGTTTTAGAATAATCTGGAAAAGATATAACACCCAGGGGAGTACATTCATTTTAATCACAGCAATACGTCCTAACCAAGAGAGTGACAATGACGACCACCTAGACAAATCATCCTTAATCTGTTGCAAGATTGGATTTAGATTAGACTTAACCATATCATCATGGCAGTATGGAACCCATATTCCTAAATATTTAAACCCATTATATGAGAGCTGAAAAGGTGATGTCATTGGATTTTCTGGGTTCCTACATATACCCAATGGTAGGGCCACAGATTTCCCCATGTTTATTATATACCCTGAGAAGGAACTAAATTCATGAATTACCTCCAGGACAGCTGGGACAGACTCGTTTGGGTCATTCAAGAACAGTAATACATCATCAGCATATGATATTTTGTGCTCTTTCTTTTTAGTCTCAATACCCTTGATGCTAGGATGGGTTCTGATGGCTTCTACCAGGGGCTCCATGACTAGGGCAAACAGCAGGGGGGAAAGGGGACACCCTTGTTGTGTGGCCCTTCCCAGAGCAAAGGGGGCAGATGTTGTGCCATTAACCATAATAGTAGCCTTTGGGGAAAAGTACAGAAGTCTAACCCAGTCTATAAATGTTTTGCCGAGGGAGAAGCGGTTGAGCACTTTGAATAAGTATGGCCACTCTATTCGGTCAAAAGCTTTCTCCTTGTCAAGTGAGACTACAACAGATTTTAACTGCTTCATTTTAGCATATTGAATTACTCCAAGAAGCCGTCTAACATTGGTATTTGATTGGCGTCCATGAACGAAACCAGTCTGGTCTGGATCTATAATGGACGGTGGAATAGGATCCAATCTTTTAGCTAAGACCTTGGCAAGAATTTTCGCATCAACATTCAATAGGAAAATGGGCCTATAGGAAGAAGGCTATTCTGGGTCTTTGTTTTCTTTGGGTATTAGTGTAATTGAGGCAGTCTGAAGAGTCGGAAGTAGAGATTGCACTAAGAGTGAGTGAGAATGCATTCTGGTTAGTAATGGGGCAAGGCAGTTTTTAAACGCTTAACATATTTCTGGGGGGAACCCATTTGGCCCTGAAGCTAATTCATTGATTGATTAAGCTACTTCCATACTAGTTATTGGCATATTCAGGATTGAGCTATCATGCTCTGAGACATGATAAAGTTTTAAACAATTCATGTATTTATCCGCAAGGTAGCTATGGTTTGAGAATTCTGAAGAACATAGTAATTTATAGAACTGAGTAAACGTATTGTTAATCTCACTAGAGCTGAAACATTGTTTGCCTGATGCATCTTTAACGCATGCAACAGAGTTGTGAGTTGTGATTAAATGAAATTAGTTAAGAGGCTTCCAGATGTATTACCATGCTCATATAGTTTTTGTCTATTACTGAATAGCTTTTTTTCTGCTCTTTGAGAGAGCAGTGTGTTAAGAGCTGTCCTTGCCACCACCAATTTATCCCAGTTGTCCTTGGACGGGTGCTGTATATGTTCCTGTTCTAAATTAGAAAGTTGTAATTACAGATTTCTTTGTTCAGACAGCATTTATTTTCTTTTTGCACTTCAATATGATATTATCAGGCCCCACAAATAAGCTTTGGTGGTTTCCCATAACATAGATGGATTACATTTTACATTTTAGTCATTTAGCAGACGCTCTTATCCAGAGCGACTTACAGTTAGTAGTGTCGTCATTGTCATTCTCTTTAACAAAAAGTATTATCACTTTACGTATGCTCTTGCGAAAGTCTGGGTCAGACAGGATAGCGCAATTACAGCACCAGGTTTCTCTTTGGGGTGTTGGGTTCTTAAAAAAACAACTCCATAGAAATGAATGCGTGATCAGAAATATGGATTGAACCTATTGTACAGCTCCTGACCAGACCAACAAGGTTAGGTGGAATGAGAAAGTATTCCAACTTCGAATATGAACCATGAGGGTTAGAGAATAATGTATTGTCTTTGGTTGAGGGATGTGTTGAATGCCAAATATCAACTAGCCCTATTTCAATCATAATTTTGCCCAAAGCTTGAGAGGCTTTACTTAATGATCTACCTCTTGGTGCCTTTCTCCTCCAATTATTGTTATTGGCAGTGGCGACCTGTCATTCAGGGCAGTTGGGGCAGAGCTCCACCTGTTTTGAGCCCCACCTGTTTAGCTAAAAAATATAAATTAATTCAATCCTTGTCAAATGAAGAGAAATTATAGATAAAACGTATCAGTGCTCAACGGCCATTGGACATATACATTACACAACAAGTTGGAAATCACAAATTCAACAATGAGTGCTTTGGAAGGAATCAGTGGCTAACGGCAAGCGTTGCAAAGCAATCACTAGCCTGCTATTAACTGGAGTGGGTGTGCGGTCCATGTCTGGGTTTAAGGGTCTCTTTTCCAAGCTTAAAGGGATAAACACTAATGCTGTCAATCCAGCATGACTTCTGCCGTGGTCAAAACAACTGGAAACACGGAACTGGGAAATCTCAGACTTCAGTGAGTTCAAGACAACTGGGAACTCTGAAAAAAACAAGTCATAATTTAGACTCCTAAATGATAGTATAATTTGAATTGGGCGGGAATACAGTTTACAGAGGTTGTGTGACAGTGACTGATGGTTAGGTTAAATAGCAGTAGTTCACTTTGATGCTCTCAGTTTAGATGAAAATAATGTAACATTATTTATCAGATTGGCTTTATTACTGTTGCTTAACATACCCTAATGACTTAGCTACTTAAACTTTATTTTGGCTTGGGAAATTTGAATATCTTCATAAAAGCCCAGATTATTAAATATACAGTACCATTTCAAAGTTTGGACACACCTAATCATTCAAGGGTTTTTCTTTATTTTTTTCTATTTTCTATATTGTAGAATAATAGTGAAGTCATCAAAACTATGAAATAACACACATGGAATCATGTAGTAACCAAAAAATTGTTAAACAAATCAAAATATATTTATATAGCCACCCTTTGTCTTGATGACAGCTTTGCACACCCTTGGCATTCTCTGAACCAGCTTCATGAGGTAGTCACCTGGAATGCATTTCAATTAACAGGTGTTAACAGAAGATAGCCCTATTTGGTAAAAGACCAAGTCCATATTATGGCAAGAACAGCTCAAATAAGCAAAGAGAAATTATAGGCCATCATTACTTTAAGACATGAAGATCAGTCAAAAGTTCAAGAACTTTGAATGTTACTTCAAGTGCAGCCGCAAAAACCATCAAGCGCTATGATGAAACTGGCTGTCATGAGGACCGCCAGAGGAAAGGAAGACCCAGAGTTACCTCTGCTGCAGAGGATAAGTTCATTTGAGTTAACTCACCTCCTGTCCCCTTAGCAGAAACCCCCCCCCAAAGCATAATGTTTCCACCTCCATGTTTGACGGTGGGGATGGTGTTCTTGGGGTCATAGGCAGCATTCCTCCTCCTCCAAACACGGCGAGTTGAGTTGATGCCAAAGAGCTCCATTTTGGTCTCATCTGACCACAACACTTTCACCCAGTTCTCCTCTGAATCATTCAGATGTTCATTGGCAAACTTCAGACGGGCCTGTATATGTGCTTTCTTGAGCAGGGGGATCTTGCGGGCGCTGCAGGATTTCAGTCCTTCACGGCATAGTGTGTTACCAATTGTTTTCTTGGTGACCATGGTCCCAGCTGCCTTGAGATCATTGACAAGATCCTCCCGTGTAGTTCTGGGCTGATTCCTCACTGTTCTCATGATCATTGCAACTCCACGAGGTGAGATCTTGCATGGAGCCCCAGGCCGAGAGAGATTGACAGTTATTTTGTGTTTCTTCCATTTGCGAATAATCACACCAACTGTTGTCACCTTCTCACCAAGCTGTTTGGCGTAGCCCATTCCAGCCTTGTGTAGGTCTACAATCTTGTCCCTGACATCCTTGGAGAGCTCTTTGGTCTTGGCCATGGTGGAGAGTTTGGAATCTGATTGATTGATTGCTTCTGTGGACAGGTGTCTTTTATACAGTTAACAAAACTGAGATTAGGAGCACTCCCTTTAAGAGTATGCTCCTAATCTCAGCTCGATACCTGTATAAAAGACACCTGGGAGCCAGAAATCTTTCTGATTGAGAGGGGGTCAAATACTTATTTCGCTCATTAAAATGCAAATTAATTTATCACATTTTTGACATGTGTTTTTCTGGATTTTGTTGTTGTTATTCTGTCTCTCACTGTTCAAATAAACCTACCATTAAAATTATAGACTGATCATTTCTTTGTCAGTGGGCAAACGTACAAAATCAGCAGGGGATCAAATACTTTTTTCCCTCACTGTAAGGTCAGCATTTAATAAACTTCACTGTGGAAAAAGTTATATTTTGATATGCTTAAATTTGCTACCATATGAGTGGTTTCATGTCTCCAGCGATTATAAGGTAAAATAGATCTAAAACAATTGTTATTTATGTTTACAATCCCCTTATCAATACATCTTACTAATTTACCTAGCTCTTCTCAATAACCCTTATCAATTTGTAAATTACAGTGCATGGAAAATTGTGTTATTTCTATCAGAAAAAAAAGAAAGTAGATGTTGGTCCGCTTGGAACCAACAGGTTGCTCGAGCTTATGAATCATTTCATCGCACGTAAGGGTGGTGGAATTATGAGGGAATTAAGTCAAGGTGAGAATGCGGCGTATCTGTAGACACACTTACGCCACACCTTCATTTATTTGATCTCCACCCCAAATGAATAGCGGGTTCAAGGTCAGAATACGCGTATGTAACCGGTGTGAAATGGCTAGTTAGTTAGCGGTGCGCACTAGTAGCATTTCAATCGGTGACGTCACTCGCTCTGAGACCTTGAAGTAGTTGTTTCCCTTGCTCTGCAAGGGCCGTGGCTTTTGTGGAGCGACGGGTAACGGTGCTTCGAGGGTGACTGTTGTCGATGTGTGCAGAGGGTCCCTGGTTCAAGCCCAGGTAGGGGCGAGGAGAGGGACGGAAGCAACACTGTTACACGTAGAGAGAAAAGTGCATAAAAAGGTAATTACACTCCATTTACGCATGCTTAACCCGGGTCGGAATTGCCCCCTTAGTGCCTATTAACTGGCAGTAGGAGTGTTTTCTATCCACGGATTACATTCTCAAGACAAATTACTTATCTGGCAACGCAAATTAATTTTAGCATCTTCACTCTCTCGGCTGAGAAGTGTTCTTGCTTATCAATATCGTTCAAGAATACAGAGGTGCACCACCGAGGCTCCTCCCTGCCCCTGGAATGACTTCCGGAATCCCGCACACGTTATGCATATCAACTACCGGGAAGCGACAGATCATTTTCCCATGGCATAACCCCATTAATTCAGTACCCAGTGCTTCAGCACTCTGATTTAGTGTCATAGATCAGGTTTAATAATTAATTTGTTATAATTCATATGTATTACAGCCAATACAGTATATGGCTATCCACCAGTGGATTGAGTGTTGGGGATCAGTCTTTGATGCTCCTTTTATTGTCGTTGAACAATAGTGGAAGAGAAACAAAAGGGGTATTTCTCATCAATGATTCACAAAGTGGTCTGAAGGAAAAATACATCTGGACCCCTTTGTGGTTTTCTTGTAACTGAAAACGTTCCCTGGCCTCTCATCCGGTCTTTCCCTGTCTGAGAAGTCGGCCGAGTGCACTCGCCCAGTAAGAGCGAGGGATGACAGGGCAGCCCCAAAGACTTCACAGGAGGGCCAACCTCTAGGGAACGTTCCAACAAGGTTTGACACACTCTTGGATTCCATTTCTTGCAGCCCTTAATTTAAGCAATCACGGGATCACGTCTGTCACAATTTTTTCTCAGTGTGCTTGTCTTTGGCTCGCAATAATGAAATGAAATGCAAGAGCTGCCTTGAAGTGCATGTTTGGCATGTATGATGTGGTTCTCCTCTACATGAACGCTCTTCTACACTCCCTCCCTGCGGTCTGTTGGCAAAGATTGGCAGGGTTGTCTTCAACAGATGCCTGCATGGTGCAATGTGACTTCAGTCTCAGAATCTCAGGATATTTTTTTTACATTTTAGCAGACACTCTTATCCAGAGTAACTTACAGTTAGTGAGTGCATACATTTTCATACTGGCCCACCGTGGGAATCAAACCCACAACCCTGGCGTTGCAAGCGCCATGCTCTACCAACTGAGCTATGCTTTCACCACATGAGAAAAAATGATATCAAATTAAACAGAAATAATGGGTAATTAATCAAACTCTAGATTAGTTCCAACATTTGCAATGCTGAGATGCATATACACCTAGATCATAATTGTGCTGTTGTCAGATCAAAATATCAGATGCTAAGACAGTATGCAGGTTTCCATTGACCCAAGTTTATTCGACCAAAGTAATGTCACAAAAAAATTTATGTGTAATGAAAACGGCAGATACAGGAGACATTTTCTAAAGCTCGACAAAAATTGTATCAGTTCGACGGGTGGATTCTTCTTTTGTCTAACTTTCTTTATTGCGACAAGTGATGATGGAAACTGTGTTTTTTGAATAAATGATGATTGCCGAATAATTTGGAATGTACGGGGGGGGGCATGTGATGTCATCACGTAACCATAAAGCTCCACATTTAATTCTAAATGCCTACTGCTTGCTAAATAAACATTTTCAACTATAAAAATTGTTTCTTTGCAGGACAAGGATTGTCCTGACTTTCCAGAATGTCTGAATTGCTTTGCTTTGCTTTTCAGGTTGTCTGGCAAGTTTCACTATCCAATTATTTCAGATCTAAAGGAGTGCAAGTTTCACAATGGCGATACTTTGGCAGAATTATTAGAATATAGCAAATATTAGTAAATTATTACATTCTATCCCATGCTGGCTTTCATGGGCTACCTGCGACATAAAACTGATAGGTGGGAGAACATACAGGCTGTCGCCAATTTATTAATGCACAATTTGCCTAAATGGGTAATGGAAACACTTCAACTACTTCATTTTTATTTCGATACTGTAGTGTTTTTTTTATAGGTGTGACATCATTACATCCAGCTGTTTTTATGGACACGATAGTTAAATGGAAAAGCACCGTATCAGGTAATTGTCGCATCTATTTTCTATGCGAACTTTCTAAATGTCTACAAAAAACCATGGGACAAGTTAATGGAAACATAGCTAGTGACACTGTAAATGATGGGGTGCTCCAAATTTCAACAGTTCTCCAATGGCCTTGACACAATGACATTTGACAACAAAAGTATCCTCCGCAGCTATCTGAATTCTGAAACCCCCTCAATGATAACTGTCTGTCTGTTATTACATAAAATGGCAGTAGGCTACAGTGTGTGGCTGTCCCCTTCTCTATATCAGACTGTCCCAGGCCGCCCAACCTTCAGCCCTGACTCATTGATACCTATTGATTGTTCTGCCTTTCAATGAGTCTTGACAGAGGGTAGTGCGTACGGCCCAGTACATCACTGGGGTCAAGCTTCCTGCCATCCAGGACCTCTATACCAGGCGGTGTCAGAGGAAGGCCCTCAAAATTGTCAAAGGCTCCAGCCACCCTAGTCATAGACTGTTCTCTCTGCTACCGCACGGCAAGCGGTACCGGAGTGCCAAGTCTAGGTCCAAAAGACCTCTCAACAGCTTCTACCACCAAGCCATAAGACTCCTGAACAGCTAATCATGGCTACCCGGACTATTTGCACTGCTCCCCCACCCCATCGTTTTACGCTGCTGCTACTCTGTTAATTATTTATGCATAGTCACTTTAACTCTACCCACATGTACATATTACCACAACTACCTCAACTAGCCGGTGCCCCCGCACATTGACTCTGCACCGGTACCCCCCTGTATATATAGCCTCCCTACTGTTATTTTATTTTATTTCTGCTCCTTTTTTCTCAACACTTTTTTGTTGTTTTATTTTACTCTTTTATTAAAAAATAAATGCATTGTTGGTTAAGGGCTGTAAGTAAGCATTTCACGGTAATGTCTACACCTGTTGTATTCGGCGCATGTGTCCAATAGCATTTGATTTCATTTGATTTCATTTGATGATTGAGACTGTTGCCTGTGGTGTATTGGGAGCATGGCATCTTAAGTGAAAATGAGCCATGTGGGAGCTGCTAAATATCTCTTTCTACTCACATGTTCATAAACTCACAAAATGTCTCAATGGCCACCTACAATATCTTCAGAGTTGTTGTGAGGTGTTCTTATCAGAGATTATAGGTATACTCATGTGTTTGTGAAGTATGATCTATCAAGGGGACGGATTTACAAGACATTTGAACGTGTGATTTTCGCGTTATATCTTTATACTACCTTTTGTGCAACCTCATACAGGCTTTGTACCTGTACAAATGCTTAGCAAATTAGGCCCATGCTCCTACAATTTCATTGGCAGTACAGTCGTTAAGATTACCAGCTTGACTCCTCATTGGTGTACAGTAGCTCAATGTGCATTCCCCCTCTCTGGATGGACCAGTGATCTACTCCTGCATTTGCCCATGGGCAGATGACAGGCACTATTATGACCATCCCTGGGGTAAGTAAAGGGCATGACAGTGCTCCTGTGTCGAGGCAAGCCTTCTGACCATATGGCCACAGTGTCAGTTTGGATCAGCGCTGAAGTGGCAATCAGCAGTTGAAACAATAACAGCCTCATCCCCACCCCTGTTTTGGTAAAAGCTGAGGGATGAGGCTGGAGAAATGAAACCAATCTCAAATTCATAGACAGAGCTATGGATGTAAGGACTGGCCATCCAACATGTTTTGTTGCCCATGATAATGCTCTTTATCAGAGTTAATGAACTCTCAACAGGCCAGATTTGAGTAACTTCTATGACAGCTTTGTGGTGCTGAAACGTGAACCAGCAGCCACTGTGCAATCAATCGGGAGGTGGACAGCACATGGTGCTTCATTTTAATTCGAATTAACGAACAACAAAATGGATTCTGATGATATAAAGCGATCCACACTGAGTGTACAAAACATTAAGGACATCTGCTCTTTCCATGACATACAGCTGTGGAAAAAATTAAGAGACCACTGCACATTTTTCTGAAATCAGCATCTCTACATGTATGACAGCCATTCCATTCCAGTGTCTGTTGAATTCCAACACAGGCACACCTCATTCTACTGAATTAGGTACTGATTAGGTGATCACATGAACCAAATCTTATTTAACGAGGAAAAGTATAAAAACCACTGCTGTGGTCATCACTATCCTCTTGCAATAGGACCAGCTGAATGGCAAAAACAGTGCTAATAGTACCTCAAAAGTAATATTAATAAAAAAATAACTATTGACCATGCCAAAAGAGTTGAAAAGGAACATTTTGAGTGAGGAAAAGAAGGGTTCAGTTCTGGCTTTACTGGCAGAGGAATACAGTGAGCGTCAGGTTGCTTCCATCCTTAGAATTTCAAAGACGGCGGTTCATAAGAACAAGGTCAAGCAGCAGACATTGGGGGCAACAAAGCTACAGACCGGCAGAGGGCGAAAACGACTCTCTACTGACCGGGATGCCCGCCAGCTCATTCGAATGTCACTCGACAACCGTAGGATGACATCAAGTGACCTACAAAAAGAATGGCAAACAGCAGCTGGGGTGAAGTGTCCGGCGAGGACGGTTCGAAACAGGCTCCTAGGGGCAGGGCTGAAGTCGTGCAAATCTAGAAAAAAGTCCTTCATCAATGAGAAGCAAAGAAGAGCCAGGCTGAGGTTTGCAAAAGACCATAAGGATTGGACCGTAGAGGACTGGAGTAAGGTCATCTTCTCTGATGAGTCCAATTTTCAGCTTTGCCCAACACCTGGTCGTCTAATGGTTAGACGGAGACCTGGAGAGGCCTAAATTCCACAGTGTCTCGCACCCACTGTGAAATTTGGTGGAGGATCGGTGATGATCTGTGGGTGCTTCAGCAAGGTTGGAATCGGGCAGATTTGTCTTTGTGACGGACGCATGAATCAAGCCATGTACAAGGTTGTCCTGGAAGAAAACTTGCTTCCTTTTGCTCTGACATTGTTCCCCAACTCTGAGGATTGGTTTTTCCAGCAGGACAATGCGCCATGCCACACAGCCAGGTCAATCAAGGTGTGGATGGAGGACCACCAGATCAAGACCCTGTCATGGCCAGCCCAATCTCCAGACCTAAACCCCATTGAAAACTTCTGGAATGTGAGCAAGAGGAAGATGGATGGTCACAAGCCATCAAACAAAGCAGAGCAAATCAGTGTAGATGAAGGGGAGGAGAGGTTAAAGACGGATTTTTAAGCCTTGAGACAATTGAGACATGGGATTGTGTATGTGTGCGATTCAGAGGGTGAATGGGCAAGACAAAATATTTAAGTGCCTTTGAACGGGGTATGATAGTACAGTAGGTGCCTGGAGCACCGGTTTGAGTTAAGAACTACAACGCTGATGGGTTTTTCACGCTCAACAGTTTCTCATGTGTATCAAGAATGGTCCACCACCCAAAGGTCATTCAGCCAACTTGACACAACTGTGGGAAGCATTTGATTAAACATGGGCCAGCATCCCTGTGGAAAGCTTTCAAACCTTGTAAAGTCCATGCCCCGACAAATTGTGGCTGTTCTGAGGGTAAGGGGGGGTTCAACTCAATATTAGGAAGGTGTTCTTAATGTTTTGTACACTCATTGTATAACAATGCTTTCCTCCGCGATGCTTTATGCTAGAAACGAGCTGCAAAATGACATTTAAGTGTTGAACTACGAAGTTCTAGAGAATCAAACCTTTTACTTTGCTTGGGAAGTAAATGTACAGTGGGGAAAAAAAGTATTTAGTCAGCCACCAATTGTGCAAGTTCTCCCACTTAAGAAAATGAGAGAGGCCTGTAATTTTCATCATAGGTACACGTCAACTATGACAGACAAATGAGAAAAAAAAATCCAGAAAATCACATTGTAGGATTTTTAATGAATTATTTGCAAATTATGGTGGAAAATAAGTATTTGGTCAATATCAAAAGTTTCTCAATACTTTGTTATATACCCTTTGTTGGCAATGACACAGGTCAAACGTTTTCTGTAAGTCTTCACAAGGTTTTCACACACTGTTGCTGGTATTTTGGCCCATTCCTCCATGCAGATCTCCTCTAGAGCAGTGATGTTTTGGGGCTGTCGCTGGGCAACACGGACTTTCAACTCCCTCCAAAGATTTTCTATGGGGTTGAGATCTGGAGACTCCAGGACCTTGAAATGCTTCTTACGAAGCCACTCCTTCGTTGCCCGGGCGGTGTGTTTGGGATCATTGTCATGCTGAAAGACCCAGCCACGTTTCATCTTCAATGCCCTTGCTGATGGAAGGAGGTTTTCACTCAAAATCTCACGATACATGGCCCCATTCATTTTTCCTTTACACGGATCAGTCGTCCTGGTCCCTTTGCAGAAAAACAGCCCCCAAAATATGATGTTTTCAATCCCATGCTTCACCGTAGGTATGGTGTTCTTTGGATGCAACTCAGCATTCTTTGTCCTCCAAACACGACAAGTTGAGTTTTTACCAAAAAGTTCTATTTTGGTTTCATCTGACCATGTGACTTTCTCCCAATCCTCTTCTGGATGCACTCTAGCAAACTTCAGACGGGCCTGGACATGTACTGGCTTAAGCAGGGGGACACGTCTAGCACTGCAGGATTTGAGTCCCTGGCGGCGAGTGTGTTACTGATGGTAGGCTTTGTTACTTTGGTCCCAGCTCTCTGCAGGTCATTCACTAGGTCCCCCCGTGTGGTTCTGGGATTTTTGCTCACTGTTCTTGTGATCATTTTGACCCCACGGGGTGAGATCTTGCGTGGAGCCCCAGATCGAGGGAGATTATCAGTGGTCTTGTATGTCTTCCATTTCCTAATAATTGCTCCCACAGTTTATTTCTTCAAACCAAGCTGCTTACCTATTGCAGATTCAGTCTTCCCAGCCTGGTGCAGGTCTACAATTTTTTTTCTGGTGTCCTTTGACAGCTCTTTGGTTTTGGCCATAGTGGAGTTTGGAGTGTGACTGTTTGAGGTTGTGGACAGGTGTCTTTTATACTGATATCAAGTTCAAACAGGTGCCATTAATACAGGTAACGAGTGGAGGACAGAGGAGCCTCTTAAAGAAGAAGTTACTGGTCTGTGAGAGCCAGAAATCTTGCTTGTTTGTAGGTGACCAAATACTTATTTTCCACCATAATTTGCAAATAAATTCATTAAAAATCCTACAATGTGATTTTCTGGATTTTCTTTTCTCAATTTGTCTGTCATAGTTGACGTGTACCTATGATGAAAATTACAGGCCTCTCTCATCTTTTTAAGTGGGAGAACTTGCACAATTGGTGGCTGACTAAATACTTTTTTTCCCCACTGTACTTTGTCCCCCCAGGCGAAATCTTCCATGCGCTTATAGGCCTCTCTGTAGGAAGAAATATTTTGTCCATAATCAAATACAATCAGACTGAGCTTTAAAAGAAATTGACCAATAGGACTCTCCAATTGAAAAAAATTCAGTGGGAGTGCCTCCCTAGATGTATGATAGTGTTGGTGTGTGGCGGGGAAACCCGGTGATTTCCTATTCCAGTTCAATCTGTTATGATGTCAACTGGTTTTAACCATGCTGCAATTCGCCGCGAGCCGTTGGAGCCTCTCTTCCCACCTCCCCAATTTCATTGAACCGAGGACTGCATTTTAGAAGACCCAAGCGAACCTTTTCTTCTCAACATTTCTTTATTTTCGTCCTAGTCTTGTCTCTCCAATATGTGCTGATATTGAAGGGGAGAGGGGAAGGTGCAATGGGCAAAACCCACAGGTTCCATTTGTAACTCTGGAAATGGATACGACGTTCTCGCAGGGAGACAAAGGTATAAACTCAATGTTTTCACCTCAGTAGTTGTGATACATTTTTTATTTTCTTGTTAATTTCTCACAGCTTTTGTTGTTTGTTGTGTGTATTGAGAAGATACTCTCCAGGAGCTGAATTGGCTGTATCATGTTCGTCAGCATCAATATCGGCTTTTCACTTGTTGAGTGAACATGAGATTGACAGTATGCATGAGGTTACCGCAGTAGGGGCAACCAAAAATGGCTACAACTAGGTTATTTTAGGGTATAGAATGTTAAATTGCAGCCACCTAAATTAATATTTTGTTACATTTTATATTGTAGCCTGTGACACCGGTGACTATCAGTTTTAAATATTGCATTGGGTGTAAGCCTATTTCTTGTGACTAACTTTTTAATGGGAATTTGATTATTTAATTCCCATATTTGTTAGAGGCATCTTGATTTGATGAGGTTGCATTTTCCACAGGCTGCATTGAATTCCAATTGGAAATCAAATTAACCATGTACTATGTATCTAGGCTACAGTTGCCTGTAGGGCCCTATATTTATATACATGGTGCAGCCCTCTGGACTTCTGAATTAGTCTTCTACGTAATAGAAATTTACAATTTCCCCATCTGTTTTTAGACTTATGTATTCATTCAATTCCTATTTGATGCCCTATTGTTGTGGGTCATGCCTTTGATGACCTGCAGAAAGTCAAGCCCTTTGTATGGCCTGATGACAGATCCTTTCAAGATACTGAGTAGGCCTAGGGTACCAATCACAGCTCCCTGTGATGTAGTCTACAAAGATCTGACTGATCTGACTGAAGCAGAATATAATTCTGTCATACTAATTCAAAGGAATTGGATCATGTATCTGGTATTGAAAAGGTTGTCCCCTGTAGCAATTTTACACTTGACTCACAAGTTGTTGCATAAAGGAATGTTAGGATTTGAAACCACTCAGTCATCATTTCCGTAGTACTGCACTGTAATACCTAAATAGTCAGAAGATGTACATTTCTTGGATCCTTGTAAGCAGGGACAACTTGTGATATTGTACAATAAATAGGCTACTGTAGTACAGTACCAGTCAAATGTTTGGACACACCTACTCATTCAAGGGTTTTTCTTTATTTTTACATTGTAGAATAATAGTGAAGACATCAACACTATGAAATAACACATATGGACTCATGTAGTAACTAAAAAAGTGCTAAACAAATCAAAAATATATTTTATATTTGAGATTCTTCCAATAGCCACCCTTTGCCTTGATGACAGCTTTGAACACTCTTGGCATTCTCTCAACCAGCTTCACCTGGAATGCTTTTCCAACAGTCTTGAAGAAGTTCCCATATATGCTGAGCACTTGTTGACTGCTTTTCCTTCACTCTGCGGTCCGACTCATCCCAAACCATCTCAATTGGGTTGAGGTCAGGGGATTGTGGCGGCCAGGTCATCTGATGCAGCACTCCATCACTCTCCTTCTTCGTAAAATAGCCCTTACACAGCCTGGAGGTGTGTTGGGTCATTGTCCTGTTGAAAAACAAACGATAGCCCCACTAAGCCCAAACCAGATGGGATGGCGTATCGCTGTAGAATGCTGTGGTAGCCATGCTGGTTAAGTGTGCCTTGAATTCTAAACAAATCACAGACAGTGTCACCAGCAATGCACCCCCACACCATAACACCTCCTCCTCCATGCTTTACGGTGGGAAATACACATACGGAGATCATCCGTTCACCCACACTGCGTCTAACAAAGACACAGCGGTTGGAATCAAAGAATCTTCTTCTTATTGGTGTCCTTTAGTAGTGGCTTCTTTGCAGCAATTCAACCATGAAGGCTTGATTCACACAGTCCCCTCTAAACAGTTGATGTTGATATGTGTCTGTTACTTGAACTCTGTGAAGCAGTTACTTGGGCTGCAATTTCTGAGGCTGCTAACTCTAATGAACGTATCCTCTGCAACAGAGGTAACTCTGGGTCTTCCATTCCTGTGGTGATCCTCATGAGAGCCAGTTTCATCATAGAGCTTGATGGTTTTGACGACTGCACTTGAAGAAACTTTCAAAGTTCTTGAAATGTTCCATATTGACTGACCTTCATGTCTTAAAGTAATGATGGACTGTCATTTCTCTTTGAGCTTGCCATAATATGGACTTGGTCTTTTACCAAATAGGGCTATCTTCTGTATACCCCCCCTACCTTGTCACAACACAACTGATTGCCTCAAAAGCATGAAGAAGGAAAGACATTCCACAAATGAACTTTCAAGAGGGCAGACCTGTTTTAAAAAAACAGATAAAGCAACACCTCACGGCACAACGCATCTACCCTATTTGACCTAGATAGTTTGTGTGTATGTATTGATATGTAGGCTACGTGTGCCATTTTTTAATTGATAGGTAGTCTTGTCCTTGAGCTGTTCTTGTCTATTAATGTTCTGTATTATGTCATGTTTCATGTTTTGTGTGGACCCCAGGAAGAGTAGCTTATGCTTTTGCAATAGCTAATGGGGATCCTAATAAAATACCAAATACCAATACGCACAGAACACAACTGTGAAGAGTTTACACAAATATTAGCATCGTAGCTCTTATTTCAGGACTTTGAATGTGGGAAATTACCTCCCCAGTCAACCCATTGTGCGTATTGACATTTATATTGCACTGTACAGCCTTGCCTATGGATTATGGATCAATGAAATGGGGTATCAGTCTACTCAGGTACACCAACAGAACACTGCGAAGAGATTACACAAATATTAGCATTGTAGCTCTTATTGAGGGACTCTGAAACCACTGTGAAAAGAGACACATTTATTGTACCAGTCAACCTACTATGTGTATTGAACACTATTCAAGAGGAAAAACTATACAACGTGGATGTTTTGGAGTCAGATAATTCTGAGAAGGACTTTTGGAAAAAAGCATTTGGGTACTGAGTAGACTGATACCCTATTTCACTGACCCACAATTCTTAGGTAAGGCTGTACAGTGCAATATGAATTAATAATCCTTATTTTGGCTAGTTTCACAACACATAGGTGTTGGACACGGTCCGGTCAAGCCACACTAGCCAGATGAAGCTAGTTAGCTGCTTATAACGTTAGCTTGGGGGCACCCGGGTTAAGTAGCTGGCTAGCTTGTTTAGTTTGTTATCTAGCTAGCTAGCTAGTTATTTTCATGAACTGAAGTTCGATTTCAATAGGAAAACTGTCACACCCTGATCTGTTTATACCGGTGTTCTCTGTTTGTCTGTTGCCAGTTCGTTTTGTTTCGTCAAGCCTACCAGCATTTTTCCCCTTGCTCCTGTCTTTCTCAAGTTCCTGTTTTCTAGTTGCAGAGAAAACCCGAGGCTACCCGAGTTCCCCCGAGAGTCTGTCGATTAATCTCTTCCCAAGCCGATGCAACTAGGCAGAGCTAGGCTGTCTCCAGCCGAATGGCAATACAGGCTTCACACGAAGAGTTGCCTGTATTGCGGGACTACTGGTAATTTTGTATACACCTGTCCACTAAAAGACCAGGCTCACCGGTAGGAGCAAGTACTCTGGTGGAAAATACGAATAACTTCTCCTCTCCTCTTACTTGCACCCCCTTTCATTCCATCTTCCTGTGAGGAAACCAGTCAATCTCTCCGGGTACTCATCGACTCTGGGGCCAATGAGAGTTTTATGGACGCTACCCTGGTGTCCGAGCTGGGCATCCCCATTCAGCCCCTCTCCATTCGCATGGACTTTAGAGCGCTGGGCGGGCGCTCTATAGGCTGGGTCACCCACAATACTACCCCCATCAACCTACGAGTATCAGGGAACCACAGCGAGACGATCCAATTCCTGCTAATTACGTCTTCTCAGGTTCCTGTGGTATTGGGTTTCTCTTGGCTACAGCGACACAACCCCTTTATTGACTGCTCCACTGGTGCCATCATGGGCTGGAGCCCGTTCTGCCACGCTTATTGCCTGAAGTCAGCGCAGCCTGCCCCGGGACGTCTTCCTAGGGGCTCGGAAGTTGCCTCGGACCTCTCCGCTATTCCCGTGGAGTACCAGGACCTCCGGGAGGTGTTCAGTAAGGCCTGGGCCACATTGCTTCACATCGACCCTACGACTGTGGAATCGACCTTCTCCCAGACACCACTCTGCCCCGGGGACGACTGTACTCGCTGTCGGGTTCATCCGTCCTTCTGCCTCCCCCGCCGGCGCAGGGTTCTTCTTTGTGGAGAAGAAGGACAAAACTCTGCCCCCGTGCATCGACTACCGGGGCCTCAACGACATCACGGTGAAGAACTGTTCCCGGCTACCACTCATCTCCTTGGCCTTCGAGCCGCTCCAGGGGGCCAACGTGTTCTCCAAGCTGGACCTACAGAACGCCTATTCCCTGGTGCGGATTTGGGAGGGGGACGAGTGGAAGACTGCCTTCAACATGGCCAGCGGTCACTACGAGTATCTGGTCATGACATTTGGCCTTACCAATGCTCCAGCTGTGTTCCAGGCTCTGGTTAATGATGTTCTCCACAACATGTTGAACTGGTTCGTCTTCGTCTACCTCAACAACATCCTCATCTTTGCCCGCTCCGCCCAAGATAACCGGATGTTTGTTCCTGATGCTGTCCTTTCCTCGGTCCTGGGGTGGGCCCACTCCTCCAGGCTTGCCTGCCACCCGGGCTCTTGTTGGACCCTGGTCTTTGTGCGACAACGCTTTTGGTGGCCTACCATGGTTCCTGACGTCTCCGCGTTCGTCGCCGCCTGCACGATCTGTGTGCAGAACAAGACTCCTCGGCAAGCTCCTGCTAGTCTCCTCCAACCTCTGCCTGTTCCTCACCGTCCCTGGTCTCACATATCCCTGGACTTTGTCACAGGTCTTCCCCAGTCTGATGGCAACACTGACATCCTGACAGTTGTGGACCGGTTTCCCAAAGCCGCCCACTTCATTCCTCTCCCCAAGTTACCCTCTGCCAAAGAGACGGCCCAGCTCATGGTGCATCACGTTTTACGGATCCATGGACTCCCAGTGGACATGGTCTCTGACCGGGGTCCTCAGTTCTCGTCCCGGTTCTGGAAGACGTTCTGCACACTCATTGGGTCATTGGCCAGCCTGTCCTCCGGTTTCCACCCTCAGTCCAACGGCCAGTCGGAGCGAGCCAACCAAGACCTGGAGACGACTCTGCGCTGCCTGGTCTCCGCCAACCCCACATCTTGGAGCCAGCAACTAGTGTGGGTCAAATACGCCTGCAACACCCTTCCCTGCTCCACCACGGGTCTTTCGCCCTTTGGGTGTTTCCTGGGTTATCAGTCCACAATCTTCCCGGAGCAAGAGGAAGAGGTCGGCATACCCTCGGCCCAGATGTTTGTCCGCCGCTGTAGTCGTATCGAATTCACAAAATGTAAATAATTCGAACTAAAACTAAATCAAACCCAGTTCAGAACTATTGCCTTTGAGTGAACTTTGGAGATGACGGCCCTGTGGAAGTCCTTCTTCCAAAGTTTGTTGAATGCATGCACTGAAACAATCAGAAAACACAAAAACAAACACAATTAGGATACTGGAAACATTTTATTTTGGTATCTTAAGGTAGAAAAAAGGTAGAAATGTAGATATGCCTAATATGGCAATTCATGTTCTTTTTCCAAAATGTATTTGTTACAAAAAAAAATCTGGGTTAAAAGTAACCCAATTTGGGTCAATTCGACAACACAGTGCTGGGTCAATATTGGTCAAACACAGCATTGGGTTAATTCAACCCAGTGGGGTTGGGTTGTGCTTCTAACCCAGCACCTTGGGTTGAGTGCTTGACCCAGCTGCTGGGTAAATTAGACTATATTGCTGCAATTTTTTATGTAATCCTTGGGTTCTTTTCAGTGTAATCCTAATTTCAATTTTGCTTCTATATTTTAACCTTCCCTACCATCCCATCCCTTCCCTTTCCTACACAATCAATGTTGAATTTCAAATTATTCATTTGTATTTCCTGCATTTCAGAACATACATCACGTCAGAGAATTGTCCACAATGTACAAGAATATATACATTTTTTTAATAGCACATTGAAACAAAGCACTATTGTCTAAGTATGTGTTATTTCATGAGATTATAACCATCCTATTTTATGAAATTTAAACATTGATTTATATTATTTCATGAACCAAACATCAGACTAAAGCATCAGCTGAACTTGATGTGCACACTCAGATTGCAATCTGATAAAAAGAAAGTGTGTGTGTGACACTGTCTTAAGTGATATTAACCCAGATCTGTCTACCAGACAGTGCCAGGGAAAATCAATAGATATTCACATTCACTGACACACTTCAGCTATCTTAGGCTATCTTAGGAGACAGCGCACACACACACACACACACACACACACACACACACACACACACACACACACACACACACACAAAGCTGTTTTGCCATACAATAATGTTCTACATTTGGGTCGAGTCAAAACATTGGTAAATCAAATCACATTTTATTGGTCACATACACATATTTAGCAGATGTTATTGCGGGTGTAGTGAAATGCTTGTGTTCCTAGCTCCAACAGAGCAGTAGTATCTAACAATTCATAACAATACACACAAATCTAAAAGTAAAAGAATGGAATTAAGAAATATATAAATATTAGGACGAGGGAGTGGCATTGACTAAAATACAGTAGAATACAGTATATACATATTAAATGAGTAAAGCAGTATGTAAACATTATTAAAGTGACTAGTGTTCCATTATTAAAGTGACCAGTGATTCCATGTCTATGTACAGTGCATGAGGCAGCAGCCTCTAAGGTGAAGTGTTGAGTAACCGGGTGGTAGCCGGCTAGTGATGGCTATTTAACAGTTTGATGGCCTTGAGATAGAACCTGTTTTTTAGTCTCTTGGTCCCAGCTTTGATGCACCTGTACTGACCTCGCATTCTGGCCAACAGGCCGTGGCTCGGGTGGTTGATGTCCTTGATGATCTTTTTGGCCTTCCTGTGACATCGGGTGCTGTAGGTGTCCTGGAGGGCAGGCAGTGTGCCCCCGTTGATGTGTTGGGCAGACCGAACCACCTCCTGGAGAACCCTGCGGTTGCGGACGGTGCAGTTGCCATACCAGGCGCTGATACAGCCCGACAGGATGCTCTCAATTGTGCAGCTGTAAGTTTGTGAGGGTCTTAAGGGCCAGAGAACAAGAGTAAAATATTACATTTGAAGGTGACTCTAGTAAGGACATGGACTAATGACTGTCATTACTTAAGTAATAACTGTATTTCACTCATAAAGCACTTTTCACAATTCCCAAAATGTAACATTTGTATTTCAAATAAATTGTAGTGATAGAATGAAAGCATAGTGCTGCAGCCCATCTTGACCAAAAAAATGTAATTATATATATTAATCATACAAATATATAAAGGCCAACAAGCACAAATGCATAAAAAAATACTAAAAGTCAAATAAATTGTGCCTTAAGAGCATATTAGCATTGTAATATGAAGGGGATAGGGAAAGGGGATACCTAGTCAGTTGTACAACTGAATGCATTTAACCCAACCCCTCTAAATCAGAGAGACACTCATGGCTCATCCATCCATTGATCTATTCATTCACAGGAACACAAACACATTGGCCAGAGGGCTGTGCTTTCTCCTGTCACTTCTCACACTACATACAAGAGCAGATACTTATCCACTATTGTTCAGTGGAGATTATTGTTCATGCTCGTAACAGTCTTACTGCGGGGGATTCTGTTCCTGGCAGCTGATACACTGTGGTCTGTAGGAAAGTTGATATCAAACACATAATAGGACTTGAAGCTGACATCCAGTGCCCCAAGCAATGTACCGTGCGCCAATGCCTGTCCACTAGTGACTGTAAACACCTGTGAGCAGTCCCCAAGAGCCAACATAAATGGGTAGGGTCTGGTCACCTCCGCCTAGTGCAGGTACTCAACCACATTGGTCCCAACCTGTTAGACAGAAATCATTAGAGTTTAGAATATGATGACTTGTGCAATGCATGGAGGCACACTGACAATGCCTGACAGTGTTTGATGCCTACATCTTCCATTAATTTGGGGTGTGCAGTTAACCGATTTTGGAATGCTGTTCCTTTCATTAAATGTTTACAAATACTATCATCTAATTTCTCCATCAACCTCCCTATGCCTATCCACTATTTAAACTTAGGACTTTGAAGGACTTTCTGGTCTCTTCAAAGGTGGGTCGGAATGTCTTCCTTGCAATCTTGTTGTCACGCCCTGGCTCTGGGGACTCTTAATTGTTGAGCCAGGGTGTGGATTTTCTATGTTTAGTTTTCATTGGTTTTTGTTCTATATCGTTTAGTTTCTGTGTTGGCCAGGGTGGTTGTCACGGTTTCGGCCGAGGCTGCTCCTCCTCCTTGTTCGGGCAGGTTTCGGCGGTCGTCGTCCCCGGAGTACTAGCTGCCACCGATCTATGTTTCATGTTCGTTTGGTTTTGTCTTGATGTTGTACACCTGTGTATAGTTAGTCCTCATTAGTGTCCTATTTAGTTCTCATTGTGTGTGTCAGGTGTTATGTGTGATTGCTCTTCTGTTTGGTGTTCTGAGCTACGTGTTTCCCTCTGTTGTTTTGGAGAGGTTTTCGCACATGTTAGTGCGCCTATTGTTTGACGCCTGTGTGCGCCTTTATTTCGCCTCCGGGCTTGTTGTGCTCGTGTACTACGTGAATATTTCACTAAAGTCTTTTGGACTTAGTTTCTGCGTCCTGCGCTTGATTCCTGCACCACACCCACCTTCAGCACCCCGTGACAGAATCACACACCTTTTAATGAATGGAATCAGCAGGAGCAACAGTCACGCCTGAGTCGCTGGAGGAGCATGTCCGCGGCCAGGATGACCAGATCAGACAACTGGGGACCGCTCTACAGGACGTCATCAACACCCTGCACCGATGGGAGTCCAGAGGGGTACCCACACCTCCACCTACCTTGCCACCCCCATCGGCCGGTCCACCAGTCCCAGGTCCGGAACCCAGTGGGATTCGGCTCTCGCTCCCGAGGGCGTATGACGGCACAGCTGCCGGGTGTCAGGGGTTCCTCCTGCAGGTGGAGCTCTACCTGGCCACTGTACACCCGGTGCCCTCGGGACACGAGAGCGTTTCCGCCCTCATCTCCTGTCTCACGGGCAAGGCGTTGGAATGGGCCAACGCCGAGTGGAGGAGGATGGACGCCACCACCATCTCCTACGCCGAGTTCTCCCGTCGCTTCAAGGCCGTGTTCGACCATCCACCTGAGGGCAAAGCGGCGGGGGAGCGTCTATTCCACCTGAGACAGGGGAGGAGGAGCGCACAGGCGTTCGCACTGGAGTTCCGGACTCTAGCGGCAGACGCAGGGTGGAATGAACGGGCCCTCATCGACCATTTTCGATGTAGCCTACGGGAGGACGTTCAACGTGAGTTGGCCTGCAGGGACACCAATTTCACCTTCGACCAGTTGGTCGACATGTCCATCCGTCTGGACACCCTGCTGGCCACCCGTGGACGTCCCGAGTGGGGTCCGTCCATTCCACCCTCCGGCACCTCCGAGCCGAGCCCTATGGAGCTCGGGGGTGCTGGCGCTAGAGAAAGGAAGAGGAGGAGCCCGAGGGAGCCTGTCCCCTGCACCAATTGGGGTCGTGGAGGGCACACTGCGGCCAGGTGCTGGGGAGGGTTCCCCGAGGGAGGAGACAACAGGTCACGCACTGGGGAGCCTTCCCAGGTGAGTAGACGCCCCACTTACCCAGAGCTCTCTGTTGCGCACTTTTGTATACCTGTTTGTTTTCCACATAAGGCGCTAGTAGATTCAGGCGCAGCTGGGAATTTTGTTGATCGGAAGTTTTGTTTAGATTTAGGGATCCCTCTCCTGCCTGTCGACAAGCCTTTTCCCGTTCATACTTTAGATAGCCGCCCGTTGGGGTCGGGGTTGATTAGGGAAATCACAGCGCCACTTAGGATGTGTGCGCAGGGGGGTCATGAGGAGACTATACAGCTGTATCTGATCGACTCTCCTGCGTACCCGGTGGTGCTGGGAATTCCCTGGTTAAGTACCCATAACCCTGCTATTTCGTGGCAACAGAGGGCTCTCAATGGGTGGTCTGCTCAGTGTGAGGGGCGATGTCTGGGTGTTTCCGTAGGGGCGACCTCAGTGGAAAGTCCAAACCAAGTGCCCGCACTGCACATTCCACCTGAATATGGGGATTTGGGTCTCGTGTTTAGTAAAGCTAGGGCGACGCAGTTGCCTCCTCATAGACAGGGGGATTGTGCGATTGATCTCCAGGCAGGAGCAGTGCTCCCACGGAGCCACGTGTATCCTTTGTCTCAAGAGGAGAGAAAAGCTATGGAAACTTACATAGCCGAATCTTTGAGACAGGGATACATACGGCCCTCCACTTCTCCCGCCTCCTCAAGCTTCTTTTTTGTGAAGAAAAAAGATGGAGGGTTGCGCCCGTGCATCGATTACCGTGGTCTCAATCAGATTACTGTGAAATACAGTTATCCACTCCCTCTGATTGCGACCATGACGGAGTCATTGCACGGAGCGCGTTTTTCACAAAACTGGATCTCAGGAGCGCGTATAACTTGGTGCGCATTAGGGAGGGCGACGAATGGAAAACAGCGTTTAGTACCACGTCAGGTCATTTCGAGTATCTCGTCATGCCATACGGGTTGATGAATGCTCCATCAGTCTTCCAATCCTTCGTGGATGAGATTTTCCGGGATATGCAGGGGCAAGGGGTGGTCGTGTACATTGATGACATTCTAGTGTACTCGTCTACCCGAGCCGAGCATATAGCCCTGGTGCGTCGTGTATTGAGGAGGCTGTTGGAGCACGACCTGTATGTCAAGGCAGAGAAATGTCTGTTTTTCCAGGAGTCGGTCTCCTTTTTGGGTTATCGGTTGTCCGCGTCAGGGGTGAGAATGGAGGTGGATCGTGTGTCAGCCGTACGTAATTGGCAAACCCCAACCACTGTCAAAGAGGTGCAGCAGTTCTTGGGCTTTGCGAATTACTACCGGAGGTTTATCCGGGGTTTTGGACAGGTGGCAGCTCCCATCACGTCCCTTCTGAAAGGGGGTCCGGTGCGCCTGCAGTGGTCAGCTGATGCGGACAGGGCCTTTAGGAGACTGAAGGACCTGTTTGCGTCGGCTCCGGTGCTGGCGCATCCGGACCCCACATTACCCTTTCAGGTCGAGGTGGACGCGTCTGAGGCCGGTATAGGGGCCGTACTCTCTCAACGGTCCGGCACGCCACCTAAACTCCGCCCCTGTGCTTTTTTACTCTAAAAGCTCAGCCCGGCGGAGCGAAATTATGACGTCGGGGACAGGGAGCTGTTAGCTGTAGTTCAGGCCCTTAAGGTGTGGAGGCATTGGCTTGAGGGGGCTCAACACCCTTTCCTCATTTTGACTGACCATCGGAACCTGGAGTACATCCGGGCAGCGAGGAGACTGAACCCTCGCCAGGCTCGATGGAGTATGTTTCTCGCCAGGTTCGTATTTAAAATCACGTACATCCCTGGGTCCCAGAACGGTAAGGCAGATGCGCTGTCCCGGCGGTATGACACAGAGGAGAGGTCCGTTGAGCATACTCCCATACTACCGGCGTCTTGTCTTGTGGCACCGGTGGTGTGGGAGGTCGATGCTGAAATCGAGCGGGCGTTGCGTACCGACCCCAGCCCTCCACAGTGTCCTGTGGGTCGGAAGTACGTTCCGCTCGAGATTCGGGATCGACTCATTTACTGGGCTCACACGTCACCCTCCTCTGGACATCCGGGTATTGGCCGGACTGTGCATTGTCTTAGCACTAAATACTGGTGGCCCACGTTAGCCAGGGATGTGAGGGTTTATGTCTCCTCATGCTCGGTGTGCGCCCAGTATAAGGCGCCCAGACACCTGCCCAGGGGTAAGTTACAACCCCTGCCCGTTCCACAACGACCATGGTCCCACCTCTCAGTGGATTTTGTGACAGACCTTCCCCTCTCTCAGGGGAATACCACCATCCTGGTCGTTGTGGACCGGTTCTCTAAGGCCTGTCGTCTTCTCCCTATGGCGGGTCTTCCTACTGCCCTACAAACCGCAGAGGCACTATTTACCCACGTCTTCCGGCATTACGGGGTACCCGAGGATATAGTGTCTGATCGAGGCCCCCAGTTTACCTCCCGAGTATGGAGAGCGTTCATGGAGCGTTTGGGGGTCTCGGTGAGCCTTACCTCAGGGTACCACCCGAGAGTAATGGGCAGGTAGAACAAGTCAACCAGGATGTGGGTAGGTTTCTGAGGTCGTATTGCCAGGACCGGCCTGAGGAGTGGGTTCGGTACATTCCCTGGGCCGAGATGGCCCAGAACTCTCTCCGCCACTCCTCTACCAACCTAACCCCCTTCCAATGTGTGTTAGGTTACCAGCCGGTTCTGGCACCTTGGCAGCAGAGCCAGATCGAGGCCCCTGCGGTGGATGATTGGATGAGGCGCTCGGAGGAGACGTGGAACGCTGCACACGTCCACCTGCAGCGGGCCATCCGTCGACACAAGGCGAGCGCCGATCTCCACCGCAGTGAGGGGCCGGTGTACGCACCCGGAGATCGAGTCTGGCTCTCTACCAGAAACCTACCCCTCCGCCTGCCCTGCCGGAAGCTGGGTCGGCGGTTTGTGGGGCCTTTTAAAGTCCTGAGAAGATTGAACGAGGTGTGTTATAGGTTACATCTGCCTGTTGAATATAAGAATATTAACCCCTCGTTCCATGTGTCTCTTCTCAGGCCGGTGGTAGCTGGTCCACTCCAGGAAGGTGAGATAGGAGAGACTCCTCCGCCCCCACTGGACATCGAGGGGGCTCCGGCGTACACCGTTCGGTCCATCTTGGACTCAAGACGCCGGATGGGGGGTCTCCAGTATCTCGTGGAGTGGGAGAGGTACGGCCCGGAGGAGCGGTGCTGGGTGCCGCGGAGGGACATCCTAGACCCGTCTCTCCTGTCGGAGTTCCACCGGGACCATCCCGCGCGCCCTGCTCCGCGCCCTCCTGGTCGTCCCCGAGGCAAGGGGGGGATACTGTCACGGTTTCGGCCGAGGCTGCTCCTCCTCCTTGTTCGGGCAGGTTTCGGCGGTCGTCGTCCCCGGAGTACTAGCTGCCACCGATCTATGTTTCATGTTCGTTTGGTTTTGTCTTGATGTTGTACACCTGTGTCTAGTTAGTCCTCATTAGTGTCCTATTTAGTTCTCGTTGTGTGTGTCAGGTGTTGTGTGTGATTGCTCTTCTGTTTGGTGTTCTGAGCTACGTGTTTCCCTCCGTTGTTTTGGAGAGGTTTTCGCACATGTTAGTGCGCCTATTGTTTGACGCCTGTGTGCGCCTTTATTTCGCCTCCGGGCTTTTTGTGCTCGTGTACTACGTGAATATTTCACTAAAGTCTTTTGGACTTAGTTTCTGCGTCCTGCGCTTGATTCCTGCACCACACCCACCATCGGCACCCCGTGACAGTGGTTCCCAATCAGAGACAGCTGTAGCTCGATGTCTCTGATTGGGGACCATACTTAGGCAGCCTTGTGGCATGTTAGGTTGTGGGATCTTGTTCCGTTAAGGTTTTGTGTTAACCTAGGACTTCACGTTTCGTTTGTTGTTTTGTTCGTGTTAAGTACTGAATAAAGTATGTACGTTTATCACGCTGCGCCTTGGTCCGCTTCATCAGTCAACGATCGTGACACTTGTAGACTGGTGTTGGGAGGACCACTGGCAGAAGTCTTAAAGCGATGTCACCGTGTGTATCTGGAGAGAAGAATGTTTAGTGAATAACTTGATTGTTTCAAGCAAAAAATGAATGTGCATCTGAGGCACCACCAGCAGGGTAATTTCAAACTATACATGCACTTCAAAGAGAAGATCTTGGGCCTGCTTCTCTTGGCTGGCGAAGTGACGTTGTTTTTGCCCTTGAAGACCGCAATCCATTTCTCAGTGAGTTTCCCCAAGCAGTCTGGGTTTAAAATGGAGTAGTCCTGAGCAATCTGTAGTAAAGCAGACAATTCATTTTCCATTGCAGTTAATCATTAGTCTGGCTAACACCTAACTCTCAAAGTCCTCCTGACCTCAGTCTGGAATAGCTCTTTGATGATAATGAAGAGGGCTAATGAAGGGGGCTCTCCTGTGTCTTTCTCACTCAAACACCCACATGCACAGCCACATTCAGCCCCCGAGCGCCGCCCCCTTCTATTACAATGGTTGGATTTTCAAGTCCAAACAATGTGTTACGGATACAGGTATCCTGTGTCCTGTGTTTTTCTCTCCTTCTGCCCTAATCACAGGTGTCCTGTATGTTCCTGATTGGTGGTCGTTGAGATGTCTGCTGATTGCAAAGGTGGACCAATCAGTGAACATTCCTCTGCATTTCACCACCTGTTGCTGGGTTTTCAATCACACATCCCATTATATAAAAACCAGTCAGTTATGTTTGTTGAGAGAGAGAGAGACTATTTCTGTATGTGAGTATGGACACTGTGGTGTCCTGTTTTTGTTTACTCACTAAGTTGCCGGTTACTCTGGTTGGTAATTTTGTTAGACCACTGTTTTGTATGTGAGTAATGGATACTGTGATGTCCTGTGTTTAGAGTACTCATTAATTTGCTGGTTACTCTGTGTGGTAACTATTGTGTGTTTCTGGGAAAAGGGGAGTTTGAGCTAGCTGCCCTTGGGCATACATTTCCCGTAGAAAGAACTGTCTATAAACACTAGTTAGACCTGAGCGGACCACCCACTGTATTTTTGTATGGTAGCAGTAGCCTAGCGGTTCTTGAGGCAGGCAAGATCAGTTTAGGGGTGTTTTACACTATTGTTTCATTTCTTGGGTCCTGCTCAGCCCTTTTTCCCAAACCTTTACCGTGTGTTCAGAAATAAACCATTTGTGTTTGACGGTAGTTCATGGTTGTTGTGTCATTTTTGTTCTCACTGTTCCATGTCACACTCCTAATTTGCATAATTTATGTTACGGGTCTCATGTCCATCCACCCTAGATGTTTAGAGCCACGGGGTTCGTAACATAAAGTGGGGGCTCGTCCGGGATATATCCCATGCTACTCATGCAAATTAGTAAGTGTCTGGTTCAGTGTTGAGCTTGGCAGCTGTAACTACCTGTTTTTTTTTGTGTTCAGTAGTCGACGGCTCGTGTTGCTAGTTTAGGATGGCTACTTTTGATTTGGATGCATTTTTGGAAAACCCTACGTGGGAGGTTTTTGAGAATTGCCGTAGAGTGGATCTACAGGTTTTGGCTGACCACTTTTCTGTACCCATACCGAGGGGTTTAGTGAAAGCAGAAGTTAGGGAAGTAGTGCTAGCGATATTGTTGAACGAGCGAGTGTTTGAGTTACCGCCGCCTGAGTCTGCTGCTCCTGTAGGGGATGTGGTTGCTGTTCCTGTAAGCCCATCAGTGTCTGAGGACGAGGCTAAGGCTCCAGCCACATTGCCCCGTTATGACCCACTCTCCCCACTGACTGACAGTGATGCCAGGATGGATGTCCGCTCGACACGGCTCTAAACGGAGGCGGAAGAGCGGGCACAAATCAGGCTAGACAAGCTGGAGACGCGTAAGATGGAACTGGAGACGCGTAGGCTTGATCAAGAACTGGAGATGCGTAGGCTTGATCAAGAACTGGAGACGCGTAAGATGGAACTGGAGGTGCGTAAATTGGAACTGGAGGCAGAAACAGCGAGGTTAGTCTCTGCTCATACTATGCCTGCTAGTGAGCCATCCTCACCAGCTGTGTCGTCTACTACGTTTGATATTAGTAGGCAGATCACCTTGGTACCTGTGTTCAGGGAGTCAGAGGTTGATTCCTATTTCAGTGTTTTTGAACGTATAGCAGTAGCATTGAAATGGCCCAAAGAGGTATGGTGCCTATTACTTCAGTGTAAACTAACAGGTAAAGCCCAAGAGGTTCTGGCAGCGCTACCTCTTGAAGACAGTTTGAATTATGACGTGGTCAAAGCTACTGTTCTTCGTGCCTATGAGCTTGTTCCTGAGGCATATCGACAGAGATTTAGGTCTCATAAAAAGTCTCCTACTCAGACTTATGTGGAGTTTGCTAGAGACAAAAGAAATCTGTTTGACAAGTGGCACAGTGCTAGTAAAGTAACTGATTTTAACTCTCTACGGGAGTTAATCTTGTTAGAAGAGTTTAAAAATTGCTTACCCGAACGCATTGTAGTTTATCTGAACGAACAGAAAGTATCCTCACTGTCGGAAGCGTCTGTATTGGCAGACGAGTTTGTGTTGACGCATAAGAGCGTGTTTTCGGCTCGTACGGAGAGCAGGGCTGCGGAGTTGCTAACTTTTAGTCCTAGTCGACCAGCAGTACATCCAGCACGCCCAAAAGATGTGCGTCACTGTTTCTATTGTCATAAGGTGGGACATTTGGTTAGTGATTGCTTTTTGCTTAAACGCAAACAGGGGATGCCTCAGCACGCCAGGCCGCCAACGGGTGTTGGGCTGATTCGTACGGTTGTAAGGCCGGAATCAAGACAGAGGCCTCATAGTGAATGTGGTTTGAAAGTCCCTGTCCCAGATCACAGTTATGAACCGTTCATTTTTGAGGGGTTTGTTTCTATATCAGATGACGAAGCGTCTCAGCGTCCAGTTAGAATCCTCAGAGATACTGGTGCGGCGCAGTCGTTCATACTAGCTGATGTGTTATTATTTTATTTATTATTTTTTTTCTTGATTTTTTTTATTTTTTTTAATTTATTTATTTTTTCTTATTTTTTTTTATTATTTTTTTTTCTGGGGGGATGCTGATGTGTTGCCCTTGTCTAATAATACATATTGTGGTTCCAGTGTGTTAGTACAAGGAATTGAAATGGGATTTGTCCCAGTGCCATTGCACTTTGTGAACGTACACTCTGAGTTAGTCAGTGGATTGTTCAGAGTGGGCGTACGTCCTATGTTGCCAGTAAAAGGTGTGACATTTATAATGGGCAACGATATTGCCGGAGGAAAGGTGATACCCGTATTGGAGGTATTGGATAAAAGTGACCAGTCTCTCTCCGAGGAGCTGGCACAGGGTTATCCAGATGTGTTCCCTGCTTGTGCTGTCACACGTGCTCAAGCACGACAAGTGGGTGAAGTGATAGATTTGTCAGACACGATTCTATTCAGAGAGTGTGACCCAGAGGATAGTTCGGGTGCTACCTCTGGTAAGCTGGTGCAGTCTGACCAACAGCCCAGAGAAAGGAAGAAGGATGTGGAACTTGTTGCTGAGGCAATACAGTTACCAGTTACTCGTGAGCAGCTGATCGCTAACCAACAGGTTGACATTAGCCTGGCTAAATGTTTTTCTAGTGTTGTCTCAGAGGAGGAGCTAAAGAAGAAAAACATGGCATACTTCATTGATGGTAATCTCCTCATGCGTAAATGGACATCCCATGTTGACGCTGGCGGAGATTGGAATGCTGTTTACCAAATAGTGATTCCTACAGCCTTTCGACAAAATGTTTTATCCCTCGCTCATGATCACCAGTGGTCCGGACATCTGGGAGTCACCAAGACTTATGATCGAGTTTTGCGACATTTCTTTTGGCCTGGTTTAAAGCAAGATGTGGCTCAGTTCTGTCGGACTTGCCACACCTGTCAAGTAACTGGGAAACCGAACCAGGTTATTTCCCCCGCGCCTCTTTGTCCCATACCGGCCATAGGTGAACCCTTCGAACATGTGATGGTTGATTGTGTTGGACCATTACCAAAAACAAAATCTGGTAACCAGTTTATGTTGACAATTATGTGTGTGGCCACCAGGTACCCAGAGGCCATTCCTCTACGAAGGATTACTGCTCCGGTGGTGAGTAAAGCGTTGATCAAATTCTTCTCAACTTTTGGGTTACCTAAGGTGATACAAACTGATCAGGGTACGAATTTCCTTTCTACACTTTTCAAACAAGTGTTAAAATCCTTGTCAGTTACACACCGTGTGTCAAGCGCATATCACCCAGAGTCTCAGGGTGCGCTTGAACGTTGGCATCAGACCCTGAAGTCTATGCTCCATAAATATTGCTTGGAATCTGAGAAAGATTGGGATGAGGGAGTTCCTCTAGTGTTGTTTGCTGTCCGTGAGACAGTACAGGAATCCCTAGGGTTCAGCCCAGCTGAACTGGTGTTTGGACACACCATGAGAGGGCCTATGAAAGTCCTTAAGGATCAGTTTTTGTCACAAGAGTTGTGTGTGAAAGAAAATGTGTTGGACTACGTTAGTCGCTTTCGTGAGCGCCTACATGGTGCCTGTGCTCTAGCAAAGGAAGCGCTGTCTTCCTCACAGAAACGGATGAAACGACACTATGACACACAGGCTGTTTCTCGTTCACTGCAGCCAGGTGACCAAGTTCTTGTATTGTTGCCTGTGCCAGGAGCGTCATTGTCAGCACGTTTCTCTGGTCCTTATGTCATTGAAAAGAAACTAAGTGAAACTGACTACGTGATACAGACTCCTGATAGAAAACGCCAATCTCGTGTGTGCCACGTTAACATGTTGAAGACATACCACACCAGACCCGTCACTCAAGTAGACAGTCCAGAGAAACTGGCTGAGTCGGCTGTCTCTATTGCTGCTACGGCTGTAGTGGGAGGTCATGGTAATGATGTGGACGGAGATGGTTTGGAGTTGCGCAATACTCAGCAGCAGTGTGCTAGATTGCCCAATTCAGAGATGCTGCTGTCTCTCCCATCAAGCCTGATTCATTTAACGGACAGACAGTCAGATGAGATTGTGAGACTATTACACAGCTTTCCATGTCTTTTTAATGATGTTCCTACGTGCACAAATGTGTTAGAACATGACATTAATGTTGGAAACGTTGCACCTATCAAGCAACATGCTTATCGTGTCAACGTCTCTAAACGAAAGATAATGAGGGATGAGGTCGGTTATTTGCTGGAGAATAACCTGGCTATGCCAAGTTCAAGTCCTTGGAGTTCTCCGTGCATTCTGGTTCCTAAACCTGATGGGACATCCAGATTATGTACGGACTATCGGAAGGTCAATGCTGTCACAGTGCCCGACTCGTTCCCGTTACCCAGACTGGATGACTGTATTGATACTGTTGGTGCTGCTACTTATGTAACCAAACTAGATCTTCTAAAAGGTTACTGGCAGGTGCCGTTAACCCCACGTGCCTCCGACATCTCTGCCTTTGTGACCCCAGATCACTTCCTACAATATGCTGTCATGGCATTTGGGATGCGGAACGCGCCAGCCACTTTCCAACGCCTGGTTAACACAGTATTGGCTGGAGTTCCTAATTGTAGTGCTTACCTTGATGATCTGGTAATTTATTCAACTGAGTGGTCTGATCATGTTAACACTCTAAGGGTAGTGTGTGAACGTCTAGCAACCGCTTCTCTAACCCTGAACTTAGCAAAGTGCGAGTTTGGGAAGGCCACTGTTACTTATCTCGGTAAACAGGTCGGCCATGGTCAGGTGCGCCCTGTAGATGCCAAGGTCTCAGCTATAAATGCATTTCCCGCACCTACCACCAGAAGAGAGCTACGCCGTTTTTTAGGGATGGTTGGCTACTACCGTAGTTTCTGTAAAAATTTATCTGCGGTAGTTGCTCCATTAACGGATTTGCTCAGTCCGGCGAGAAAATTTGTATGGTCTGAAGATTGTCGTACTGCTTTCAACACTGCTAAAGCACTCTTGTGTAGTACTCCTGTTCTTGCTGCGCCAGATTTTGAACGACCGTTTAAACTGGAGGTAGATGCAAGTGCCAGAGGTGCTGGTGCTGTTCTACTGCAGCAGGGCCAGAGTGGAGTGGACCATCCTGTCTGTTATTTTTCACGGAAATTTAACAAATGTCAGACAAACTATTCCACCATTGAACAAGAAGCTCTAGCTTTGTTGTTAGCTCTGCAGTACTTTGAAGTTTATGTTGGTTCCAGTGCATTACCAGTGATAGTGTATACTGACCATAACCCCTTAGTTTTTCTCCACCGGATGTACAACCAGAACCAACGCCTTATGCGTTGGGCACTTGTCGTGCAAAATTATAATTTGGAGATCCACCACAAAAAGGGGTTGGATAATGTGTTGGCAGATGCTTTGTCTCGTGTTTAATGATCTAGGTTTTTTTGTTATCCCGGCAGGATGATTTTTGAATTTTGGGTGTTGTGATGGTACGTGTGTCGCAAACCATTGTGGTTTGCTCTTTTAAGGGTGGGAGTGTTACGGATACAGGTATCCTGTGTCCTGTGTTTTTCTCTCCTTCTGCCCTAATCACAGGTGTCCTGTATGTTCCTGATTGGTGGTCGTTGAGATGTCTGCTGATTGCAAAGGTGGACCAATCAGTGAACATTCCTCTGCATTTCACCACCTGTTGCTGGGTTTTCAATCACACATCCCATTATATAAAAACCAGTCAGTTATGTTTGTTGAGAGAGAGAGAGACTATTTCTGTATGTGAGTATGGACACTGTGGTGTCCTGTTTTTGTTTACTCACTAAGTTGCCGGTTACTCTGGTTGGTAATTTTGTTAGACCACTGTTTTGTATGTGAGTAATGGATACTGTGATGTCCTGTGTTTAGAGTACTCATTAATTTGCTGGTTACTCTGTGTGGTAACTATTGTGTGTTTCTGGGAAAAGGGGAGTTTGAGCTAGCTGCCCTTGGGCATACATTTCCCGTAGAAAGAACTGTCTATAAACACTAGTTAGACCTGAGCGGACCACCCACTGTATTTTTGTATGGTAGCAGTAGCCTAGCGGTTCTTGAGGCAGGCAAGATCAGTTTAGGGGTGTTTTACACTATTGTTTCATTTCTTGGGTCCTGCTCAGCCCTTTTTCCCAAACCTTTACCGTGTGTTCAGAAATAAACCATTTGTGTTTGACGGTAGTTCATGGTTGTTGTATCATTTTTGTTCTCACTGTTCCATGTCACACTCCTAATTTGCATAATTTATGTTACGGGTCTCATGTCCATCCACCCTAGATGTTTAGAGCCACGGGGTTCGTAACACAATGTGAGGTCTCAACCCGAGGAAAAACAACATTTGAGAGAACCAATCAAACCCTGTCGCACAATTTATGAGTGAATATTCCATTAACAAACAGCCTCCTTTCCAGACAAGTGTGGTCACAGCTCTCCCTGTGCTGAGTCACGTGGGTCGCGTCAGCCAGGCTAGTTAATCACAGCAAACAGAATCAAATTTAAGTCTAATGTTTTTGTAAACAATTTAACCCACCATGCCTGGAGTATCCAGCAGACGCGGATACTCTTGGATTATCTCGACTGTCTTTAACCCATTCTGTCTGGTCCTCTGAGCCCTCTGGATCGCGGTCTATTTCATGTACTCCCTAATTTGGTTTGCTGGCCAGATGTTGTTCTTCAGCCACTCGGTCATCTGGGCTGCCCTCTCACATTTGACTCTGTTGTGAGCACAAAGTATTAAATTAATTATAAATTCCTTTTAACAATCCATTTTCAAAATAAACAAATCTTTCAACAAGTTTACAGAATACTCACTGTGTGTAAGGCTTTTATGTTCTTCTTTAACTTCAGGCTATAGTCGAGTCGTCCATAAGCAAGAACGTTTCCTGGTCTATCGCCTCTGCGGCAAAAGAGAAAGGGTGTCAGTTGCACAACTGAATGCATTCAACCGCAATGTGTCTTCCGCATTTAACCCAACCCCTCTGAATCAGAGAGGTACGGAGGAGCTGCCATTAATCGACATCCACGTCTTCGGCGCCCGAGGAGCAGTTGCTGTTGGGGGTTAACTGCCTTGCTCAAGGGCAGGATGGCAGATTTGTCCACCTCGCTGGCTTGGGGATTCGAACCAGCGACCTTTCGTTAACTGGCCCAACGCTCTTAACCGCTAGGCTTAACCGCTACGGGGGAGAGTTTAAGGGATAGTTTCACCCACATTTCTAAATTACATACTTTGAGGAGGGAAAGAGAAAAATGTATAGGGGTGGCAGTAGCTTTGAGGTTAGAAAGGCAGGCCACTTACCGGTGGGTTATCGGTTCGAACCCCTAGCTGCCTGAGGGGAAATCTGCAGGGAGTGATCCGGCAGCCAAGAGTTACCAGCTACAATATCTCTGTATACTTACTACCCACTACTGTTGTGCCCTTGAACAAGGGACTTTACCCCTAAATGCCCATGAGCTGCTCCCAGCCTGTGATTTGTCAGGTTGGTCAATGTGACAGAATATCTGTCCAATAAAGCAGGTATGGTAAAATGAAGGCCAGACTATCTATGGTAGCTCTGTATGTAATGTCCTGTATCTAGTCCCAAAGTAGCTGCATGGTTCTAAGAGGCCCTGGTGAAGTTTAGTCAAGTTTCTATTAAGGTTGTACCCCCCCCACACTACTTTAGAGAACGTTCACTTTTAAGAGTCTCATTAGGTAATTAACTAATATTTTAATAGGTATGTTCCTGTGATGTGAAGTTTAGTCTTTCAAGTTTCTATTAAGGTTGTACTATTGGTTATCAATGACAATGTGAAAGATGTAAATGCTGTTTTACCCCCCCCATGTTATACTCATTCAGTGTATCCTTTAAAAAGCTGTCCATTGGCCTTGACCTCTGAATTTAAGTACAGAAGTAAAGAAATGTTAGAAACATAGCTAGCTAGTTATACTAGCTTGGCTACATCAAATTCAAGGTCAATTCTAACGTTAGCTAGCTAAAGGATTTGCATCCATCCTCCTCCGACTAAAGCTGCCACTGTCAGAAACCATTGAAAACCAGTACAGTAACATTAGCTAGCTACCTAATTATGATTGAACAACCTATTTAACCTTAATGACTATCAAATGCATAATTCGTAATGCTTGTTGCTTACCGTTTTCAGTCTGCCAAAACACTCTTAGTTTGTCAAAATAACGTTATCTGTTTTCCACTCAGTCAGTCACTAGAAGACTTGTAAATTGCCACGTCTTGACACTTTCACACATTGTGGTGGACTTCACAAGCTGGTAGCAGGAGAATTAACCCCCTGACTGGGTCAAATATCCAGAATAATGTATCGTTTACTGTTGTGTTGTGTAGTGGCTTTGCTGGCATGCATCACATTTTTTTTGTTGAGTTTGCTCCACCCAGATTTACATGCTAAAATCGGCACTACCATAATCCAACATTAATAACCCAGCACCATCAACCCAACCTTGGCCCAATGCCTGCAACCCAGCAAATGGGCCATACAAACAACACAGCTTTTTTTGTGTGTAATTTACATCTCAAAGCATGAAAGAAGCCTTGACCTGTCTGGTGCACACACATTTCTCTGTCTTCACTTTGATTGAAGGCCTCAATCTGTATTTTTGCCTTGTAACTGATTGCTTCTAGAACAAGAGAAGGAACAACATGATCAAGATGAGCTAGCTACTACTAGTTTAAAGCAATGAAATATTTAATTGCTACAAATAATAAATGTATGGGCTACATTTGAGAATACATGCGTTTGCTTACCTTATCAATTTTGAAGACAATACACTAATTTATCACTCAAAGAAAGTGTTATGAATGATTGCACCACAAACATATTTCCTTTCTAGGGTGTTGATGCATCCTCCTCCCAGGCTCTTCCAACATCATGGGTAGGAAAAGGGTATCCATCTGCAAAAGTGAAGTATTGCTTTGATGTCAAATTATTTTTGCTACCTTAGCTGTTGTGCTAGCTAACATTCTACTAAACCGTGACACTAGCATATTGACATGGCATTAAGACAGCAACGTATTCACCTAAAAATATGTTTAGGCAAATCATTAGTTAGCTAGCTACCTATCACATGAATTGTGCAAAAATATGATAGCTAACGTTAGCTAGATATGTGCTAGCAAGTCAGTGGCACTGTCACGATCGTATATAGACGGGACGGACCAAGGCGCAGCGTGATATGCATACATGTTTATTAACAAATCAACACAACGACAAACAATAAACAAACGATACGTGAAGTCCAAGGCAGCGCAACACAACACAACATACCTTAACACGGAACAAGATCCCACAACCCACTAGTGCCAATAGGCTGCCTAAGTATGGTCCCCAATCAGAGACAACGAGCGACAGCTGCCTCTGATTGGGAACCACACAGGCCAACATAGATCTAGACATAATAGAAACTACTACATAGATATACACAACATAGAAATTACACACCCTGACTCAACATATACGAGTCCCCTGAGTTAGGGCATGACAGTACCCCCCCACAAAGGTGCGGACTCCGACCCGCGCCACATAAACATAACAGGGTAGGGGCTGGGTGGGCATTCCGCCTCGGAGGCGGATCCGGTTCCGGGCGTGACCACCACTTACTCTCCACCTCCCTGTTGCGCCCCTGGTCTGGTCTGGACCTCGGCGCGCTGCTTCCCATCTCCTTCCTCCCACGAAGTACCAAGCCCTGTCTGGACCCTGGTGTGGGAGACCCCGAACCTGGAGAGGGGCTGACGTCTGGGTCTGGACTGGAACCGCTGACTGGAGCTGGACCCGACGACGGTGGATCGAACTGCTCTGGCTCCGGAGTGGAGCCGCTGACCGGAGCTGGATGAGGCACCGGTGGAGCGGATTGCTCTGGCTCCGGAGTGGAGCAGCTGACCGGAGCTGGACCGGACCCCGGTGGAGCGGATTGCTCTGGCTCCGGGGTGGAGCCGCTGACCGGAGCTGGACTGGACCCCGGTGGAGCGGATTGCTCTGGCTCCGGAGTGGAGCCGCTGACCGGAGCTGGATCAGGCACCGGTGGAGCGGATTTCTCTGCCTCCGGAGTGGAGCAGCTGACCGGAGCTGGACTGCACCCCTGTGGAGCGGATTGCTCTGGCTCCGGAGTGGGCCGTGCCGGGCTGGACACACGCACCACTGGCCTGGTGCGGGGAGCAGGAACGGGCCGGACCGACGACGCGCACCACTGGCTTGGTGCGGGGACCAGGAACGGGACGTACCGGACTGGCGACACGCACCACTAGCCTGGTGCAGGGAGCAGGAACAGGCCGGGCCGGGCTGGTGACGCGCACCACTGGCTTGGTGCGAGGGGCAGGAACAGGCCGGACCGGCGACGTGCACCACTGGCTTGGTGCGAGGGACAGGAACAGGCTGGACCGGGCTGGCAACGCGCACCACTGGCTTGGTGCGAGGGTCAGGAACAGGCCGGACCGGGCTAGCGACGCACACCACTGGCTTAGTGCGAGGGACAGGAACAGGCCGGACAGGGCTGGCGACGCGCACCACTGGCTTGGTGCGGGGAGCAGAAACAGGCCGGACCGGGCTGGCGACGTGCACCACTGGCTTGGTGCGGGAAGCAGGAACAGGCCTGACCGGGCTGGCGACGTGCACCACTGGCTTGGTGCGAGGGGAAGGAACAGGCCGGACAGGGCTGGCGACGCGCACCACTGGTTTGGTGTGAGGGGCAGGAACAGGCCGGACCGGGCTGGCGACGCGCACCACTGGCTTGGTGCGAGGGGCAGGAACAGACCGGGCCGGGCTGGCGACGCGCACCACTGGCTTGGTGCGGGGAGCAGAAACAGGCCAGACCGGGCTGGCGACGTGCACCACTGGCTTGGTGCAGGAAGCAGGAACAGGCCGGACCGGGCTGGCGACGCGCACCACTGGCTTGGTGCGAGGGGAAGGAACAGGCCGGGCCGGGCTGGCGACGCGCACCACTGGTTTGGTGCGAGGGGCAGGAACAGGCCGGACCGGGCTGGCGACGCGCACCACTGGCTTGATGCGAGGAGCAGGAATGGACCGAACCATACTGGGAACACACACCACTGGCTTAGTGCGGGAAGCAGGAACGGGTCGGGCCGTACTGGGAACACGCACTACTGGCGGCTTAGTGCGGGGAGCAGGAATGGGCCGGACCGGACTGGCGACACGCACCACTTGCTTGGTGCGAGGAGCGGGACTGGGTTCCTTTATAAACCCCCGCTCCTTCTGCTGCCTAACCAGCTCCTCTCGCCGTGCCTCTACACTCTCCTTCTCCCTTATAGCCTCCTGTAGCGCCTCCCTCTGACCTAATAACTCCTGCTCCCTCTGAACCAATAGCCCCCGTAACCTTGTGGCCTCCTCTCCTAACCTGCAGATCCGCCCTGTCGCTGCCTCCTGCTGCCTCGTCGTCCACACCGTGTGCCCCCCCCCCAACATTTTCTTGGGGTTGCCTCTCGGGTCTCCGTCGTCGGCACTCCTCTTCCCGTGAGGACTCCTCCGGGAGCCCCCACAAGTTAGGGAACAGACACTCGTCGTCGTCGTCATCCTCCGACTCCTCAGTGTAGTACTGCTCCCACTCCTCTTCCCAAGGTCGTAGGGACCCAATCCGAAACCCAACCGGGTGCAGTGGTCAGGGCTCTTCTCTATCGCTCCCCGACCACCCCTTTAGCCCCCCCCAAATGTTTTATTGGGGCTGCTTTTCGGGCCTCCTCCTCGGCCGGCTTCCGTGTTGCCGTCGTTTCTCTCCTGCCTAGGCATTTACCTTCGCCCATGGCCCTTTCCCCGCGAATATCTCCTCCCATGACCACAATTTGCCCACCTGTGACATCGCTACTTGCTCTTCCTGGGCACGCTGCTTGGTCCTCGTTTGGTGGGATCTTCTGTCACGATCGTATATAGACGGGACGGACCAAGGCGCAGCGTGATATACATACATGTTTATTAACGAATCAACACAACGACAAAACAATAAACAAACGATACGTGAAGTCCAAGGCAGCGCAACACAACATACCTTAACACGGAACAAGATCCCACAACCCACTAGTGCCAATAGGCTGCCTAAGTATGGTCCCCAATCAGAGACAACGAGCGACAGCTGCCTCTGATTGGGAACCACACAGGCCAACATAGATCTAGACATAATAGAAACTACACACCCTGACTCAACATATACGAGTCCCCTGAGTCAGGGCGTGACAGGCACTGACAGATTGAAACTGGATAAATAAATATTATTGTTGCCAAAGGTTTGCTGCAGATTCATCACTAGCGGCAAACATTTGCAAACTTCTGGCAATAAATAAAAAAATTTAAGGGTGATCCTGATCTTATTTCAAATGCTCACACAGACATGTTCCCTTTCATTCGAACAAATAATGGCTTATTACCAATGTGGTATTGTAAACACATCGTGGCCAGTGAGTGTGCTTATTTGCAGATTCTTTTTTTTACAGCTTTGACAGTGCTACTGATCGTAGTGGTGGCGCTTGGCTTTCATGTGCAAATTCAGCACACACAACATTCCATAATAGAATTTTGTTATTTGACATGTCAAAATACAACCTTATTTGACAAGTGAAATAGTGTCATTTGATGTGTATCTTTTTTGACATGCAAAGACCCAAACGGTGTTCCATAGTCAAGCATCGATCATCATGTCACCAGAATAAGAACGTCAACATTTATTGGAAAGGCAAGCAAGCTCATCACCATGCACTTTCACCACCCTGTGAAGTTCATCATTATTTAAATCGGTAGGCTAGCCTAATAAACTGCATGTTTTCCCGAGTCGTAGTGGGAGGACCACACACCATATCATAACGTGACTCCAATTGTCCCTGTCCCCAGTCCACCTGGTTGTGCTGCTGATCCAGTTTCTGCTGTTCTACCTGCGGCTATGGAACCCTGACCTGTTCACCGGACGTGTTACCTTGTCCCGGACTTGCTGTTTTGACCCTCTCTCTCTCTTGATTTCTCTCTCTCTCTCTACTAGACCTGCTGTCACGACCTCTGAATAATCGGCTATGAAAAGCCAACTGTACATTTACTCCTTAGGTGATGACCTGTTGCACCCTATAACCACTGTGATTATTATTTGACCCTGCTTTTCATCTATGAATGTTTGAACATCTTGGATGAATGAAGAACGATCTGGCCTTAAGGCCATGTTTTCTTATAATCTCCACCCGGCACAGCCAGAAGAGGACTGGCCACCCCTCGGAGCCTGGTTCCTTTATAGCTTTCTTCCTAGGTTGCTGCCTTTCTAGGGAGTTCTTCCTAGCCACTGTGCTTCTACATCTGCATTGCTTGCTCTTTGGGGTTTTAGGCTGGGTATCTGTGTAAGCACTTTGTGACAACTGCTGATGTAAAAAGGGCTATATACAATCTATTTGATTGATTGATAAATAGATTGATTGATTGATGGGGGAGGTAGGGTGGATGGACTAGTTGTCCGTTGTTGGGTTTGTGATCAGTGTGAAACATGCCTTCAGGGCCTTTGTTATATATACATTTCTGAAGCACAAATAACTGCCTACCTGAGGAGCACCATCAATATTGACACCCATAATGTTTACTATAATTAAGAGTTCAATCACTTGAGCAGCTCCTCATTGCTCCACGCTTGAGATGCAAAGCTAAATGCTGGTGTGACAGTCCTGCGTCATGTCACAACAAACGCCAGTGGCTAGAGGAAAATTGGCTAAAAGTTTCCACTCACAATCCCAATCATGTTCACTCAAGGTGGGGCGAAGCCTCTGTATTGGGCATGTATGTTCAGTACTTTAGTTAAACAATGTTATTTGTTTGCTAATTAGATGCTAATAGTCATATGGGTGAGCATATAGGGAGTGTGTCACCCCATTGCCTCTCTTTCACTTGGGGTAAATGATCAGGGAGACTCCCCTCACTTCCCAGCTAACAACAAATGTTTCCACTACTTTAGAGAACGTTCACTTTTAAGAGTCTCATTAGGTAATTAACTAATATTTTAATAGGTATGTTCCTGTGATGTGAAGTTTAGTCTTTCAAGTTTCTATTAAGGTTGTACTATTGGTTATCGATGACAATGTGAAAGATGTAAATGCAGTTTTACCCCCCCCCCAAGCTCTGTCACCTCACTCTCAAAAATGAATTTCTCAGTTTTATTTACCCTCAAACTTTGGAATCAAAGAGGCCATGTTATACTCATTCAGTGTATCCTTTAAAAAGCTGTCCATTGGCCTTGACCTCTGAATTTAAGTACAGAAGTAAAGAAATGTTAGAAACATAGCTAGCTAGTTATACTAGCTTGGCTACATCAAATTTAAGGTCAATTCTAACGTTAGCTAGATAAAAAAATTTGTATCCATCCTCCTCCGACTAAAGCTGCCACTGTCAGAAACCATTGAAAACCAGTACAGTAACATTAGCTAGCTACCTAATTATGATTGAACAACCTATTTAACCTTAATGACCATCAAATTCATAATTCGTAATGCTTGTTGCTTACCGTTTTCACGGTTTTCAGTCTGCCAAAACACTCTTAGTTTGTCAAAATAATGTTATCTGTTTTCCACTCAGTCAGTCACTAGAAGACTTGTAAGTTGCCACGTCTTGACACTTTCTCACATTGTGGAGGACTTCACAAGCTGGTAGCAGGAGAATTAACCCCCTGACTGGGTCAAATATCCATAATAATGTATTGTTTACTGTTGTGTTGTGTAGTGGCTTTGCTGGCATGCGTCTACAAATTTATTTTGAGTTTGCTCCACCCAGATTTACATGCTAAAATCGGCACTGCCATAATCCAACTTTAATTGATTGATTGATTGATAGATAGATAGATTTATTGATGGGGGAGGTAGGGTGGATGGACTAGTTGTCCGTTGTTGAGTTTGTGATCAGTGTGGAACATGCCTTCAGGACCTTTGTTTTTTTACATTTCTGAAGCACAGATACCTGAGGAGCACCATCAATATTGACACCCATAACGTTTACTATAATTAAGAGTTCAATCACTTGAGCAGCTCCTCATTGCTCCACGCTTGAGATGCAAAGCTAAATGCTGGTGTGACAGCCCTGCGTCATGTCACAACAAACGCCAGTGGCTAGAGGAAAATTGGCTAAAAGTTTCCACTCACAGTCCCAATCATGTTCACTCAAGGTGGGGTGAAGCCTCTGTATTGGGCATGTATGTTCAGTACTTTAGTTAAACAATGTTTATTTGTTTGCTAATTAGATGCTAATAGTCATATGGGTAAGCATATAGGGAGTGTGCCACCCATTGTCACCCCATTGCCTCTCTTTCACTTGGGGTAAATGATCAGGGAGACTCCCCTTACTTCCCAGCTAACAACAAATGTTCCCACTACTTTAGAGAACGTTCACTTTTAAGAGTCTCTTTAGGTAATTAACTAATATTTTAATAGGTATGTTCCTGTGATGTGAAGTTTAGTCTTTCAAGTTTCTATTAAGGTTGTACTTTTGGTTTTCCCTTAATGTCAAATAGAACTTACCCAGAACGCGGTTACCATGTTCTCAGAATTTAAGATATTAATGTTCTAGACACATTCCATGGAAACGTTGCAAGAACATTAATGTCTCCAGTTTTCTGTGGGTTAGGAGAATATTTCATCAACGTCCCAACAAATATACACAGAACATGCTTGCCATGTTCTCAGAACATAAGATATTAATGTTCTAGACACGTTTCATTGGAAGGTTGTCAGGACATAACCTGATGCAACCAAAGAAACGTTCTCCCCCCAAAAATGGTTTGATTACACATCATGCCTTGTTACTGTTGCCAAGCCAATCAAATGAAATCTAATTTTATTTGTCACATGCTTCGTAAACAACAGGTGTAGACTATCAGTGAAATGCTTAGTTACACGTCCAATTTCAAAAGTTAAAGAAAAATATAAAAAAGATCAAATAGAAAAAGTGACACGAGGAATAAATAGTAAAAATAACATGGCTGTATACAGTGCCTTGCAAAAGTATTCATCCCCCTTGGCGTTTTTCCTATTTTCTTGCATTACAACCTGTAATTTAAATTGATTTTTATTTGGATTTCATGTAATGGACATACACAAAATAGTCAGAATTGGTGAAGTGAAATGAAATAAATAACTTGTTTCAAGAAATTCTAAATAACGGAAAAGTGGTGCGTGCATATGTATTCACCCCCTTTGCTATGAAGCCCCTAAAAAAGATCTGGTGCAACCAATTACCTTCAGAAGTCACATAATAAGGGACAAAGTTGTGGAGAAGTACAGATCAGGGTTGGGTTATAAAAGAATATCTGAAACTTTGAACATCCAACGGAGCACCATTAAATCCATTATTCAAAAATGGAAAGAATATGGCACCACAACAAACCTGCCAAGAGAGGGCTGCACACCAAAACTCAAGGACCAGGCAAGGAGGGCATTAATCAGAGGCAACAAAGAGACCAAAGATAACCCTGAAGGAGCTGCAAAGCTCCACAGCAGAGATTGGAGTATCTGTCCATAGGACCACTTTAAGCCGTACACTCCACAGAGCTGGCTTTACGGAAGAGTGGCCAGAAAAAAGCCATTGCTTAAAGAAAAAAATAAGCAAACACTTTTGGAGTTCGCCAAAAGGCATGTGGGAGACTCCCCAAACATATGGAAGAAGGTACTTTGGTCAGATGAGACTAAAATTTAGCTTTTTGGCTATCAAGGAAAATGATATGTCTGGCGCAAACCCAACACCTCTCATCAACACGAGAACACCACCCCCACAGTGAAGCATGGTGGTGGCAGCATCATGCTGTGGGGATGTTTTTCCATCGGCGGGGACTGGGAAACTAGTCAGAATTGAAGGAATGATGGATGGCGCTAAATAGAGGGACATTCTTGAGGGAAACCTGTTTCAGTCTTCTAGAGATTTGAGACTGGGACGGAGGTTTACCTTCCAGTAGGACAATGACCCTAAGCATACTGCTAAAGCAACACTTGAGTGGTTTAAGGGGAAACATTTAAATGTCTTGGAATGGCCTAGTGAAAGCCCAGACCTAAATCCAATTGAGAATCTGTGGTATGACTTAAATATTGCTGTACACCAGCGGAACCCATCCAACTTGAAGGAACTGGAGCAGTTTTGCCTTGAAGAATGGGCAAAAATCCCAGTGGCTAGATGTGCCAAGCTTATACCCCAAGAGACTTGCAGCTGTAATTGCTGCAAAAGGTGACTCTACAAAGTATTGACTTTGGGGGTGGGGGGGGGGGTGAATAGTTATGCACGCTCAAGTTTTCTGTTTTTATGTCTTATTTCTTGTTTGTTTCTCAATAAAAAATATTTTGCATCTTCAAAGTGTTAGGCATGTTGTGTAAATCAAATGATACAACCCCCCCCAAAATCAATTTAAATTCCAGGTTGTAAGGCAACAAAATAGGAAAAATGCCAAGGGGGGTGAATACTTTCGCAAGCCACTGTACAGGGAGTACCAGTACCTAGTCGATGTGCAGGGATACGAGGTAATTGAGGTAGCTATGTACTGTACATATAGGTAGGGGTGAAGACACTAGGCAACAGGATAGATTATAGACTGAGCTGTAGCAGCAGCAAATGTGGAGCGGTAGCAGCAGCGTATGTGGTGAATGTGTGTGTGTGTTTGTGTGTGTGAGTGTGTGTGTTTCGTCAGTATGCATGTGTGTTTGTGGGCGTATGTAGTGTGTGTGTTTGTGTGTTGGGGTGTCAGTGTAAGTGAATGTGTGGGTAGAGACCAGTGTTTGTGCATAGAGTCACTGCAACAGAGTTAGTCAAATATAAAAAGGGTCAATGCAGGTAGTCCGGGTAGCCATTTGATTAGCTATTTAGCAGCCTTGTGTAACAGTCTTATGGCTTGGGGGTAGAAGCTGTTCAAGGTCCTGTTGGTTCCAGACTTGGTGCACTGGTACCGTTTGCCGTGAGGTACCACAGAGAACAGTCTATGGCTTGGGTGGCTGGAGCCTTTGACAATTTTTTGTGCCTTCCTCTGACACCACCTGGCATAGAGGTCCTGGATGGCAGGGAGCTCGGACCTAGTGATGTACTGGGCTGTACACACCACCCTATGTAGCGCCTTGCAGTCGGGTACCTTGCAGTTGCCGTACCTTGACAATTTTTTGTGCTATCCTCTGACACCACCTGGCATAGAGGTCCTGGATAGCAGGGAGCTCGGACCTAGTGATGTACTGGGCTGTACACACCACCCTATGTAGCGCCTTGCGGTCGGGTACCTTGCAGTTGCCGTACCGAGCGGTGATGCAGCCAGTCATATGTTTTCGTTTCAGTCGCCTCCATCTCCTCTAACTGAAGCTAATTGTAGACATTTCTTTCTATTGATAATGTAAAATTAACAGCCATACATGTGAAGGTGAAATTACAGAGGAGGAACTTCTGGATGCAATTAAAGACTTTAAGTCAGGAAAACTCCAGGGTTGGATGGCATACCAGTCGAAGTATACCAAACCTTTTTTGATATACTCAGATGACCGTTATTAGCATGTTTTAACCACTCCTATGTAAACGGTAGATTATCAGACACTCAAGAAGAAGGTCTTATTTAATTATTACTGAAACAGGATACAAGTGGAAAATATAAAGATCAAGTCCATTAAATAAATTAGAGGCCCCTTACACTTCAGTGTTGTGATGCAAAAATTTTTGCAAAATGTATAGCGCATAGAATTAAAAAGGTATTGTAGGATATTATTCATTCTAATCAGACAGGTTTTTTACATGGAAGATACATTGGAGATAACATAAGGCAAGTACTGGAAACAATAGAACACTATGAAAAATCTGGGAAACCAGGCCTGCTATTCATAGCAGACTTCGAAAAGGCATTTGATAAAGTACGACTGGGGGTTTATATACAGTGAGGGAAAAAAGTATTTGATCCCCTGCTGATTTTGTACATTTGCCCACTGACAAAGAAATGATAAGTCTATAATTTTAATGGTAGGTTTATTTGAACAGTGAGAGACAGAATAACAACAACAAAATCCAGAAAAACGCATGTCAAAAATGTTATGAATTGATTTGCATTTTAATGAGGGAAATAAGTATTTGACCCCTCTGCAAAACATGACTTAGTACTTGGTGGCAAATCTTTGCAGATCTTCTCCAAGTCATTAAGGTTTCGAGGCTGATGTTTGGCAACTCGAACCTTCAGCTCCCTCCACAGATTTTCTATGGGATTAAGGTCTGGAGACTGGCTAGGCCACTCCAGGACCTTAACGTGCTTCTTCTTGAGCCACCCCTTTGTTGCCTTGGCCGTGTGTTTTGGGTCATTGTCATGCTTGAATACCCATCCATGACCCATTTTAAATGCCCTGGCTGAGGGGAGGAGGTTCTCACCCAAGATTTGATGGTACATGGCCCCGTCCATCGTCCCTTTGATGCCGTGAAGTTGTCCTGTCCCCTTAGCAGAAAAACACCCCCAAAGCATAATGTTTCCACCTCCATGTTTGACGGTGGGGATGGTGTTCTTGGGGTCATAGGCAGCATTCCTCCTCCTCCAAACACGGCGAGTTGAGTTAATGCCAAAGAGCTCGATTTTGGTCTCATCTGACCACAACACTTTCACCCAGTTCTCCTCTGAATCATTCAGATGTCCATTGGCAAACTTCAGATGGCCCTGTATATGTGCTTTCTTGAGCAGGGGGACCTTGCGGGCGCTGCAGGATTTCAGTCCTTTACAGCGTAGTGTGTTACCAATTGTTTTCTTTGTGACTATGGTCCCAGCTGCCTTGAGATCATTGACAAGATCCTCCCGTGTAGTTCTGGGCTGATTCCTCACCGTTCTCATGATCATTGCGACTCCACGAGGTGAGATCTTGCATGGATCCCCAGTCCGAGGGAGATTGACAGTTATTTTGGGTTTCTTCCATTTGCGAATAATCGCACCAACTGTTGTCACCTTCTCACCAAGCTGCTTGGCGATGGACTTGTAGACCATTTCAGCATTGTGTAGGTCTACAATCTTGACCCTGACATCCTTGGAGAGCTCTTTGGTCTTGGCCATGTTGGAGAGTTTGGAATCTGATTGATTGATTGCTTCTGTGGACAGGTGTCTTTTATACAGGTAACAAGCTGAGATTAGGAGCACTCCCTTTAAGTGTGTGCTCCTAATCTCTGCTCGTTACCTGTATAAAAGACACTTGGGAGCCAGAAATCTTTCTGATTGAGAGGGGGTCAAATACTTATTTCTCTCATTAAAATGCAAATCAATTTATAACATTTTTTACATGTGTTTTTCTGGATTGTTTTGTTGTTATTCTCTCTCTCACTGTTCTAATAAACCTACCATTACAATTATAGACTGATCATTACTTTGTCAGTGGGCAAACGTACAAAATCAGCAGGGGATCAAATACTTTTCCCCCTCACTGTATATATATATGTATATGCATATATATATATTTCCGAGGGAAAAAAACATATGGGGGATTTGGAAGTGATGCAGACAATTACATTGATGGAAGTTACAATCTATCTGCAATATTAAAGCTGATCTATCCCCCCAAAAAAAAAAAGATGCTCTCAATGGTGCAACTCTAGATATTGTTGAGGATCTGAGGGCCCATACCTCTCTACAGCTCTAGTGGACTCCGTGCCGTGGGTAATTTCATCGACCAGGACCTCACCGCCTCCCTGAACATAACCTCGTACCTGCTCTGCTCTCCTTTTCCAAGCCCTGGATAATAGACCATTGGAATCTGGCAAAATCATGCACATCACAGCACCACTCGCCGTCACCATGGGACCCATGCACCAGGAAAGCCTTCCCTTCCTCATCATCACCGCACCCGTACACAAAGTCATCCTCGGCCTCCCGTGGCTCCAACGTCATAACCCCACCACCTCCTGGTCGAGGATGAAAATCACCGCCTGGGCACAAGGATGTTGGAAGACCTGCTTTCCCATACGCTGTGGTTCCACGTTGGTTGAGAGTCCTGTAAGTGCCCTCCAGCTCATCTTTCGGTCCTCCCATATCATTGGCCCCATGTTTTGGGACGTAGATGTGGACATCCGCCAGGCCCTGGAGAGGGAACCCGCTCCTACTACCTGCCCTCCTGAACGCATCTACGTCCCCAGGTATCACCCTCACCATTCAATCCATCTCCAATAAGTACTGGTGGCCCACCTTGGTGCAGGACATCGCCCGCTATGTCAACTTGTGGACAGATTCTCTAAATCCTGTCATTTTATCCCTCTCTCTGGTCTCCCCACCTCTCTCCAGGTCACTGAGGCACTGTTCCTGCTGGGTTTCCAGCACTATAGCCTTCCGGAGGACATCGTCTCCGACCATGGCCCCAAATTCACATCGCGGGTATGGAGAGCCTTCTTGGAGATGCTGGGAGCCACGGCCAGCCTCACATCCGGGTACCGGCCTCAGTCAAACGGGCAGGTGGAGAGGACCAACCAGGAGCTGGGGAGGTTCCTTAGGAGTCACTGCCAGGACCAGCAGGGGGAGTGGGCCCAGTTCCTTCCCTGGGTGGAGTACGCCCAGAACTCACTTCATCACTCCTCTACCAGGCTAACTCCCTTCCAGTGCGTCCTGGGATATGAGCTGGCCCTGGCCCAGTGGACCCCGAGCCAGACCAAAGCCCCTGCGGTGGACGAGTTTGGAACTATGCCCAGGTGAGGCTCCCGTCTTCCATCCTGGTGATCGCGTCTGGCTCTCCACCAGGAACCTCCCACTCTGCCTGCTCTGCCGGAAGCTGACCCCCTGGTTTGTGGGGCCCTTCAAGGTCTTCCGGAGGGTCAATGAGGTAACATACGGTTTACAACTCCCCACCAACTACCGGATCTCACCCTCTTTTCATGATTCCCTCCTCAGGCCGGTGGTTCCTGGTTCCCTGGCTGATGCCATCCCCCGCGACACCCCTCCGCATCCCCTGGACATCAATGGGACCCCTGCCTATGCCGTCAGGTCCCTACTGGACTCCCGACTTCGTGGGGGTTGGCTTCAGTACCTGGTAGGGGTACGGTCCAGAGGAGCACTGTTGGTTCCCGGCGGCCGACATCCTGGACCCCAACATCGTCCAGGATTTCCATCTCCGCCATCCGTCCTCCTGGCCAGCATCATCCTGCGGCTGGAGCCGCGCTTCGGAGGGGGTCACGTCTACTCCCACTCCCCATCTCCAGCGCGTGACGTCGCCGGTCTACTAACCAACGGTCCAGGCAACCATCATTATGCACACCTGCTCCACATCATTACTCACACATGGACTTCATCATCATCTTGATTACCTTCCCTTTATTTAGCCCTCAGTAGCCTCAGTCATCATGCAGTATTGGTTTGTTTTCACATTCAGTACGCTACTCCTGTTTTGTTAATTCTGCCTTGTCTTATTATTAAACTCTCTTCTGCACCTGCTTCCTGACTCACTGCGTATACGTCACAGGAATGTACGGTCACTGTGGGGACGACGTCGTCAATGCACTTATTAATGAAGCTGGTGATGTGGTAAACTCATCATTGTTATCGGATGAATCCTGGAACATATTCCAATCTGTGCGAGCGAAACAGTCCTTTAGCTTATCATCCGCATCATCTGACCACTTCCGTATTGAGCGTGTCACTTGTAATTCCTGTTTGAGTTTTTGCTTGGAAGCAGCAAGCAGGAGGATAAAGTTATGGTCTGATTTGCCAAAGGGAGGGAGAGGGAAGGCCTTGTATGCGTTTCTGTGTGTGGAATAAAGGTGATCTAGAGTTTTGTCACCTCTAGTTGCACAAGTGACATGCTGGTAAACATTTTGTAAAATCACCGGCCACGAGAAACGCTGCCTCTGAATGTGCAGTTACATGTTTGCTTATGGGCCTATAAAGCTCGTTCAGTGCGGTATTAGTGCCAGCATCGGTTTGTGGTGGTAAATAGAAAGCTATGAAAAATAGTAGTATGGTCTGCAGCTTATCATGAGGTATTCTAACTCAGGCAAGCAAAAACTTCAGACTTCCTTAACATTAGAGATCGCGCACCAGCTGTTGTTAACGAAGGGACACACCCCTCCTTCCTTTGTCTTACCCGAGTTTGCCGTCTGGTCTAGACGATGCATAGAAAAACCAGCGAGATGTATATCCATGTCCTCGTTCAGCCACAACGCTGAAAAACATAGAATATTACAGTTTCTGTTCCTGTTGATAGGATAGTCTCGAATGGAGCTCATGCAGTTTGTTCACCAGTGATTGCGCGTTCGCAAATAGAACAGAGGGCAATGGCGTTCTATTTTCTCGCCGACGTAGACTCGTGAGGGTTCCGGCTCGCCTGCTTCTTTTTCACCGCCGCTTCCTCTTTCGAGTCCCGGGGATAATGGCCTGGTCCGGAGTAAGCAGAACGTCTAAAGCTACCAACTCATTGAAGTAGAAATTTTTGTCCAAATCGAGGTTAGTGATCGATGTTCTGATGTCCAGAAGCTGTTTTCGGTTATATGAAATTATGGCGGGGACAGTATATAAAAAAAAAGTTAAGATCAGTGTAAAATAACCCTGCAGCACCAACTTCCAAGGCCCTGATTGGTGAACCACTGATCCATTCATAGCTCTTTGTCTGTTGGCAAGGTTAGGGATACTCACACATACACATTGCTTTAAACATAGTGTTTTAAACTTAGATATTTGACATACACTACCGGTCAAAAGTTTTAGAACAACGATTCATTCAAGGGTTTTCTTTATTTTGTACTATTTTCTACATTTCAACATGACAATGACCCAAAACACCTCTAGGCTGTGTAAGGGCTATTTTACCAAGAAGGAGAGTGATGGAGTGCTGCATTAGATGACCTGGCCTCCACAATCCCCCAACTTCAACCAAATTGAGATGGTTTGGGATGAGTCGGACCGCAGAGTGAAGGAAAAGCAGCTAACAAGTGCTCAGCATATGTGGGAACTCCTTCAAGACTGTTGGAAAAGCATTCCAGGTGAAGCTGGTTGAGAGAATGCCAAGAGTGTGCAAAGCTGTCATCAAGGCAAAGGGTGGCTATTTGAAGAATCTCAAATCTCAAATATAATTTGAATTGTTTAACACTTTTTTGGTTACTACATGATTCCATATGTGTTATTTCATAGTTTTGATGTCTTCACTATTATTCTACAATGTAGAAAATAGTAAAAATAAAGAAAAACCGTTGAATGAGTAGGTTTTCTAAAACCTTTGACCGGTAGTGTACATGTTTACATTGTGCATGTTCATTTATAAAGTCATTATTATTTAACAGTTCTCACCTGGGATTTGAATTCAAAACATCTTGGTTCATGGTATGCCAATAATCCTGCTACACCACAATGTCCATGTCATGTATCGGTTAATCTGACTAATCTCATCATTGATTTAAGATTTATTTCAGCAATTTATGGTCTTTCAGTAAAGTCTAATGTTGGTGGGGCATGTTAACCTGTTTTAATGATACTCCTGAATCACTATGATCGATATATGTTTACTTGAGTATACTTTTAACAGAGTTGAGATGTATTTCAATGTTCATTCACCCTATTGCTTACAGTGTTAAACCTATCAAGTTGTTTCAGATCTACACAAGTGCCTAGGGAGGAGGGGGGTAGGGTTTCTTCTGGACAGGACAGGACCTAACTATACTGACCCAATAAGCATGTCCTAGAGTCAAGGTTTCCCAAACTCGGTCCTGGGGCCACCCCTGAGTGCTCGTTTTTGATTTTGCCCTAGTACTACACAGCTGATTCAAATAACCAATTCATCATCAAGATTTGACTATTTGAATCAGCTGAGCAGTGCTTGGGCAAAAACCAAAATGTGTACCCAGGGGGCGCCCAAGGACCGACTTTGGGAAACACTGTCCTAGAGGTATCCCTTATTGGGACAGTGGTTAGGGCGTTCATCATTGGTGCTGGTGGACTGGGTTCAAGACCTGCTAAGGGAATCATGTTCTGTGTATGTTTGGTGGGATGTTGTTGGAATAGTCTCCTAACCCACAGAAAACTGGACACATGAACGTCTTGCAACGTCCCATGAAACGTGTCTAGAACATTAATATAGAATTTTCTAACCACATTCTGGGTATGTTCTGTTTGACATTAAGGGAATATTCTCCTAACTCTAACGCCAAAATATGCAAAAAGTGTTCCCCTAAGTAACGGAAAACTGGACACTCAAAGATTAGGGTAACATTAGGGGTAACATTACAAAAACGTTCTCTCTCCCTAGAATTGTTAGCTGGGTTGGTACTGTAGGTGATGACAGAAGTTATCCTTGAGCAGAGATTGCAAGGACTCACATTGGTTAGTATGCCAGGGAAGTACAACATCAATAGCTTCTCATACTACTACTGAAATTGTTCATTTAATGGTTATTCAAAGCATTTTTTTTATTTTTTTCAATACCTTTTGAATATATCAATATACTATCTATTGTCATGGAAATATAATTTACTACTGTTATCTACATTGCAGTGAAGTCCATGTATCTATTAATTCTGAATTGCAGTGCTATGTTGAGAGAAGTATACACTTCTACAAAAGAACAGTATCTAAAAACAATCAGTGTGCACAAGTTGATAGGATGCGTTCTTCATATCAACAATAATTAACACATATCAGGTCACCATACCCTGCCCTGTTGATTGCCATGGGGAATTAGCATTGTGGGAAAATGGCATGGTAAGCCTCTGCCATCCCAGGAAATACATTTTAACCTGTGCTGGGAACTTTTAGAGGAAAGAAGCTTAAAGTCAGCAGAGGATGTTTGACAGAGTGCTACCTGCTCTTACGGATGCCATTGCTAGCCTTTTTGTGGAAAAAACGGAATAAACTCACATTAAGTTTAAGTCATTTAGCAGATGACTAGTCATTTACTAGTCATTAAGCACATGCTGTGAAAGTAAGCACATACAATAACACATGAATTCAGAAATATGAACAACAGCTGAACAATAGCTAGTTTTTTACATTGGTATTGAGGTTGGTCACTCACTATCCCTTCCCCCATTGGATTTCGACCACACATTATTGTGAGTTTGCATTTACGGCAGTCATTGTAGGATTCAACCAAACTTTAGCCGGCAAATCTACAGAACCTCTTTCTTGAGTATAAATATTTTCACCTGCATTTTATCTGTGATGGCAACCCTTTCGCTGCGTTGTTTGGCAAAACAGTATATATCTCCTCCTCATAGGAAGAGAGATAATAGTTATCTAACACCCTATAACTCCTCTTATCAACAAACACATTAAACATTTTCACTTGCATCTGCACATCAAATTGTCCACGTACTTGCACTGATGCAAGGCACATGGAGTACTATTACGGAACATCATGGCCCTGTAATAAACTTAAAGAAATACTTAAATACTTTCTAAGAAAATTATTTTTAAACAAATGTTCTTGCAAGTAAATGACTACACTTTTACAAGAGTGATTTTGATTCTCTCATTTTTATAACCCCAATACTATACAATCCCACATCTCCTCCTACTACTGTTCAAATAACCTTCCCATTGCTGCCTGATGACAGTTATTAAGACAGACAATTCACCTTATAGTGGCTTAGGAGGACATTCTCTAGTCAAAGTCATGGAGCCCTGTTGACTGAAAGGCCAAAAATATGACCACAACAAACCAGGCTGTGATGACAAACAAACTCACCTGGACACGTACCACTGTCCACACAAGCTTGGACTGTATTACTGCATGCTGGACATGAAACCTAATGCAATATGTCACTTGTCAAAGATTTAGGGCTAGATTTAATCAGATTGACATCCGCATAGTGTTGTTTTGGAGGTGTAGGAGGTGGAACTGTGTTAGAACTGCGAATCCACAAGCGGCTATTTGCGTTACCTTATCGTGGACACTGCCATTGGATGCAATGAAACCACACAGACTATAATCCAACAAATCCCATGCAACCACGTTAGAAGTTCATGCAGCCGCATTACAAGTTCAAACCATAGACTGTAAAAAGATTCAAACACTCAAATTCGATTGATAGGCTTTAAATCCTCCATTCAAATTAACATGAAAACGTGCATTAACCTAACATCAATGGTTTGACATTTGAGAGTTATTCCTATCGTCGATAGAGCCTACAGTTTATATCACCGTTTTTGAACTTCTAACACGGTAAGGGTAATAAGGAAGGGAGTGGTTTGTGACACACAAGTGCAGCCGCTCACCGATATGTCAGCTCGTACCGCAATTACACTACCCTGGGTTTTTAGCTCCTGGACTTCCTGACGAGCTGACCCCAGGTGGTGAAGGTAGGCAAAAACACCTTCACCACGCTGATCCTCAACACGTGGGCCCCACATGAGTGCGTGCTCAGCCCCCTCCTGTACTCCCTGTTTACCCATGACTGCGTGACCACGAATGTCTCCAACTCAATCATCAAGTTTGCTGACGACACAACAATGGTAGGCCTCAATCAATCTTGACCCTGGCATCCTTGGAGAGCTCTTTGGTCTTGGCCATGTTGGAGAGTTTGGAATCTGATTGATTGATTGCTTCTGTGGACAGGTGTCTTTTATACAGGTAACAAGCTGAGATTAGGAGCACTCCCTTTGTGTGCTCCTAGTCTCTGCTCGTTACCTGTATAAAAGACACTTGGGAGCCAGAAATCTTTCTGATTGAGAGGGGGTCAAATACTTATTTCCCTCATTAAAATGCAAATCAATTTATAACATTTTTGACATGTGTTTTTCTGGATTGTTTTGTTGTTATTCTCTCTCTCACTGTTCTAATAAACCTACCATTAAAATTATAGACTGATCATTACTTTGTCAGTGGGCAAACGTACAAAATCAGCAGGGGATCAAATACTTTTCCCCCTCACTGTATATATATATATATATATATGCATATATATATTTCAGAGGGAAAAAAACATATGGGGGATTTGGAAGTGATGCAGACAATTACATTGATGGAAGTTACAATCTATCTGCAATATTAAAGCTGATCTACCCCCCCCCCCCAAAAAAAGATGCTCTCAATGGTGCAACTCTAGATATTGTTGAGGATCTGAGGGCCCATACCTCTCTACAGCTCTAGTGGACTCCGTGCCGTGGGTAATTTCATCGACCAGGACCTCACCTCCTCCCTGAACATAACCTCGTACCTGCTCTGCTCTCCTTTTCCAAGCCCTGGATAATAGACCATTGGAATCTGGCAAAATCATGCACATCACAGCACCACTCGCCGTCACCATGGGACCCATGCACCAGGAAAGCCTTCCCTTCCTCATCATCACCGCACCCGTACACAAAGTCATCCTCGGCCTCCCGTGGCTCCAACGTCATAACCCCACCACCTCCTGGTCGAGGATGAAAATCACCGCCTCGGCACAAGGATGTTGGAAGACCTGCTTTCCCATACGTTGTGGTTCCACGTTGGTTGAGAGTCCTGTAAGTGCCCTCCAGCTCATCTTTCGGTCCTCCCATATCATTGGCCCCATGTTTTGGGATGTAGATGTGGACATCCGCCAGGCTCTGGAGAGGGAACCCGCTCCTACTACCTGCCCTCCTGAACGCATCTACGTCCCCAGGTATCACCCTCACCATTCAATCCATCTCCAATAAGTACTGGTGGCCCACCTTGGTGCAGGACATCGCCCGCACCATCCTGTCATTTTATCCCTCTCTCTGGTCTCCCCACCTCTCTCCAGGTCACTGAGGCACTGTTCCTGCTGGGTTTCCAGCACTATAGCCTTCCGGAGGACATCGTCTCCGACCATGGCCCCAAATTCACATCGCGGGTATGGAGAGCCTTCTTGGAGATGCTGGGAGCCACGGCCAGCCTCACATCCGGGTACCGGCCTCAGTCAAACGGGCAGGTGGAGAGGACCAACCAGGAGCTGGGGAGGTTCCTCACTGCCAGGACCAGCAGGGGGAGTGGGCCCAGTTCCTTCCCTGGGTGGAGTACGCCCAGAACTCACTTCATCACTCCTCTACCAGGCTAACTCCCTTACAGTGCGTCCTGGGATATGAGCTGGCCCTGGCCCAGTGGACCCCGAGCCAGACCAAAGCCCCTGCGGTGGACAAGTTTGGAACTATGCCCAGGTGAGGCTCCCATCTTCCATCCTGGTGATCGCGTCTGGCTCTCCACCAGGAACCTCCCGCTCTGCCGGAAGCTGACCCCCTGGTTTGTGGGGCCCTTCAAGGTCTTCCGGAGGGTCAACGAGGTAACATACCGTTTACAACTCCCCACCAACTACCGGATCTCACCCTCTTTTCATGATTCCCTCCTCAGGCCAGTGGTTCCTGGTTCCCTGGCTGATGCCATCCCCCGCGACACCCCTCCGCATCCCCTGGACATCAATGGGACCCCTGTCTATGCCGTCAGGTCCCTACTGGACTCCCGACTTCGTGGCGGTTGGCTTCAGTACCTGGTAGGGGTACGGTCCAGAGGAGCACTGTTGGTTCCCGGCGGCCGACATCCTGGACCCCAACATCGTCCAGGATTTCCATCTCCGCCATCCGTCCTCCTGGCCAGCATCATCCTGCGGCTGGAGCCGCGCTTCGGAGGGGGTCACGTCTACTCCCACTCCCCCTCTCCAGTGCGCGACGTCGCCGGTCTACTAACCAACGGTCCTGGCAACCATCATTATGCACACCTGCTCCACATCATTACTCACACATGGACTTCATCATCATCTTGATTACCTTCCCTTTATTTAGCCCTCAGTAGCCTCAGTCATCATGCAGTATTGGTTTGTTTTCACATTCAGTACACTACTCCTGTTTTGTTCATTCTGCCTTGTCTTATTAAAAAACTCTCTTCTGCACCTGCTTCCTGACTCACTGCGTATACGTCACAGGAATGTACGGTCACTGTGGGGACGACGTCGTCAATGCACTTATTAATGAAGCTGGTGATGTGGTAAACTCCTCATTGTTATCGGATGAATCCTGGAACATATTCCAATCTGTGCGAGCGAAACAGTCCTTTAGCTTATCATCCGCATCATCTGACCACTTCCGTATTGAGCGTGTCACTTGTAATTCCTGTTTGAGTTTTTGCTTGGAAGCAGCAAGCAGGAGGATAGAGTTATGGTCTGATTTGCCAAAGGGAGGGAGAGGGAAGGCCTTGTATGCGTTTCTGTGTGTGGAATAAAGGTGATCTAGAGTTTTGTCACCTCTAGTTGCACAGGTGACATGCTGGTAAACATTTTGTAAAATCACCGGCCACGAGAAACACTGCCTCTTAATGTGCAGTTACATGTTTGCTTATGGGCCTATAAAGCTCGTTCAGTGCGGTATTAGTGCCAGCATCGGTTTGTGGTGGTAAATAGAAAGCTATGAAAAATAGTAGTATGGTCTGCAGCTTATCATGAGGTATTCTAACTCAGGCAAGCAAAAACTTCAGACTTCCTTAACATTAGAGATCGCGCACCAGCTGTTGTTAACGAAGGGACACACCCCTCCTCCCTTTGTCTTACCCGAGTTTGCCGTCCGGTCTAGACGATGCATTGAAAAACCAGTGAGATGTATATCCATGTCCTCGTTCAGCCACAACGCTGAGAAACATAGAATATTAGTTTCTGTTCCTGTTGATAGGATAGTCTTGAATGGAGCTCATGCAGTTTGTTCACCAGTGATTGCGCGTTCGCAAATAGAACAGAGGGCAATGGCGTTCTATTTTCTCGCAGACGTAGTCTCGTGAGGGTTCCGGCTCGCCTGCTTCTTTTTCACCGCCGCTTCCTCTTTCGAGTCCCGGGGATAATGGCCTGGTCCGGAGTAAGCAGAACGTAGACATTTTTGTCCAACTCGAGGTTAGTGATTGATGTTCTGATGTCCAGAAGCTGTTTTCGGTTATATGAAATTATGGTGGGGACAGTATATTAAAAAAAAGTTAAGATCAGTGTAAAATAACCCTGCAGCACCAACTTCCAAGGCCCTGATTGGTGAACCACTGATCCATTCATAGCTCTTTGTCTGTTGGCAAGGTTAGGGATACTCACACATACACAGTGCTTTAAACATAGTGTTTTAAACTTAGATATTTGACATACACTACCGGTCAAAAGTTTTAGAACAATGATTCATTCAAGGGTTTTCTTTATTTTTTACTATTTTCTACATTTCAACATGACAATGACCCAAAACACCTCTAGGCTGTGTAAGGGCTATTTTACCAAGAAGGAGAGTGATGGAGTGCTGCATTAGATGACCTGGCCTCCACAATCCCCCAACTTCAACCAAATTGAGATGGTTTGGGATGAGTCGGACCGCAGAGTGAAGGAAAAGCAGCTAACAAGTGCTCAGCATATGTGGGAACTCCTTCAAGACTGTTGGAAAAGCATTCCAGGTGAAGCTGATTGAGAGAATGCCAAGAGTGTGCAAAGCTGTCATCAAGGCAAAGGGTGGCTATTTGAAGAATCTCAAATCTCAAATATAGTTTGAATTGTTTAACACTTTTTTGGTTACTACATGATTCCATATGTGTTATTTCATAGTTTTGATGTCTTCACTATTATTCTACAATGTAGAAAATAGTAAAAAATAAAGAAAAACCGTTGAATGAGTAGGTTTTCTAAAACCTTTGACCGGTAGTGTACATGTTTACATTGTGCATGTTCATTTATAAAGTCATTATTATTTAACAGTTCTCACCTGGGATTTGAATTCAAAACCTCTTGGTTCACGGTATGCCAATCTTCCTGCTACACCACAATGTCCATGTCATGTATCGGTTAATCTGACTAATCTCATCATTGATTTTATTGATTTATTTCAGCAATTTATGGTCTTTCAGTATAGTCTAATGTTGGTGGGGCATGTTAACCTGTTTTAATGATACTCCTGAATCACTATGATTGATATATGTTTACTTGAGTATACTTTTAACAAAGTTGAGATGTACTTCAATGTTCATTCACCCTATTGCTTACAGTGTTAAACCTATCAAGTAGTTTCAGATCTACACAAGTGCCTAGGGAGGAGGGGGGTAGGGTTTCTTCTGGACAGGACAGGACCTAACTATACTGGCCCAATAAGCATGTCCTAGAGTCAAGGTTTCCCAAACTTGGTCCTGGGGCCACCCCTGAGTGCTCGTTTTTGATTTTGCCCTAGTACTACACAGCTGATTCAAATAACCAATTCATCATCAAGATTTGACTATTTGAATCAGCTGAGCAGTGCTTGGGCAAAAACCAAAATGTGTACCCAGGGGGCGCCCAAGGACCGACTTTGGGAAACACTGTCCTAGAGGTATCCCTTATTGGGACAGTGGTTAGGGCGTTCATCATTGGTGCTGGTGGACTGGGTTCAAGACCTGCTATGGGAATCATGTTCTGTGTATGTTTGGTGGGATGTTGTTGGAATAGTCTCCTGACCCACAGAAAACTGGACACATGAACGTCTTGCAACGTCCCATGAAACGTGTCTAGAACATTAATATAGAATTTTCTAACCACATTCTGGGTATGTTCTGTTTGACATTAAGGGAATATTCTCCTAACTCTAACGCCAAAATATGCAAAAAGTGTTCCCCTAAGTAACGGAAAACTGGACACTCAAAGATTAGGGTAACATTAGGGGTAACATTACAAAAACGTTCTCTCTCCCTAGAATTGTTAGCTGGGTTGGTACTGTAGGTGATGACAGAAGTTATCCTTGAGCAGAGATTGCAAGGACTCACATTGGTTAGTATGCCAGGGAAGTACAACATCAATAGCTTCTCATACTACTACTGAAATTGTTCATTTAATGGTTATTCAAAGCATTTTTTTTTTTTTTTTTAAATACCTTTTGAATATATCAATATACTATCTATTGTCATGGAAATATAATTTACTACTGTTATCTACATTGCAGTGAAGTCCATGTATCTATTAATTCTGAATTGCACTGCTATGTTGAGAGAAGTATACACTTCTACAGAAGAACAGTATCTAAAAACAATCAGTGTGCACAAGTTGATAGGATGCGTTCTTCATATCAACAATAATTAACACATATCAGGTCACCATACCCTGCCCTGTTGATTGCCATGGGGAATTAGCATTGTGGGAAAATGGCATGGTAAGCCTCTGCCATCCCAGGAAATACATTTTAACCTGTGCTGGGAACTTTTAGAGGAAAGAAGCTTAAAGTCAGCAGAGGATGTTTGACAGAGTGCTACCTGCTCTTACGGATGCCATTGCTAGCCTTTTGTGGAAAAACGGAATAAACTCACATTAAGTTTAAGTCATTTAGCAGATGACTAGTCATTTACTAGTCATTAAGCACATGCTGTGAAAGTAAGCACATACAATAACACATGAATTCAGAAATATGAACAACAGCTGAACAATAGCTAGTTTTTTACATTGGTATTGAGGTTGGTCACTCACTATCCCTTCCCCCAATGGATTTTGACCACACATTATTGTGAGTTTGCATTTACGGCAGTCATTGTAGGATTCAACCAAACTTTAGCCGGCAAATCTACAGAACCTCTTTCTTGAGTATAAATATTTTCACCTGCATTTTATCTGTGATGGCAACCCTTTCGCTGCGTTGTTTGGCAAAACAGTATATATCTCCTCCTCATAGGAAGAGAGATAATAGTTATCTAACACCCTATAACTCCTCTTATCAACAAACACATTAAACATTTTCACTTGCATCTGCACATCAAATTGTCCACGTACTTGCACTGATGCAAGGCACATGGAGTACTATTACGGAACATCATGGCCCTGTAATAAACTTAAAGAAATACTTAAATACTTTCTAAGAAAATTATTTTTAAACAAATGTTCTTGCAAGTAAATGACTACACTTTTACAAGAGTGATTTTGATTCTCTCATTTTTATAACCCCAATACTATACAATCCCACATCTCCTCCTACTACTGTTCAAATAACCTTCCCATTGCTGCCTGATGACAGTTATTAAGACAGACAATTCACCTTATAGTGGCTTAGGAGGACATTCTCTAGTCAAAGTCATGGAGCCCTGTTGACTGAAAGGCCAAAAATATGACCACAACAAACCAGGCTGTGATGACAAACAAACTCACCTGGACACGTACCACTGTCCACACAAGCTTGGACTGTATTACTGCATGCTGGACATGAAACCTAATGCAATATGTCACTTGTCAAAGATTTAGGGCTAGATTTAATCAGATTGACATCCGCATAGTGTTGTTTTGGAGGTGTAGGAGGTGGAACTGTGTTAGAACTGCGAATCCACAAGCGGCTATTTGCGTTACCTTATCGTGGACACTGCCATTGGATGCAATGAAACCACACAGACTATAATCCAACAAATCCCATGCAACCACGTTAGAAGTTCATGCAGCCGCATTACAAGTTCAAACCATAGACTGTAAAAAGATTCAAACACTCAAATTCGATTGATAGGCTTTAAATCCTCCATTCAAATTAACATGAAAACGTGCATTAACCTAACATCAATGGTTTGACATTTGAGAGTTATTCCTATCGTCGATAGAGCCTACAGTTTATATCACAGTTTTTGAACTTCTAACACGGTAAGGGTAATAAGGAAGGGAGTGGTTTGTGACACACAAGTGCAGCCGCTCACCGATATGTCAGCTCGTACCGCAATTACACTACCCTGGGTTTTTAGCTCCTGGACTTCCTGACGAGCTGACCCCAGGTGGTGAAGGTAGGCAAAAACACCTTCACCACGCTGATCCTCAACACGTGGGCCCCACATGAGTGCGTGCTCAGCCCCCTCCTGTACTCCCTGTTTACCCATGACTGCGTGACCATGAATGTCTCCAACTCAATCATCAAGTTTGCTGACGACACAACAATGGTAGGCCTGATTGCCAACAACGATGAGACAGCCTACAGGGAGGCGGTGAGGGCCCTGGCGGAGTGGTGCCAGGAAAATAACCTCTCCCTCAACCTCAACACAATGAAAGAGCTGATCGTGGACTTCAGGAGAAAACAGAGAGAGCATGCCCCCATCCACATCGACAGGGCCGCAGTAGAGAGGGTGAAAAGCTTCAAGTTCCTCTGCACATCACTCAAAAAACACCAGAGTGGTGAAGAAGACGCAACAGCGCCTCTTCAACCTCAGGAGGCTGAAAAAATATGTCTTGGCCCCTAAGACCCTCACAAACTTCTACAGATGCACTATTGAGAGCATCCTGTGGGGCTGTATCATCACCTGGTACGGCAATTGCACCGTCTGCAACCGCAGGGCTCTCCAGTTTAGCAAAGAAAATAAATATATATATATATTGTTGCCCGTCATTTTGCCATTAATACGTGTCACATATCAGTTTGCAAACAATGGGAAAAAAGTATCATTGAGTTAATAAAGCCGCATACAAACATGGTCTCTTTTTTGCTTTCTTAAGTAAGGCAGCTCCAAAATGCAGGTGTTTCAGCCTAGCTCAGTGCATTCTGTGGTGGTGGGGCAGCCAGCGGAAAATACGGAGCGTACGGGTTGGTAATGTTCTCAGGTTGCGCCATGATTGGCTCAGTGTTCTGATCACTCCTAGAGACACTACGTCACCGCAAAATCTACTGGGAGAGCTCGAAAATTGAAGCCCCTTGGGTGCTGCCATTGATTTACATTAGAAGTGCCCATCAAAGAAGGCTCAAGGTCATTGGCCACAGATAAAATAACGTCAAATCACGTTAGTTCCACCATAGCTTTGATTGGTGCGATGCGTGATTTGAAGGAGTCAGGCGCAGGGGGGTAAATCACAGTATACAGAGTTTATTCCGTAATCCAGCGTAACTAGTCCAGTGCGCAAAACAGGCGCACTGGAACAAACATGCACACGGGGAAAATACCCCGGCAATACAAAATACTGAGCTCAACCGAGCTACTAATCCTCACAATGAATAATCACCCACAAGGACAAGGGGGCAGAGGGAACACTTAAACAACTACTAATGAGGGGAATATGAACCAGGTGTGTGTAATTGACAAGACAAAACAAATGGACGGCCAGGAGGATGCGGAGCAGGGCGAGCCGGATGGCGACAGTGTATATCCTGCAACAGGGAGGGATAGAGGATATCCCTCACCGGGACCTGGCACCGTTCCTCTGGACAGTACCCCTCCCACTCCACAAGGTACTGAAGGCCCCCCACCCGATGCCTCGAATCCAGGATGGAACGGACCGAGCACCCCGGGGCCCCCTCGATGTCCAGAGGAGACGGAGGGACCTCCCGCACCTCAGACTCCTGGAGCGGACCAGCTACCACCGGCCTGAGGAGAGACACATTACATTTACATTGTAGTCATTTAGCAGACGCTCTTATCCAGAGCGACTTACAGTTAGTGCATTATTATTATTTATTTTTTTTTAATCTTTTTTTTTATACCCCCCATGGGAAACGAACCCACAACCCTGGCGTTGCAAACGCCATGCTCTACGAACTGAGCTACATCCCCTGCCGGCCATTCCCTCCCCTACCCTAGACGACGCTGGGCCAATTGTGCGCCGCCCCATGGGTCTCCCGGTCGCGGCCGGAAATGAGGGGTTAATACGGTAATCATGGGGGAGTAATAACCTATAGGTAACCTCGTTGATTCTTCTCAGGACTTTGAACGGCCCCACAAACCGCGGGCTCAGCTTCCGGCAGGGCAGGCGGAGGGGCAGATTCCGGGTCGAGAGCCAGACCCGATCACCCGGTACGAAGCCCGGGGTCTCACTGCAGTGGAAGTCCGCGTTGGCCTTCTGACGACGCACGGCGTGTTGGAGGTGGACGTCTCCTCCGTGCGCCGAAACCAGTCATCCACTGCAGGAGCCTCGGTCTGGCTCTGGTGCCACGGTGCCAGAACCGGTTGGTAACCTAAAACACATTAGAATGGCATTAGGTTAGTGGAGGAGTGACGGAGAGAGTTCTGGGCATATTCGGCCCATGGCAAGAACACCGACCACTTCCCCGGCTGGTCCTGGCAGTAGGACGCAGGAACCTACCCACATCCTGATTTACCCGTTCCACCTGCCCATTAGACTCAGGGTGGAAACCAGAGGTCAGGCTGACCGAGACCCCCAGACGTTCCATGAACGCCTTCCAGACCTTGGATGTGAACAGGGGACGCCGGTCAGACACTATATCCTCTGGTACCGCGTAGTGCCGGAAGACGTGTGTAAACAGGGCCTCTGCAGTTTGCAGGGCCGTCGGGAGACCGGGCAGAAGAAGGAGGCGGCAGGCCTTGGAAAAGCTGTCCACAATGACCAGGATGGTGGTGTTACCTTGGGAGAGGGGAAGATCGGTAAGGAAATCAACACTCAGGTGAGACCATGGTCGCTGTGGAACTGGTAAAGGTTGTAACTTACCCGCTGGGAGGTGGCTAGGTGCCTTACTCTGGGCGCACAACGAGCAGGAGGAGACATACACCCTCGCGTCCTTAGCCAAGGTAGGCCACCAGTACTTTCCCGTCAGGCAGCACACTGTACGACCGATACCTGGGTGACCAGAGGAGGGTGACGTGTGTGCCCAATAGATCAGACGGTCACGGATAAGAGCATGCATGTACTGCAGTCCTGCTGGACACTGAGGTGGAGATGGCTCTGTGCGTAACGCCTGCTCTATATCCGCGTCCATCGCCCATACTACCGGCGCCACAATGCAGGAGGCCGGGAGTATGGGGGTGTTGTCTCTGGGCCTCTCCTCTGTGTCATACAGCCGTGACAATGCGTCTGCCTTCACGTTCTTCGTACCCGGGATGTTTGATAGTGTGAAATCAAACCAGGTGAAGAATAGAGCCCACCTGGCCTGGCGAGGATTCAGTCTCCTCGCTGCCTGGATGTACTACAGGTTACGGTGGTCCGTCCAGACGAGGAAAGGGTGTTTCGCCCCTTCGAGCCAATGCCTCCACACGGTCAGAGCTCGGACAACAGCCAACAGCTCCCGATCACCAACGTTGTAGTTCTGCTCCGCCGAGTTGAGCTTCTTAGAGAAGAAGGCACAGGGGCGGAGCTTGGGTGGCGTGCCCGAGCATTGAGATAGGACAGCGCCTATCCCTACCTCGGATGCATCCACCTCCACAATGAACGGTAGTAATGGATCGGGGTGGGCCAGTACTGGGACTGAGGTGAACAGACCCCTCAGGTTACTGAAGGCCCTGTCAACCTCAGCAGACCAGCGGAGCCGGGATGGCCCACCCTTCAACAGAGATGTAATGGGAGCTGCGACCTTGCCAAAGCCCTGGATAAACCTCCAATAGTAGTTGGCGAAGCCAATAAAGCACTGCACCTCCTTAACCGTGGTTGGAGTCGGCCAATTATGCACGGCTGAAATGCGATCTCCCTCCATCTCCACACCTGAGGTGGTAATGTGGTATCCGAGGAAGAAGACAGACTGCTGGAAAAACAGACACTTTTCTGCCTTGGCATTAAGGTCATTTTCCAACAATCTGGCCAGCACTTTGCGAACCAGGACAAATGCTCGGCGAGCGTAGTGGAATACGCCAGAATGAAAAAAAACTCTAGACCACCTTTACTCCACACACAGAGACGCATACAAAGCTCTCCCTCGCCCTCCATTTGGCAAATCTGACCATAACTCTATCCTCCTGATTCCTGCTTATAAGCAAAAACTAAAGCAGGAAGCACCAGTGACTCGGTTAATAAAAAAGTGGTCAGATGACGCAGATGCTAAGCTACAGGACTGTTTTGCTAGCACAGACTGGAACATGTTCCGGGATTCTTCAGACAGCATTGAGGAGTACACCACATCAGTCACTGGCTTCATCAATAAGTGCATCGATGATGTCGTCCCCACAGTGACTGTACGTACTGTGATGTCACGAGAGGCTGTGTCCTGGAGGGACGTTACATCCCCCTGAGGTGGCTGCAAACCCAGACAGCTATGGCTCCATCTGCTGGTATGGTCGGGAACTCCACCCCTCTATGGCCAATCTTCCCACGCAGCTGAAACAAATGAGGAGCTGATGAGCTGAAGGTTTGGGAAGGGAAGAGACACAGTCTCCAACCTGGGCTCTCTGGAGGACAAGAGTGCTGCACGTCCACTTCCATGAGGAATATAAGGATTTGGAGATACTCACCTTTGGATATATGCACCTGTGGAAATACGTGAGAGACATTTGGAAGGACTTTTTGCTGGGTTGGCCACTAGCTGCAACGTGGACTACAGTAAGGCTGGGGAAAAGTTATCTGAGCGAGTGAGAATTATGATTTTGGATGTGGAAGAGACATCCCTGAACTGTTAACCCTTAAAGAGCCACAAGAGAACAGAATTTTGTTATATTTTCGTTAATTTCCCAAGACCTATAATAAAATCCTTGTTTTGTTTGAACCTTGTCTCCTTGCACTACTTGAGCAATCCCGCTGAAAGCTGTGTAGCCTCTCGTGACGTCACAGATGGTGGAGAATACGGGCACGCTCAAGCGTTAATAGTGCATGTCAGAGGAGGATACCGAAGGTTTGATCACCCAGTTTTCCAAGTTGGCCGTAGGCTCCCCGCCGACTGAAATGGAGGACATATTGAAAGCCCTTGTTGCTGGCCAGCAAGCCCAGATGCAAGCAACCGTGGCTCTCTTGGAGGAGCAAAAGAAAGCCAACCTTCTGAAGGCAGAGGAATTGCAGTTGCAGAGACAGAGGGTGGTCCAAAATACCCGCCCAATAAAGGCAAGTGACTTTATATCTAAGATGGGAGCTACCGATGACATTGAGGCATACCTGCATGCATTTGAGGCCACGGCCACTAGGGAAGCCTGGCCCAAGCAACAGTGGGTTGGTCTGTTAGCCCCCCTTTCTAACCGGGGAATCGCTGAATGCTGTCCGGGACCTGGGCCCTGACCAGGTTACTGACTATGATGCCCTGAAGTCTGAGATCCTCAGCAGATATGGACTCACAAAGTTTGGTATGGCCCAGCGCTTTCACAGCTGGACCTTCCAACCAGACCAACCTCCTCGGGCGCAGATGCATGAACTTGTCCGAATCGCAAGGAAATGGCTGGATCCGCAGAGGAATACAGCAGCGGCGGTGGTGGAGGCCGTTGTGGTGGATCGTTACCTACGCGCCCTGCCTTATGAGGCAAAACGGTTCATCAGTCAACAGGCCTTGACCACGGCTGATCTGACCGTGGAAGCTGTGGAAAAGTACCAGGCCACAGCGGAGATGCTGAATGCTTCCCGAAAAGACCCCAGGAGGGCGGCCCCACCACAAATGGGAAGAACCCGTCCAAAGGACCCCAAGGTCTCGAACCCAGCCACGTCAGGACTTATCCCGGCTCCAGGGGGAGCCAGAAACCAGGCGGGTCCAAGAAGAGTACACCAGGAGGGGGAAACTCGACAGTGTTACCGGTGTGGGGGAGATGGGACATATCTCCTGGCAGTGTGGGAAACCAGCCGATGAACCTATGCCCACTGCGGAGTCCTCCAGCTCAGCACCCACACACCGTTTTGCCTCGCTCTTGGGAGTCGTAGATGGCGGCCCAGATCGACCCCCCACCTGCCCGGTAACTGTGAATCACCATGATGTGGAGGCCTTACTGGATTCTGGTAGCCGGGCCACCCTGGTGCGTAAGGATTTGGTGGGCCCAACGTGTCTGACCCCGGGGAAAGTCCTCCCAGTTTCCTGTGTCCATGGGGACACCAGAGAATACCCCATTACTGAACTTACAATGACCAGCACACGGGGAACCATACACACGACGGCGGGGGTGGTTGATTCCCTCCCCGTCCCTGTCCTAATTGGACGAGACTGCCCAGCCTTTTACCCACTCTGGAGAGAGTCTCAGGAGAGGATAACCCGAGTACCTCGGAAACGGAGAGGCAAGACTCATCCTGGGAAGGCTCCGGTGCAATCCTCCGAGTTACTCACTCCCGCCCGGGCTCTGATAGGGATGGCAGGTGCCCAGACCGACACAGAGACGGAGCTACAGAATCTGGACAAAGAACTGTCTGGTCTGAAGGGGACCGCTGAGAGGTATCGTTTGTTAAAGCAACAGTTAGACATGAAGACAGAGGAGTTAGATATCCTCCAGGCTAAACTCCAACAGAGCTCCTTCCCTAAGCAACAGGAGGAGCTGGAGAGGCTGCGCAGGACCATCGAGGAGTGTGAGGAGACCCTGCGCAGTAGTAAGGAGGTCCAGAAGAAGGCAGAGGAGAAGTACAAGGGGTTGGAGAACAAGATGAAGAATGCGGAGGCAGAGAGAGAGAAGGAACTGAAAGCTGCTCAACAGAAGCTAAACTCTGCTAAAACCAAGGCTGATGCGTTCAGTAAGAAACTCAAGGAGAGACAACAGGAGGCTGAGTCCCTGGTCCTAGAGTTGGAGGAGTTGAAGAGAGAGCAGTCTGGGAAGCACCACGGCAATGCGGACGCCCTCTCCCGGCGTGATGCCTTCTTCGCTGCCTTTACCCCGACGAGGACGTCGGTCCCGAGGAGGGGGATGTGTGATGTCACGAGAGGCTGTGTCCTGGAGGGACGTTACATCCCCCTGAGGTGGCTGCAAACCCAGACAGCTATGGCTCCATCTGCTGGTATGGTCGGGAACTCCACCCCTCTATGGCCAATCTTCCCACGCAGCTGAAACAAATGAGGAGCTGATGAGCTGAAGGTTTGGGAAGGGAAGAGACACAGTCTCCAACCTGGGCTCTCTGGAGGACAAAGAGTGCTGCACGTCCACTTCCATGAGGAATATAAGGATTTGGAGATACTCACCTTTGGATATATGCACCTGTGGAAATACGTGAGAGACATTTGGAAGGACTTTTTGCTGGGTTGGCCACTAGCTGCAACGTGGACTACAGTAAGGCTGGGGAAAAGTTATCTGAGCGAGTGAGAATTATGATTTTGGATGTGGAAGAGACATCCCTGAACTGTTAACCCTTAAAGAGCCACAAGAGAACAGAATTTTGTTATATTTTCGTTAATTTCCCAAGACCTATAATAAAATCCTTGTTTTGTTTGAACCTTGTCTCCTTGCACTACTTGAGCAATCCCGCTGAAAGCTGTGTAGCCTCTCGTGACGTCACAGTACATACCCCAACCAGAAGCCATGGATTACAGGAAACATCAGCACTGAGCTAAAGGGTAGAGCTGCGGCTTTCAAGGAGCGTGACTCTAACCCGGATGCTTATAAGAAATCCCGCTATGCCCTCCGACGAACCATCAAACAGGCAAAGAGTCAATACAGGACTAAGATTGAATCGTACTACACTGGCTCTGACGCTCGTCGGATGTGGCAGGGCTTGAAAACTTTTACAGACTACAAAGGGAAGCACAGCCGCGAGCTGCCCAGTGACACAAGACTTCCAGACGAGCTAAACCACTTCTATGCTCGCTTCGAGGCAAGCAACACTGAAGCATGCATGAGAGCACCAGCTGTTCCGGATGACTATGTGATCACGCTCTCCGTAGGCCGCAGGGCCAGACGGATTACCAGGACGTGTACTCCGAGCATGTGCTGACCAACTGGCAGGTGTCTTCACTGACATTTTCAACATGTCCCTGGCTGAGTCTGTAATACCAACATGTTTCAAGCAGACCACCATAGTCCCCGTGCCCAAGGACTCTAAGATAACCTGCCTAAATGACTACCGACCCGTAGCACTGACATCTGTAGCCATGAAGTGCTTTGAAAGGCTGGTCATGGCTCACATCAACACCATTATCCCAGAAACCCTAGACCCACTCCAATTTGCATACCGCCCCAACAAATCCACAGATGATGCAATCTCTATTGCACTCCACACTGCCCTTTCCCACCTGGACAAGAGGAACACCTACGTGAGAATGCTATTCATTGACTACAGCTCAGCATTCAACACCATAGTGCCCTCAAAGCTCATCACTAAGCTAAGGATCCTGGGACTAAACACCTCCCTCTGCAACTGGATCCTGGACTTCCTGACGGGCCGCCCCCCAGGTGGTAAGGGTAGGTAACAACACATCTGCCACACTGATCCTCAACACGGGGGCCCCTCAGGGGTGCGTGCTCAGTCCCCTCCTGTACTCCCTGTTCACCCATGACTGCATGGCCAGGAACGACTCCAACACAATCATTAAGTTTGCCAACGACACAACAGTGGTAGGCCTGATCACCGACAACGATGAGACAGCCTATAGGGAGGAGGTCAGAGACCTGGCCGTGTGGTGCCAGGATAACAACCTCTCCCTCAACGTGACCAAGACAAAGGAGATGATTGTGGACTACAGGAAAAAAAAGAGGACTGAGCACGCTCCCATTCTCATCGACGGGGCTGTAGTGGAACAGGTTGAGAGCTTCCAGTTCCTTGGTGTCCACATCACCAACAAACTATCATGGTCCAAACACACCAAGACAGTCGTGAAGAGGGCACGACAAAGCCTATTCCCCCTCAGGAGACAGAAAAGATTTGGCATGGGTCCTCAGATCCTCAAAAAATTCTACAGCTGCACCATCGAGAACATCCTGACTGGTTGCATCACCGCCTGGTATGGCAACTGCTTGGCCTCCGACCGCAAGGTACTACAGAGGGTAGTGCGTACGGCCCAGTACATCACTGGGGCCAAGCTTCCTGCCATCCTGGACATCTATACCAGGCGGTGTCACTGAGGCCCTCAAAATTGTCAAAGACTCCAGCCACCCTAGACATAGACTGTTCTCTCTGCTACCGCACGGCAAGCGGTACCGGAGTGCCAAGTCTAGGTCCAAAAGACTTCTCAACAGCTTCTAGCCCAAGCCATAAGACTCATGAACAGCTAATCAAGGCTACCCGGACTATTTGCACTGCCCCCCCACCCCATCTTTTTACGCTGCTGCTACTCTGTTAATTATTTATGCATAGTCACTTTAACTCTACCCACATGTACATATTACTTCAACTACCTCAACTAGCCGGTGCCCCCGCACATTGACTCTGCACCGGTACCCCCCTGTATATGTAGCCTCCCTACTGTTATTTTATTTGACTTCTGCTCTTTTTTTCTCAACACTTTTTTGTTGTTGTTTTATTTTACTTTTTTGTTAAAAATAAATGCACTTTTGGTTAAGGGCTGTAAGTAAGCATTTCACTGTAATGTCTGCACCTGTTGTATTCGGCGCATGTGGCCAATAAAATTTGATTTGATTTGATATGATTTGATTCATAATATAATAAGATATGCCATTTAGCAGACGCTTTTATCCAAAGCGACTTACAGTCATGCGTGCATACATTTTTTGTGTATGGGTGGTCCCGGGGATCGAACCCACTACCTTGGCATTACTAGCGCCGTGCTCTACCAGCTGAGCTACAGAGGACCATGAATGAAGTCGACAATCTACTGGCAAATCCTTTTCAAGCCTTGTTATAAGAAGAGATATTATAGATAAAACGTATCGGTGCTCATCGGCCATTGGACATAAAAATTACACAACAGGTTGGAAATCGCAAATTCAACAATGAGTGGTTTGGACAGAATCAGTGGCTAACTACAAGCTTTGCAAAGCAATCACTAACCTGCTATTCAGTGGAGGGGTGTGTGGTCGAAGTCTGGGTTTAAGGGTCTATTTTCCAAGCTTAAAAGGATAAACATTCACATGCAACACCATGGGCCAGAAAAGTTTGTATACATTGGCCATGCTGTCAATCCAGCATGACTTCTGCTGTGTTCAAAACAACTGGAAACTCAGAACTGGGAAATCTCAGACTTCAGTGAGTTCAAGACAACTGGGAACTCTGCCCCCTTTATTTATCCTACGGTTCTGACTTGGTGTACAGGGAGAATACTGTAAGAACTGCCCATGTTCTGAATTCTGTCGCTGTACATTTCAAGTGCTGAACAAAAAGTTATATTGACTATGTCCGTCCTAGCTTGCTCATTAATGTCTTAATCGAAATTACGGATTGCTTCTCGTCTTTCCCTTATGCCATAGTTTGTACATCTCAATTGTCAGTAGAAACCACATTTGTTTAAGCAAGTCAGCCATATCAGCTATGTGTTTTAAAAAGGCAGTAAACAAGGCTGAATTAACTGTTTCGCTGCCAGACAAGGCTCCGCTGATAGCCAGGTGTAGCAGTGGTAAGGATTCACTCCATGGTGCTGAAAAGAAAGCTCTGCTGTTGTGACAGCTTTATGTATCCAAGATGGCGTAGTAATGCGGTCGTGGTCTTTGTTGTGTGTCTGTGTAAATAGCCTGTTTCTTGTATTTTTTATTTTTATTTTTCGTACATATTTCCCTATCACACTTTTCATCCTTCTACAAAATATATTTTCCTGCAACCTGCCTCACTCAATGTGGAACGGATTCTATTATTGACTTACCTTTTATCTAGAATCTCCAGTTGATACCAGTTAGCCAGCTAACTAGCTACTTGCTATTAGCCACCATTAACGGTTTTCACCCAGAACATCGGATTTTCTGCCGGAATAACTGAATCACTGGACATTAACACCGGATCGCAACTAGCTAGCCACAACCGAATTGGATGTTGCTGTTTGGCTAATCACCACTGCCCCTGAAGCAAGCACCAGTTAGCCTTGAGTCAGGGCCATATCCCGGATATCTACCTCTCTGTCTACCGGACGGGAGTAGCCAGCTAACTAGCTACTTGCTATTAGCCACCGTTAGCGGTTTCTCACCATTGTCCGTGGCCTGCACTACCTACCAGCCAGCTCTAGCCTGGACTATTATCGGCCAGTCTGCACTGTCTGCACAGTGCGTTATCGACCCAGAACATATCGGTTTTTCTGCCGGAATCACTGATTCACTGGACCTTTAACACCAGATCATCGTAGCTAGATAGCTGCAATCAAATGGACGTTGTTGTTGGCTAATCAGCCTTGAGCTAGCCGCGAGCCAGGCCCTTCTCCCGGCTTTCTACCTCTCTGTCAACCGGATGGGACTTCCTAGTGTTGACACGGAGCCCCGCCGATCCAACACGACTGGTCTGCCTACGAAATCGTCTGAAGTGATTACAACAGGTTTCCCGTTACGACGTCGACCACGAAGATCCATCTGCTAGCCCCGGCCCGCTAGCACACGCTAGCCGTGGCCTCTTGCTCACCAGTGCTATAGCAGCCCCCTGAATCTATTCTACAAATTCTGCCCCTTTTTTTCTCTGTACCCGACGCACTAGAAGACCAGTACTTAAAGCCTTTAGCCGTATCCTTATTCTACTCCTCCTCTGTTCCTCTGGTGATGTAGAGGTTAACCCAGGCCCTGTAGCCCCCAGTATCACCCCTACTCCCCAGGCGTTATCATTTGTTGACTTCTGTAACCGTAAAAGCATTGGTTTCTTGCACGTTAACATCAAAAGCCTCCTCCCTAAGTTTGAGTGATTCACTGCGTTAGCACACTCCGCCAACCCTGATGTTCTAGCAGTGTCTGAATCCTGGCTTAGGAAGGCCACCAAAAATTCAGAAATGTCCATCCCCAACTACAACATTTTCCGTCTCGATAGAACTGCCAAAGGAGGTGTGGTTGCAATCTACTGTAGAGATAGCCTGCAGAGCTCTATCGTACTCTCCAGGTCTGTGCCCAAACAGTTTGAGCTTCTACTTCTAAAAATCCACCTTTCCAGAAATAAGTCTCTCACTGTTGCCGCTTGCTACAGACCCCCCTCAGCCCCGAGCTGTGCCCTGGACACCATATGTGAACTGATTGCCCCCCATCTATCCTCAGAGTTTGTACTGCTTGGTGACCTAAACTGGGATATGCTTAACACCCCGGCCATCCTACAATCTAAACTAGATGCCCTCAATCTCACACAAATTATCAACGAACCTACCAGGTACAACCCAAAATCTGTAAACATGGGCACCCTCATAGATATCATCCTGACAAATGTACCCTCTAAATACACCTCCACTGTCTTCAACCAGGATCTCAGCGATCACTGCCTTATTGCCTGCGTCCGTAATGGGTCCGCGGTCAAACAACCACCCCTCATCACTGTCAAACGCTCCCTAAAACACTTTAGCGAGCAGGCCTTTCTAATTGACCTGGCCCGGGTATCCTGGATGGATATTGACCTCATTCCGTCAGTAGAGGATGCCTGGTTGTTCTTTAAAAGTGCTTTCCTCTCAATCTTAAATAAGCATGCCCCATTCAAAAAATTCAGAACTAAGAACAGATATAGCCCCTGGTTCTCCTCAGACTCGACTGCCCTTGACCAGTACAAAAACATCCTGTGGCGTACTGCATTAGCATTGAATAGCCCCCGCGATATGCAACTTTTCAGGGAAGTCAGGAACCAATATACACAATCAGTTAGGAAAGCAAAGGCTAGCTTTTTCAAACAGAAATGTGCATCCTGTAGCACTCACTCCAAAAAGTTTTGGGACACTGTAAAGTCCATGGAAAATAAAAGCACCTCCTCCCAACTGCCCACTGCACTGAGGCTAGGAAACACTGTCACCACCGATAAATCTACAATAATCGAGAATTTCAACAATCATTTTGCTACGGCTGGCCATGCTTTCCACCTGGCTACCACTACCCCGGCCACCAGCTCTGCACCCTCCGCTGCAACTTGCCCATGCCCCCCCCGCTTCTCCTTCACACAAATTCAGACAGCTGATGTTCTGAAAGAGCTGAAAAATCTAGACCCCTACAAATCAGCTGGGCTAGACAAGCTGGACCCTTTCTTTCTAAAATTAGCCGGCGAAATTGTTGCAACCCCTATTAATAGCCTGTTCAACCTCTCTTTCATAACGTCTGAGATCCCCAGAGATTGGAAAGCTGCCGCGGTCATCCCCCTCTTCAAAGGGGGTGACACTCTAGATCCAAACTGTTACAGACCTATATCCATCCTGCCCTGCCTTTTGAAAGTATTTGAAAGCCAAGTTAACAAACAGATCACCGACCATTTCGAATCCCACCGTACCTTCTCCGCTATGCAATCCGTTTTTTGAGCTGGTCATGGGTGCACCTCAGCCACGCTCAAGGTCCTAAACGATATTATAACCGCGATCGATAAAAGACAGTACTGCGCAGCCGTCTTCATCGACCTGGCCAAGGCTTTCGACTCTGTCAACCACCGCATTCTTATTGGCAGACTAAATTGCCTTGGTTTCTCTAATGACTGCCTCGCCTGGTTCACCAACTACTTCTCAGATAGAGTTCAATGTGTCAAATCGGAGGACCTGTTGTCTGGACCTCTGGCCGTCTCTATGGGGGTGCCACAGGGTTCAATTCTCAGGCCGACTCTATTCTCTGTGTATATCAATGATGTCGCTCTTGCTGCTGGTGAAGCTCGGATCCACCTCTATGCGGACGACACCATTTTGTATACATCTGGCCCTTCATTGGACACTGTGTTAACAAACCTCCAAACGAGCTTCAACGCCATACAACACTCCTTCCGTAGCCTCCAACTGCTCTTAAACACTAGTAAAACTAAATGCATGCTCTTCAACCGAACGCTGCTTGCACCTGCCCACCCGACTAGAATCACTACTCTCGGTGGGTCTGACCTAGAGTATGTGGACAACTACTAATACCTAGGTGTCTGGTTAGACTGTAAACTCTCCTTCCAGACTCACATTAAGCATCTCCAATCAAAAGTGAAATCTAGAATCGGCTTCCTATTTCGCATCAAAGCCTCCTTCACTCATGCTGCCAAACATGCCCTCGTAAAACTGACTATCCTACCAATCCTTCACTTCGGCGATGTAATTTACAAAATAGCCTCCAACACTCTACTCAGCAAATTGGATGTAGTCTATCACAGTGCCATTCGTTTTGTCACCAAAGCCCCATATACTACCCTCCATTGTGACCTGTACGCTCTCGTTGGCTGGCCCTCACTACATATTCGTCGCCAAACCCACTGGCTCCAGGTCATCTATAAATCAATGCTAGGCAAATCCCCATCTTACCTTAGCTCACTGGTCACCATAGCAACACCCACCCGTAGTCTGCGCTCCAGCAGGTATATCTCACTGGTCATCCCCAAAAGCCAACACCTCCTTTGGCCGCCATTCCTTCCAGTTCTCTGCTGCCAATGACTGGAACAAACTGCAAAAATCTCTGAAGCTGGAGACTCTTATCTCCCTCACTAACTTTAGGCTTCAGTTGTCAGAGCAGCTTACCGATCACTGCACCTGTACACAGCCCATCTGTAATTAACCCACCCAACTACCTCATCCCCATATTGTTATTTATTTTGCTCATTTGCACCCCAGTATCTCTATTTGCACATCATCTTTTGCACATCTATCATTCCAGTGTTAATACGAAATTTTAACTATTTTGCACTATGGCCTATTTATTGCCTTACCTCCATAACTTACTACATTCGCACACACTGTATATATATTTTCTGTTTGTATTTTTGACTTTATGTTTTGTTTACCCCATATGTAACTCTGTGTTGTTGTTTTTATTGCACTGCTTTGCTTTATCTTGGCCAGGTCGCAGTTGTAAATGAGAACTTGTTCTCAACTGGCTTACCTGGTTAAATAAAGGTGAAAAATAAAAAAAAAATAAAAAAATTATGTAGGCCCTAACAGTTTGTGGGCACCGTTTGTCACCGATATAGTGCAATTAATGTATTGTTTAGTGTTGTGTTGTGGCTTTGCTGGCATGCATCAAAAACATTTGGGAGAGTTTGCCCCACCAAGATGTACACGCTAAAATCGCCACTGCCTAATTTGTTGCCCAAACCTGGCCCAGGTGGTGTGTTGGTTCTGATAGAAACATACCCGAACATGGTTGCCATATTCTACGAAGATCAGAAATGTGTATATTTACAGTAGTATGTCTGTACTTGGATAAAATGGATAATGGATAAAATGCATCTCATAACATTTTAACATGGAAATAGCTGTTCTATCATTCAGCCTACAGTAGTAGCCAATGTCTGGTGTTCAATGTAGGCCTACATTCCATGAGACTTTTGAAAGGGTTTGACATTAACCTGTTGATCCACTTGTCCTTCAGACAAAAATGTTGTGTTGTTTGATGCAAGAAACCACTTTACAAAATAAAATGCATTATTATTCCCATACCATTATTACAGAGAAGCAGACAAATTATGCTACCATCTGCCTATTGGCTACTTAGCTTATTCAAGCCTGTCTTAAAATACAACACTGCCCCTTTAAGACAAAAAAAGATCTACCTGACTCTCTTTTCAAAGATGTCTAGAAATGTATTTTTTGTGCTTTTGTAGGAAGCGATCACTCCCCTATTGCTAACTACAATGATCTATAACTGGGCTAATAACTCACTAACTAGCAAAGGATATGAACAAAATGTGCACACGTCGCTACATGCAGCTCTCGCTTTGATCTCAAAACAAGCGCATCTACTCAGAACCGCTCATGCTGTAAACAGTCCAGTTCAACGTAAATGGCACAGATCCATATATGGCAATGGTCTATTTGCATATACTGTAGGCCTACTGCAGCTCTGATTGTTTATGACGCACCGGTCTGTGTAGAGTGCGGGCTGAGTAGTGTGTGTCAATGCAATAGAATCCTACTCTGATGCATTCTGCCTACAACAAAATCTCTTGCATAGTGTCACGACTTCCGCCGAGGCTGCCTCCCCTCCTTGTTCGGGCAGGTTTTGGCGTTCGTCGTCACTGGCTTGCTAGCTACTGCCGCTCCCATTCTCATCACTCCACTTGTCTTGTCTTGTGTTGTCAATCACACACACCTGGTGCTCATCCCCTGAGTAGTATGTGTATAAGTGTTCCCTCTGGCCCCTTGTCTTTGTGAGTGATTGTTCTATGTGGGAGGAGAGTAGCTCGGTTGAGATACTCTCTAATTTTTTTGGCCAGGGTTGATTTTCCCCTGTGTCATTCAATTTATTGTATTTTCTGAGACTGTGTTTGGTCAGGGAGGATTGTTTCCCCTGTACCTGTTTCGATTGCCGCTGCATTGTATGTCTGGAAGGAATAAACTCTGCATCCGGTTATTTTACTCCTGTGCCTGACTCCATCCATCATTCACCACACATAGTTCATTTTGTTTCGGTATGTTGCATTGAAAGTAGCTAATATTACATTGATTCGATCACAATTGCCACAGTAAAGGGAAACATTGATAGTGTTAACAGGGAAAACTCTAGAACAGTGGTCACCAACCTTTTCTGAGTCAAGATCACTTTGAGTCAAAATGCAAGCCGAGATCTACCGCTCAGTATTTTTTTAACATGACTTAAAAAATGTAAGCCTGTGCAACATTAACCAATTAAAAATAGTACTGTAGCAATGAGGTTTGTGCAGTAAAGTTATAGGCCCTATACATTATCACCGCATATTGGCTTTGCTTGAATTGCACTGATGGCGAAACTTGAGTCGTACCGCATTATTTCTACCTCATGCAAAAATTAATGTTGTTACTCCAATGAACAGAGAAAGTGAAATATTCCTCGACATTAAAAAAGACCTAAGCCACTAATAATAACAACAACGCAAGCCTATAGATACACTTTCCTACTCATTCATTACTGCTGCAGTGCTTGTTGTAGCGCTGAGTAGAAATAGGAAGAACGTGCATTTTATGGCTAATAAAAGTGTTGAATACAAAGTGTTGACAGTGCTGAGTAAGAACTTAAACATGAACTCACTCGTAAAAACAGCAGATCTTTGCTGTATTCATTGACAGTCTCTCTCTAGTCATGGTTTTAAACGTTTTGAAATCTCACAGTATCAATTTGGCTGTAGATTTCTTATGCCTGCTACTTACTGCAGACAAGGTAATCTGAGCCATCCGATTGCACGCGTGCAGTTTAGAGGGAACATTGATGGCAACCATGTTCTGTGTATGTTTGGTGGGACGTTGATGGAATATTCTCCTAACCCACAGAAAACTGGACACATGAATGTTCTTGCAACATTCCCATGAAACATGTCTAGGACATTAATATCTTATGTTCTTAGAAGATGGTAACCACATTCTGGGTAAGTTCTAGTTGACATTAAGGGAATGGTCTCTTGGAAACATTCCTTGCACATCACAGGAACATTCCTATGAAAACGTTAGTTAGTGACTTAATGAGACTCATAAGGGAACGTTTTCTAAAGTTGTGGATCTTTGAGGAAAGCATCATTAGGTGTCATACTATCATTTATGATTGATGTTTTAATGGATCTTAGGGAGTCATGTAATGGTCTAACCTTAAATCACTGCTACAAATTTGGGGTTGCAAATTTTTAGTAACTTTTCCAAAATCCCCAGTTTTTCCAGAAATCCTTGTTGGAGGATTCCCAGAGTCAGGAGGCAATAAACAGGAAATCATTGAATTTGGGGAAAGTTACTGGAATTTTGCAACCCTAAACAAATATACGTGTCATAAATCGGGTGTCTAAATGTCATGGTTCACATAACGGAGGAACATAATGTGATTTCTCACTAATCACACTGGTCTTTAAAGTGCACTCGTGAAACAAATGGTTCCTAGAAGTTCAACATAGTAATAAAATAATAAAAAATAATAGTATGGCTTGTTTGAAAAAAGGCTGTTGCAGAGATGACTGAAGAACGAGAAACTAAGGATTATTCACACCAGTGACATCACTAGGTGCTCTGAAAAACATATTCATGAGAAAATAGTTGAAATTAGAACGAGCATCGACATTAGATGGAAGTCTGTGGATAAGGAGTTGTATTGACTGACTGTTCATGAATGCCATAAATCTTACATAATACCAATTATGTTCATAAACTTATGAAATAATGAACAGAATTGGTTGACATTTGAGTAGTGTTTCAGAACTAATGTGGGCGACTGTGCCCAGCGACAGATGAATATTTCAACTCCATTTCAACTTTTTCAGAGGTATAAAGCAGCGCTCGGTCGTTGACAGTTTGAGGTCAGATTTGTGAAGACAATTTAAAGAAATGCGGCACACCACTATACTTGTTCACCCAGATATATGCGATTATCGGAGAAAGGTAGCCTATTTTCTGAAAAATATTGCACAACATTTAACATTTAGGTAAATTTACAACACCTTTTTTTTCATCAAATGGACGAGTATTGACTATACTTTAAAAACCTTAAGATAAAGTGTAAGTTCACCTTCTATAAATTCATAAGAATCTCCACAAGACCTGTTTCATCTAACCCCAAACCTCCCAGGCACCCCTGCTTTGTTGACAGCTGGATTCCCTCCCTTTCAGCTGTAAGAAGCCTTCAGCCCTCAGCCCAGCTGGGGATTAGATTTTTTTTTTTCTCAGCCAGAATGACAAAGAGAGATAATCCCGGTGATTGTCCATGGCTCCAGAAAAAAATAGGTAATTGTGGGAAAAGACTGGAAGAGACTGGAGACAAGCGATGACCTGTGAAGTCCCAGCGGCGAGGCTTTGCGGACGCGCCCCTTATTCATCCCCCAAACGGGCCAGGTCGCAACACCCTTACACTCCTCTTCAGTGACTCCGTCAAATGAGCATTTCTGTTAGTGTCAAAGGTGCCTTTCTGTTAGTGTGGAGGCTCGGAACAACTGACTGTCTGTGGGAGGAGCCATACTATCATACACTCAAAGCCAATGAGAGTAACTAACTAGTACTACACACTTCTGACATGTTCGAATTCAATGTTCGCTGTGGTTAATAGCTAGGGTAGTAATCATAATATTACTAATACTTTTGTAATATTATGTTATTGTTGTAAAATTATGTATGTTATTGCAAGTGGCTACACCAGGGCTACACTACTAGGGAAAGTCGAACAGTCTTCACAAACTCAGTGTGAACATTCCAAGATGGATTGTAAAACTAGATGGAGGTGGGATGAAACTTCCTTTCCTGTGGCTATAGAGACAAGCTGTGATTCCTGACCAAGAGGTGAATTTTTTTTTCAGGAGAAAATAAGACAGCAATGATAAAGAGGGAGGTGTAAGGTATCATGGTAACAGAGGAGAAAGAGAAAGGGGGGGAAAGGAGAGAGAGAAAAGAGAGAGATGGGGATAGAGGGGAAGAGGGGGAGAAAGGAGATAGGGAGAGAGAGCGAGAGACTAAAACCCAAAGCAGAATTTTTCTTTCAATGACTGTCATTTTAATTCTAAGAGTTTGATGGTGAGCCTTGAATGAATAATTTGCTTGAAAGAAGCAAAACGTTGTTCCTTCATTCACATATTTTCATAATTGGTCAACATTTGGTGTCTGTGTTTCATGTCTGAAGTGCCTCTGAGTACCAATGCAACATGCACTTGCTCATCAATACACTCATTCATGGGTTGATATGTCCAATTTTAGTAAGTGTCATCAAGGATGATATCCGCAATATATCACATTTAATTCAGCTGATCAAGGTCCTGACGAGTTGCATGGCCATAACCAGACTCAGAAGTCCCGAGACAGAAGTCCCAGTCCTTTGAGACTGGGAACCCCCATTTGAAATTGTTGGCACATTGCTTCAATAATGAAGGAGATGTAGAGGTTGATGAATTTCCACAAGATGCAGCATGCTGCAAAAACATAACATAACAAACCTCTATCCACAGGGGGAAAATATAATATTTAGTTTGTACGTACATTTGTACACTTTAGTTTTAAAGAGCGATTGCCCCTAAAAAGCAACTTCTTGTTTTGAAAATGGCCTATGTGGCATCGAGTCAGAAACATTTATTTTTGTGATAAAGTCAGTCTCATCCAAAACTGAGATTTGCGAGATGATAGGAAAAAATGACATGTCACGGAATGAAGGGTACCGTAACAGTTTTCCTTGGGTTGGGTTTATTTCAATCATTAATTCGTAGCGCAGCTGCACGCGACCCGGTCGTAATGCCCATGGTCAATTTGGTTTGACATTCAATATCTCTATGGGGCTAGTTAGGAACCAAGGATATAATCGTTTTGTAGTTAATAGTTGAATAGTTGTATGAAAATATTTATATTTAGTTTTTATATTATTTAGTTTCAGTTTTAGTGTTAGAGACAGAAAGCATGCTTGGGAGGCTACACTCTTTGAAAAAAAGATGCTATCTAGAACCTAAAAGGGTTCTTTGCCTGTCCCCATAGGAGAACCCTTTGAAGAACCCTTTTTGGTTTCAGGTAGAACCCTTTTGGTTCCAGGTAGAACCCATTTGTGGTCCATGTATAACCCTTTCCATAGAGGGTTCTACATGGAACCAAAAAGGGTTATCTTATGGGGACAGCCAAATAACCCTTTTGGAACAAATTTTTTCTAAGAGTGTAGGAGACATTTGTGTTCTTTTTTCTAAGAGTGTAGGAGACATTTGTGTTGTATAGTGTTTTTTTGTGTATTTTTTGGGATGTCACTTCTTGCAACTGGGGGACACTAATACATAAGGTGATGGGTCAGATCATAGCATAGGTTAGGTTTAAATTATAAAGTCAATCTCAATGTGACTTGGATTTGAAAGCAATAGCGCCAAGACTGGTGCAAAAACTATGGTGGAAGGAAACGCTCTCTCGCCCATGTTTACACCGCTGAGGTATAGGGGTTTACACTTATCTTATGCCTTTTAACTTGTAAGAAGAATCAAGTTAGCTACCTAAATTATTTTCCCCCTGTTTAGCTAGTGATAGTGATGCACAAGCTAGGCCTATTTGATACATCGCCATCTCCTAAGCAGTGTTAATTTTGGCACTCTTCTTTTATATTTAGTCTAGTCTTAGTCACATTTTTGTCATTTGAATAATGATTTAGTCTAGTTATTGTCAAAATGATGAAAACAGTGGCCCATTTCAGTCAACTAAATGCCCTTTTATTTTAGTCACATTTTAGTCACATCACATTTGTATTGCCTCATTAACCTATAGTAACCTATAGTAAACATAAATCACTGACTTCCATGTGCACAAATATACATAGTCTTGTCCTACCAACATATTTGTCTGCATCTCTTCCCTTCCGCAGAAATATGACAAACATACTGTATATAAGAATATATAAGAATTATCTGGCCATGTAAATTTCTAATTCAGCTTACATAGATATTGCACATTACATACAAAACAAACAGACACATACAAGCGCAGAGAGAGAGAGAGAGCGAGAGATAGAGCGAGAGAGAAACACAATCACCAGATGGTGCCGAAAAATAGTATGGGTTGCGCCTCCGTCACTCGGTCGTGTCATTGCCATTGTTATCAACATTCCACAGACGCCGCAGCCACATTGGTGTCCAAAAGTAGAAGGGGGGTTAATGACTTTGAACGGGAGCTAATGACTTTGAACGGGAGCTAATGACTGTTTCGCCCAGTGATGTAGTCGAGTCACTAATCCTTGAGTCCGAATCGCGTCCCCAGTGCTTGAGTCCGAGTCCAAGTCCGAGTCACCAATGGTCGAGTCACGAGTCCCTATGGCTGAAGCCCGAGTCCCAGTGCTCGAGTACTGGTCCATGTGCTCTAGTCTAAGGCACTGGGTCCCCATTAACGCAAAATAAAGTTATTTACCCAGTTAGATAAAGTGTAGTGGCAAGAGGAATTTAGTCAATAAATTGCTATCCCTTTACCTTTCTTTCTGTGCCACCAAATGTTTGCTTATAGGCTACTGGTAATGTTACCAGGGCCACGTTCAGTTGCAAAACGTACTCGAACGTTGCAGATAGAAATGTCATGAATAGAGCCAACATTATTCCTTATTCAACACGTCAGAGGCATGTTTGTTCTACATAACATATTTCTATCTGAACGTTCCAAAATGTTGTGTCCTACTGAACACGCCCCAGTTTGTTAGCTATAGCTAGCTACTGTCATGAGGTAACATGCCTGAACAAGGTGTAGCCCAAACAAATGGTTAACTGTTCGGTCCACAAGAAGCCTAGATTTAAAACGGCCCGCAAAATGCTTTATGAATGTAAAATGGGTTATATCTTTTGAACGGTAAGGGTTAGAATCAAGTCGTTTTCTCTGAGGAAAAGAGGGAGAGTTGACTATGTTGGCTACAGAACCTGGCTATGAAATGCAGTGGGGAAATTGAAGGGTTGAGCGAAACTACAAATTCAAAGACAGCCTTCTTTTCCATACTCAAGGGAGAGAAAAACATAGCTAGACTATTAAACTCAACACTGCTACTGTTTTTAATTTCGTAAAGCTGCTTGTGTTTCTTAACCAGGCAAAGGGTAGCTAACTAGAAGGCTGGTGGTGACTGGTTAGCTACAGAGAAGCAAGAGAGTTGCATGCGGGATGTGTATAATCGGAGGAGGAACCAGAGCGGAGCCTGTCTGCCGTTCTGTCCGCAAACAGCCGGGTGTGGGCGTCCTGCTACTAATATTAATTGAGCTTATCACTGAAAAGCTCTCAATCTCTCCAAAAACTCTTGTCCAGTCCCCTGTAGCTCAGTTGGTAGAGCATGGAGCTTGCAACGCCAGGGTTGTGGGTTCGTTTCCCACAGGGGGCCAGTATGAAAATATAATAAGGATAAGAGTGTCTGCTAAATGACTTAAAAAATGTAAATGTACATTTTAGTCACAGAGATAATTTCATCTAATTTCTTCAACTGAAATTAAAGATAATATTTTGAGTAAGTAGCTAAACTTTAGGGTACTAGGGAGTAACTAGCCCAATGGGGTAACTCCCCCCACCGATGTAATTCACATAAAGACAACAAGATGTAACCTAATTATTTTCCCAACACTTTCCCTGGCTGCCACTGCTCTTGCTCAACAAAACAGGTCCTCTGTGTCATCACAACTTTTGGATGAGTGTGTTGGGGCAACTCATCCGTTTACCCACACCGCGTCTCACAAAGACATTGCGGTTTGAACCAAAAATCTCAAATTTGGACTCCAGACCAAAGGACACATTTCCACCGGTCTAATGCTCGTGTTTCTTGGCCCAAGCAGGTCTCTTCTTATTATTGGTGCTGATTCACACAGTCTCCTCTGAACAGTTGATGTTGAAATGTGTCTTTGACTTGAACTCTGTGAAGCTTTTATTTGGGCTGCAATTTCTGAGGTGCAGTTAACTCTAATGAACGTATCCTCTGCAGCAGAGGTAACTCTGGGTATTCCATTCCTGTGGCGGTCCTCATGAGAGCCAGTTTCATCATAGCAATTGATGGTTTTTGCGACTGCACTTGAAGAAACTTTCAAAGTTCTTGAGATTCTCCGTATTGACTGACCTTCATGTCTTAAAGTAATGATGGGAGTGTTCTTTGCTTATTTGAGCTGTTCTTGCCATAATATGGACTTGGTCTTTTACCAAATAGGGCTATCTTCTGTATACCCCCCTACCTTGTCACAACACAACTGATTGGCTCAAATGCATTAAGAAGGAAAGAAATTCCACAAATTAACTTTTAACAAGGCACACCTGTTAATTGAAATGCAATCCAGGTGACTACCTCATGAAGCTGGGTGAGAGAATGCCAAGAGTGTGCAAAGCTGTCATCAAGGCGAAGGGTGGCTATTTGAAGAATCTCAAATATAAAAAATATTTGTATTTGTTTAACATGTTATTTCATAGTTTTGATGCCTTCACTATTATTCTACAATGTAAAAAATATTAAAAATAAAGAAAAACCGTTGAATGAGTAGGTGTGTCCAAACTTTTGACTGGTACTGTAAGTATTCAGTTCCTTTACTCAGTACTTTGTTGAAGCACCTTTGGCAGCGATTACAGCCTTGAGTCTTCTTGGGTATGACGCTACAAGCTTGTCACACCTGTATTTGGGGAGTTTCTCCCATTCTTCTCTGCAGAACCTCTCAAGCTCTGTCAGGTTGGATGGGGAGCGTCACTGCACAGCTATTTTCAGGTCTCTTCAGAAATGTTCGATTGGGTTCAAGTCCAGGCTTGGGTTGGGCCACTCAAGGACCTCACCCCAGTCTGAGTTCCTGAGCGCTCTGGAGCAGGTTTTCATCAAGGATCTCTCTGTACTTTGCTCCGTTAATCTTTCCCTCGATCCTGACTAGTCTCCCAGTCCCTGACACTGAAAAACATCCCCAACAGCATGATGCTGCCACCGCCATGCTTCACCGTAGGGATGGTATTGGCCAGGTGATTTGCAGTGGCTGGTTTCCTCCAGACGTGACGCTTGGCATTCAGGCCAAAGAGTTCAATCTTGGTTTCATCAGACCAGAGAATCTTGTTTCTCATGGTCTGAGAGTCCTTTTGGTGCCTTTTGGCAAACTCTAAGCGGGCTGTCATGTGCCTTTTACTGAGGAATGGCTTCCGTCTGGCCACTCTACCATAAAGGCCTGATTGGTGGAGTGCTGCAGAGATGGTTGTCTGTCTGGAACGTTCTCCCATCTCCACAGAGGAACTCTGGAGCTCTGTCAGAGTGACCATCGTGTTCTTGGTCACCTCCCTGACCAAGGCCCTTCTCCCCCGATTGCTCAGTTTGGCCAGGAGGCCAGCTCTAGGAAGAGTCTTGGTTGTTCCAAACTTCTTCCATTTAAGAATGATGGAGGCCACTGTGTTCTTGGGAACCTTCAATGCTGCAGACATTTTTTGGTACCCTTCCCCAGATCTATGCCTCGACACAATCCTGTCTCAATTCCTTCGACCTCATGGCTTGGTTTTTGCTCTGACATGCACTGTCAACTGTGTATATAGACATTTACATTTACATTTGAGTCATTTAGCAGACGCTCTTATCCAGAGCGACTTACAGAAGCAATTAGGGTTAAGTGCCTTGCTCAAGGGCACATCGACAGATTTTTCACCTAGTCGGCTCGGGGATTAGAACCAGCGACCTTTCAGTTACTGGCACAACGCTCTTACCCACTAAGCTACCTGCCGCCCAGGTGTGTGCCTTTCCAAATCATGTCCAATCAATTGAATTTACCACAGGTGGACTCCAATCAAGTTGTAGAAACATCAAGGATGATCAATGGAAACGGGATGCAACTGAGCTCAATTTCGAGTCTCATAGCAAAAGGTCTGAATACTTATGTAAATAAGGTATTTTTAAATGTATTTTTATACAACAATTCTAAATTCTAAAAACCTGTTTTCACTTTGTCAATATGGGGTATTGTTTGTAGATTGATGAGAAAATGTTTTATTTAATCCATTTTAGAATAAGGCTGTAACGTAACAAAATGTGGAAAAAGTTAAAAGGGGTCTGAATACTTTCCGAATGCACTGTCCCTCTGCACGCTTGCTTTGTCGCTTTCTCTTCTCAAACGTGCCTTTGTGTTTTGGCAATGAGCTAGATCCAGTCTATGGAAAAAAAAGTTAATTTTTTAATTTTTTCACCTTTATTTAACCAGGTAAGCCAGTTCAGAACAAGTTTTCATTTACAACTGCGACCTGGCCAAGATCAAGCAAAGCAGTGCGGTAAAAACAACAACAACACAGAGTTACATATGGAATAAACAAAACGTACAGTATATAACACAATAGAAAATGTGCAATGCAGTGTGTGCAAATGTAGTAAGTTATGGAGGTAAGGCAATAAATAGGCCATAGTGCAAAATAATAACAATTATAATTTAGTATTAACACTGGAGTGGATAGATGTGCAGAAGATGATGTGCAAATAGAGATACTGGGGTGCAAATGAGCAAAATAAATAACCATGTAAATAACAATATGGGGATGAGGTAGTTGGGTGGGCTAATTACAGATGCAGTGATCGGTAAGCTGCTCTGACAACTGATGCTTAAATATAGTGAGGGAGATAAGTGTCTCCAGCTTCAGAAATGTTTGCAGTTTGTTCTAGAGTGTCACCCCCTTTGAAGACCGCTGCAGCTTTCCAATCTCTGGGGATCTCAGACGATACGAAAGAGAGGTTGAACAGGCTGGTAATAGGCGTTGCGACAATTTCGGCGGCTAATTTTAGAAAGAAAGGGTCCAGATTGTCTAGCCCAGCTGATTTATAGGGGTCCAGATTTTGCAGCTCTTTCAGAACATCAGCTATCTGAATTTGGGTGAAGGAGAAGCTGGGGGGCATGGGCAAGTTGCAGCGGAGGGTGCAGAGCTGGTAGCCGTAGCAACAGCTGTATCTTTTAGTGACCTTCAGTTTTCTATCCCCATAATTTCAGATTGCATATCTCGTTCACACGCATCATCGCTGAAATGCTTGCTACACACACGCAGCGATGTAAGGTTGGCTGCAGGGGTTTGTACATCGTATTTACTATTTATAATTGCTATTAACCATCTTCTGCATCTCTATTTATCTTTTACCGGATAACTGTGAATTTGGTGCTTTCCTCCCTTTATTTCCTGTATAAAGTGCAGCCAGGGCCAACATCCTGCTCTTGCTACCATTTATTTTCCCACTTTGCGCAACTAACTTTACCTGCGATAGGCCTGACTCTATCAACTTTCGCACCAGCTCCTTCTCCCACCAAATAAAACTGTGACATCAAGCTCCATATAAGGGCATATCGTGAGCAGAGTTTCCCCCATGAGGGCATACATGTGCAGTTGTTATCCATCTCTGCTGCTGTGGCAGTCGGCAACATAAAATAATGATATAAAATAAATGTTTTAGGTGAAAAAAGTACACCTTTCCTGACTCAAAACCCGATAGTACTTTTCACAAAAATAGCAAATTTGGCCATACGCTTTCAATAAAAAATGAATTTGTCCACAATTCACGGATTTGGGAATCATGTGTTCACTAACAATGGAACAGAGTCAGGCCTACATCCAGAGCGAGGCCTACATCATGAGTCACAGCTGTCTCAGTTCTGCAGTCCAGGGAGAGAGACAGGGAGAGCACAAACTCCACTGAACTAGTTTCAATGTATGGAATCACTTGGGAGTTTCTGGATTTTGGGTAAACTTCTCCTTTAAGATTACATCTGTAATTGACCACACACACTCAAATGGACCTACAGATGGTGTAAGTCTCTTCCATTATTCTCACACCGCAGAACTAGTGTATACCACCATGTTGTCAGCAAAACGCTGTCCTCTATGATTAAGTTGTATTGTGTAAGGCTCAATTTGTGGAAATGCTGTGATCACTCATCGTCTTTAATGTTGTGATTCACAGATACACGAATGACCACAATTGTGACCAACAGGCTCAATTCGGTCTTATGTAGCAAAATTTGAAATTGTGTTTTTTACATTGGATAAAAGTAGAGACACAGAGCTAGAAAATGGTATATCATACACCATAGTTGAGGAACAATGGGAAAGTAATTCTGCTTTGAAAGTTGATGAACTTGTAACCTCACTTTTGATAAAATGGCCTTGAATGTTTTGGTAAACCTACTGAAAGCTCTTCTTTGTCTACACCCATTCAGCATCGTTCACACCCTCTTAAGCCTTAGCCCCACCCATCTCTTTAAGGATTCACATGTGAGGCCATGTACTAAACAACCAAAGATATCAAGACTAAAGGCTGGTTTATACTACGTCTATCGACAGTTGTCACAGTGACATCATGAACATTCTATTGTCATCCGACATAAAACTTGTCGTTGTCGTTATGAAAAAGTATAAACACAAAAACTACAGGCTGCATGACATCAGCAGCCTGGTGGTCCAAAATAGCACAACTAGTGTATTTAACACCAATAAACCCATCCGTTTAAAAATGAATTTAGTATACGTCTAGCAAACCAGGCAACTAAAAGCAACTTTCTAAACAATGTTTTGGTTTGTTTCTAGCTTGTTAGCTAGCCAGTTCAAATAATGACCCATATCATATAGCTGGCAACGTCTTCACTTTAGCTCATTTGTCTTCATTATTACAGGAAAATAACCTCACAACAAGATCATTATTTACAAGTTAATGGCGAGACAATTACAGAAAATAGCTTGAGGTTGTGACGAAATAAAAGCAGGGCATTCTACCGGATAATTTTTGAACAGACACTGTCTCGTTGGCCTAACGTTATATCCTAATTTGACTTTGATGCAGGTCATGTTCTTCACATTACCATCTCTGGTAAACACATACTATATCAAATAAAATCAAACTTGCACAGGATACAGAAGGTGTAGTGAAATGGTTACTTGCATAGTGGAGTCTTTTATTTAGACATGTAGCTAGCTAGCAAAACAATGAACCATAATCCCAACTCATAACATAAAAAATCTCTGAAGCTGGAGAGTCTTATCTCCCTCACTAACTTTAAGCATCAGTTGTCAGAGCACTTTACCGATCACTGCACCTGTACACAGCCCATCTGAAATTAGCCCACCCAACTACCTCATCCCCATATTGTTATTTATTTTGCTCATTTGCACCCCAATATCTCTATTTGCACATCATCTCTTGCACATCTATCATTCCAGTGTTAATACTAATTGTAATTATTTTGCACTATGGCCTATTTATTGCCTTACCTCCACAACTTGCTACATTTGAACACACTGTATATATATTTTCTGTTGTATTTTTGACTATGTTATGTTTTACCCCATATGTAACTCTGTGTTGTTGTTTTTATCGCACTGCTTTGCTTTATCTTGGCCAGGTCGCAGTTGTAAATGAGAACTTGTTCTCAACTGGCTTACCTGGTTAAATAAAGGTAAAAAAATAAAATAAAATAAAACTTACTACCCTGCATGAATCTGCAGGTAGCTAACCAACCAGGTTCAATGTTAGCTAGCTAGCTAACATAAGGCTATAACTAGCAATGCAAATCGCTCTGAGATACAAATAATATTACTACACAGATCATACACGTAGCGTTAGCTAGCGAGCCAGCCAGCTAACGTAAGCTAACTCGTTAACAGTATGCTATAACTTGAAATGAAAATGACTTTCTGACAAAATTAGAAACGTTTAATATCTGAAAATGTAGCTAGCTAGACTGTCTTACCCGTATACATGGATGGACGCGTCTCCCTCTCTGTCACGGATGCCATGGTTGCCCTTAGTTTGAAGATGTAATCCGGAGACAGGTGTTTTATACAACAGCCTTCTGTGTGTTCTCTTTTCGACTCCCTCTGTATATTTGCAATCAAACGGCAGAATTTTCTCCTTAGCTATCATACTCTAATTCCACTGGCATTCTACTGCAGTTTGATAACTACGTGATATCTTTCAAAATAAGTTGCGTTAGAATGGATTACCTACACATACTGACCAGCTGATGTTATAGACAGAATCGTGCTACATGGCAGACCAATCTGTACTCATCTCTCAGCATGTCCAGTCCATCCATTATCTCAGCCAATCATGGCTAGCGGGAAGTGTCCTGTCTTTTTCTGTGGCTAAACCAACTAGGCTCGTAATTTAACCATTTTATTTGTATTTACAGATGGCATACAAGTTTGTTATTAAGGCACATGAAAGTTCACATGTTCCAGAAGGCATTTCTGGCCAAAAACGAATTTTAAAAAAGTTTACTTTCAAATGCCTCTCCTGTGAAGTAGTGACGCGCGACATACGTCTAGTCTTCTGAAATGAGTCACAATTTCGCTGCTTCAACTGAGACGGAATGCCGTCGAAGGACACGGTTATACCCCGAGTATGACTGGACATGGGTGGCCGGATATTTGTGTGAAAACGACCTAAAAGGGGTGCAGAAGCACACCAGCACCCCCATTTTATGTTTATTCTATGTTCTATATTCTATTACTATATGGCCAACCAACCATCTAGCTACCACTTATTCCACACTATGCCTTTTATACCCCATGGTCCCTCAACTTCAGACACTTTGGAACTCTCCATCTTATCCCTATAAATCCACGCTACCTTTACCCATTTTCTCAATGCTGCTTCCTTCACTTTTTTTTGTAATGACTTCCTCCTCCTGTTTATTCTGGGGTTCAGACTGAATGCAGTGGTAAATGTGCTGCTTACAATTGACAGCAGCAAAATTGAGAAGAAGGGTGTTGATATAGCTGCGTATAGGCATGGCTTCCTTGTTTTAAGTCTTAAGTGTGAATGTTTGTTTCTCATTCCGCTGGAGTTGACCTAGTATTGTATATTAAAACTACCTTACGCATCCAGTTGTTTCTCCATTTGTAACTCACCCACCAACATTTTAAATATGCTGTTTTACATTGTGTGTAATTTGTGCTGGTCTAATTTCTATAATGGAAAAGCAGAAGAATCTGTGCGCTTTCGAATAGTAATTATAGTTGATATGGTGCTCTCCGATGTCCCAGGTTTGTGGCATTGATGAATAAATAATTGAATCTTTACTTCAAGTCAGATGTTTGTATGTTATGTATAAATGGCATATATATATATATTTATGCACTATTTACTATTTTGATTTCTTTAAAACAATGAAATTGTTGGAGTTCATGTGTTTGAAGTGGTTGATTGGCGACTAGGTGCATTCTTGTCAAAAAAATACAGTAAAACTTCAATTAAACGCAGTCTCAAATAGCCTCCTGTTCCTTTTAGTAGCCTGGAATCAGCACACATTTCAGAATATAAACGCCTGTTTCAAATAAACGGCAGGTCTAAATGAATTATTTACAAGTGGACTTCAGTGAATACTGTAAAAATTGCGCAAAAGAAGAGAAAGGAAAGCAACATCATTGCCATGGATGAAACAGCAGTGTGGTTTGACATGGTAGGCTCAACTAGCAACAAGATCTCACGGTCTCAATTCAGTATTCCACGTTTGTCCGGGGGGATAAACGTCTATGGGTGAAGTGAAGGGAGGTAAGGGTTAAGGTTGTTAAAACAGAAAAAACTAATTTGCCCCTAGTGCACAGTATTGAAGGCATCTCCCGATGTCCTGGGGACCTGGATTATGTTGAATATGGTAGTCTATCTGGTGTGATCGCATTGCAACTATGGGGGATATATGATATGATAGGCAGCCTAGTCTTTGCAAGTCTGATCTGCGATGGATTTATTATTATAATGTTTATACTGATCATACTGGTCACAATTATCAGTGTGGTAGTCTTTTCAACATTTCATTGAGCAAAAGCTGTGTGCATTAAGGAAATAGATGTCTGGCTCAAATAGAAGCCTGTCTCTAATAAGCGCCGGTTGTGTTCAGCGATTTAAGCAAATAACCGGCTGGGCTATTAATTGAAGTTTTACCGTATGCTTATTCATGGAACATTCTGCAATGAGTTTATCTGGCTTTGAATCTGCAGCAGAACATGTCAACAAGTTACTTCTGAATTGCTTTAATACAGCAGTGCATTCTGACACAATAAATTGAAATAGATTTCACCTTGTTCATATAGTTGGCAGAAATAAGGGATTAAATATTAGACGTCTTCCGGCCGAAGGAGAAGAGGATCTGGTAAAATAAGACATGTTGCTAATATCATCTAGGTAGCTAGCTTCTTTGCAGAAAACTAGCCTATTCATGGAACATTGTAAATATCTGACTACTACTAGGAAAGTATTATGTACAAGACACAAGACCAAAAACATAAATAAGCCAACAAATATTAGTTAAATAAAATATGGCCATCTATCTCATCACCTGTCCGTGCGGTAAAGCTTACGTTGGGCAAACGAAAAGACAGTTAAAACAACAAAGAGCTGAACACTGCAGTGCAATCAGGTGTAAGAACACTGACTACCCAGTAGCAGCCCACTTTGTTGAAGCTAACCATCCTGTCTCCTCCCTCAAATACATAGGTATTGAGCATTTTACCCTATCAAGGAGATGTAACATTGAGACCCTTTTACTACAGAGGGAGGCCCAGTGGATCTCCTCCCTAAAAACACTGAACCCTAGTGGTTTGAATATTGAATTTGATCTCAGGCCCTTTCTATTAACAGTTCAACCCAATGAACATATTTTGCCCACAGCTAGCACTGCATATCATGTTTCCCATGTTGATGATGCTCATTATGCATTATGTTTGAACCACAAGAAGATATGAAATTAAATAATGAAACAAATATGAAAGTAAATTAAATGTAACAATAATGATTGTTGATATTAACATTATGTATTCTATTATATCTAATCATGTTAACACGCCCTGCTCCTCGCACCAAGCCAGTGGTGCGCGTCGCCAGTCCGGCCAGGCCTGTTCCTGCTCCTCGCACCAAGCCAGTGGTGCGCGTCGCCAGTCCGGCCCGGCCTGTTTCTGCTCGTCGCACCAAGCCAGTGGGGCGCGTCGCCAGTCCGGCACGGCCCGTGCCCGTTCCACTCCGGAGCCAGAGCAATCCGCTCCACCGGTGCCAGTCCAGCTCCGAGGCTGGAAGCCCACCCGGACCCTCCCCTATTCAGTCAGGTTTGTGCGGTCGGACTCCGCACCTTTGGGGGGGGTACTGTCATGCCCTGGCCTATAGAACTCCAGCTAGTTTGGTCAGGGTGTGAATTTCTAGGTTTGTATTTCTATGTTTGGCCGGGTGTGGTTCCCAATCAGAGGCAGCGGTCACTCGTTGTCTCTGATTGGGGATCATACTTAGGCAGCCAGTTTTCCTGCCTGTGTTGTGGGTTTTTGTTGTGTTCCTGTTTTAGGCTTGTGTGTTAGCCTTTGGACCGTCACGGTTAAGTTTTGTTATGTTGGTTACTGTGTCGTGTGTTTATTCTTTAATAAACATGTACGCCTTTCACGCTGCACCTTGGTCCGTCCCGTTCCTTAACGTACGTGACAGTAAATAATTGCCCCATGTATTCAACATCTTGACATGGTGTAAAATATGTTTAACAGTTTCACTTTTTCATCCCTCATTACCTTAATTACTATGACACAACCCTCAATGTGTTCATTGGCTGCACTAATTGCACTGTTTGTCTACATAACCTGGTTCAAGCATTTACCATGTAACCCTGACGAAGGCATTGCATGCCAAAACGTTGGTTGCTATACACATTAGGGCTGGGCGATATGGGCAAAATATCATATCACGGTATTTTTATGTTTTTGAATAATACAAGTTCTACATTTGCTTTATGAGTAGTGTGGCAACACATAGTTGTGGTCAAACGTTTTGAGAATGACACAAATATTAATTTTCACAGTCTGCTGCCTCAGTTTTTATGATGGCAATTTGCATATACTCCAGAATGTTATGAAGAGTGATCAGATGAATTGCAATTAATTGCAAAGTCCCTCTTTGCCATGAAAATGAACTTAATCCCCAAAAACCATTTCCACTGCATTTCAGCCCTGCCACAAAAGGACCAGCTGACATCATGTCAGTGATTCTCTCGTTAACACAGGTGAGAGTGTTGACGAGTACAAGGCTGGAGATCACTCTTTCATGCTGATTGAGTTAGAATAACAGACTGGAAGTTTTAAAAGGAGGGTGGTGCTTGAAATCATTGTTCTTCCTCTGTTAACCAATGTTACCTGCAAGGAAACACGTGCCGTAATCATTGCTTTGTACAAAAATGGCTTCACAGGCAAGGATATTGCTGCTAGTAAGATTGCACCTAAATCAACCATTTATTGGATCATCAAGAACTTCAAGGAGAGAGGTTCAATTGTTGTGAAGAAGGCTGCAGGGCGCCCAAGAAAGTCCAGCAAGCGCCAGGACCGTCTCCTAAAGTTGTTTCAGCTGCGGGATCGGGGCACCACCAGTGCAGAGCTTGCTCAGGAATGGCAGCAGGCAGGTGTGAGTGCATCTGCAAGCACAGTGAGGCGAAGACTTTTGGAGGATGGCCTGGTGTCAAGAAGGGCAGCGAGGAAGCCACTTCTCTCCGGAAAAAAGCTTGTCCGGAGAAGACAAGGTGAGCACTACCATCAGTCCTGTGTCATGCCAACAGTAAAGCATCCTGAGACCATTCATGTGTGGGGTTGCTTCTCAGCCAAGGGAGTGGGCTCACTCACAATTTTGCCTAAGAACACAGCCATGAATAAAGAATGGTACCAACACATCCTCTGAGAGCAACTTCTCCCAACCATCCAAGAACAGTTTGGTGATGAACAATGCCTTTTCCAGCATGATGGAGCACCTTGCCATAAGGCAAAAGTGATAACTAAGTGGCTCGGGGAACAAAACATCGACATTTTGGGTCCATGGCCAGGAAACTCCCCAGACCTTAATCCCATTGTGAACTTGTGGTCAATCCTCAAGAGGCGGGTGGACAAACAAAAACCCACAAATTCTGACAAACTCCAAGCATTTATTATGCAAGAATGGGCTGCCATCAGTCAGGATGTGGCCCAGAAGTTAATTGACAGCATGCCAGGGCAGATTGCAGAGGTCTTGAAAAAGAAAGGTCAACACTGCAAATATTGACTCTTTGCATTAACTTAATGTAATTGTCAATAAAAGCCTTTGACACTTATGGAATGCTTGTAATTATACTTCAGTATACCATAGTAACATCTGACAAAAATATCTAAAAACACTGAAGCAGCAAACTTTGTGAAGACCAATACTTGTGTCATTCTCCAAACGTTTGACCACGACTGTATATTCTAAGTGATTTCAATGTCTCTCGTCATTCTGATTGTTTTATACTGTTCAATTACACTTAAACTGTCAAAAAAATATGCATTTTCATCAATTACTACATTTCCTGTACTCGTTTGAGATCATTTCCACAATGCCACATAGAGCTGCACAATATGGGCAAAACATCTAGGCCTTATTTTTAACCAAATGTTGCAATTGCGATTTGACTTGCAACTTAGATCAAAACACTTGGGTGAAACTGTTGGAATAATGGAACAAATATGATTATTCTAATTCTATATACTTAGAAGATAATAGTGGGCACTTTGAATAAAGTGTTGTTTGACATGACAATGAATGAAAATGCCAGGGAGGAGCTATTGTGACAGGGTAGGAACCAAAGTGTTGGTCAATGTTTCCTAGGTGACCCTATAATCTTTGGCAACATTAAATGTTTTCTTTTAGCTACTACTTCATGTAGCTAACATATTCATGCTTTGCCTATTCCGCTTTGATTTAGAAGATACTGTTGCACAAACAACGTGCTGATTTAGGCCTACACAATCACTGGTTTCAGGCTGTATAGGTAGCTACGACTGCTCTGACTCAGTACATTTATTTGCTAGCTTGCAATTAGCATCAGTGGCTAACACGACATAGCCACAACTTGCTAAGAAAAGACAAACTAGCTGTTTTCAGATGTAAGAAACACAAACGAATACTGTAATTATAGAACGCTTGTGGATTTATATTAAGAAGGAAAGTGGAAACAGCATCATAGTCATCAACATGTTTACATGTGCAGCATTGACCATGCAGACTGAACGCAAGTGTCTCGTACTCGAGCAACAACAAATGCACTCCTTGAGTGACAGCGGGTGGGGCTAGGTCTGTGTGGAAAGCGGCATGGAGAGAGAGAGAGCGGAGAGAGATGACTCAAGTAGCGGAGTAAACTATAAAAATGGACGTTAACAAACCAAACATTCAAATACCGTTATAAAAGGTACAGTAAATCCAAACCGGTCCATGCATTAATACTGGTATATTGTAAAATACGGTATACCGCCCAGCCCTAATACCCATTAAATGTTTGGGAGAATAATTCAAGTGTGCGACTTTATTTATTTATTTTTATAGTTTACTTTCAGTTAGTCAGCACCTCTATACAAAATGTGGGTGTGCATCAGCTTATGCCTTTTACTTAAATAAAATATGGAACAGTAGATAAACATTTTGTTTTGGATCAAGGTAGCTAGTAGCTAGCTAGCTGACAGCAAGGTGTCGGCTAGAGATGACGTGCAGGAGCTTGCAGGGATTTGTAGTCTTGCATGATGTCTACTTTGATGCTAATTAGCATTTTAAAATCTGAGAGTAAATAGAGCCAAATATATTGATAAATGTCACCTTGTCCGAGAGAGATTTACACAGTTATCACAATGCCACACCAAGGTAAGCCTACACCAAACACAGACTCAATTTGAAGTGTTTCTAAAATCCCCTATGGAAAAAATGAATGGTTAAAAAACAATTGGAACCATTTCTATGTTTGACCGCTGGGTTTTATGGGTATTATGACAACATCACTGTGGCACTCTATTTGACAGGCACGTAGCTCATCCCACCTCAACATCCAAAGCTAATTTGTTATAATTCAATTGTGTGACCAGTGCAGACTTTTGTCTGAGGTAGTGAGCTAGTAAGAAGACAGAGTGAGTGGCTGTCATTGCCTGGCCTGGCTGCCTGGTCTCACTGTAATGAGCTCCTGGGCTGTAAAGAATTGTATTAACAGGATTAGAGAGGAGCCGGGTAATGAGGAGAAGAAACTTACTGGTGGATCTGACCTCTGGCCTTAGAACACTACTGAGCAAAGATGTTGCCGTGCCAAGATCTGCTCACACCGCAGCAGCAAGATCTCCAACTACCCTACTACAGGCACACTTCCAGACCTTTGAAGTGGAAATATTGTAATCTTGTACAGTACAGCCAAATGATTGACAGTGGATAGCAGGCTACCATGCAGTGCAGATAGGGGATTAAGTTTGGACACACCTACTCATTCAAGGGTTTTTCTTTATTTTTACTATTTTCTACATTGAAGAATAATAGTGAAGACATCAAAACTATGAAATAACACATATGGAATCATGTAGTAACCAAAAAAGTGTTAAACAAATCAAAATATATTTTATATTTGAGATTCTTCAAATAGCAACCCTTTGCCTTGATAACAGCTTTGCACACTCTTGGCATTCTCTCAACCAGCTTCACCTGGAATGCTTTTCCAACAGTCTTGAAGGAGTTCCCACATATGCTGAGCACTTGTTGGCTTTCCTTCACTCTGCCATCATACTCATCCCAAACTATCTCAATTGGGTTGAGGTCGGGGGATTGTGGAGGCCAGGTCATCTGATGCAGCACTCCATCAATCTCCTTCTTGGTAAAATAGCCCTTACACAGCCTGGAGGTGTGTTGGGTCATTGTCCTGTTGAAAAACAAATGATAGTCCCTCTAAGCCCAAACCAGATGGGATGGCGTATCGCTGCAGAATGCTGTGGTAGCCATGCTGGTTAAGTGTGCCTTGAATTCTAAATACAGTTGAAGTCGGAAGTTAACATACACTTAGGTTGGAGTCATTAAAACTCGTTTTTCATCCACTTTCTTGTTAACAAACTATAGTTTTGGCAAGTCGGTTAGGACATCTACTTTGTGCATGACACAAGTATTCTTCCAACAATTGTTTACAGACAGATTATTTCACAGATTCATACACTAAGTTGACTGTGACTTTAAACAGCTTGGAAAATTCCAGAAAATGATGTCATGGCTTTAGAAGCTTCTGATAGGCTATTTGACATCATTTGAGTCAATTGGAGGTGTACCTGTGGATGTATTTCAAGGCCTACCTTCAAACTCAGTGCCTCTTTGCTTGACATCATGGGAAAATCAAAAGAAATCAGCCAAGACCTCAGAAAAAATGTGTAGACCTTCACAAGTCTGGTTCATCCTTGGGAGCAATTTCAAAACGCCTGAAGGTACCACGTTCATCTGTACAAACAATAGTACGCAAGTATAAACACCATGGGACCACGCAGCTGTCATACCGCTCAGGAAGGAGACGCGTTCTGTCTCCTAGAGATGAACGTACTTTGGTACGAAAAGTGCAAATCAATCCCAGAACAACAGCAAAGGACCTTGTGAAGATGCTGGAGGAAACAGGTACAAAAGTATCTATATCCACAGTAAAATAAGTCCTATATCGACATAACCTGAAAGGCCGCTCAGCAAGGAAGAAGCCACAGCTCCAAAACTGCCATAAAAAAGCCAGACTACGGTTTGCAACTGCACATGGGGACAAAGATCGTACCTTTTGGAGAAATGTCCTCTGGTCTGATGAAACAAAAATAGAACTGTTTGGCCATAATGACCATTGTTATGTTTGGAGGAAAAAGGGGGTGCTTGCAAGCCGAAGAACACCATCCCAACCATGAAGCATGGGGGTGGCAGCATCATGCTGTGGGGGTGCTTTGCTGCAGGAGGGACTGGTGCACTTCACAAAATAGATGGCATCATGAGGAAGGAAAATTATGTGGATATATTGAAGCAACATCTCAAGACATCAGTCAGGAAGGTAAAGCTTGGTCGCAAATGGGTCTTCCAAATGGACAATGACCCCAAGCATACTTCCAAAGTTGTGGCAAAATGGCTTAAGGACAACAAAGTCAAGGTATTGGAGTGGCCATCACAAAGCCCTGACCTCAATCCTATAGAATATTTGTGGGCAGAACTGAAAAAGCGTGTGCGAGCAAGGAGGCCTACAAACCTGACTCAGTTACACCAGCTCTGTCAGGAGGAAAGGGCCAAAATTCAGCCAACTTATTGTTGGAAGCTTGTGGAAGGCTACCCGAAACGTTTGACCCAAGTTAAACAATTGAAAGGCAATGCTACCAAATACTAATTGAGTGTATGTAAACTTCTGACCCACTGGGAATGTGATGAAAGAAATATAAGCTGAAATAAATCATTCTCTCTACATTTTAGTCATTTAGCAGACGCTCTTATCCAGAGCGACTTACAGTTATTAAGTGCATACATTTTCATACTGGCCCCCCGTGGGAAACGAACCCACAACCCTGGCGTTGCAAGCGCCATGCTCTACCAACTGAGCTACAGGGGACTACACTATTATTCTGACATTTCACATTCTTAAAATAAAGTGGTGATCCTAACTGACCTAAATCAGGGAATTTTTACCAGGATTAAATGTCAGGAATTGTAAAAAAAACTGAGTTTAAATGTATTTGGCGAAGGTGTATGTAAACTTCTGACTTCAACTGTAAATCAGACAGTGTCACCAGCAAAGCACCCCCACACCATAACACCTCCTCCTCCATACTTTATGGTGGGAAATACACATGCGGAGACACCGTGGTTGGAACCAAAAATCTCAAATTTGGACTCCAGATCAAAGGACAAATTTCCAACAGCCTAATATCCATTGGTCGTGTTTCTTGGCCCAAGCAGGTCTCTTCTTCTTATTGGTGTCCTTTAGTAGTGGTTTCTTTGCAGCAATTCGACCATGAAGGCCTGATTCACACAGTCCCCTCTGAACAGTTGATGTTGAGATGTGTCTGTGGCATTTATTTGGGCTGCAATTTCTGAGGCTGGTAACTCTAATGAACTGATCCTCTGCAGCAGAAGTAACTCTGGGTCTTCCATTCCTGTGCGGTCCTCATGAGAGCCAGTTTCATCATAGCACTTGATGGTTTTTGCAACTGCACTTGAAGAAACTTTCAAAGTTCTTGAAATGTTCCATATTGACTGACCTTAATGTCTTAAAGTAATGATGGACTGTCATTTCTCTTTGCTTATTTGAGCTGTTCTTGCCATAATATGGACTTGGTCTTTTACCAAATAGGGCTATCTTCTGTATACTCCCCCACCTTGTCACAACACAACTGATTGGCTCAAATGCATTAAGAAGGAAATCAATTCCACAAATTAACTTTTAACAAGGCACACCTGTTAATTGAAATGCATTCCAGGTGACTACCTCATGAAGCTGGTTGAGAGAATGCCAAGTGTGCAAAGCTTCTTCAAAAAGGGGGAACATTTGTTTTTTTATCAATTGTATTGCCTTTGTGACTCAATTCAAATCAATTGTTCACAAAAAATGCATTATAGCTGTTGGTAAAGTGTTATCACACGTTTGGTTGGCTTGGAGAGGGTAGAGTGTGTTGTAGAGAGGGGACGATCAGGAATTAGGGGTGTGGTGTCACATTGCTGACGATCCATTGATATAAATATGATCTATGCATGTAGATGTAACACTAAACACACCCACAACAATGTGCCCTGAACAGCCACTCTCCAGACAGCCCTCCAAAATCCTTTTGCATCAGTAATATAGCCTACAAGAAAACACTCAAACACACAGCAATCCGATCTCTTTGTTTCTCCTGTACCTAATCTTGACTACAAACACCAATACAGATTAGGATTAGATATACTTCAATCATTATATGAATAGTTTTGTTGTTGTGGGGGAAAAAGTCATCTCAACATGTACTGTAAAGTTAGGGTGGCCCCTAATTGAATTGGTGAAAAACAAAAAGTACAACAGCTGGCGCGTTTTGACCCAGACAACCTCCAAACACAGACCAATTACGGCTTGGCATAGTGTAAACCTACAGATCTTTATCTTGCTAGAGGCTACAACATGCCCTCTCCGTTGTTATAACAAACAGGTGGATGAGTTTTAAAGTTTAGGCACAAGCCTTTATTTACAAAACTACACCTTATGACAAGAGTTTAGAAAATGGTAGGGTGGGCTATGTCTACATCCCGTCTCCACATATTGTTTACATTAAAGGCATTCCACCAAAAGTTCCAAGCACATCTGCCAAGTAGATTAAATTGGAAAAATAAGCCACACATGACCATAATGGAGGATACTAACTACACCATAATGATATGTTTGACTATAAAGTAACTTTGAACTGAAAAAAAGTCACTGACTTAAATTATTACATTGCAATAAGCTCAGGCCAAATTCTCCGTTTTGTCTGGACATTCTGTAAATTACACTGTATGAATTGACATTACTTCAAACTTGTAATGTTTTCTATGATCAGAATTTGTGGTAGGCAACTTTAATTTCATGGTCATACTACTCATCTCTGGTTTGTTGCTTTATTGATTGTATACCTTTTTCGCCACCGCACCTACAGACTGTAAATGTAACTGGTACAGACTTCGTATAAGGTACAACAACAAAAAATGATACACGCCTTCCCCTCTTTTCCCTTTAAAAAAAGATGAGCTGAAATCTCGCGAGCTTTACCTCCCGTTTGGAACCCACCCTTCAGTATATTTGACAATGCCCTACTGCAGCGTGTATTGCAGCGAGGATGCAATGTGAGTCTAGGAAGAGTTGCGCCAAGGTCAATGCAGCATCCACTCTAAAAAGCACCGAAAACATCACACCGCGGATTTTATTCGCTTTTGTACAACTGTGCTGAAAGCGAGAGGACCGTGAAGCGTTAGCCAGCGCTGAAAGTTGATGCCTTTTCCTCGCTTTTTTGAAGGTATATAGTGAGGCAAATAGCAAGCCATCCTTCTCCATTTGTAACTCTCCACATGTCTGTGGACTACCTTTTTGAGAAAGGCAGAAATACTATTCGCATTTTTCTGAATTCAGAAGCACCGCGTTTCTGTGGGAGCGAATATCCCGACGGTCTTCCTCCACTTGGATGGTATCAGGAGAGTGAGCTGCCTAACTTCCTTCTATGTCGGAAAGAACTTGGGTTTAGAAGCAGTGTAGCTTTGCTATTGTACAGGAGTTGTGCCGGACATTTAGCTAGCTAGGTTTGTTTCTGCAAGCTCGTTCATTCATCGGTAATATTTGCCATGTCAGCGCCATCCTCCACGCCTCCCGCTCAGGGAGAGAACCAGGCGCCAGAAAATGAGGGACTGACCGTGGATACAGGTTTGAAGCCCGCCGGCCCGACACCCAGCTCGAGTCGGTTCCAGGTGGACCTAGTGGCTGAAGCAGCCAGCGCCGCTGATAAAACGCCCTGCTCGGATGAGTCCACGCTCGCATCTGGCGACAAAGCCACCCCCGCCCCCGAAGGTTCGGAGCCAGCGGCGGGTGGCGAGGAGGCAAAAGGCCGGTTCCGAGTGGTGAACTTTGTGGATCCGAGTGGAGCGAGCCCACCAGAAGTAGTGCCCGCTGAAGGTTTCCAGAATGGAGACACCGTAATGAGCGAGGGCAGCCTGCATTCTTCGACAGGAGGCCAGCATCACTACCACTACGACACCCATACAAACACCTATTACCTGAGGACTTTTGGCCACAACACCATCGATGCTGTGCCCAACATCGATTTCTACCGGCAAAGTGCTGCTCCACTGGGGGACAAGCTGATAAGACCCACCCTTTCGGCGCTGCACGACGAACTTGACAAGGTAAGCAACCACGAATGTATGCTTTTTACAAGGATGCTAGCCCCGTAGCCCGTGCTAGGACAGATGCCGCGTTCAAAACAACTGGGAACTGGGAAATCTCCGACTTCAGTGCGTTCAAGACAACTGGGGAAAAAACGAGCTCTGACTGGGGAAATGGGTTTTTAACTCGGAATTCCGAGGCGGGAAATTTGGGCCTCTTTCTAGAGCTCTGACTTTTCGACCTGAAGATCACTGACGTCATGATTCGACCTCATACTTTTTTTTTACGAGTTCCTAGTTGTCTTGAAAGCACAGATGTGGCTCTGTGCAAAATGTAATTTTGACATAGTTGCGGTCAAGCCTATATTGTTTACAGTGGCTCATTTTACAGTCTCTTATACTTGTTTTAAAATGATGGCTAAGTAGCTACATGCCTGTTATTGGTAACATTGGTGAGACGTCAGTGTATGGAAAGGAGCAGCTTTGCGCATTATTCGATAGAAACTCATGTACACGTTATTCGTTGTACTTGAATAGTGTGGTTACAGATTATTTGGATATCAGTTTACGCAGCGCAGAGAACGCACAGTTTCAGTTCACAAGAATGAACGCTTTTGTCATAAAGTAGGAAATAGTCACTACAGGAATTGACAATCAATAGGATGTTTTACTTAGGTAAACAAATGTTTTTGCTATGGCCTGTCATCAATATTTCAGTGTATCTGACAGTTCCACTTGAGTACTGTGAGCACATTTAAAATACCCAAATGCATGACAACAGGATGATTTTGCGGGACAGTGTAGCCTACATTCATAAAAACATTTTGCAGCACCCCCCCCACCCCCTCAAAGTTTGTATTGACAGATGTAGCCTATAGATGAATGTCATTATAGAATATGCATACAATGCATCCTCCAATTGCAACGTCTGCCTATGCCCACACAAATTGTCTCCAGAAAATGTAGTATTTTTACCCTCAAACACCAAGTTAGGCATACCTAACATCAATGGGCCATGGCATCATCACAGTAAATTGTGAATGATTCACGTTTTACCAGTGAAATGTCCAAATTGCATCTGCATGCCAGTTATTTGATCTCAATCAGTTTTATGGGAATAGAGTGCATTCGGAAAGTATTCGGACCCCTTCCCTTTTTCCACAATTTGTTACGTTACAGCCTTATTCTAAAATTGATTAAATATTTTTTCCCCTCATTAATCTACACACAATACCCCATAATGATGAAGCGAAAACAGATTTTTATAATTTTTAAGTAAGTATTCAGACCCTTTGCTATGAGACGCGAAATTGAGCTCAGGTGCATCCTGTTTCCATTGATCATCATTGAGATGTTTCTACAACTTGATTAGAGTCCACTTGTGGTTAGGGCTGTTAAGGTGACCGTATTACCGCCACACCGGCGGTAATACGTGACCGTTTAGTCACGGTAATTAGGCTTCTCCAAGCTCTGATGCTGCTGATGGTCATTAGTAGCCTACCAAACTTGCTAACTGCCTGGTACTCAGCACTCTTATTGTCCCTCAAATCACTCTGACATCAATGCAAATGTAATCGAAAATCGAATCAAACACTTCATATGATAGCTCATGTTGCGCAACATTTCTATAGGCTATGCAATTGTGTGAGAAAACAGAATGATGGCCTCTATTAAAAAGAGGAGGATCCCATCACCTTTCTATAGGCTAGGCCTACTATATTTATTTCTCAACGTTCCTAATATTAAGCACATTGCTTCTCTTTACAGCAGGAGTTAGTAGATTGACACAGGCTAGTGCTTTTGCTGTTCGTTAGGCCTACTCATCTTGTTGGCTGACCAAAAGTAAATGTGGTCAGTTCTTCCAATATCTTCAATATGCGCCTCGAAATTAGATAAGGACGCGCGCAGTTGCATCCCCAATGTGTCAGTCTTCACTTGTAGCCTGTGAGAAAGACCCGAGCACGTAGGGAGAAGGGGGGAGAAAAAAAAGAATTATTCAGCCCAAGGGCACAACAGCCACTGGCCGCAAAGGCATGGATTTTTCTAGGGGGCATTACGGCCACAAAAAGGGGATGCCACTGGGAAATTCGAGGCATTATCAGGTGATTGTCAAATTGTGAATGAGAGACTGAAGTTTGTACAGCCTGCACAAAAAACTAAGCAGAGCTCATGCCATTCATGCGACTTTTTTCAAATCCTCATTAGTCGCATCATGCAGCCTTAGAATATATAAAAAATCAGAACATACAGTGGCTTGTGGAAGTATTCACCCCCCTTGGCATTTTTCCTATATTGTTGCCTTACAACCTTGAATTAAAAGGGATTTGTTTGGGGGGTTTGTATCATTTGATTTACATTTTAGTCATTTAGCAGACGCTCTTATCCAGAGCGACTTACAGTTAGTTAGTGAGTGCAAACATTTTTTTATACTGGCCCCCTGTGGGAATCGAACCCACAACCCTGGCGTTGCACAGCATGCCTACCACTTTGAAGATGCACAATAGTTTTTATTGTGAAACAAACAAGAAATAAGACAAAAAACAACTTGAGCGTGCATAACTATTCACCCCCCCAAAGTCAGTACTTCGTAGAGACACCTTTTGCAGCAATTACAGCTGCAAGTCTCTCTTGGGGTATGTCTCTATAAGCTTGGCACATCTAGCCACTGGGATTTATGCCCATTCTTCAAGGCAAAACTGCTCCAGCTCCTTCAAGTTGGATGGGTTCCACTGGTGTACAGCAATCTTTAAGTCAAACCACAGATTCTCAATTGGATTGAGGTCTGGGCTTTGACTAGGCCATTCCAAGACATTTAAATGTTTCCCCTTAAACCACTCGAGTGTTGCTTTAGCAGTATGCTTAGGGTCATTGTCCTGCTGGAAGGTGAACCTCCGTCCCAGTCTCAAATATCTGGAAGACTGAAACAGGTTTCCCTCAAGAACTTCCCTGTATTTAGCGCCATCCATCATTCCTTCAATTCTGACCAGTTTCCCAGTCCCTGCCGATGGGTCTCGTCATGGTATCTTTGTGCATTCAAATTGCCATTGATAAAATGTGGTTGTGTTCGTTGTCCGTAGCTTATGCCTGCCCATACCATAACCCCACTGCCACCATGGGGCACTCTGTTCACAACGTTGACATCCGCAAAACGCTCACCCAAACGACGCCATACACATGGTCTGCGGATGTGAGGCCGGTTGGACGTTCTGCTAAATTCTCTAAAACAACGTTGTAGGTGGCTCTCTGGCAACAGCTCTGGTGGACATTCCTGCAGTCAGCATGCCAATTGCACACTCCCTCAAACCTTGAGACATCTGTGGCATTGTGTTGTGACAAAACTGCACATTTTAGTTGCCTTTTATTGTCCCAAGCACAAGGTGCACCTGTGTAATGATCATGCTGTTTAATCAGCTTCTTGATATGCCACACCTGCCAGGTGGATGGATTATCTTGGCAATGCAGAAATGCTCACTAACAGGGATGTAAACAAATTTGTGGACAACATTTGAGAGAAATAAGCTTTCTCTGCATATGGAACATTTCTGGGGTATTTTATTTCAGCTCATGAAACATGGGACCAACATGTTCATGAAGAGCTACAAAAGTAACTAAATAGCTGTAATAGATTGTGTGTGTATATATATATATATATATATATATATATATATATATATACACACACAGTGGGGAGAACAAGTATTTGATACACTGCCGATTTTGCAGGTTTTCCTACTTACAAAGCATGTAGAGGTCTGTAATTTTTATCATAGGTACACTTCAACTGTGAGAGACGGAATCTAAAACAAAAAACCAGAAAATCACATTGTATGATTTTTAAGTAATTAATTTAATTAATTTGCAAAGAGTATTTGACCCCCTCTCAATCAGAAAGATTTCTGGCTCCCAGGTATCTTTTATACAGGTAACGAGCTGAGATTAGGAGCACACTCTTAAAGGGAGTGCTCCTAATCGCAGCTTGTTACCTGTATAAAAGACACCTGTCCACAGAAGCAATCAATCAATCAGATTCCAAACTCTCCACCATGGCCAAGACCAAAGAGCTCTCCAAGGATGTCAGGGACAAGATTGTAGACCTACACAAGGCTGGACTGGGCTACAAGACCATCGCCAAGCAGCTTGGTGAGAAGGTGAAAACAGTTTGTGCGATTATTCGCTAATGGAAGAAACACAAAAGTACTGTCAATCTCCCTCGGCCTGGGGCTCCATGCAAGATCTCACCTCGTGGAGTTGCAATGATAATGAGAACGGTGAGGAATCAGCCCAGAATTACACGGGAGGATCTTGTCAATGATCTCAAGGCAGCTGGGACCATAGTCACCAAGAAACATGGAGGTGGAAACATTATGCTTTGTGGGTGTTTTTCTGCTAAGGGGACAGGACAACTTCACCGCATCAAAGGGATGATGGACGGGCCAAATCTTGGGTGAGAACCTCCTTCCCTCAGCCAGGGCATTGAAAATGGGTCGTGGATGGGTATTCCAGCATGACAATGACCCAAAACACACGGCCAAGGCAACAAAGGAGTGGCTCAAGAAGAAGCTTATTAAGGTCCTGGAGTGTCCTAGCCAGTCTCCAGACCTTAATCCCATAGAAATTATGTGGAGGGAGCTGAAGGTTCGAGTTGCCAAACGTCAGCCTCGAAACCTTAATGACTTGGAGAAGATCTGCAAAGAGGAGTGGGACAAAATCCCTCCTGAGATGTGTGCAAACCTGGTGGCCAACTACAAGACCTCTGTGATTGCCAACAAGGGTTTTGCCACCAAATACTAAGTCATGTTTTGCAGAGGGGTCAAATACTTATTTCCCTCATTAAAATGCAAATCAATGTATTAAATATTTGCCATGCGTTTTTCTATATAGAATCGTGAAAATTGTAATGCATATTGTATCAGCACCTACAGTATTGTGATCAATATCGCTGAAGACTACATCCCGTATCCTGGCTAGCAGATTGTAATGGGCTAATGTGATACTCCATTAGCCGTTACAGGTTAGGTACTTTTTGGTGTAGCACAGAGAATTTTTGACCAACCTTAACTTGTTGATACTTCCTCAATTCCCAATTTGGAAGAAAATGTCTTCTATACGTCCATGCCTAGTTGATCTTCTCTCATTGATTGAGACAGGTGAATGTCATCATGACATGCGGCACTTTGTTGTGGACACCCACCTGTCTCAATCAGTGAGAGTAGATTTGAAATAGACAAGATGGCGACATACACATTGTTGGATTACTTCATGGAGCAAAACTATTTAATTTAATAATGGTGCATTTTCTAAATTCAAACGAAACCGCTGCAACTAAACATGGACATTTCGACGAAAGTATCAACAAGCTAAGGTTGGTTGAGAATTCTCTGTGCTACACCAAACAGTACCTGTCTAATCAAGCCAATCAGCAAGCTGGAACAGAGTAATGGTCTGACTAGGCATATTTTGAATAGCTACAGGTATCCCTGAAAACATATATTTACCAGCCCTCTGGTTTACCTATTTCCGAGAAACTTTTCCTGTCTCCTGGAGCGAAGAGGCTAGAGAACATCATGCATCTCGCAGCTCAGCTATCTGTTCTGATGTACACTATCTAGCTACTTATCCTCAGTCACTCAAATCATTGTTGCTTTGGTGAAGCTATGCTGTAAGTATTCTATTGGCATTTTGTTATTTGCTTGAAGACATTTTACTTGGCTTTTGATGTGGTCGGTCAAGACACACCCACTTCCTGCTTTGTAATATTAGAAGTTGCCTAACATCATTCTCAAATAGTTAATTGCGTCCTAATTTAGAGTACCTGACATTTGACAATGATGGTTAAAATTGATATCATTTGAATGTCGAGTAGCCTATGGGTTTAGCTGAGTACTGAAGTCTTTCACACTTTACCATGACAACGCAATCCTAGGCACACTGGCCAGTGTCCACAATGTCAGCCCTTTCATTTGGTCAGCAAATCTACCGAAATCCTTCTCTATTTGAAACGCGCCCCTAATAATACCCCAAACGTAGCTCTCAATTCCAGCGCATTACTGCTAAGCGTTGACACCATTTCCCTGGCATGCCCATGGCATTGATATGGCATGCCAGCCCTGAGCGCTCCATATCGTTCTGTTCAACTTATTGGAAGATGAAAGGAAAAACAACGGAAGGCCGTGTGCCATGTTGACATTCCAGGGTCTGTTATGTCTCAGAGACATCATGGTAAGGAGGCGGGGTCCGTTCCCGATGGACACACGGGAGGACGCTCAAGTTTAACTGTCAGCATGACCCCTCCCTTTATCCATTAGCCTTTGTCTCGGCTCCATATCTCCAGACGTGATTTTCCACATTCCACCAATGTCCTCTCAATCCCTACATTTTGGGTCATATTTTATTTGAGATGTTCTTGTGGTGTCCATTCTAACTGCCAGTATGGATGGAGAGTGGAGACAGTTCCCATATGCCTTTTGGAACTGTAAGCCTTACAGCTTGTATGTAGAGTACACAGTTATGATCTTCGTAAGACGTGGGACAGTATATTTAGCATGATGAACTTGTAAAGCAACAACCCTCAACATGTTAGCTTTGACATGGGTCCTTTGTGGGCAATTGTGTGCCATGCTCTGGTGACCCAGTATATAACAGGCTACATGAGGGGTAATGGTTCATTGAAACCCAAACTGAAAATCTATTCTAGTCATACTACAATCTCAGTGTCCTACTATAGTAGTGCAATCTCTCCTCCTTAGTTTCCACTATTGGTTTATGCGGTTCGATCTGTGGTCGTCTCCTTATCCCAGCATTGATATGTATCCCAGCTGCATAATACATTACCATAGACCTTTTGACATCCTGTTTGAATACATAAACACATTCCTCATTCCTCCCTTTTCTTGAAGTAGGTTAATGACTGATCTATACGTGATTGAATAAATGAAAGCAAGGTGTCCATCCTATACTGCTTTCACCAATCCAACTCTTTCCAGATTTGCATTTACTTTAAGAAAGCGAGGAAGTGCTGTTTTTTTCTACTATTCCAAACAGGGCCTTAGTCAGCATATTGTTGTACTTGTCACCATTTTTGTCCTGGTGGCATCAGTTGAACATGTGGCATTTTTGGCCAAATGCGTGCGGTTGTACATCGGCAGCTGTCAGTAACCGGACACTGGTCAAATTTACCATTATATTTTGCTATGGCTAGGCCTATAAATATAGATGTCACATTTTTCTGCATGCTTAAGCCGAAGCTTAGTGTTTTCTGTATTATAAACTAAGGCCAACCCTTCCTCCTATGCTCCTATTCATCAATTGGTATCAAGAGAGCAACACGGTGTGTAGACATCCAACGTTTTAATGAAAAGTAGCATCCTATTGGTCCAAGGTCATGTAGTTGGAAGAGCAGCCCTATTGTATGCAGATGGACTATATTAAAGTTATTTCACCACCTTAGAATTACTTGTACTGGTAGTGTTAACTGATACTCCTAGTATAAAATTTGAGGGCATTTGCTATAGTTGTCCACATACGCTATATGTTCTAATCAGTCAACATCAATGAACCCTAACCCTTTTTGCTGGATTTCTTTTCCCGCTCTGTGCCACAGAGCGGGAAAATTCAGTCTGTTCGTGCCTGTAGCTTCAAAGCCAAGGTCTCACTACTACCATTGAAAAGTTTTTCCCTTTTATTATCAGTAGAGTGAGCTAAATGGAAATTCCACTGTACCCAATCGAACTGTGCCTGTGGACCTACACAGAAATCAATCAGTCAACCAATTAGCCATTGTTAGTGTTGCTAAAAGGGGACTTGTCAAGTGATAGACTGCAACGTTAACTGACCATTGCTAGGCACACTGGCTCCATTCCACACACAAACTCTCAGTGATGCAACCAATGGCAGTTGCAGATTCCACTGAAATAGAATAAAAAGGGGCATCATTCTGCATTTGTAATGTGGCACTTTTCCGATACTACTGCTGCTGCCACCCGTTTTTTGGCGGGGTAGATGGTAGCCTTTTACTGTGTTCCGATTGGGCCCTGAACCTGTTACTCGGCAGTAGCAGCAATAGCCGCATGCAACTCATTATATTGACCAGCAAGAGGGGAAACCCTGACAGGGCAGATTTATTCAGTGCCGGGCGGCCAAGCAGAAGCGGATTGTGCTGAAATATTGACGTCTTCCCACTGCCACTACAGTTGACGAGCCCAAACAGCCAGCTAACTTCCAACTATAGTATGAGTCAGTACTGTGTGGCTTCTTGGCCTTAGTAATGGGGGACCAGGCATGGAGTAGACATGTCTGCCTGTAATGTCTATCTATATCCCAGTTAGATGTTTAATGTAATTTGAACATGTGGCCCAGTGAAAAGAGAGCACAGCTTACGGTAAGTAAGCCTTTGGTATTGGCTAACCTTTGTCAATGTTTAAAGCCTTTTGGATGCAATGCCCTTATTGCTCCGATTACGACCTCTTGTGTATTTCCAGTTCAAGTTGGGTACAAAGTCTGCAATATGCCCATGCCATCACTGTCTGTTACAATCCAATTACAGTCATGTCAGCATGTGGGTTTTGTTCTCATACATTCTTTGGATGGTGATGCTGAGTGCCGGTACTTTTGTGTTCCCATTGGCTCATGTTGTTAGACGCTGACCAATCCATTCTTTAGCAGTTAGCAAATGTAGTGTGAAGTCTTGACCCCCTCCCTCTCTCTGTGGAGTGTTGGGTAGGCAGGGCCTCATCTTTAAGAAGAGGCCATTTTAATAGGGCATTGTCGACAGACCTGTGTTCCCCCCCTATAGACATTGTTGTGCTTTTCAGTGGCTTTTCTCATTGAACTGAATTCCCAGTTATGCGTTTTCATGGACACCAATAGGAAGCCCTCAGTGGTGGGGAGACCAAGGGACATGTCAGGTGATGTGACACCTGACTTTTGTTTTTATTGTATGGTATGTAGCCACATGAATGATTGGATAGTCCCTTATTTGACATGATCAGTCTTCTGAAATTACAGGGCCCTTAAGTGCAACGATTTTGGTTGCATATGTTCATAGATATTAGGCTTGGGCGGTATACCGTGTATACTGAGGTATTTGGAAATAGCCAAGGGGATGGTTTTTCAATACCGTCAATACCATTGAAACTATTTATTTGAAGTTTTTCAATAAATTGTCATATTTGTAGCTACTTTAAGTAAATACCTGCAGTCAACTTGTGCAATACGTTAGGAGTTAAAGCAGATCGCATTCTTCATTTCACCTGAATTCAGTGGCCACATGCTGTTCGTCCCATCCCCGGACGCTTAATCCCGTTTTCTAAACGTTATGTGTTTGTGCCACACTAAACCTGTCACTGATAGTCACACTTCTACTCAATACAACACATATTGAATTTAACTTCACACTGTTCACTGTATAATAGAATATTGCATAAAATGGCTAATTTGCTCATATTTGCAAAGGCCTACATGGAATGGGAGGAAGGAATATACATGCATGCCATTGTGGCAGTAAGGGGAAAAAACACTGCATGAAGCCTACTCTTCAGCTAACACCTCGACACACACACTCCCTCCATCACACACACTCTCCCACAAACATACACACACTGCTCCCGACTTAAAACATGTTAGGCACCAAACAGAATGTAAGGAGCATAAGAAAGAGAGATTTTGATATACACCACCGGTCAAAAGTTTTAGAACACCTACTCTTTTCAAGGGTTTTTCTTTATTTCATTTTTTTTCCTACATTCTAGAATAATAGTGAAGACATCAAAACTATGAAATAACACATGGAATCATGTAGTAACCCAAAAAGTGTTAAACAAATCAAAATATGTTATATTTGAGATTCTTCAAATAGCCACCCTTTGCCTTGATGACAGCTTTGCACACTCTTGGAATTCTCTCAACCAGCTTCACCTGGAATGCTTTTTCAACAATCTTGAAGGAGTTCCTACATATGCTGAGCACTTGTTGGCTGCTTTTCCTTCACCCTGCCGTCCGACTCATCCCAAACCATCTCAATTGGGTTGAGGTCGGGGGATTGTGGAGGCCAGGTCATCTGATGCAGCACTCCATCACTTGCCTTCTTGGTCAAATAGCCCTTACACAGCCTGGAGGTGTGTTGGGTCATTGTCCTGTAGACAAGAATTAGTCCCACTAAGCCCAAACCAGATGGGATGGCGTATCGATGCAGAATGCTGTGGGAGCCATGCTGGTTAAGTGTGCCTTGAATTCTAAATAAATCACAGACAGTGTCACCAGCAAAGCACCATAACACCACCTCCTCCATGCTTTACGGTGGGAACTACACATGCGGAGATCATCCGTTCACCCACACCACATCTCACAAAGATTTGGACTCCAGACCAAAGGACACATTTCCACCGGTCTAATGTCCTTTACTCGTGTTTTTTGGCACAAGCAAGTCTCTTATTTTTATTGGTGTCCTTTAGTAGTGGTTTCTTTGCAGCAATTCGACCATGAAGGCCTGATTCACACAGTCCCCTATGAACAGTTGATGTTGATGTGTCTGTGACTTGAACTCATGAGGCTGATAACTCTAATGAACATTTCTGGGTCTTCATTCCTGTGGCGGTCCTCATGAGAGCCAGTTTCATCATAGCGCTTGATGGTTTTTGCGACTGCACTTGAAGAAACTTTCAAAGTTCTTGAAATGTTCCGTATTGACTGACCTTCATGTCTTAAAGTAATGATGGACTGTCGTTTCTCTTTGCTTATTTGAGCTGTTCTTGCCATAATATGGTCTTGGTCTTTTACAAAACAGGGCTATCTTCTGTATACCCCCTGCCTTGTCACAACACAACTGATTGATTGTCTCAAATGCATTAAATTCCACAAATTGACTTTGAAGAAGGCACACCTGTTAATTGAAACACATTCCAGGTGACTGCCTCAGGAAGTTGGTTGAGAGAATGCCAAGAGTGTGCAAAGCTGTCATCAAGGCAAAGGGTGGCTATTTGAAGAATCTCAAATATATTTTGATTTATTTAACACTTTTTTGGTTACTACATGATTCCATATGTGTTATTTCATAGTTTTGATGTCTTCACTATTATTCTACAAAAAAATAAAGAAAAACCCTTGAAAGAGTAGGTGTCCAAACTTTTGACTGGTATTGTATATCAAGGTCAATGAGAGAAGTGAGATTCTCCATTAGTTGTTAATTTTCTAAAAATCTAAAGGCACAACCTAGATTCAAGCCAATGTGTTAAGTAGATTAATATGTTATTACTCCAACCTTGTGAAAGTGACAAACTGACACGTTTTCATTTGTCAAAAACAACTTGATATCGAAGGAGTGCCTTTTGATTTGACAGCCTGCACATGCACAGTTTGTCGCGAGACGACCCTTATACCTGATGACGTGTTTCTGCGCATGGGCTTAGCTAGCCAACGTCGACATGACAATGCTTAGAAGCGTGATCGCGGATTTCTATTGGTGAAGCAGTTTCTACGTATCTTCATACTAAACCATCTTTGGTAATGCATCTCAAAAGGTAGTGCTTTTACACAATGTAGATACCTAATATTCCACAAATGATCTGTCATTTCAATGACAGGTTTTTGTGTCAAGAGTTTAGCTTTTCTATAATAAACATCTTTACATGGTCAAATATTAGTTTCTAGAGCACAACATGTGCTTCAAAAGTAGCTAGAATTCATATAGGCCCAATATGCTATATCTCAATATAAAAATTAAAAGATATCTTCTGGTGCTCCTAAATTGTATGTTGTGCTCCTAACTTGTTTAAGTTGGGGCACCAGTGCTACCCAGGTCCACCCAATCAGATTGATCAAAAAAACTAAAAGAAAACAAATGTATATATTTTTTTACTGCTCTTGTCAGTGTTCCAAATGGGACATTATATGTATTTTTACCTAAACATGCAAACACCATCAGATATAATTAATAGCAAGCAGTGCATTGTGTTAGTCAGATTTGCTGAAGTGAGCTCCAATGTTCAAAAAGTGCTGTAATTTCTAAACTATTCAACCAATATGGATGAAAATATCCTCAAATTAAAACTGACAGTCTGCACTTTAACGTCATTGTATCATTTCAAATCCAATCTGCTGGAGTACAGAGCCAAAACAACAAAAATGTTGTCACTGTCCCAATACTTTTGGAGCTCACTGTATAACAGAACAGATGGGTGTAGGGTCTGAGTACACCCAAAGGAGGGCACTACGTTCATCCACCTCTGGCCTGCTAGCTCCAATACCTCTACGGAAGCACAGTTCCCGCTCAGCCCAGTCAAAGCTATTCGCTGCTCTGGCACCCCAATGGTGGAACAAGCTCCCCCACAACGCCAGGACAGCGGAGTCACTGACCACCTTCCGGAGACACTTGAAACCATACCTCTTTAAGGAATACCTGGAATAGTATAAAGTAATCCTTCTTCCCCCCCAAAAAAAAAGTGGTTGTCCCATCATAAGTTGAATGCACCAATTTGTAAGTCGCTCTGGATAAGAGCGTCTGCTAAATGATGTAAATGAATGACAATCACTGCACATTTTGCTCTCAGCCTCATGGCAAAATGTGTAGAATAGCATGAGAGTAGCTATAAAACTGCACCTTTTTCACATTGCCCCATGGCGAAATGTGTAAAATTTCTGCAGGGCCACCCACCAATGAATTTCTGGCCACGCCACTGGTGCTACCAATTAAATGTTTTAATTTAGAGCCCTGCACAAACTCGTTCTGGGGGAAGTTGAGCATCTCCGGTTATCGCCCTCTTGAGAAGGGGGACATCTTCCCTTCTTGTTATTACATTTCCGTTGTACCTTTTGGAGGAGCTCCAGCTAATACTACATAATTTCTCTCCATGGCAATACCAGTCCCGTGGCCAGGGCTTGCAGTCAACAGGTTGTCTCCCGTGGCCCTTTTCAGAGCAGGAAGCCTGGTGATCAGGCTTTATTAACTGATTGAGCTGGAAGTGACAATGTAGCGAGCATGCAATCCACAGATAGGCTTTGACCTCAATGTCCACCCATTACTCTCACTCATTATAGGCCTACTCTCAGATGATAGGAAGCAGAAGTTGTGTGTAGTGTGTTCCGATTAGAACTGTTACGGTGACCGTATTACCGCCACATCAGCAGTCAAATTCAATGTGACCGTTTAGTCCTGGTAATTAGGCTTCTGCAAGCTCTGATGCTGCTGATGGTCATTAGTAGCCTACCACACTTGCTAACTGCCTGGTACTCAACACTCTATTGTCCCTCTAATCACTCTGACATCAATGCAAATGTAATTGAAAATCTAATCAAACACTTCATGAGAGCCCATGAGCTCATGTTGCGCAACATTTCAATAGGCTATGCAATTGCGTGAGAAAACAGAGTGATGGCCTCTATTAAAAAGAGGATCCCATCAGCTTTCTATAGGCTAGGCCTACTATATTTATTTCTCAACCTTCCTAATATTAAGCATATTGCTTCTCTTTAAAACAGGAGTATAGCCTACCTGGCTGGCATGAAAATGATGATGCTATTTACAGTTGAAGTCGGAAGTTTACATACACCTTAGCCAAATGCATTTAAACTCAGTTTTTCACAATTCCTGACATTTAATCCTAGTAAAAGTTCACTGTCTTAGGTCAGTTAGGATCACCACTTTATTTTAAGAATGTGAAATTTCAGAATAATAGTAGAGATTTTATTTCTGCTTTTATTTCTTTCATCACATTCCCAGTTGGTCAGAAGTTTACATACACTCAATTAGTATTGGGTAGCATTGCCTTTAAATTGTTTAACTTGGGTCAAACGTTTCGGGTAGCCTTCCACAAGCTTCCCACAATAAGTTGGGTGAATTTTGGCCCATTCCTCCTGACAGAGCTGGTGTAACTGAGTCAGGTTTGTAGGCCTCCTTGCTCGCACACGCTTTTTCAGTTCTGCCCACAAATGTTCTATAGGATTGAGATCAGGGCTTTGTGATGGCCACTCCAATACCTTGATTATGTTGTCCATAAGCCATAACTTTGGAAGTATGCTTGGGGTCATTGTCCATTTGGAAGACCCATTTGCGACCAAGCTTTAACTTCATGACTGATGTCTTGAGATGTTGCTTCAATATATCCACATAATTGTCCTTCCTCATGATGCCATCTATTTTGTGAAGTGCACCAGTCCCTCATGCAGCAGAGCACCCCCACAGCATGATGCTGCCACCCCCATGCTTCACGGTTGGGATGGTGTTATTCGGCTTGCAAGCATCCCCCTTTTTCCTCCAAACATAACGATGGTCATTCTGGCCAAACAGTTCTATTTTCGTTTCATCAGACCAGAGGACATTTCTCCAAAAAGTACGATCTTTGTCCCCATGTGCAGTTGCAAACCGTAGTCTGGCTTTTTTATGGCGGTTTTGGAGCAGTGGCTTCTTCCTTGCTGAGCGGTCTTTCAGGTTATGTCGATATAGGACTCGTTTTTCTGTGGATATAGATACTTTTGTACCCGTTTCCTCCAGCATTTTCACCTTTTGCTGTTGCTCTGGGATTGATTTGCACTTTTCGCACCAAAGTACGTTCATCTCTAGGAGACAGAACGCGTCTCCTTCCTGAGCGGTATGACGGCTGCGTGGTCCCATGGTATTTATACTTGGTTACTATTGTTTGTACAGATGAACGTGGTACCTTCAGGCGTTTTAAAATTGCTCCCAAGGATGAACCAGACTTTTTTTTCAGAGGTCTTGGCTGATTTCTTTTGAATTTCCCATGACGTCAAGCAAAGAGGCACTGAGTTTGAAGGTAGGCCCTGAAATACATCCACAGGTACACCTCCAATTGACTCAAATTATGTCAATTAGCTTATCAGAAGCTTCTAAAGCCATGACATCATTTTCTGGAAAGTTCCAAGCTGTTTAAAAGCACAGTCAACATAGTGTATGTAATCTTCTGACCCTCTGGAATTGTGATACAGTGAATTATAAGTGAAATAATCTGTCTATAAACAATTGTTGGAAAACTTACTTGTCATGCACAAAGTAGATGTCCTAACCGACTTGCCAAAACTATAGTTTGTTAACAAGAAATGTGTGGAGTGGTTAAAACTAGTTTTTCAATGACTCCACCCTAAGTGTATTTAAACTTCCGACTTCAACTGTAAGTGCATAGATGATTGTATTTTTCCCCCCGCTGACCCTGTTTCGAGAATGGTGCATGATAAAGGTCCATTTTAAATCAAAACAAATTTCACACATATATATTATTTAGTATACAGTGGGGGAAAAAAGTATTTAGTCAGCCACCAATTGTGCAAGTTCTCCCACTTAAAAAGATGAGAGAGGCCTGTAATTTTCATCATAGGTACACGTCAACTATGACAGACAAAATGAGAAGAAAAAAAATCCTGAAAATCACATTTTAGGATTTTTTATGAATTTATTTGCAAATTATGGTGGAAAATAAGTATTTGGTCAATAACAAAGTTTCTCAATACTTTTATATACCCTTTGTTGGCAATGACACAGGTCAAACGTTTTCTGTAAGTCTTCACAAGGTTTTCACACACTGTTGCTGGTATTTTGGCCCATTCCTCCATGCAGATCTCCTCTAGAGCAGTGATGTTTTGGGGCTGTAGCTGGGCAACACGGACTTTCAACTCCCTCCAAAGATTTTCTATGGGGTTGAGATCTGGAGACTGGCTAGGCCACTCAAGGACCTTGAAATGCTTCTTACGAAGCCACTCCTTCGTTGCCCGTGCGGTGTGTTTGGGATCATTGTCATGCTGAAAGACCCAGCCATGTTTCATCTTCAATGCCCTTGCTCATAGAAGGAGGTTTTCACTCAAAATCTCACGATACATGGCCCCATTCATTCTTTCCTTTACACGGATCAGTCGTCCTGGTCCCTTTGCAGAAAAACAGCCCCAAAGCATGATGTTTCCACCCCCATGCTTCACAGTAGGTATGGTGTTCTTTGGATGCAACTCAGCATTCTTTGTCCTCCAAACACGACAAGTTGAGTTTTTACCAAAAAGTTCTATTTTGGTTTCATGTGATCATATGACATTCTCCCAATCCTCTTCTGGATCATCCAAATGCACTCTAGCAAACTTCAGACGGGCCTGGACATGTACTGGCTTAAGCAGGGGGACAGGTCTGGCACTGCAGGATTTGAGTCCCTGGCGGCGTAGTGTGTTACTGATGGTAGGCTTTGTTACTTTGGTCCCAGCTCTCTGCAGGTCATTCACTAGGTCCCCCCCGTGTGGTTCTTTTGCTCACCGTTCTTGTGATCATTTTGACCCCACGGGGTGAGATCTTGCGTGGAGCCCCAGATCGAGGGAGATTATCAGTGGTCTTGTATGTCTTCCATTTCCTAATAATTGCTCCCACAGTTGATTTCTTCAAACCAAGCTGCTTACCTATTGCAGATTCAGTCTTCCCAGCCTGGTGCAGGTCTACAATTTTGTTTCTGGTGTCCTTTGACAGCTCTTTGGTCTTGGCCATAGTGGAGTTTGGAGTGTGACTGTTTGAGGTTGTGGACAGGTGTCTTTTATACTGATAACAAGTTCAAACAGGTGCCATTAATACAGGTAACGAGTGGAGGACAGAGGAGCCTCTTAAAGAAGAAGTTACAGGTCTGTGAGAGCCAGAAATCTTGCTTGTTTGTAGGTGACCAAATACTTATTTTCCACCATAATTTGCAAATAAATTCATTAAAAATCCTACAATGTGATTTTCTGGAATTTGTTTTCTCAATTTGTCTGTCATAGTTGACGTGTACCTATGATGAAAATTACAGGCCTCTCTCATCTTTTTAAGTGGGAGAACTTGCACAATTGGTGGCTGACTAAATACTTTTTTCCCCCACTGTATGTAAAGACGAGATGAAATCAAGAATAGTGTGATGGGTGACAATATTAGCCTATTACTTGTGAATTATATTTTTTCACTTGTGAATGATGCCCAGTTTAAGGCAAACAGCGCATGCTTTTTTTTTTCTTCAACTTTTTCAAATCATAGTCACACACCTCATGTAGCCGAGCCCATAAGCCTATATGTTTTGATAAGGTTTGTATCACAACCTAAAGTGGCCAAATAATTTCTTAAAATGAATCACGGATTAACCGCTTTACAACGGGTGTACAGCCTATCTGTTATACATACGCAGCGCGTGAGTTTCAAGTTTGGGGAAGATTATTTTCACCACAAAAATGCACCTTTTATAATAAAAGCATTACATGCATAATCACATTTGTGGTTGCTTTTGAGAATGTGTTTACCTGCTAATGGAACATTCGCGCTTATAGCATGCTGCCATGTGCGCATATAATTTGACGAAATAGCCTAATAGTTTATCAACATTTTAAGCTAAACGTTCTCGTCTGTTGTGTCAGGCTCATTGCTTAAAACAGGTTTTTTGATGCTAGTGGTTGTATTAATTTGGGATCAATGGCATCCGACAACTGTCCCGGACTATGTTTGGAATATTTATTTCTCGCACAGAATAGAATAGGCCAACTTTTGTACTATGGGGGATAGTAGATTGACATAGGCTAGTGCTTTTGCTGTTCGTTAGGCCTACTCATCTTGTTGGCTGACAAAATGTAAATGTGGACAGTTCTTCCAATATCTTCAATATGCGCCTCGGAATTGGATAAGGACGCACGCAGTTTGGTGTCACTCCCTCAAATCGTTTGGAGAAAATATCCTTTCTATTTTATTCAGCTATGTTCAATTGTATTCTTCATACTATAAAATAATGCCATGGAATTCTAAGTAAATCTTGTCTGCTAAATGAACTAGTGTAGCCCACAGCCATATGGCATAGCCAGATCAGGACTTAACATAAGGACAACGCAGAGTATGCTATTCTGTTCTTTTGAAATAGACTACATTTTCTTCATATCATGTTTCTTTAGACCTGTCTAAACTAAATAATGTATTTATTGTGATGTTGTAGGCTATATTACATGGATTTATTAGACTTTTTAAAATGTAGATGTTCCAACGGTCTGCATCAGTGGCTTGTAGGCTAAGCGTGGAAGCCAGGAGATGCTAAATGCGTTTGTTAATTAACGGTCAATTACCGTGAGGCCGGCAGTTATTTGCTTGACAATCACCGGCTGACAAAATGTAATGACCGCCACAGCCCTAGTTCCGATGATTGCACAAAGGAAATGGCAGCTGAGGTGAAAATGCGCTTCCTTAGATCTAGGCTAGATCTCATCTAGATAAGCCCGATGTTTGACGTCTTTTCAGCATTAATAACCTGTTATCAGTTGTAGCTTCTGGTCCCACATGCTTGGAGTTCGATCAAAGCTGAGCATCGACGCTGGGAGCCTCAGCCTGCAATGGCAGAGGTCTGTCTGTCACTCACGCTAGTGTTTTGTGGTGACTTGTGACGTAGGTCGTCTGGTGGCTGTCACCATGAGTTTAATACAAATAGAGTTAAATGGCCAAAGAGTAGAGGTCAGAGTGCACCCTTCAAATTGAATAGGCCTAAGTGATGGCTGTGACTTCTACTGTAACCATTACAAGCCCAATGTTGCACTACATTTGAATTAGGGTTGGGTGGTTTCAGAGATTTTCATGTCATCATCCTGTCCTTCTCTTAACAAAGGCAATGAAATTAACAGATAGCAGTGGCAGCTGTACAGAACTCATCCAAAGGGCTTTGACTTTTCAAACACGGCAGAAAGCTTACACAATATGATGCCCCGTCACCTTATTCCTTCAGTAACTTTATTTAGATAACTAGCAAGTTATACTTAGGGGTCACGTTAACGCAGAATTCCTCATTTTTCACGCAGGGAAACAAATATTTGAATCACGTAAAATCTCTTGCTGTGTTTTGTAAACGCATATCTAAAATGCTTCTTATTGTAATTTCTGCTCGGCTTCAGACTAATTTTGTGCTTCAGTTGCACTTCTCCACTCTGAGAATTTACGAATGGCAGCAGATCAGCATACGGCGCTCTGACTGATGTGTAGCTTTTTTCTCTGGTACTTTTTTCTCAGTGTAGCCAGCCTACTTTTCTCAGGTAGATTAACAAGATTAACTTCAAGCAAAACATTAGGACATGTAGTGCTACATTCGTTCTATGATAAACATTAGAACCATGATGGCCATGCATCGTTTTTGCAAAAAAATACCTTGCTTTTTCATCGTAAGCTCATTTGCTTGTTTGGCTGCCAGCCAAATAGCGTAGCACTTCTGAAAATAAAGCTACTTTCTACCAAATGTGTTGCACTAATATATTTTCTGTGAAGGAAAACTATAGTTGCACGTCCCTGATCACTCTGAAGCAAAATAATCACTGACTTCAAAGTTGTTTTTAAGGCATTACATTTACTTTAGATTAATACATGGCTACTAGCAGTAGGTGTTTATATTTAGAGATGTAGCTAATGTGTTTTGTTTCCACTTCCTCAGGTGTATAATATATAATATTAGTGAACATAAAGATGAAGACAAATTCATCTCGATTGAACAAAAAATAAAGGAAATTCTGGAGCCCTATTTTGACAGTAAAATATAACAAAAATAGCCTAATTGTCAAGCCAAAATTCATGACAATCACTGGATTAGGTTGCATCAAAATATTTAGTATCATGCATTCCTGCTTGGAGATGTTAGATGTAATAATTGATTTATTAAATACCATCACAGTTGTCTATTACACTTCTTAATAAAGCATTGTGATTGACTTTATAAGATGACAAAAATGTATTGTGTGACGCTGCAATTTCTTTTGGGGTGCCACCAAATCATGGGCTGGTGCCACCAACTGAAAAAGTTAGTGGCACCAGTGCCACCAGGGGAAAATGTTAATCTGGAGCGCTGTCTGAGGTAAGACTTGAGTTTGAGTTTAAGTTTATTTTTACAGGGACAGTGCACATTAATCAACGTTTCAGTAAAAGTGCCGGTTTTAGCCAGCCGGCTAATTTTCAACCGCAGTCCCTTGCACCGTTTGTCGTTGTTAAAATGGGAAGCTGTCATGAAGTTAGCTAGCTTGCACAAGGGAGGCTATGTGCAGTAGCCTAGCTGGCTAGGACCAACTCCACGTGGGCTTGTGTTTATGTTCTCTCTCGCTCTCTCGCCTCGCCCCCCCCCCTCTTTGCTGGTTGTGCCCAAGATTGCATGCAGTGTCAGAAACAGGAAGAGGAAGCAGGTCCGGGGCTTCTGGTCTAGCCTGCGACTGGAGAGGGAGGCCTTTTGTCTCAGTTCTAGACTGTGTTGTGGGTCTGCAGCTGGTGTAATGTATACACAAGCCATTTGGCAGTCACTTGTAAGTGGTTGTGCAAATGTTCTTGTGTGAGTCTGGCTTCTCTCTTATCCCCGGCCATATTTTGTGAGAGTCACAGTAAGAATGATTACAATATTTTCTTGGAGTAGGCTACTCTCTCTGGGAAGGACATAAGATGGCACTGCCACACAGTCACAGATTGAGGGGGTTGGTTCAGCTGTGTCTGACAAACTCCACAGCAATTTTTTTTACTTTCTCTTTTAGGGACTAAATACTTCCATACTGACAATTGTTTTTATTTTTGTGAGTGTAAATCTTTTCTCGGTCTTTAATAGAAGACTTGTGGCTAATTCTTATTTACTGAACAGTACACCCCTGACATGACCACTAATAGGCCTATGATGCTTTCACAAAGTCTTCTCACATGGCAGGGCTTGACATTAACTTTTTTAGCCACTTGTCCTTTGGACAAGTAGGACAGATTTTTTTTTTTACTTGTCCGAAAGCTGAAGTCACTTGTCCCAACAAAACAAAAAATTCCGTAACACCATCGGCCAAAAGAGTGACTGAAAATGATTGAAGTAGGACATAGGAGGGATCTGAAATAATTTTCAGTGGGCTGCAGAGCAACTCTGCTGTCCACAGAACTGGATAATTATAAACGGATTCACATTTTTTTCTTCATCCTCCTCTCTTATTGGCCTAGACTACTGTATGCGTTGTAGGTAGGTTGCACATTGCTTGAATAATATGGAAATAGGCCCAGGCCAACTATGACGTAAATGTAAACTACATATTTCTTTCCTCAGCTGTAGCCTAAGTTTTCTTTTGACTTCTCATTTGATTTCTCCATCTTGGTATTGTTTGCTAAATTTCACTTCTTGTGCCCTAAAATATTTGACATTCAAAATAAATCTTTGAATGAGAATAGCATAGACTCTGACTTTCATAATTATTCCTATTTAAAAGCTGTAACTTTAGGACAAACACTTTTATTAGAATAGTTAAGAAAATACTCTTCAGAACTTTAATTTGTCTTAATGCTTTTTTAGTATTTCAGTTAGTAGGATTAGGCTTTTGGTCATTTGGTTCGCAATGGCAAGGATTAGGAATTATTTTTTCTGGCCTTACATGCATGCCTCATTTCTGTCTTTTTATAATGCTTTTTCAAGTGTAAGGTTTGTTCAAATTTCTCATTAGATTTGTATATCTTGCTATTGTTTCTCCTATCTCTCTTATTATTACCTTAGGCCTCCCATGTTTTCGCGTTATTCAAAAACAACTTAACTTTCTGATATAGCCTAGAACGCCGTTAGATTAATTCATTGTTTGATCATGAAATAGTGCGGCAGGAGAAATCTAGCGTGCATTAAACTGACATTTTTATTTAAATAGGCTATAGCAATAGCAATATAGGCAATTTACTCAATGTCAACCATGCACTGCCCTGCTGTGCGCTGCCGCTGCCTGATGGGAGTAGGCCTAATTGTTTTATATTGTGATTTTTTTGCTTGTCCATTCGGACAACTGAAATCTATATTCTGGTTGTCCGACAAGCCTTGATGTCGAGCCCTGCATGGGCCTGGCTTCTGAGAACATTAACTTTGTGACAAAACAGTGTTGACCTTCACAAGTAAACTTATTTCCTGTCGCCTGCTGTAGCTATTGGATATGGAACCAGGACAGATCAGTAATTCGCTACTAGCCATAGCCACATGCTATCATCAGTATTGGTGTCTTTTGGCATACAACAATTATTTCCATTCACGCTGCATCATCTTCAAGTAGTTACACGCACTGATGAAAAGTACATGACCGAGCATACAGAACAGGGGTCTTTTTTGCACATTGAACTGTACATTTGTGTCAAACTTCTTCAGCTATTAGGCTAACAGTAATGGCTTTTTAGGATATCTTTCTTTGCCCTGTGTTTCACTTTCTCTGGGTCTCTGAGAACGATCAGATGTCACAGCATGAGTGCCTCAAATCTCCTGCAAAAAAAACAAATCCATCCAATTAATTCATTATTCATGTTCAAACTCTCTGGGAGTCAAACCCAGGGCGTTTAGTGTGTGGAACTGCAATGGCTTGGACTGTGTTGCTGCTGGGCAATTCCATGGTAACAGAGTGACGCTGAGACTCTTTTTAAATAAAAAATGTATGCCAAGCAAAAACCATTGATTGCAAAGTTTAACAAACCATACACCTACAGTATATGCAGAAGTCTACCAGTGTTTGTCCTATATTCATTTAGCAGTGGCAGGCTACTTTTCAGGATGGTAAGTTTTCAGTGTAAACTTAAACGACTAAAACCAGATGTAGAAAGTATGTGGAAAAGATGATGGAGCTATATATTTTTAAATAAGATAATTTTTGAGAACTAACAATCACCAAAATGAAAACTAGACATTCAGGGAGAATAAAACATTCAAATAATGTCATGGCATGGGGCCCCCATTGATTTTGTTATGTTTGAGTCACACACATAGCATAAGAACACGGCATAAGCCATGGCACGTGTAGAATTGCAGGAAATTTGCTTTAAAACTAATATTTTCACACTGCCCATGGCAGAATGTGCAGAATTGCAGAAAATTTGCTTTAAAATATTTGGTCTCTGTGGCCAAGAGGACAGCCTCTAACATTTCTGGTCAGAGCCTGCGACATTGGCTATGCCCACCACCACTCTAACTTTGCCACCGCTGCTGGAAAAAATCCTAGGGGAAACACTGAGTCTACTTTTAACAATTGCTACAGAAAATGTTACTAAAACACATTTACATGAGGAGCAGTGCAGATGCAAAGTTTGAGAACTAAATGAGTTTAGTTGTTTTGGTCAAAGTTCCATTCATGAGATTTCTTTGACTGGCTTAGTTGCTTGCATGAGCCATATAGTGGTAGTTGCCAGATTCATCCAAAAACGTGCTTCAAAACGTCTCCACATAAAATTCTAAAGACGTATGTTTTCGGGGGGCTTGTAGAAAAATGTGATTAATAGTTATTTTTTCTACAAACATCCGCAATTGTGCTTTTGAAGAAAAATGGACTAGATACTTCAGCCGAAGCACATTGCCAGTGTTGTTTTGCTCACATGAGCAACAAGGCTGACGCTCCGGAGTAGGCATGTCATCTCTCGCTTGTCTACAGAGCGCGTGGCTACACATATGGAAATACGGATGAGGAAAACAAGCAGCATTTCACTAGCTAGGACAGGGATAAGGATACGGATAGCCTAGATGTCAAATAAGAAGCTACATATGTAGTTGAATTGCTAAAGTAGTAGTGTAGAACATGTTTATGTTCATTTACTTATTGAAAAGTGTATTTTTCTATTAGTTGTATGTGTTTACTTTTATAACCTTATTACAAATTGATTGTCTACAACACACACAGTGTTGTCTTTATTTGGGAATATGTTTGTCATAAAAACAAGCTTTATTTGGGAACAAGTTGAAGAACAAGTAACTTTGTTGTTCACATGGTCATAGCCACCTTGTACACCTTGTATTTACATGGATGTTGTGTAATAAAACTTTGTCATTATGTGTTCAGTCTTCATACATTCTAGAGAATCATGTGGTTCTGACTCCTTTAATCCAACGTATACTCCTGAACGCGAAGGATACATTCTACGAAGGGCCTCAACGATGCAGGACGGCATTACTCGTCTGTTACCTTTTCCAAGCTTCTCTTTTGAGATCAATAACGGATCATTATAGAAAACAGATCATACGTTCAAATTGAAATGCATGGCATCTAAAGGCACTTTTAAAAGTGTCCCATACAATAAGGGGATCTGCTTTACCGATGTTATGTCGGAAAAAGTCAGTTATACATTCTTCTGTCCTAGTTAAAAACAAGTTATAATCCTATAAGCTTTAATTACATTTCCAATATCCTCGCCCACATGGAAATTCTGTAAGAGTAATATATACAGTGGGGAGAACAAGTATTTGATACACTGCTGATTTTTGCAGGTTTTCCTACTTACAAAGCATGTAGAGGTCTGTAATTTTTTATCATAGGTACACTTCAACTGTGAGAGACGGAATCTAAAACAAAAATCCAGAAAATCACATTGTATGATTAAGTAATTAATTTGCGTTTTATTGCATGACATAAGTATTTGATCACCTACCAACCAGTAAGAATTCTGGCTCTCACAAACCTGTTAGTTTTTCTTTAAGAAGCCCTCCTGTTCTCCACTCATTACCTGTATTAACTGCACCTGTTTGAACTCGTTACCTGTATAAAACACACCTGTCCACACACTCAATCAAACAGACTCCAACCTCTCCACAATGGCCAAGACCAGAGAGCTGTGTAAGGACATCAGGGATAAAACTGTAGACCTGCACAAGGCTGGGATGGGCTACAGGACAATAGGCAAGCAGCTTGGTGAGAAGGCAACAACTGTTGGCGCAATTATTAGAAAATGGAAGAAGTTCAAGATGACGGTCAATCAACCTCGGTCTGGGGCTCCATGCAAGATCTCACCTCGTGGGGCATCAATGATCATGAGGAAGGTGAGGGATCAGACCAGAACTACATGGCAGGACCTGGTCAATGACCTGAAGAGAGCTGGGACCACAGTCTCAAAGAGAACCATTAGTAACACACTACGCCGTCATGGATTAAAATCCTGCAGCGCACGCAAGGTCCCCCTGCTCAAGCCAGCGCATGTCCAGGCCCTTCTGAAGTTTGCCAATGACCATCTGGATGATCCAGAGGAGGAATGGGAGAAGGTAATGTGGTCTGATGAGACATAAACCCCAAGAACAACCCCAAGAACACCATCCCAACCGTGAAGCATGGAGGTGGAAACATCATTCTTTGGGGATACTTTTCTGCAAAGGGGACAGGACGACTGCACCGTATTGAGGGGAGGATGGATGGGGCCATGTATCGCGAGATCTTGGCCAACAACCTCCTTCCCTCAGTAAGAGCATTGAAGATGGGTCGTGGCTGGGTCTTCCAGCATGACAACGACCCGAAACCCACAGCCAGGGCAACTAAGGAGTGGCTCCGTAAGAAGCATCTCAAGGTCCTGGAGTGGCCTAGCCAGTCTCCAGACCTGAACCCAATAGAACATCTTTGGAGGGAGCTGAAAGTCCGTATTGCCCAGCGACAGCCCCGAAACCTGAAGGATCTGGAGAAGGTCTGTATGGAGGAGTGGGCCAAAATCCCTGCTGCTGTGTGTGCAAACCTGGTCAAGACCTACAGGAAACGTATGATCTCTGTAATTGCAAACACAGGTTTCTGTACCAAATATTAGTTCTGCTTTTCTGATGTATCAAATACTTATGTCATGCAATAAAATGCAAATGAATTACTTAATCATACAATGTGATTTTCTGGATTTTAGTTTTAGATTCCGTCTCTCACAGTTGAAGTGTACCTATGATAAAAATTACAGACCTCTACATGCTTTGTAAGTAGGAAAACCTGCAAAATCGGCAGTGTATCAAATACTTGTTCTCCCCACTGTATATATTACCAATCCTGCTGATCTTAATTTCCATAATTAACAAATATTATTAGTATTAATGTAGGCAGTTCATGCAAAGGATTGTTACCTCTAACCAGGATTGCCATTACAAAAATTACATTTTTGGCAAGCAGTTAATATTTTAGCAAAATATTATTGTGCTTCATTCATATATTGTCCCTGTTACATTGATGCTGTTGACCTGGATCACTGGTTGCTGTGGAAAAGGAGGAGGTCAAAGGGGGGGTGAGTAACCGGTGTGAAATGGCTAGCTAGTTAGCGGTGCGCGCTAGTAGCGTTTCAGTCGTTGACATCACTCGCTCTGAGACCTTGAAGTAGTTGTTTCCCTCCACGGCTTTTGTGGAGCGATTGGTAACGGTACTTCGAGAGTGACTTGTCGATGTGTGCAGAGGGTCCTTGGTTCAAGCCCAGGTAGGGGCGAGGAGAGGGACGGAAGCAACACTGTTGCGTGCGCACACACACACACACACAACCACTCATACACACTCAACACCTTTCCCCCACAAACAACCATAAACTCAGATGCTCAACAATTGTTCCATCCCAGAGCCCCACTCAAGAAAGGACTTGCATATACAGTTGCAGCTGTTTGGGAAGGCATGCAAAAATGGGGAGATTAACCATTGTCAAGTCCTAGGTGATGGAGATCAGATACACCACCTTCCCCTGAAACACACACATGCTGGTCCCCCATTGTGACCATTTTCCCAAGCATCTCTGTGCAGTCAGACGTTAGTCAGATGTTACTATGGTATACTGAAGTATAATTACAAGCATTCCATAAGTGTCAAAAGCTTCTATTGACAATTACATTAAGTTTATGCAAGAGTCAATATTTGCAGTATTGACCTTTTCTTTTTCAAGACCTCTGCAATCCGCCCTGGCATGCTGTCAATTAACTTCTGGGCCACATCCTGACTGATGGCAGCCCATTCTTGCACAATCAATGCTTGGAGTTTGTCAATTTGTCCACCCACCTCTTGAGGATTGACCACAAGTTCTCAATGGGATTAAGGTCTGGGGAGTTTCCTGGCCATGGACCCAAAATGTCGATGTTTTGTTCCCCGAGCCACTTAGTTATCACTTTTTCCTTATGGCAAGGTGCTCCAACATGCTGGAAAAGGCATTGGTCGTCACCAAACTGTTCTTGGATGGTTGGGAGAAGTTGCTCTCGGAGGATGTGTTGGTACCATTCTTTATTCATGGCTGTGTTCTTAGGCAAAATTGTGAGTGAGCCCACTCCCTTGGCTGAGAAGCAACCCCACACATGAATGGTCTCAGGATGCTTTACTGTTGGGATGACACAGGACTGATGGTAGTGCTCACCTTGTCTTCTCCGGACAAGCTTTTTTCCGGAGAGAAGTGGCTTCCTCGCTGCCCTTCTTGACACCAGGCCATCCTCCAAAAGTCTTCGCCTCACTGTGCTTGCAGATGCACTCACACCTGCCTGCTGCCATTCCTGAGCAAGCTCTGCACTGGTGGTGCCCCAATCCTGCAGCGGAGTCAACTTTAGGAGACGGTCCTGGCGCTTGCTGGACTTTCTTGGGCGCCCTGACGCCTTCTTCACAACAATTGAACCTCTCTCCTTGAAGTTCTTGATGATCCGATAAATGGTTGATTTAGGTGCAATCTTACTAGCAGCAATATCCTTGCCTGTGAAGCCCTTTTTGTGCAAAGCAATGATGACTGCACGTGTTTCCTTGCAGGTAACCATGGTTAACAGAGGAAGAACAATGATTTCAAGCACCCTCCTTTTTAAAGCATCTAGTCTGTTATTCTAACTCAATCAGCATGAGAGTGATCTTCAGCCTTGTACTCGTCAACACTCTCACCTATGTTAACGAGAGAATCACTGACATGATGTCAGCTGGTCTTTTTGTGGCAGGGCTGAAATGCAGTGGAAATGTTTTTTGGGGATTAAGTTCATTTTCATGGCAAAGAGGGACTTTAATTAATTGCAATTCATCTGATCACTCTTCATAACATTCTGGAGTATATGCAAATTGCCATCATAACTGAGGCAGCAGACTTTGTGAAAATTCATATTTGTGTCATTCTCAAAATGTTTCACCACAACTGTATATTATGCTCTCCTATCAGGGGGCTTTGTGTGGATGAATTGCATGAAATGTGTTTTTCACCAGAAGTACATTCATTTCCAATGGAACGCTGCGTTTGCTTTGCAGCATTGCATTGCAGAGGCAGTTGCAGTGCATTCTGTGTGGTGCATACGTTGGATTTATTGAACGTATGTGTCAAACTGTATGCGTAAACGTGTTGACAGAAATGGTAGCAGAAGGTGAGTGTTGAACTTTTGTTTTTAAAACACCAGAAATTAGGCCAATAACATATTGGTACAATTATTTAAACATATTGGAGCATGGATATAGCCTATGCATGGTCCATATGATCAGGTATGCTATTAGCAATAAGCATTATCACCCAGTAGCCCAACTGATGCAGCATAGTGGCTATAAACAAATAGGGTTGGGTTTGCATTTACACTATTGGGCTAATCATTAGCCAGATCCCAAATGTGATCATTTAACTAGTTGGACACAGTGAATGAGGGTAATTTGGGGGAATCCGCCACCCACGGGAACACACCTCTTGCCTGTACCTCTCACAGACCCCCCACCGTGTTTTACCCCAAGTTACCCTACTTGCACTCAAGGGGAATTGCAGAGTTGGAGTTGAGAAATAAAAAAATAAAGTAGGAATGGAAAGCTGGGATCCCCCTCTTTCTAACAAAGGCCATTAAAACAGAACAGGACAGAAAAAGGTTCTACTCGCCTGAGTTAGAATACCTTATGATAAGCTGTCGACCAAACTATTTACCAAGAGTTTGTCTACATTGCCTTCAGAAAGTACACACCCCTTTACTTTTTCCAAATTTTGTGTTACAGCCTGCATTTAAAATTAATTACATTGAGATGTGTCACTGATCTACACACAGTTCCCATAATGTCAAAGGAGAATGTTTGTTGAAATGTTTTGCAATTTAATAAAAAATGAAAAACTGAAATGTCTTGAGTCAATAGGTATTCAACCCCTTTGTTATGGCAAGCCTAAATAAGTTCAGGAGTAAAAATGTGCTTAACAAATCTCGTAATAAGTTGCATGGACTCATTCCGTTTTCAATAATAGTGGTTAACATATATTTTTATAACTACCCCATCTCTGTACCCCACACATACAATTATCTGTAAGGTCCCTCAATCGAGTAGTGAATTTCAACCACAAAGACCAGGGAGGTTTTTCAATAAAAAAAAGAAAATGCTGAATATCCATTTGAGCATGGTGAAGTTATTAATTAGGGTTTGGATGGTGTATCAATACACCCAGTCACTACAAAGACACATGCGCATCTGGCCCTCTGTAGCTCAGTTGGTAGAGCATGGCGTTTGCAACGCCAGGGTTGTGGGTTCGATCCCCACGGGGGGCCAGTATGAAAAAAAGTATGAAAATGTATGCACTCACTAACTGTAAGTCGCTCTGGATAAGAGCGTCTGCTAAATGACTAAAATGTAAAAATGTAATTGCGTCCTTCCTAACGCAATTGCTGGAGAGGATGGAAACTGCTCAGGGATTTCACCACGAGGCCAATGGTGATTTTAAAACAGAGTTGAATGGCATTGTAGTTACTCCATAAAACTAACCTAAATGACTGAGTGAAAAGAAGGAAGCCTGTGTAGAATAAAAATATTCTAAAATATGCACCCTGTTTGCAACAAGGCACTTAAGTAATACTGCAAAAACTAATGGGAAATAAATTAAGTTTATTTTCCGTTATGTTTGGGGCAAATCAACACATCACTGAGTACCACTCTTAATATTTTCAAGCATGGTCGTGGCTGCATCATGTAATGGGTATGCTTGTCATGGGCAAGGACTAGTGAGTTTTTTTCAGAATAAAAGTGAAAGGAATACAGATATAAGCACAGGCAAAATCCCAGATGGTTCAGTCTTCTTTTTTAACTCTGCATTGTTGGGAAAGGGCTCGTAAGTAAGTCTAGCCACAGCAACATAACTGCAGCGGAAACATTGGTACGCCTTTACACTTAAAGAAGGAAAATAATATGTGTTTATTAGTTAGCAGGGGTCTTTACTTTACTGTTTTGACGTATTCCTAATACCTTTTAAGACCTATTTCTGGTAGATGTTGTCCAAGACCACTTTTCCATCTGTTTGATCAGAAATCAAAGTCTTTGCGTATTCCCAATTTTTAGGATGGAAAATGGTTGAAGTATTCAGACCCCTTCACTCTTTCCTCATTTTGTTACATTACAGCCTTATTCTAAAATGGATTAAGTAATTTTTTCCCCTCATCATCTACACAAAATACCCCATAATGACAAAGCGAAAATAATTGTATTGAAATTTTAGCAATTCTATAAAAATAAAAAAAACATACCTTATTTACATAAGTATTCAGACCCTTTGCTATGAGACTCGAAATATGGCTCAGGTGCATCCTGTTTCGATTGATCATCCTTGAGATGTTTCTACATCTTGATTGGAGTCCACCTGTGGTCAATTCAATTGATTGGACATGAATTGGAAAGGCACCCACCTGTTTATATGAGGTCCCACTGTTGACAGTTCATGTCAGAGCAAAGACCAAGCCATGAGGTCGAAGGAATTGTCTGTAGAGCTCTGAGACAGGATCATGTCGAGGGGCAGATCTGGGGATGGGTACCAACAAATGTCTGCAGCATTGAAGGTCCCCAAGAACACAGTGGCCTCCATCATTCTTAAATGGAAGAAGTTTGGAACCACCAAGACTCTTCCTAGAGCTGGCCGCCCGTCCAAACTGAGCAATCGGGGAGAAGGGCCTTGGTCAGGGAGGTGACCAAGAACCCTATGGTCACTCTGACAGAACTCCAGCGTTCCTCTGTGGAGTTGGGAGAACTTTCCAGAAGAACAGCCATCTCAGCAACACTCCACCAATCAGGCCTTTATGGTAGAGTGGCCAGACGAAAGCCACTCCTCAGTAAAAGGCACATGACAGCCCGCTGTGAGTTTACCAAAAGGCACCTAAAGGACTCTCAGACCATGACAAACAAGATTATCTGGTCTGATGAAACCAAGATTGAACTCTGGAGGAAACCTGGCACAATCCCTACGGTGAAGCATGCTGTGGGGATGTTTTTCAGCGGCAGGGACTGGGAGACTAGTCAGGATAGAGGGAAAGATGAACGGAGCAAAGTACAAAGAGATCCTTGTTGAGAACTTGCTCCAGACCGCTCAGGAACTCATACTGGGGTAAAGGTTCAACTTCCAACAGGACAATGACCCTAAGTACACAGCCAAGACAATGCGGGAGTGGCTTCGGGACAAGTCTCTGAATGTCCTTGGGTGGCCCGGACTTGAACCCGATCGAATATCTCTGGAGAGACCTGAAAATAGCTGTGCAGTGACGCTCTCCATCCAACCTGACAGAGCTTGAGAGGATCTGCAGAGAAGAATGGGAGGAACTCTCCAAATACAGGTGTGTCAAGCTTTTAGCATCATACCCAAGAAGACTCGAGGCTGTAATCGCTGCCAAAGGTAGTTCAACAAAGTACTGAGTAAAGGGTCTGAATAATTATGTAAATGTAATAGTTCCGTTTTATTTTATACACTTGCAAAAATGTCTAAACTTGTTTTTGCTTTGTCATTATGGGGTTGTGTGTGTGTGTGTGTGTGTGTGTGTGTGTGTGTATATATATATATATATATATATATATATATATATATATATATATATATATATATTTTGATGAGGGGGAAAACAATTTAATACATTTTAGAATAAGGCTGTAACGTAACAAAATGTGGAAAAAGTCAAGGGGTCTGAATACTTTCCGAATGCACTGTATGCCTTAATTTCCCCAAAATAGAGACTCTTAGCTTTCGTTTGACACCCAATTTGGCATGCTCATATGATCTTCACATGTTGGTGGTTATGGGTCTTTTAATATGGAAATGCCTGTGTTGTTTTTTTAGGAGATTGCCAGCAGTACAATATCAGTTCTCGGCATGTCCTCGAGCTGTATTTGAGCTACCCTGATTCTCTCTCTCCTTCTGCAGAATAGAAGCAGCATCTTGTGCCCCTTCCAGGCAGCAAAATATGGTGTATAAAAATTCCTATGTAGTCCAGCTGTACCCCCCCACACACACACACACACACACACACAATTGGCCCAGCATCGTCTGAGTTTGGCCGGTGTAGGCCGTCGTTGTAAATAAGAATTTGCTCTTAACTGACTTGCCTAGTTAAATAAAGGTTAAATAATAACAACTAAACATAACCAGACAATGCTTAATTAAAGCCGGAAATAATGGTTTTTGACTTTTTAACTACTGTTTTGGGAATGAGCTTGCAAGAAAGGCATTTCACTGTACTTGTGCACGTGACAAAACTTGAAACTTTGCCACAAAGAACTTTAGGTCCCTAGATCTCTTTATTATTGCCTTTTGGGACTGCATTACATGTGATCCAAGCTCCTTATCAGTCTACTGGGGGAAAATATGCCTCTCTATAAACCTAGTACAGCCATAATGATGGACTACAGTAGAAGTGGAACTGATTTGGCCATGCTTGGACTCTGAGCTTTATTGTGTCACTCCTTAAAGTCGAAATTGTCTCACCACAGGCAGTGTGTTTGCCATTCATCATACAGTTGGCTCATTTAGAAGTGATTCATATTACTGCGCATGAATGACAGAAATGAATTAGGCTACTTCATGTAAAATGGTAGAACGAGCAAACAGGGAGTATTGCATTTACCCACAAAGCAGAGTAATTTATTTATTCTAGAAGTGTAACAACTTGAAAATGCCCAATCTGGTTAACATTAACAAGTAGAAAAGCTACCAAGAAAAATGCAGTGTCAGCAACTGGATTTCACCAAATAGCCTCAAGTCTGTGTCTGGCAAAGTGATAAATTCCATTACTTTTAAATCAAAAAGTTAACATATTTTTGCATAATCCCATTTGTTAGTGACAATATTGTCTCAACAAGCTAGCTAGTAGGCCTACCTGTTGGACTTATTGATCAAATGAACCATATTCTGCTAATTTATGTTGAGGCTAGACACTAAACGGTTTGATGTGCTAATGCAGAATTCTCAGCAGCTCCCTACTTTCCCCCGAACCTCCTCACCCAGTATGACTCATGTTGCTTTTAGTCATGACATGACTGACTCGTCTCTATACCTCGACTGTCCCAATCCAATCAATAAGAAGCCTCGCCTGCCCTCCTGTGAAAAACCTGTGAAAAATGAATTGGCTTGTTAATCCAGAAAATATCATATTCGCTTCGTGACGGTGCATCTCAATTTGTTTTCCCTCATCTGAACACTCATAAAGTCAGATCAACAATAATTGTTTCAGGAACAGTCAGGCCGAAGCCATCAAAGTAAATCACTGTGTTAATGGGTTTGTCCTCAACCCGCCATTTAGGGTTGTAGCCCCTTGTGATATACATTAGAGAAGTGTAGATTACTGCCAATCAATCCTATACATTGTGCATAATGAGATGAAAATATAGTCCAATGCAGCTGCAGCCATATGATAAAATGAATAATGGAAATAATTTCCTCATTTTATTCAGTCTCACTGCTCTGCACTCAGTTGGCAGTTTAGGGGGGAATTTCAGAAATATAGCCTACTCCTATAAACCAGTAATGGTATGAGGTAGCCTACAATGCCTTCAGAAAGTATTCACACCCCTTGACTTATTCACATTTTGTGTTCCAGCGTGAATTTAAAATTGATTAAATTGAGATTTTGTGTCACTGGCCTACACACAATACCCCATAATGTGAAAGTGGAATTATGTTTTTTGAAATGTTTACAAATTAATAAAAAAATGAAAAGCTGAAATGTCTTGAGTCTGAGTATTCAACCCCTTTGTTATGGCAAACCTAAATAAGTTCAGGAGTAAAAAGTTGCTTAACAAGTCACATAATAAGTTGCATTGACTCACTCTGTGTGCAATTATAGTGTTTAACATGATTTTTGGAATGACTACCTCATCCTTGTACCCCACACATCTGTAAGGTCCCTCAGTCAAACAGTGAATTTCAAACACACATTCAACCACAAAGACCAAGAAGGTTTTTTAATGCCTTGCAAAGAAGGGCACTTATTGGTAGATGGGTCAAAATAAAAAAGCAGACATTGAATATCCCTTTGAGCATGGTGAAGTTATTAATTACAGTATGGATGGTGTATCAATACACAGTCACTACAAAGATACCGCCGTCCTTCCTAACTCAGTTGCCGGAGAGGAAGGAAACCGCTCAAGTGACTTTAAAACAGAGTTTAATGGCTGTGATAGGAGAAGACTGAGGATGGATCAACATTGTACTTACTCCACAATATTAACCTAAATGACCGAGTGAAAATAAGGAAGTCTCTGAATATTTTTATTATGTACAAACATGCAGCCTGTTTGCAATAAGGCACTAAAGTAAAACTGCAAAAAATATGGCAAAGAAATGAACTTTAGGTCCTGAATACAAAGCGTTATGTTTGGGGCAAATACAACACATCATTGAGTACCCGTCTTCATATTTTCAAGCATGGTGGTGGCTGCATCATGTTATGGGTATGCTTGTCATTGGCAAGGACTAGGGAGGTTTTTTAGGATACAAAAAACGGAATCGAGCTAAACACAGGAAAAATCCTAAAGGGAAACCTGGTTCAGCCTGCTTTCCAACAGACACTGGGAGACGGATTCACATTTCAGCAGGACAATAACCTAAAATACAAGGCCAAATCTACACTGGAGTTGCTTACCAAGACGACATTGAATGTTCCTGAGTGGCCTAGTTACAGTTTTGACTTAAATCTGCTTGAAAATATATGGCAAGACTTGAAAATGGCTGTCTAGCAATGATCAACAATAAACTTGAGAGCTTGAAGATTTGTTTTTATAATAATGTGCAAATATTGTACAATCCAAGTGTGCAAAGCTCCTAGAGACTTACCCAAAAAGACTCACAGCTGTAATCGCTGCCAAAGGTGCTTCTACAAAGTATTGACTCGGGTGTGAATACTTATGTAAATTGTATCTATTTCGTTTTCAAGAAATTTGCAAACATTTCTAAATATGTTTTCACTTTGTCATTATGGGCTACTGTTTGTAGATGGGTGATTATGTTATTTTTTTATTCTATCTCTCATCCATTTTGAATTCAGGCTGTAACACAAAGTGAAATAAGTCAAGGGGTATGAATACTTTCTGAAGGCACTGTAACTCTCTTAGAGAATTTCCACATGAACGGGAGTATTGGAAATGTAAAAAAAGCCTACTGAATGACAATTTCTTTTTAAGACTAAAGAATTTAGAACATCATTTTTCCTGCACAACATAGGTACAGCTGATCCCCTTATTGTATGGGACACTTTCAAATATACCTTTTTAGAGGCCATTCAATTCAATATTCTTCTTTAAAACAAAAGCAGTTTCCGTCGAAAGAGATTAGACTAACAAAGGAAATAAAGGAACTAACAGCACAGGTAGATAGTCAATGAAAACTGAATACTATAGAGGCACAGAATAAGTTGGAGGAAAAACAAAGAACTGGAGGAACTTATTGAACAAACAAGTGTAATTTTGTACAAAAATAAAGCAAACTGGATGGAAAATAGTGAAAAATGCACTACATCTTTCTTGAATCTTCAACATAGAAATGCTACCAAAAAGATGATTCACCAAATTATATTTTGGAAGAGGAAGCAAAATATTTAATATTTTCTTTGAAGTCTCCTCCATCTCCACTGAATGATGTTAACTGTAAGGATTTTTTTCCTAATAATTATAATGAAAAATTAACAAATATACAGAAAGATGTGTGAAGGCTAACATAACATCTTGAGGCAATTAAATCATTTTAGTCTGTAAAAACCCCAGGGCTTGATGGCATACCAGTAGGGATACAGTGCCTTCAGAAAGTATTCACACCCCTTGACTTTTTCCACATTTTTGTTGTGTTACAAAGTGGAATCACTGGGCGAAAAGGGTCATTATCAGGGGATATCTTGATCTATATATTTTCGGATATCTGACATTTTATTAGATCTAAGGAAGTAGACATGCTCCAGATATGCATGTCCTTAATTTCACATACAGAGCTAGGATATTCTCAGTAATGGGACAGTTTTTACATGCATCCAATCCGGACCTCAGAAATCTCCCTGCTACCGTATGAGTCCAGGGAGATATCTGGGGTGAGATACGTTCAAGACATGCACCTGATACGTGTGCACTCGCTTACATATTTGTAGAATATTCTAACTCCGGAAAGGGTATGTGTCAACATGCTGACATCTAAGCCTTTTTACTTAAGCATGAACGAATCCACATTTTCAGAAATGTATCATATCTGTAGTCATTACCTGATCATTTATGCATCATTTCGATAGATATCCTTACGTGATATGCAATATTCATCCTCTTATGTCTGATCGAAAACGGGCTAAATCCGACTCATGAAAGGTCCAGCAGCCAAATTATTTTACCTGTTCAGGCACCGAAAGTCATTGTGCTTCTCACATGAAGATGACACATCTGAGCATACATTTGCGCCATATTCAGTAGTAGGCTATACAAGACACGGAAAGGCAAACATCATTAATCGAAGTTGCTATTTCCAAAGCACATCTGTTTCTGTTTTTAAAATGCAGCATAGCAAATCCAGAGCTCCAATCACAACAAATTTTCCGTAAAGATGCAAACGTAGGCTAATATTTGCTAAATTTTTATTTTATTTAACAGAAAATAAAAGTTGCACACCCTCAATACCCCTGCCTGCCCTGTTTGTTATGGATGCGATGGGTGCAGATTGTGTCGTCAGCGGCGGTCCCTCGCAGTCCAGACCTAACGTTATGGTAGTGGAGAATTTGTTCTTAACTGACTTGCCTAGTAAAAAAAAAAAAGAGTTGTCTGTGATGCACTCCGAACTGTCAATGCATAAATCATGAATCAAAATTGTGTCGATATTTCAAGAAAATGTTGTAATTTCACATAACCATACCACCAGGTAGCTACACTACTGGTTTCATTCATGACGAGAAAATTAACTGGAACAAGCTAGCTAGCCAAGTTGCTAGTTAGTCAGCTATCTTATATTAACCAATAATACAAAATACGCCTAAATGTTTTGAAACGTTAGTTGTCACCTTGAGGCTTGATAGGGGGTCAAAATAAATCCCTGAAGGGAAGGCAATTTCGTTATTTGTTAGCTAGCTAGGTTACCAGGTAGCTTTTACCCCCTATCAAAGTGTGTCATGTAAAGATGTCCATATCAGGGGATCCTTTTCGCCCAGTGGATTAAAATGGATTGAATTGACATTTTTTGTCAATGATCTACACAAAATACTCGAACAATTGTAAAAATATATACAGTGAGGGGAAAAAAGTATTTGATCCCCTGCTGATTTTGTACGTTTGCCCACTGACAAAGACATGATCAGTCTATAATTTTAATGGTAGGTTTATTTGAACAGTGAGAGACAGAATATCAACAAAAAAAATACAGAAAAACGCATGTCAAAAATTGTATTAATTGATTTGCATTTTAATGAGGGAAATAAGTATTTGACCCCTCTGCAAAACATTACTTAGTACTTGGTGGTAAAACCCTTGTTGGCAATCAGAGGTCAGATGTTTCTTGTAGTTGGCCACCAGGTTTGCACACGTCTCAGGAGGGATTTTGTCCCACTCCTCTTTGCAGATCTTCTGCTAGTCATTAAGGTTTCGAACCTGACGTTTGGCAACTCGAACCTTCAGCTCCCTCCACAGATTTTCTATGGGATTAAGGTCTGGAGACTGGCTAGGCTACTCCAGGACCTTAATGTGCTTCTTCTTGAGCCACTCCTTTGTTGCTTTGGCCGTGTGTTTTGGGTCATTGTCATGCTGGAATACCCATCCACGACCCATTTTCAATGCCCTGGCTGAGAGAAGGAGGTTCTCACCCAAGATTTGACAGTAAATCGCTCCGTTCATCGTCCCTTTGATGCGGTGAAGTTGTCCTGTCCCCTTAGCAGAAAAACACCCCCAAAGCATAATGTTTCCACCTCCATGTTTGATGGTGGGGATGGTGTTCTTGGGGTCATAGGCAGCATTCCTCCTCCTCCAAACATGGCGAGTTGAGTTGATGCCAAAGAGCTCGATTTTGGTCTCATCTGACCACAACACTTTCACCCAGTTCTCCTCTGAATCATTCAGATGTTAATTGGCAAACTTCAGACGGGCCTGTATATGTGCTTTCTTGAGCAGGGTGACCTTGCGGGCGCTGCAGGATTTCAGTCCTTCACGGCGTAGTGTGTTACCAATTGTTTTCTTGGTGACTATGGTCCCAGCTGCCTTGAGATCATTGACAAGATCCTCCCGTGTAGTTCTGGGCTGATTCCTCACCGTTCTCATGATCATTGCAACTCCACGAGGTGAGATCTTGCATGGAGTCCCAGGCCGAGGGAGATTGACAGTTATTTTGTGTTTCTTCCATTTGCAAATAATCACACCAACTGTTGTCACCTTCTCACCAAGCTGCTTGGCGATGGTCTTGTAGCCCATTCCAGCCTTGTGTAGGTCTACAATCTTGTCCCTGACATCCTTGGAGAGCTCTTTGGTCTTGGCCATGGTGGAGAGTTTGGAATCTGATTGATTGATTGGTTCTGTGGACAGGTGTCTTTTATACAGGTAACAAGCTGAGATTAGGAGCACTCCCTTTAAGAGTGTGCTCCTAATCTCAGCCGTTACCTGTATAAAAGACACCTGGGAGCCAGAAATCTTTCTGATTGAGAGGGGTTCAATACGTATTTCCCTCATTAAAATGCAAATCAATTTATAACATTTTTGACATGCGTTTTTCTGGATTTTTTTGTTGTTATTCTGTCTCTCACTGTTCAAATAAACCTACCATTAAAATTATAGACTGATCATTTCTTTGTCAGTGGGCAAACGTACAAAATCTGCAGAGGATCAAATACTTTTTTCCCTCACTGTATATAATATGAAAAATAAAACATTAATATATCTTGATTAAATACAGTGGCTTGCGAAAGTATTCACCCCCCTTGGCATTATTTCCTATTTTGTTGCCTTACAACCTGGGATTAAAATTGATTTTTGGGGGGTTTGTATCATTTGATTTATACAACATGCCTACCACTTTTTTTGTGTGAAACAAACACGAAATAATACACAAAAACAGAACTTGAGCGTGCATAACTATTCACCCACCCCAAAGTCAATACTTTGTAGAGCCACCTTTTGCAGCAATTACAGCTGCAAGTATCTTGGGGTATGTCTCTATAAGCTTGGCACATCTAGCCACTGGGATTTTTGCCAATTCTTCAAGGCAAAACTGCTCCAGCTCCTTCAAGATGGATGGGTTCCGCTGGTGTACAGCAATCTTTAAGTCATACCACAGATTCTCAATTGGATTGAGGTCTGGGCTTTAACTAGGCCATTCCAAGACATTTAAATGTTTCCCCATAACCCTCCCGTTGTTTCCCCTTTAAACAACTCAAGTGTTGCTTTAGCAGTATGCTTAGGGTCATTGTCCTGCTGGAAGGTGAACCTCCGTCCCAGTCTCAAATCTCTGGAAGACTGAAACAGGTTTCCCTCAAGAACTTCCCTGTATTTAGCGCCATCCATCATTCCTTCAATTCTGACCAGTTTCCCAGTCGCTGCCGATGGAAAAACATCCCCACAGCATGATGGTGTTCTCGGGGTGATGAGAGGTGTTGGGTTTGCGCCAGACATAGCGTTTTCCTTGATGGCCAAAAAGCTCAATTTTAGTCTCATCTGACCAGAGTACCTTCTTCCATATGTTTGTGGAGTCTCCCACATGTTTTTTGGCCTACACCAAATGTGTTTGCTTATTTTTTTCTTTAAGCAATGGCTTTTTTCTGGCCACTCTTCCGTAAAGCCCAGCTCTGTGGAGTGTACGGCTTAAAGTGGTCCAATGGACAGATACTCCAGTCTCCGCTGTTGAGCTTTGCAGCTCCTTCAGGGTTGTCTTTGGTCTCTTTGTTGCCTCTGATTAATGCCCTCCTTGGCTGGTCCGTGAGTTTTGGTGGGCAGCATTCTCTTGGCAGGTTTGTTGTGGTGCCATATTCTTTCGAATTTTTGAATAATGCATTTAATGGTGCTCCGTGGGATGTTCAATGTTTCTGATATTTTTTTATAACCCAACCCTGATCTGTACTTCTCCACAACTTTGTCCCTGACCTGTTTGGAGAGCTCCATGGTCTTCATGGTGCCGCTTGATTGGTGGTGCCACTTGCTTAGTGGTGTTGCAGACTCTGGGGCCTTTCAGAACAGGTTTATATATACTGAGATCATGTGGCACGTAGTTTGCACACAAGTGGACTTTAACTAATTATTTGACTTCTGAAGGTAATTGGTTTCACCAGATCTTATTTAGAGGGTTCATAGCAAAGGGGGTGAATACAAATGCACCCACCACTTTTCCGTTATTTAATTTTTAGAATATTTTGAAAGTTTTATTTTTTTCACTTCACCAATTTAAATTACAGGTTGTAATGCAACAAAATAGGAAAAACTCCAAGTGGGATGAATACTTTTGCAAGGCACTGTAGGTATTCAACCCCCTGAGTCAATACATGTTAGAATCACCTTCGGCAACAATTACAGCTCTCTCAAAGAGCTTTCCACACCTGGATTGTGCAACATTTTTTAAATTATTTTTCAAAATTCTTCAAGCTCTGTCAAATCAAATCAAAAATCAAATGTGATTTGCCACATTCGCCTAATACAGCAGGAGTTGACCTTAGTGAAATGCTTACTTACAAGCCCTTAACCAACAATGCAGTTTTAAGAAAATAAAAGTGTTAAGCAAAAAATAAAAATAGCAAATAATTAAAGAGCAGCAGTAAAATAAAATAATAGTAAGGAGGCTATTTACAGGGGGTACCGGTACAGAGTCAATGTGCGGGGGCACCGGTTAGTCGAGGTAATTTAGGTAATATGTACATGTGGGTAGAGTTAAAGTGACTATGCATGGATAAGAGCATCTGCTAAATGACTAAAATGTAAATATAATAATAAACAGAGTAGCAGCAGCGCAAAAGAGGGGGTGGGGGTGTAATACAAATAGTCCGGGTAGCCATGATTAGCTGTTCAGGAGTCTTATGGCTTGGAGGTAGAAGCTGTTGAAGTCTTTTGGACCTAGACTTGGCGCTCCGGTACCACTTTCCGTGCGGTAGCAGAGAGAACAGTCTATGACTAGGGTGGATGGAGTCATTGACAATTTCTAGGGCCTTCTTCAAGACACAGCCTGGTATAGAGGTCCCGGATGGCAGGAAGCTTGGCCCCAGTGATGTACTGGGCCATACGCACTACCCTCTTGCGGTCGGCGGCAGAGCAGTTGCCATATCAGGTGGTGATGCAACCAGTCAGGATGCTCTCGATGGTGCAGCTGTAGAACTTTTTGAGGATCTGAGGACCCATGCCAAATCTTTTCAGTCACCTGAGGGGGAATAGGTTTTGTCGTGCCCTCTTCACAACTGTCTTGGTGTGTTTGGACCATGATATTTTGTTGGTGATGTGGACACCAAGGAACTTGAAGCTCTCAACCAGTTCCAATACAGCCCCGTCGATGAGAATGGGGGCGTGCTCAGTCCTCTTTTTGTTTAGTTTTTTCTGTAGTCCACAATCATCTCCTTTGTCTTGATCATGTTGAGGGAGAGGTTGTTATCCTGGCACCACACAGCCAGGTCTCTGACCTCCTCCCTATAGGCTGTCTCGTCGTTGTCGGTGATCAGGCCTACTTAATGACGGCGTTGGAGTCGTGCCTGGCCATGCAGTCATGGGTGAACAGGGAGTACAGGAGGGGACTGAGCATGCACCCCTGAGGGGCCCCCGTGTTGAGGATCAGCGTGGCAGATGTGTTGTTACCTACCCTTACCACCTGGGGGCGGCCCGTCAGGAAGTCCAGGATCCAGTTGCAGAGGGAGGTGTTTAGTCCCAGGGTCCTTAGCTTAGTGATGAGCTTTGAGGGCACTATAGTGTTGAACGCTGAGCTGTAGTCAATGAATAGCATTCTCACGTAGGTGTTCCTCTTGTCCAGGTGGGAAAGGGCAGTGTGGAGTGCAATAGAGATTGCATCATCTGTGGATCTGTTGGGGCGGTATGCAAATTGGAGTGTGTCTAGGGATTCTGGGATAATGGTGTTAATGTGAGCCATGACCAGCCTTTCAAAGCACTTCATGAATACAGACATGAGTGGTACAGGTCAGTAGTCATTTAGGCAGGTTATTTTAGTGTTCTTGGGCACAGGGATTATGTTGGTCTGCATGAAACATGTTGGTATTACAGACATGTTGAAAATGTCAGTGAAGAAACTTGCCAGTTGGTCAGTGCATGCTCGGAGTACACGTCCTGGTAATCCGTCTGGCCCTGCGGCCTTGTGAATGTTGACCTCCTTAAAAGTCTTAGTCACATCGGCTACGGAGAGCGTGATCACATAGTCATCCGGAACAGCTGATGCTCTCATGCATTTTTCAGTGTTGCTTGCCTCAAAGCGAGCATAGAAGTGATTTAGCTCATCTTGAAGGCTTGTGTCACTGGGCAGCTCGCACCTGTGCTTCCCTTTTGTAGTCTGTAATAGTTTTCAAGCCCTGCCACATCTGACGAGCTAACATTTGAATCTAGTTGGTTAGCTTTAGCTACCTGTTAGGGGTGTAACGATTCGTTTTAACAACGATTCGATTTGTATCATGATTCGTGGTTGTCGATAAGATTCAAGGACGATATTGGTTCATTTAGAACGATACGATCCGAAACGATTCAGTGACTTGAAATCGATTCAGTAACCTTTTAGCCAAAAATTCAACCAGTGTGACTGAAATAAATACCTGGATACTGGACAGTGCAGGTGAAGTTTCCTAGATTCCTGTTTCTTGTAAGGACCGCAATGGTGGCTTGATAATTTCTCGCTCGTCGGCTTCTCTGTCGTCCGCCATGCTATGTTTTGTTGTCTTTGCGCCTTTGCGCTGCTGCTGGCGCGGGGCGATGACGTCACGGATAGGCAGACTGAATCGAGTAATGTTTAAAGCCTTTATCATTAAAAGTGCTAAGAAAAAACATCCATATAAAGTCTGACGTGCTTAAATCCAATGGGTTATTTCCTAGTATCGATACAATCGATTTATTACATTTTGAAACGATGTTAGATTGATATATGTTGTCCAAAAGGCCAACTCGCCAAGCACAGATCGATGTAGTTGGATCATAGGAATATAAATCGATACATCGATGTAGTAGATGGATCGTTACACCCCTAATGCGGATGACTCAACACTATACACGTCAGCTACTACAGCGAGCAAAATCACTGCAACACTTAATAAAGAGTTGCAGTTAGTTTCGGAATGGGTGTCAAGTAATAAGTTAGTCCTAAATATTTCAAAAACTAAAAGCATTGAATTTGGGACAAATCATTCACTAAACAACTAAATATTGTAATAAATAAATGTGGAAATTGAGCAAGTTGAGGTGACTAAACTGCTTGGAGTAACCCTGGATTGTAAACTGTCATGGTCAAAACATGTTGATACAACAGCAGCTAACATGGGAAGAAGTCTGTCCATATTAAAGTGCTGCTCTGCTTTTAATAACACTATCAACAAGGCAGGTCCTACAGGCTCTAGTTTTGTCACACCGGGACTACTGTTCAGTCGTGTGGTCAGGTGCCACAAAGAGGGACCTCAGAAAATTACAATTGGCTCAGAACAGGGCAGCACAGCTGGCCCTTAAATGTACACAGAGCTAACATGAATAATATGCTTGTAAATCTCTCATGGCTCAAAGTGGAAGAGAGATTGCATTCATCACTACTTGTTTTTGTAAGAAGTGTTGACATGCACCAAGCTGTCTGTTTAAACTACTAGCACACAGCTCATACACCCATGCATACCACACAAGACATGCCACCAAAAGGTCTGTTCACAATCCCCAAATGAAGAACAGACTATGGGAGGCGCACAGTACTACATAGAGCCATGGCTACATGGAACTCTATTCCACATTAGGTAACTGATGCAAGCAGTAGAATCAGATTTGAAAAACAGATAGAAATCCACCTTAGTGGGGACTGTGAAGAGACACACACAGGCACATAAGACACTCACTCTACACACACGTACACATGGATGTTGTATTGTAAATATGTGACAGTGGAGTAGTGGCCTGAGGGAACACACTAAATGTATTGGGTAAAGTGTTATGAAATGTAATGTCATGTAACATTTGAAATGGTGTATATAACTGCCTTAATGTTGCTGGACCTCAGGAAGAGTAGCTGCTGCCTTGGCAGCAGCTAATGGGGATCCATAATACATACAAATACCAGGGACAGCACAGGAGAGGAAGCCCCATCCCAGCCACACATTCAAAGACTTTTACAACATCCCGTCCCTGGGCCCCCCACCTATTAACGCAAGACAAAAAGAGGCCCAGAAAAAGAGGAAGCTCGAAGACAGGATCTTAAACCAGCCTCGACTTCCTGCGTTACGGGCACTGAACAAAAGGCCGACCCCAAACGACATTTACATATGTATAGTAGTGATGGGGGGATTTTTTTTTGATAGTTACATATCGGGATATTATTTTTGATGATATCATAATTTTGACAATATCGCAATAGTATTTTTGCACTAGTTGGCTGTACCTGCACCAAAACTCCACAGTATTTCTTCTTAATAGTTTGTTCTCAATCTTCTTTTTAAAATAGGGAGACAATTTGTTTTCAGCAGTTTTATTTCCCTGACTGATCAAAACTCTTTTCTCATGTTCTCTCGTCTCTCTGCAGCAGACATATGGTGAGCGCTATGTTTGGAATGTCGAATTGCAATAACGTCACAGTATCGAATCGTGAGAATCGCAATACATACAGTGCCTTGCAAAAGTATTCATCCCCATTGGCGTTTTTCCTATTTTGTTGCATTACAACCTGTAATTTAAATGGATTTTTATTTGGATTTCATGTAATGGACATACACAAAATAGTCGAAATTGGTGAAGTGAAATGAAAAAAATTACTTGTTTCAATTTAAAAAAAAATTATTATAACAGAAAAGTATGCTAAGAAGCCCCTAAATAACATCTGGTGCAACCAATTACCTTCAGATGTCACATAATTAGTTAAATAAAGTCTACCTGTGTGCAATCTAAGTGTCACATGATCTGTCACATGATCTCAGTATATACACACACACACACACCTGTTCGGAAAGACCCCAGAGTCTGCAACACCACTAAGCAAGGGGCACCACCAAGCAAGCGGCACCACGTTTGGTGTTCGCCAAAAGGCATTTGGGAGACTCCCCAAACATATGGAAGAAGGTGCTCTGGTCAGATGAGACTAAAATTGAGCTTTTTGGCCATCAAGGAAAATGTCTGACGCAAACCCAACACCTCTCATCACCCAGAGAACACAATCCCCACAGTGAAGCATGGTGGTGGCAGCATCATGCTGTGGGGATGTTTTTCCATCGGCAGGGACTGGGAAACTGGTCAGAATTGAAGGAATGATGGATGGGGCTAAATATAGGGAAATTCTTGAGGGAAACCTGTTTCAGTCTTCCAGAGATTTGAGACTGGGACAGAGGTTTACCTTCCAGCAGGACAATGACCCTAAGCATACTGCTAAAGCAACACTCGAGTGGTTTAAGGGGAAACATTTATATGGCTTACAATGGCCTATTCAAAGCCCAGACCTCAATCCAATTGAGAATATGTGGTATGACTTAAAGTTTGCTGTACACCAGCGGAACCCATCCAACTTGAAGGAGCTGGAGCAGTTTTGCCTTGAAGAATGGGCAAAAATCCCAGTGGCTAGATGTGCCAAGCTTATAGAGACATACCACAAGAGACTTGCAGATGTAATTGCTGCAAAAGGTGGCTCTACAAAGTATTGACTTTGGGGTGGGTGAATAGTTATGCACACTCAAGTTCTGTTTTTTTGTCTTATTTCTTGTTTGTTTCACAGAAAAAATATATTTTTCATCTTCAAAGTGGTAGGCATGTTGTGTAAATCAAATGATACAAACTACCAAAAAAACTATTTTAATTCCAGGTTGTAAGGCAACAAAATAAGAAAAATGCCAAGGGGAGAGAATACTTTCGCAAGCCACTGCATTGTATCGGTACCAAAGTAATAATATCGTATTGTGAGGTCCCTGGCAATTCCTAGCCCTAATGTAAAGTGATAAGCCCACTCGCCACTGGCGGTGTGGAAAAATAAGTGACCATCGACTGCATGCAAATGTCCGCCTGGCTGCGCGCTCAACAGGGCATTGACGTTCTGCCAGGGTTCGATACACCACTCATGCCAGGGTTCGATACACCACTCAGGCCCAGAGAGAGGGCCAGACAGCGGAGTCACGGTCAGCCACGGTTCCATAGTCTCTGTTTCGGGAGGACTTTAAATAAACATAGGAACAGGAGATAAGATCTAACCGACGTGATAATGCAGGGCTTGTTCTCTTCCACGGTCCTAGGATTGGCATTCCGAGGCCAGCGATACCACAGACTTTAAGCTGGTCATTGTACTGTGCCCTAAGGCACATTAGAGGGTGATGAGAGATTACATTTAAATAGTTTTTATTGAATGCATGTATGTATGACATTGGGTTTATTGATCGCCCCGGTCCGCAGGGTGACCGTGATGCAGAGCAGATACAGGCTGGCTGATACAGCAGGGGCATTTGCCCTCCATATTCAGTGATCAGGACAGTGATTTTCGCCCCACTCCGGGCACTTTGCGACATTGACTCATCATGCTAGCTATCGGATGGGCACGTTCGTTGGCCAGCATTATCGAGTTGCAGAACAAAGCGCTACCATCCCACGATCATTCATTTAATTTGCCTTAAACTTACATTCTGCCCTTTAATCATCAATGTACATAGTGACTGTTTGTGAAGTTATGCTGCTATAGCTACTACCGAACAATGCAGAATGACTTTGCAAATGTTCTACTTGTAAGATCGATAATTTTTTCAACAAAGTAATGGATAATGTATTAAGCAATGGATGAGAGTCATAAAATTAGATTAAGCTAGATGTGGTCTATACTCACTCCATGCGTCACTTGCAGCAGTTTGCACTCTGTACATGTCTCTAGAGAAAAGGTGAAGAGGGGAGCATCTCCTCATCCTCACACCACACTTTTCCTTGGGGTCTCTTGCCTTCTTCCTCAGCATTCTGAGCTCCTCACTCAAGGACAACCCCCATCCCGTCACCTCTCATTCGTCTTGGCAACCACTGTGCTGACTGAAGTAGCACTGAGCTGCACTCATCCACTTAAAACAGAAGAGCCTACTGAGTGTTTTTGTATTATCTGATGGGAAAGCGGATTCTCTCGGGAAGCTCTGACACTATCACACAAAACGTAATCCTCCCTTTGTGTTTTGGGTATACAGAGATTAAACAGCTGCAGGGAGGGATTAAAACTATGGGGGGAACGGCACCATCTACTCTAGCATGTCTGGTAGGTAAACTGAGGTCTATTGGAGGCATGGTTCCATTACAATGGGTATATAAATAGGTGTATAAATTATACAAGAGCACTGGCATGTACCCCAGCATATGACAGGGTTGGGTTGTCTGGATAGGAGGGGAGACTCAGCATTTGCGTCGCCAAGGCCATCTGTCAACAGGGGCTCCCTGCTTGCATCCCCTAACAATGACTCGGCAGCCTCGATGGGGTCTGGTGGTGGCAAGTACACTGGGCTATTGAAGGAGGAGATGGGAGATTCTAGGAAATTAAAAAAGGGACGGTATTGTTGGTTGGCTCGGGTGTTGTCAACGCCCCTCTGTGGGGGACCAGGGAGGCGCTGCCAGGGGCCAGGTGAGAGGGGGCATGTGGGGACTAGGTGTGGACAAGCATAGGGAGGGTGGGATGAACAGCACACTTATTGAGCTATAAGAGTCTCTACTATTGCCTCAATAGGTATGTCTAGTCAGAGTGCTGTAAGTAACCAACCTCTAAAACAAAGGAGCTCGCCTCAGCTATGGTGATAGTAGTGAAATTGGAATTTGGCAGTCACCAGCTCACACGGAAGACATCCTCAAAAAAAGCAGACAAACTAAAAAGCTTGGTTTCAACACAGGAGGAAGAGATCAGGAAACCAACAAACAATATCCATAGCGTTCCACCATTAGGTCATGGCACAAACAATAAATGAGCTCCTTGTGAGGGGCAAGGCCCAGAGCCTTAGGAAGTGAGTCATGCATCCCATCTCACTCTCATCCCATCTAACTCTCAGCTCCCTCGGTCTCTTTGTTAGTCAGCAGCCCTCAGGGTGTCTCGGTTTCGGAGAGGCTCATGTCAACAACCTATTGTTCAGAATAAAATCTGATCTTGAGTGTTGGCTAGGTCATCCTAGTCTGGGACACTTGATTCTTCTGACTTCACTACAGCAGCATTGCATTACTCAGCCTTCCAGTGAGTCTAAAAAGTCACTACATTCTATAGGGATTTTACAAAGCTGGTAAAGAATTCACACATCTAAAGCACATGGCCTTTTCCTCTAATCACTTTTTGCATGCTAATGACTAGAGCTGGAAAACTTACCAGACTAAAGGCTGGTTTATACTATGTCTATCGACATGTCTGTATACAGTTGTCGCAGTGACATCAAGAACATTCTATTGTTGTCCGACATCAAAGTTGTCGTTGTTGTTATGAAAAAGTATAAAAACTAAAACGACAGGCTGCATGACATCAGCAGCTTGGTGGTCCAAAATAGCATAACTGGTGTATTTTAATACCAATAAACCCATCCGTTTAAAAATGAATTTAGTATATGTCAATCTAGCAAACCAGCAAACTAAAAGCAACTTTCTAAACTTTGTTTTGATTTGTTTCTAGCTTGTTAGCTAGCTAGCTAACGTTAAGTTAGCTGGATTGCCAGTTCAAATAATGTCCATTATCATATAGCTGACGTCTTAACTTTAGCTAATTTGTATTCATTATTACAGGAAAATAAACTCGCAACAACCTGAAAATGTTAGAACTTGGACACTGTCTCATTGGCCTAACGTTATATCCTAAATTGACTTTGGTGCAGGTCATGTTGTTCTTCACATTACCGTATCTGGTAAACACAAACAATGTCAAATAAAATCCAAGTTTATTTGTTACATGCACATGTTACAAAAAGGTGTAAATGGTACAGTGAAATGGTTACTTGCATAGTGGAGTATTTTGTTTAGACATGTACAGAGGCTTGCGAAAGTATTCTACCCCTTGGCATTTTTCCTATTTTGTTGCCTTACAACCTAGAATTAAAATGGATTTTTGGGGTGTTGTATCATTTGATTTACACAACATGCCTACCACTTTGAAGACACAAAATATTTTTTATCGTGAAACAAACAAGAAATAAGACCAAAAAAAAGAACTTGAGCGTGCATAACTATTCACCCCCCAAAGTCAACACTGTGTAAAGCCACCTTTTGCAGCAATTACATCTGCAAGTCTCTTGGGGTAGGTCTCTATAAGCTTGGCACATCTAGCCACTTGGATTTTTTCCCATTCTTCTTAAACCACTCGAGTGTTGCTTTAGCAGTATGCTTAGGGTCATTGTCCTGCTGGAAGGTGAACCTCAGTCCCAGTCTCAAATCTCTGGAAGACTGAAACAGGTTTCCCTCAAGAATTTCCCTGTATTTACCGCCATCCTTCAATTCTAACCAGTTTCCCAGTCCTTGGCAATAAAAAACATCCCCACAGCATGACGCTGCCACCACCATGCTTCACTGTAGGGATGGTGTTCTCAGGGTGATGAGGTGTTGGGTTTGCGCCAGACACAGCATTTTCCTTGATGGCCAAAAAGGTCAATTTTAATCTCATCTGACCAGAGCACCTTCTTCCATATGTTTGGGGAGTCTCCCACATGCCTTTTGGCGAACACCAAACGTGTTTGCTTATTTTTTTCTTTAAGCAATGGCTTTTTTTCTGGCCACTCTTCCGTAAAGCCCAGCTCTGGAGTGTACGGCTTAAAGTGGTCGTATGGACAGATACTCCAATCTCCGCTGAAGAGCTTTGCAGCTCCTTCAGGGTTATCTTTGGTCTCTTTGTTGCTTCTCTGATTAATGCCCTACTTGCCTGGTCCGTGAGTTTTGGTGGGCGGCCCTCTCTTGGCAGGTTTGTTGTGGTGCCATATTCTTTAAATTTTTTAATAATGGATTTAATGGTGCTCCGTGGGATGTTCAAAGTTTCTGATATTTTTTTTATAACCCATCTGTACTTCTCCACAACTTTGTCCCTGACCTGTTTGGAGAGCTCCTTGGTCTTCATGGTACCCCTTGCTTAGTGATGTCGCTGACTCTGGGGCCTTTCAGAACAGGTGTGTATTTATACAATGAGATCATGTGACAGATCATGTGACACTTAAAGTCCACCTGTGTGCAATCTAACTAATTATGTGACTTCTGAAGGTAATTGGTTGCACCAGATCTTATTTAGGGGCTTCATAGCAAAGGGGGTGAATTCATTTGCACGCACTACTTTTCTGTTATTTCTTTTTATTTTTTTCATTTCACTTCACCAATTTGGACTATTTTGTGTATGTCCATTACATGAAATCCAAATAAAAATCCATTTAAATTACAGGTTGTAATGCAACAAAATAGGAAAAACGCCAAGGGGGATGAACACTTTTGCAAGGCACTGTAGCAAGCTAGCTAGCTAAACAACTGACCATAATCCCAACTCATAACGTTACCACCCTGCATGAATCTACAGGTAGTAGGGGTGTAACGATCCATCTACTACATCGATGTATCGATTTATATTCCTATGATCCAACTACATCGATCTGTGCTCGGCGAGTTGGCCTTTTGGACAACATATATCAATCTAACATTGTTTTAAAATGTAATAAATCGATTGTATCGATACTAGGAAATAACCCATTGGATTTAAGCACGTCAGACTTTATATGGATGTTTTTTCTTAGCACTTTTAATGATAAAGGCTTTAAACATTACTCGATTCAGTCTGCCTATCCGTGACGTCATCGCCCGCGCCAGCAGCAGCGCAAAGGCGCAAAGACAACAAAACATAGCATGGCGGACGACAGAGGAGAAGCCGACGAGCGAGAAATTATCAAGCCACCATTGCGGTCCTTACAAGAAACAGGAATCTAGGAAACTTCACCTGCACTGTCCAGTATCCAGGTATTTATTTCAGTCACACTGGTTGAATTTTTGGCTAAAAGGTTACTGAATCGATTTCAAGTCACTGAATCGTTTCGGATCGTATCGTTCTAAATGAACCAATATCGTCCTTGAATCGTATCGACAACCACGAATCGTGATACAAATCGAATCGTTGTTAAAACGAATCGTTACACCCCTACTTTCTAGTAGTCTTAGATTGGAGATATGGCAAATAGGAGTAGCAATATCATCCGCTATTATCCTCAGTCATTTTCCATCCACATTTTCAGACCCCGGTGGCTTGTCATTGTTGATAGACAACAATATTTTTAAAATTTCTTCCACATTCACTTTAATGAATTCAAAATTACATTGCTTGTCTTTCATAATTTGATCAGTTATACTTGGATTTGTAGTGTCAGCGTTTGTTGCTGGCATGTCATGCCTAAGTTTGGTAATCTTGCCAATGAAAATATAATTAAAGTAATTGGCAATATCAGTTGGTTTTGTGATGAATGAGCCATCTGATTCAATGAATGATGGAGCTGAGTTTGCCTTTTTGCCCAAAATGTCATTTTAAGGTGCTCCAAAGCTTTTTTCTGTCATTCTTTGTAATTTATTTTTGTTTCATAGTATAGTAGTTTCTTATTTTTATTCAGTTTAATCACATGATTTCTCAATTTGCAGTACATTTGCCAATCGGTTGTACAGCCAGACTTATTTGCCATTCCTTTTGCCTCATCCCTCTCAACAATAACATTTTTCAATTCCTCATCAATCCACGGGGATTTAACAGTTTTTACAGTCATTTTCTTAATGGGTGCATTCTTATTAGTAACTGGAATAAGCAATTTCATAAATGTGTCAAGTGCAGCGTCTGGTTGCTCCTCATTACACACCACAGACCAACAAATATTCAACATAGGAATCACTACAAAACTTATTGTATGACCTCTTATTAGGCCCAGCATTTGGCACTTTGGTTTTCCTAGATATGGCTACTATATTGTGATCAATACATCCGATGGATTTGGATACTGCTTTAAAGCACATTTTTGCAGCAGATTATTTAATTCCTGTGCTGTTTTTAACTACACTGGTAGGTTGACTGATAACCAGAACCAGGTTGCAGGCACTAGTTACAGTTTGAAGCTTTTTCTTGAGTGGACAGCTTGATGAATGCCAGTCCAATATTTTAAATCACCCAGAAAATATACCTCTCTTTTGATATCACATACATTATCAAGCATTTCACACATGTTATCCTGCTATTGACTGTTAGCACTTGGTGGTCTATAGCAGATTCCCACCAGAATTGGCTTTAGGTGAGGCAGATGAACCTGTAGCCATATTACTTCAACAGTATTTAACATAAGATCCTCCCTAAGCTTTACAGGAATGTGGTTCTGAATATAAAGGGAAACACCTCCACCTTTTGGCATTTCTGTCTTTTCTGTAGATGTTATAATCATGTATTGCTACCACTGTATCATCAAAGGTATTATCTAAGTGAGTTTCAGAGATTGTCAGAATATGAATGGCATCTGTTACTAGCAAATTATTGATTTCATGAACCTTGTTTCTTAAGCTACATATGTTAACGTGGGCTATTTGTAGCACTTTTCTGGGATGCTTGATTGTTTTCATTGCTTTACTGAGAAGCTTAGCAGAAGTAGACATGCTCATGTTATTTCTGTTAGTGCAGGGTGAGCTGCACAGTGGACTTCCTACTAGGTCACACCGCCTCAGTGCTAACAGTATAACTCTGGTTCATAGGCACATAATTACTTCATTCAATAGCTGTAGGATCAGCAGAGGCATTCAGGGCATTTAGAGGGAAATAAATTAATTAAGTCTTCCAATGCCCCTGGGATAATGTACATTTGCTGAAGCATTATGACAATTTAGCGACACAATGGTAGGGATTAACTGAGCTGGGCTTGAGTCATTGATAATACATTGTCTCAATGCAGCCTTATAATGGTAATGCAGCCTCTGCTGGAACGTTCGATGCCACGATGGGTATTATGGGAGGGTATTATGGGGTGTTTGTTGGTGTCAAGCAGAGACCCAATCAGTTCTTTAAAATCTATATTCAGCTGTTCTGAGCTGCCCTTCATAATGTCATTGAATCCCACATGAACTATGATCGACTCAATTTCCTGATGCATGTTTTAAAATGTTTGGGATCAGGTTATTGATGTCCGGTACTCGTGCTCCTGGATAGCACAATGTTTTTGCTCCAGGGGGTGAGACATTTCTCACCATTGAACTGCCCAATACAATGGCCGGAGAAGGGGATGGAGAAATCCGCCCATTCCTACCCCTCACACAATTCGTTGACCCTTTCACGGGCCCACGAGAAGCAGGATAGCATACGCCCGCTACTCCCGGCGATAGGTCCAGATCTCCCGCAGCAGCCAGTGCCCCAGTGCCTCCCTGGAGTCAGGGACACTCCAGTCCGCTTAGCAGCTGATTGGAGCAATCCTCTTGATGTTCTCTGTCTACTCCACTACAAGATGGAGGAGGAGAAGCAGATGGAGATGGCTTCCTTGGCAGGCAAGTTCCAGGTAGCACAGGCTTTTTGGATAGGGACAGATGACAAGGCGGGGATACATCCATCAGGCCCGAGCGGCGACCAGCCACAGGAGTTGAGAACGAGAGAGTTCCAATTTGTGTTATCCCCATAAGTGCGCGCATAATTGAAATTTGCTAGCTAAGGATTGCCAGCTCATTCCTTTAATCCTCCGCAAGCAAACAATTGCCTCATTGGAACTCCGGATTGTCAATATTGTCCTGGACAAGCGCTTCTACAGCTCTGGAAACGTTTGTTAGCTATTCCAGGGGAAGTGGGCTCCATTGCAACCTTGCTAGCTAGCTGGCTAGTTGGTAGCAGGTGTTGACACAAACACTTATGAATAAAACTTTTGAAAAAACTGGCCCGAAACAGTAGCTCGATGCGCAGGATTTATCCGAGTTCGTGAGTGGTCGGGGGTGGGGTGCAGGCTATGAGCGTCCTGGGACACATAGCTGGAACAGGTTGGGTTGTGGGCCCTGAGAGACCCACCCGGTGGGACAGCTACCCACGTCACGGTATTGTCTCTGCACAGGAGGGATGCTTCCTGTGTTTGACCTTCTCCAGCTGATACGAGGACAGATTAATCAGTGTCTGTGTGTGAGAGAATACATGTTCTGTCAGATAAAGATACAAATCTGGTAGATTGTTTATAGAAATGAATAAACATGGGTGAACAACAGTTTAATTCAGAGATATTGTTATTCAGATGTCTTTCTCCATTGTGTATGCTGACCATAGCGGTCTGTCTCGTTTTGTTTACAGGAACCATTTGAGGATGGCTTCGCCAACGGGGATGAGCTGACACCGGCCGAGGAGGCCGCAGCCAAGGAGGCGGCCGAGCCTAAGGGAGCGGTCAAGTTCGGATGGATCAAAGGGGTGCTGGTGAGTGGTCAACCGACAGACTCTGTTGGACCTTTTGGATCTCCTGAGAGCTTTGTCCTCCTGGTTACCTTTTGTAATGTGACACAATGTGACGTTTCCCCATCAACATCCCTCTATTTCGATCTCCATCTCCCCCTCCCTTTAAATGTCTACACTTTCTGCCTTTTCTCTGTGACCCCTGCCTCTACCATTGCTACTGCATCATAAGCACTTCTCTTTTTAGTTCTGACATTGTAGGGAATGCAGTGTCCTCAAGTTATTCTTGAACACAATGTTCAATGGCATAGATGTAAATCCTGACTGTACGTGCATTTCAAGTCAGGATTTTGACCATAGTATATTTTTCTGCCCTCTCATTCAAAGTACAGAGAAATTCATTCAGGACCCCACAATCAAGCAAGGCCTCTTCAGTATTAAGTTCCCAGGTGGTAACTACGAATTATTTGGATTTCAGATATCAATATGCACATATCATTCGACTTAAGATTCCCTTGGCTGTCTAAGCGTATTTTATCAGATCCTATAGCAGTCAAAGAGGAACCTCAATAATTGAGATGTATGTGTGTGAGTCGATCACACTCTACTCAAGATTCTGTGCTACTAGCAAGAATTGCTTTGGTGATTAATCCTTCGAGGTCTGTACAGGCCATAGAATGTTTCTGAGAGTCTAGTGTAAGAATCTGGCAGGGTTGTATGAATTTGTCACACATTACATAAAGTATCCAAAATGTTAAGTATTTTTAACTACATTCATGACAACTAGTAGAAACAGTTTATTTAAAGCCATTTCCACTTTGTTTGAAGTTCTGACAGATGATGTGCAGCACACTTAGTTCTTTCTCAGAAAATCTGTTTCTTGTTACCCAGCTTGTATTTTGACATGTAAAAGCCTTCCTTCCTCTCCTTCCTCATCATCTGTGCTCTCTCACCCATCTGACTGTTTTAATAGCAGCAGGGCTGTGACGGTCATGGAATTTTGGATGACTGTTATTGGCCAGCCAAATGACCGCAGTCACTGTAATAGCCGTTAGAATAGCATGTGCTGCCATAGAAATAAAAAGAATAGAACGGGTTTCCCCATTCAAGTCAATGATGGCATAATGGGTGGACTGGCGGCCATTGCGAGTGTACCCATAGAAGCAAAGCAGGAAGTGTACCCATCAATTTGTGCTGCATTGTCTCATCAGATGGCGATGCTCATCCTGCAACCAATTTGTCTTGTAGGACGCAGAACTCGTATTCAAATTTAAATATTGAGCATCCAGCATTAAAAAATGAAAACATTAGTTCCTAAAAAGAAATGTATATCACTGCGCTCTCGTATGACTCTCCATTAAATAGGCAGAATAACGTGCTAGCTAAATTATTACAAACGTTGTGACAGGTAATAGTTTGTAATTGTGAGAAAATAAAAACAAACCAGATGGCTATCTCCTGCACAAATTCTGTGCAAGGACGTTGGTCGCCAGTGCAGTGACTTGATCCGCTGTGTAGCCAACTGTTGTAGCTAGCTAGCTTACTGACATAGCTAGCTAGCTAGTCAGCTAGCTCTTCCTTCACTGACATAAAAAGCTTGCTTAGCCTGTTTAAATTACCCTGAAGTTGTAGACATGCAGCCCCACAATTAAGAGTAACTGACTGTTATCAGAAATTGGTCTGTAGATCAGCATGTTTCTCCGCGATAGTATTGTTGGGTCAGCTGAGCACAGCAGCTGACTCGGGAAGCTACTGCAATGACTTGTGGTAGAAGAACAGCTGCTTCATGAAACATCATAATGTAAGCATTATCACTACTAGCTGCAGTAGCTTGATAGCTAGCATTTGTTGGAAGATTTAGCATTGTGTGTGCAGCACTAAGTAGGTAGCTGGTTGGTTAGCAGCATTGTTTCAGTCAAAGAAGATTTCAGTGACTGGCTCCACTGTTGCCAACAAATATGCTAGCTTTCGTGCCCATAGTAAAATTTCAGAAGTACTGCTCATTGAAGCACAATATTCCTTAGCTAGATGTAAAATGGGGTGACTCAGACTTCCACACCAAAAAAAAAAAAACATTTTATTGTTTCAGCTTAAATTATTTCAGGCAGTTCTGAAGCAGAAATGGGGTTCAGCAGATGATGTCACCTAGGTAATATTTTTCAATGTTGTGGCAGCCCATTGTAGCCGGACTATGTTTGATCCAAATCAAATCAAATTTTATTGGCCACATGCGCTGAATACAACAGGTGTAGACATTACAGTGAAATGCTTACTTACAGCCCTTAACCAACAATGCATTTATTTTTTAAATTAAAAAGTAAATTAAAACAACAAAGTGTTGAGAAAAAAAGAGCAGAAGTAAAATAAAATAACAGTAGGGGGGTACCAGTGCAGAGTCAATGTGTGGGGGCACCGGCTAGTTGAGGTAGTTGAGGTAATATGTACATGTGGGTAGAGTTAAAGTGACTATGCATAAATAATTAACAGAGTAGTAGCAGCGTAAAAAGATGGGGTGGGGGTGGGGGGGCAGTGCAAATAGTCCGGGTAGCCATGATTAGCTGTTCAGGAGTCTTATGGGTTGGGGGTAGAAGCTGTTGAGAAGTCTTTTGGACCTAGACTTGGCACTCCAGTACCGCTTGCCATGCGGTAGCAGAGAGAACAGTCTATGACTAGGGTGGCTGGAGTCTGACAATTTTCAGGACCTTCCTCTGACACCGCCTGGTATAGAGGTCCAGGATGGCAGGAAGCTTGGCCGTACGCACTACCCTCTGTAGTGCCTTGCGGTCGGAGGCCGAGCAGTTGCCATATCAGGCTGTGATGCAACCAGTCAGGATGCTCTCGATGGTGCAGCTGTATAACTTTTTGAGTATCTGAGGACCCATGCCAAATCTTTTCAGTCTACTGGGGGGGAATAGGCTTTGTTGTGCCCTCTTCACGACTGTCTTGGTGTGTTTGGACCACGATAGTTTGTTGGTGATGTGGACACCAAGGAACTTGAAGCTCTCAACCTGTTCCACTACAGCCCTGTCGATGAGAATGGGGGCGTGCTCAGTCCTCTTTTTTTTCCCCTGTAGTCCACAATCTTCTCCTTTGTCTTGGTCACATTGAGGGAGAAGTTGTTATCCTGGCACCACACGGCCAGGTCTCTGACCACCTCCCTATAGGTTGTCTCATCGTTGTCGGTGATCAGGCCTACCACTGTTGTGTCGTCGGCAAACTTAATGATGGTGTTGGAATCGTGCCTGGCCATGCAGTCATGGGTGAACAGGGAGTACAGGAGGGGACTGAGCACGCACCCCTGAGGGGCCCCGTGTTGAGGATCAGTGTGGGAGATGTGTTGTTACGTACCTGGGGGCGGCCCGTCAGGAAGTCGAGGATCCAGTTGCAGAGGGAGGTGTTTAGTCCCAGGATCCTTAGCTTAGTGATGAGCTTTGAGGGCACTATGGTGTTGAATGCTGAGCTGTAGTCAATGAATAGCATTATCACGTAGGTGTTCCTCTTGTCCAGGTGGGAAAGGGCAGTGTGGAATGCAATAGAGATTGCATCATCTGTGGATCTGTTGGGGCGGTATTCAAATTGGAGTGGGTCTAAGGTTTCTGGGATAATGGTGTTGATGTGAGCCATGACCAGCCTTTCAGAGCACTTCATGGCTACAGATGTCAGTGCTACGGGTCGGTATTCACTTAGGCAGGTTATCTTAGTGTCCTTGGGCACGGGGACTATGGTGGTCTGCTTGAAACATGTTGGTATTACAGACTCCGTCAGGGACATGTTCAAAATGTCAGCACATGCTCGGAGTACTCATCCTGGTAATCCGTCTGGCCCTGCGGCCTTGTGAATGTTGACCTGCTTAAAAGTCTTACTCACATTAGCTACAGAGAGCGTGATCACATAGTCATCCGGAACAGCTGGTGCTCTCATGCATGCTTCAGTGTTGCTTGCCTCAAAGCGAGCATAGAAGTTGTTTAGCTCGTCTGGAAGTCTTGTGTCACTGGGCAGCTCTCGGCTGTGCTTCCCTTTGTAGTCTGTAATAGTTTTCATGCCCTGCCACATCCGACGAGCGTCAGAGCCGTTGTAGTACGATTCAATCTTAGTCCTGTACTGACTCTTTGCCTGTTTGATGGTTCGTCAGAGGGCATAGTGGGATTTCTTATAAGCGTCCGGGTTAGAGTCCCGCTCCTTGAAAGCGGCAGCTCTACCCTTTAGCTCAGTGCGGATGTTGCCTGTAATCCATGGCTTCTGGTTGGGGTATGTACGTACGGTCACTGTGGGGACGACGTCATCGATGCACTTATTGATGAAGCCAGTGACTGATGTGGTGTACTCCTCAATGCTATCTGAAGAATCCCGGAACATGTTCCAGTCTGTGCTAGCAAAACAGTCCTGTAGCTTAGCATCTGCGTCATCTGACCACTTTTTTGTTAACCGAGTCACTGGTGCTTCCTGCTTTAGTTTTTGCTTATAAGCAGGAATCAGGAGGATAGAGTTATGGTCAGATTTGCCAAATGGAGGGCGAGGGAGAGCTTTGTATGCGTCTCTGTGTGTGGAGTAAAGGTGGTCTAGAGTTTTTTTTTTTTTTTCCTCTGGTTGCACATTTAACATGCAGGTAGAAATTAGGTTTACAGATTTAAATTTCCCTGCATTAAAGTCCCCGGCCACTAGGAGCTCTGCCTCTGGATGAGCGTTTTCCTGTTCACTTATGGCCTTATACAGCTCATTTAGTGCAATCTTAATGCCAGCATTGGTTTGTGGTGGTAAATAGACAGCTATGAAAAATATAGATAAACTCTCTTGGTAAATAGGGTGGTCTACAGCTTATCATAAGATACTCTAACCTTGAGACTTCCTTAGTATTTTATTTTGTGCACCAGCTGTTGTTTACAAATATACACAGACTGCTACCCCTTGTCTTACCGGAGTCTGCCGTTCTATCCTGCCAATGTAGCGTATAGCCCGCTAGCTGTATGTTGTCCATGTCGTTGTTCAGCCATGACTCGGTGAAACATAATATATTACAGTTTTTAATGTCCCGTTGGTAGGATAACCGTAATCTTAGGTCATCTATCCCATTATCCTTTGCGAGGTACGAGACAGATCAGTGCAGGTGGAATCGACGCGCTATCTGATGTAAGACAGTGTATGTGCTATGATTTGTTGATTCAACTCAACTGACAGGACAAAAAATACATTCCATTGCATGAGCCACATCAGTTAACATAATTTGAATGAACATTTTACATTGCCATGGAAATTATTGCGTCACAATACCAGGCAGCCACTGCGAGTGTACCCATGAGTTTACCAGTCAAATTGCCAGGGTTAGAAGTTCCAAGCACATTCTATTCATTATATTTCTATGTGTGCTGCTGCTACAGGGAAGAGGGGGTGTTGCCTAGGCAACCGAAGACTCGTTTGCTACAACACCTTAATTGTTTCAGCAAGGAGCAACAAAGTTTCATCAATTTAGGAGTCCATGTTACTGCAAAAACGAACTCAACCATACGAATGCCCGGCTGTCCTGTCTTCAGTCAGCAGTTTGTTCCACAATTTAAAAAATTAATACAATTACGGTTATGACTGTTATTTTACTTTCATGACAATCTTCATCCATAACTGTCGGTTACAAGGTAATTGTGCCAGCCCTACATTTATTCTTTATTCCACATTCTGACTAGAGAAAAGATTCCTGGTGGGTATGATACTAATCAATGAGTTTATGATACTACTCAATGACAAGATATTTGCACTGAAATTGATAAAATGTGGTAGATACTGATGAATTTTCTTAGAGGTTGACAGTGATTTGATTTTAGATTAGGCTGGTTATTAAATGTTCAATTTTCCTTACATCAGCCTTGGCCAGGTTTTCAAATGTTATCTTTTAAAGACAAGGGCTAGTCGGGCAGCCAACATTTCTTTTCACGTCATAGCAAAATTGTATATTCTGTATTTCATTGTTGTCCAAAGAGTTTTCCAATTTATATTAGGACTTAAATCACTGTTTGAACCTTTCTTCTAACCTTAAGTTGCAATCTTGGTGCTCGTAGCAATTTTTAAGACAAGTCGGTGAAACTGCTACTTTCACTACGTTTGGAATTGTGCCATTAACATTCATTCAGGCCAAATTGTGATTGAATCCTGCATCAGGTCTTGGACATCTAGTGGATTCCCACCAGCAATGTTCCAAGGCCAGGTTATTGGAAAGCACTTTGTTGGGTGAAGTGTTCCCATTACCAGACATGCATCCTAACTGCCACCCCTTCCTTTGTGCAGGTGCGCTGCATGTTGAACATTTGGGGCGTGATGCTCTTCATCCGCATGTCATGGATCGTGGGCCAGGCGGGAATTGGTAAGACTACACCATGGAGTAGATCTTGGAGTTCATGTGAATTACTGTTTTAATTCACACACAACGTCACCCCGAACCCCCAGCCAACCGACCAAACCACCCCTCTTTCTCCCATCACCTTTCGACCATTTTACCATCCAGATGCGAAATGCTGCCTCACGGCAACCCATGCAGGCAACTGTCACGCACTAGCTTGTTTTTGTAGCGGTGCCCGCTACGATTCACAGGCCATCTAACCCTAACCCATGTGTGAATACCAGGAGAGGTAGAGCGAGTGAGAGAGAAAGAGGCTCAACAAGCAAGTTAGCTGCTTATTGATGCTCATTATTGCAGTTATTTGCCTCCTAGGTGTTTGTAGAAAATGTTAATGCTGATTTTGTTTTGTCGCTAGATAATCATGTCCTCCATTTTCTTTCAGTTCTCTCCTGTGTGATCGTTCTCATGGCAACAGTTGTGACCACCATCACCGGCCTTTCGACCTCAGCGATTGCGACCAACGGCTTTGTACGAGGAGGTATGAACCTTTGCATCTTTAAAGGTCCAATGCAGCCATTTTTATCTTAATATCAAATCGTTTCTGGGTAACAATTAAGTACCTTACTGTGATTGTTTTCAATTAAAATGGTCAAAAAGAAACATGGCTTTTAACAAAGAGCAATTTCCTAAGCAAGACTTTTGCTTGAAATGTCTGGGAGTGGTCTGAGTGGTGAGGGGAGAACTTTTCGTGAGTGTGGACGTTTACGTTTTTTTTCTTGCCCAGAGTGAGGCTTTTATTAGCAAACGTGAAGATAAGCCGGCGACTGTAAAAGTATTTACAAAAACAAACAGGACGATGAACAAAAAGGTAGGCCTAATAAACTCAAAAGAAAACCCAGGCTCCAATCATGCCTGTAAACCCTGCAGCATGCCAACCTGTTACCTGTCTATTCAGTTCATAAACATATGTATTCATACCAGCACACATATTAATAAATGTGCTTCTCATGAATCATTAACCGTTTACAATGTCTGGTTATTTATAATAAGGCTTTAGATTAGGTGACGGAGGACATAAGGATGATCATCAGTGTTTTTGTAAAATGTTCAGTGGAAAATGTTTGACACATTTTAAAGTGAAAAATCTGAGTCTTGGCATCAACCTGTTATCGTGGAATTGCCCTTTACCGTTTTTACCAGCGCTGTCTGATCTTGGCACTTCCAAACACTAGACTAGACTATTGGTGCATAGAAATGAGCCTCTCACATCAATAGATTTAATACTGTAGAAAAAAATTAATCATTCAAGAGATGGCTCTCCCAACAGTCTGCTTAGTGCTCAGTTTTGCATTCATAATTCCACATTCATATATTTATCATGATACATGACTGATGAAAGTTGTGCAAGGTCGCTTCATGCTGATTTTTATTTACAGTGTGGTTTTGTTCTTACCTTTTCTTGGCATGTTTGGATGAATGGGGCTGAGGGCTCCCACGCTAGTCTTATTTAGGCTAACCTTTAACTTTTCTCTGGAATCCATTCAAACGTGCATCCCGCAGAGCAGTGGCCGGCTCACGTGACATTTGCTTAGTCTCCTGTGTTTGGATATGGAATTAGGTTTCTTGTACAGGTGTGATTTTTAGCAGCTGGACTTGGCTATCATTATTACCATCATGCACGGAACTGAAGATGTATTATCGGTTGAGGGCCTCAATGAGATGTTCCCTGATTAATTTGGAGTCGAATGAAGGAGGGGGAAAACACTGTCCACACATTGGTCCCAGTTGTCGCAGCATGAGGGGAAATTCAATATTGTGTTTCTAAATTCACAGCAGTTCTCCCTCAAGTCACTGAAAGAGACCAGTGCTGGCAGGGAGGTCTGAAATGGATGTTAGGACACTCTCCACATGGGCGAGGGCAAGGGAAAACAAAATATTTAGTTTAAAATGTCCTGGTGATGAAATCATATTGTAGTAAATGATATTTGTGTTTTCTGCAGGGTACTCCTCCTGGAGACTGCATATTCGATTCATTCTCGTAAGGTTTCACACTACCACAGCCAGATTGTTTTCGACTACAGGCGGCAAGAGAGGCTCCATATAGTGGCTATTGTTTTGTCTAGAACAGCACAGTAACCAAAGCATGCACACTATCTAGTTTCAACATCCGCTCCTCCATGAATTGATTTTCTTTCGAAGTGGGCTAATCCATTACCCTTCGGTAGAATGCTAAAACTTTTCACAAAGGCTAAAACCTTTTTTTGCCCCTTGGTAATATTACATTTACATTTAAGTCATTTAGCAGACGCTCTTATCCAGAGCGACTTACAAATTGGTGCATTCAACTTAGGATAGCCAGTGGGACAACCACATCTTGATCACAGTAAGTACATTTCTTTAAACAAGTCAGTGCTAGCAGGTGAAATAAGTCAGGTGTTAGTTTAGACAAAAGACAGTGGTTGTAGAGGGGGGGTGGGGTAGAAGGATTACTATTATACTATTCCAGGTATTCCTTAAAGAGGTAGGGTTTCAAGTGTCTCCGGAAGGTGGTCAGTAACTCCGCTGTCGTGGGGGAGCTTGTTCCACCATTGGGGTGCCAGAGCAGCGAATAGCTTTGACTGGGTTGAGCGGGAACTGTGCTTCCGTAGAGGTTGGGGGGCTAGCAGGCCCTCGTTTGGGTGTAGGGTCTGATCAGAGCCTGAAGGTAAGGAGGTGCCATTCCCCTCACAGCTCCGTAGGCAAGCACCATGGTTTTGTAGTAGATGCGAGCTTCAACTGGAAGCCAGTGGAGTGTGCGGAGGAGCGGGGTGACGTGAGAGAACTTGGGAAGGTTGAACACCAGACGGGCTGCAGTGTTCTGGATAAGGTGCAGGGGTTTAATGGCACAGGCAGGGAGCCCAGCCAACAGCGAGTTGCAGTAATCCAGGCGGGAGATGACAAGTGCCTGGATTAGGACCTGTGCCGCTTTCTGTGTAAGGTAGGGTTGTACTCTATGAATGTTGTAGAGCATGAACCTGCAGGATCGGGTCACCGCTTTGATGTTAGCAGAGAACGACAGGGTGTTGTCCAGGGTCACGCCAAGGTTCTTTGCACTCTGGGAGGAGGACACAAAGGAGTTGTCAACCGTGATGGCGAGATCATGGAGCGGGCAGTCCTTCCCCGGGAGGAAGAGCAGCTCCGTTTTGCCGAGGTTCAGCTTGAGGTGGTGATCCGACATCCACACTGATATGTCTGCCAGACATGCAGAGATGCGATTTGCCACCTGGATATCAGAAGGGGGAATGGAGAAAATGTAATATCTGTAACATGTTCAAACAAACATTTGCCTAAGTGAAAGTTCCTCCTGCTGCTACTGCACCTGCTCTAGCAAAGTAAATTTGGTGCACTATGATGCAGTAAAATTAGTTATTTGTCGTCTGTCAAGAGTAGATTGAAATCACATGCCATTCGTAGGGATTACTGTAATACTCCCAATTACAGCACCGTGTAGGTTTTTAATCCCATCCAAACTAATATTTCCACATATTCCAGTTATTCCCACATCTCCCTCCAAATGGTCTCTCAATATCAAAATGTCCCTTTTACAGAGGGCAAATCAAAATGTGCTCTCTAAAAGTTTGACTTTCAAGGGATATTCCTGAACGGTTGTTTAATTTGACGTACTGATGTTGACGCTTGAGTGGACTTGTGTAGGTGGAACGAATAGAGCCAGCAAAATATCCCCCATGTGCTCAAGCATGACCCCACATTCATTTCTCCACCCACGCATGCCCTCACAGATGTAGTCCCCTGTAGCTCAGTTGGTAGAGCATGGCGCTTGCAATGCCAGGGTTGTGGGTTCGTTTCCCACAGGGGGGCCAGTATGAAAATGTATGCACTCACTAACTGTATATGTACTCTGGATAAGAGAGTCTGCTAAATTACTAAAAATGTAAATGAGTCGTTTTGGTTCCTGCCTTTGTCTTGTCCCCCACTCGTGTCTGTATGATCACTTGAGGTGCTCTCCAAAGCTATCAGCAGAGAGGTCATATAAAGAGAGATCAACGAGGAACACTACTCGGACTGTCGCACTACGAACTCATTGTGCAGTTAAATGTGTCAATTAATTTGGCTCCCATCTTGGAGCCCCTCCATCCTTTCCACTCATTTGAGCAGACATGTTGTTTTAAGGGTGTCGTTGAGGTGAGTGGACTAGGCTGTACTGCAGTTAGTATTACTGATGTATGCAAATTAAATAGGCTAGCCTACATATAACAGTTATTTGATTAAACGATTTGTGTTTCACCTTTCATTTAAAAATGCTTTGTCCATCTGTCTGTCTTTGCAGGAGGGGCATATTATTTGATATCCAGAAGTTTGGGGCCAGAGTTTGGCGGCTCCATTGGTCTGATCTTTGCCTTTGCCAACGCTGTGGCCGTCGCCATGTACGTGGTGGGCTTCGCCGAGACGGTTGTGGAGCTCCTCGGAGTAAGTCACCCAATCCATCCCCACGTCACCATCCAAGATCAACACTTTCTTTCAGTTTTATTGGTTACTTTGTTCACTTTGATGAAATCTTTGGTTTTCCCTCAAAAGTTTATCATGAAGATTCAATAATGCTGCTTTTTAACACCATTGTTTCAACATCTCTAATAAGCGTAATCTCATTTCGGTAAGGGATGCTTTGGGTCTCCTGATGTTCAGTGTTTATTCTTGGGTTGTTTGCAAGGAGGACTAAAAACCCACTGTTTTTAGGGGCGGCTCATGCAAAGGTAATAATGATGACTCATCCTAATCCTTCCTCCACACACAACCTATTGGTTATTCCTTGGTCACAGATGAGGGCAGTAGTTTTGCACTTTGCTGATTGAAGCGTGCCATTGGCGTCAAGTGTAAGCAGCATTAAATTGATTTGAGGATAATTAATTGTTGTTTTCTCTGTTCATCAGACTTTCATGCCCCTGAATTTGTTTTGCGTTTCAGTAGTGTTATTTTTTAAATTCCACGTTTGGTAATAAAATTAGGTCAGATGTCTTTCCGCCTTTTTAGATGGGGTTGGTTAATTGTTTATGTTGCATTTTAATTGAAAGTCTATCAAAATATTTGCAGTGCTTTTTCAACTAGCCAGTATCATAGGAACATGGGATGAATTTGAGAGGATTTCTCCTACCTCTTGGTCTGACAGTGAAGTTGATATTCTCCTGTGATTTCTCACAGAGCGTGGATTGTATCATGACGGATGAGATCAATGACATCCGAATCATCGGCACCATCACAGTCATCCTTCTCCTGGGTATCTCCGTGGCAGGGATGGAATGGGAAGCTAAGGTAAGATAACATACAACTAGGTTTGGTTGAATAGAGCCCTCAGTCATAGTTTCTATCTAGAACTTAAGGTGATATTGAACTGCAACTCATCTCTGACGTCAAGCTGAAATGGACCTAAAATAAGCAGACTTCCTTCCAGACTGACTGAATGCAGACATTGATGTGCAGTAGGCTAGATGTAATGCATGCTCTGTTTTGTGGTTAATGCTAGTTGGGAGGTGTGGTGAAAGTGTAGCTAACATGTCCAAATGTTCATTCTGTCCACAGGCTCAGATATTCCTGCTGGTCGTTCTGATCACGGCCATCTTCAACTACTTCATCGGCTCCTTCATCCCCCTCAAGTCCAAGGAGTCACAGGGCTTCTTTGGCTATGACAGTACGACCCTCTTTGGTTCTCCCTTTACACAACACAAACTGACATGACTGTCAAGCTAAAGTAAAGACTGTCCAAGACGTGTCAAGGGAAATTAGATTTTCACACTACCGGCGGTTTCGTTGTGGAGCTATAATTCTGAATTTATGTATTCTTCTCTGAACTCATGATCTACATGACTACTGTACGCGGCATGAAGCACTGGCTACTCCTTAAAGTTGTACTAGAGATTTTTGCTGAAATCACAAGACCAAACCAGTTGGATTATTTGAAATTCACTTTGCGACCTGATTCCCAACTCTAAGATCAACTGATCGAGTCTGATTGTCCTAAGATGCACACTGCATGCTTTGTAACTCTTGCTCTCTCTTGCGTTCTCTCTTGTTCTGCTCACCCCACCTTTCTCTCTATTGCTCTCTCCCCCCTGCTCTCTTGCTCTAAGGTGCAATTATGATGGAGAACATGGGTCCGGACTTCCGAGGCACAGAGTCGTTTTTCTCCGTCTTTGCCATCTTCTTCCCTGCAGCCACTGGCATTCTGGCCGGCGCCAACATCTCAGGAGATCTTTCTGTAAGAACCCCTGGTCATTGTTTAAAACAAAATCACAAACAAGCAGATTACTTATCCCAATCCATATAAAATGGATGAAATCAATGGAACTCATATTGTCTTGATTAAAGGCTTAATGTGTGGGACTTTATATGAAATCAGTGTGGGGGACTAGGCATTTCTTTAAATTCACAGGACCCACAACTGTCCATTCCAAGAGGAACACTCTTAGCCATTCTGATCACTGGCATTGTCTACCTGGGGGTTGCCATTTCTACTGGTATGTGGAATTTCTTCTAATTTGCCCCCAACAAGACCGAATAAATTATACAGATTACAGATAGAGAGTTTGTGAGAATTTGTATTTGTCTCTTGTTTCTCATTAAAGGCTCTTGCATCGTGAGAGACGCCACAGGAAACGACAATGACACACTCAGCGCTCAGTTCATGGCCAACTGCACTGACGCCGCCTGCAAGTTTAGCTATGACTTCTCCTCCTGCAAGGGTGTCGATGGCCAGTACAACTGCAGATATGGACTCCAGAACGACTTCCAGGTACACTACATGACTACACTACAAAGCATGTGGACACCTGCTCGTCGAACATCCAATTAAAAAATCATGGCCATTAATATGGAGTTGGTCCCCCCTTTGCTGCTATAACAGCCTCCACTCTTCTGGGAAGGCTTTCCACTAGATGTTGGAACATTGCTGTGGGGACTTGCTTCCATTCAGCCACAAGAGCATTAGTGAGGTCGGGCACTGATGTTGGGCGATTCGGCCTGGCTCGCAGTCTGCGTTCCAATTCATCCCAAAGGTGTTCGATGGAGTTGAGGTCAGGGCTCTGTGCAGGCCAGTCAAATTCTAACACATCGATCTCGACAAACAATTTCTGTATGAACTTTACTTTGTGCACAGGGGCATTGTCTTGCTGAAACAGGAAAGGGCCTTCCTGTTTCAGGAAGATTTCCCTTCGCTGGAACTAAGGGTCCTAGCCTGAACCATGAAAAACAGCCCCAGAACATTATTCGTCCTCCACCAAACTTTACAGGTGGCACTATCCATTGGGGCAGGTAGCTTTCTCCTGGCATCCGCCAAACCCAGATTTGTCTGTCAGACTGCCAGATGTGTGCACCCCCCTATCCACATCGACAGGACCGCAGTGGAGAAGGTGGAAATCTTCAAGTTCCTTGGCATACACATCACTGAGAAACTGAAATGGTCCACCCACACAGACAGTGTGGTGAAGAAGGCGCAACAGAGCCATTTTGTGGCAATATCTATTTTTACATTTACATTTACTTCATTTAGCAGACGCTATTATCCAGAGCGACTTACATATCGGTGCATTCGACTTACGATAGCAAGTGGGACAACCACTTTTTTTCTTTTTTTTATGGGGGGGGGGGTAGAAGGATTGCTTTATACTATTCCAGGTATTCCTTAAAGAGGTAGGGTTTCAAGTGTCTCCGGAAGGTAGTCAGTGACTCCGCTGTCCTAGTGTCGTGGGGGAGCTTGTTCCACCATTGGGGTGCCAGAGCAGCAAATAGCTTTGACTGGGCTGAGCGGGAACTGTGCTTCTGTAGAGGTAGGGGAGCTAGCAGGCCAGAGGTGGATGAACGTAGTGCCCTCGTTTGGGTGTAGGGTCTGATCAGAGCCTGAAGGTAAGGAGGTGCCGTTCCCCTCACAGCTCCGTAGGCAAGCACCATGGTATTGTAGTAGATGTGAGCCTCAACTGGAAGCCAGTGGAGTGTGCGGAGGAGCGGGGTGACATGAGAGAACTTGGGAAGGTCGAACACCAGACGGGCTGCGGCGTTCTGGATAAGTTTTAGGGGTTTAATGGCACAGGCAGGGAGCCCAGCCAACAGTGAGTTGCAGTAATCCAGAAGGGAGATGACAAGTGCCTGGATTAGGACCTCTGCCGCTTTCTGTGTAACGTAGGGTCATACTCTGCGAATGTTGTAGAACATGTACCTGCAGGATTGGGTCACCACTTTGATGTTAGCAGAGAACGACAGGGTGTTGTCCAGGGTCACGTCAAGGCTCTTTGCACTCTGGGAGGAGGACACAATGGAGTTGTCAACCGTGATGGCGAGATCATGGAGCGGGCAGTCCTTCCCAGGGAGGAAGAGCAGCTCCGTCTTGCCGAGGTACAGCTTGAGGTGGTGATCCGACATCCACACTGATATGTCTGCCAGACATGCAGAGATGCGATTCGCCACCTGGTTATCAGAAGGGGGAAAGGAGAAAATTAATTGTCGTCTGCGTAGCAATGATAGGAGAGACCATGTGAGGATATGACAGAGCCAAGTGACTTGGTGTATAGAGAGAATAGGAGAGGGCCTAGAACTGAGCCCTGGGGGACACCAGTGGTGAGAGCACGTGGTGCGGAGACAGATTCTCGCCACGCCACCTGGTAGGAGCGACCTGTCAGGTAGGACGCAATCCAAGAGTGAGCAGCGCCGGAGATGCCCAACTCGGAAAGGGTGGAGAGGAGGATCTGATGGTTCACAGTATCAAAGGCAGCGGATAGGTCTAGAAGAATAAGAGCAGAGGAGAGAGAGTTAGCTTTAGCAGTGCGGAGAGCCTCCGTGACAGAGAAGAGCAGTCTCAGTTGAATGACCAGTTTTAACCTGACTGGTTTGGATCAAGAAGGTCATTCTGAGAGAGATAGCAGGAGAGTTGGCTAGAGACGGCACGCTCGAGTTTTGGAGAGAAAAGAAAGAAGGGATACTGGTCTGTAATTGTTGACATCGGAGGGATTGAGTGTAGGTTTTTTGAGGAGGGGTGCAACTCTCGCTCTCTTGAAGACGGAAGGGACATGGCCAGCGGTCAAGGATGAGTTGATGAGCAAGGTGAGGTAAGGGAGAAGGTCTCCGGAAATGGTCTGGAGAAGAGAGGAGGGGATAGGGTCAAGCGGGCAGGATGTTGGGTGGCCGGCCGTCACAAGTCGCAAGATTTCATCTGGAGAAAGAGGGGAGAAAGAAGTCAAAGCATAGGGTAGGGCAGTGTGAGCAGGACCACCGGTGTCATTTGACTTAATAAATGAGGAAGTCATCCACAGAGAGGGAGGGGGAGGAGGAGGAGGATTCAGCGGAGCAGGAGGGGAGGACCGAGCCGGCCGGGAGGATAGGGGACATAGAGAGTCAAAAGATGCAGAAAGGGAGGAGAGGAGGGTTGAGGAGGCAGAATCAGGAGATCGGAGGGAGAAGGATTGAGCAGAGGGAAGAGATGATAGGATGGAAGAGGAGAGAGTAGCGGGAGAGAGAGAGCGAAAGTTGCGATGGCACATTACCATCTGAGTAGGGGCAGAGTGCGTAGTGTTGGAGGAGAGCGAGAGAGAAAAGGATACAAAGTAGTGGTCGGAGACTTGGAGGGGAGTTGCAGTGAGATTAGTAGAAGAACAGCATCTAGTAAAGATGAGGTCAAGCGTATTGCCTGCCTTGTGAGTAGGGGGGGACGGTGAGAGGGTGAGGTCAAAAGAGGAAAGGAGTGGAAATAAGGAGGCAGAGAGAAATTAGTCAAAGGCAGACGTAGGGAGGTTAACGTCACCCAGAACTGTGAGGGGTGAGCCATCCTCAGGAAAGGAACTTATCAAGGCGTCAAGCTCATTGATGAACTCTCCAAGGGAACCTGGAGGGCGATAAATGACAAGGATGTTAAGCTTGAATGGGCTAGTGACTGTGAACGCATGGAATTCAAATGAGGAGATAGACAGATGGGTCAGGGGAAAAAGAGAGAATGTCCACTTTGGAGAGATGAGGATTCCTGTGCCACCGCTGCGCTGACCAGATGCTCTCGGGGTATGCGAGAACTCATGGTTAGATGAGGAAAGAGCAGTAGGAGTAGCAGAGTTTTCTGTGGTAATCCATTTTTCCGTCAGCGCCAAGAAGTCGAGGGACTGGAGGGTAGCATAGGCTGAGATGAACTCTGCCTTGTTGGCCGCAGAACGGCAGTTCCAGAGGCTGCCAGAGACCTGGAACTCCACGTGGGTCGTGTGCGCAGGGACCACCAGATTAGTGGCAACAGCCACGTGGTGTGACGCATTTGTATGGCGTGTGCAGAGAGGAGAGAACAGGGATAGACAGATGCATAGTTGACAGGCTACAGAGAAAGGCTACAATAATGCAAAGGAGATCGGAATGAAATGTACTAAACATCTGGGAAAGCGAGAGAGCGGGGCCTCCCTCACTTACGTTTCACTGAAACACTCAAATATAACTCTCCCAACTTCCACTTTAGAAATTATAAGTGTTGTAATCTATAGCGGTTCAATGTTTCTAAGAATAGACTCTAACTTAGTTTATTCAGCTAGCTAACTTGGTACACCGAATCATATGACGCCAAAGCCAACTAGCATGCCAGCCTCCAATAACACGGTTTAGCACCAATACTCGGTTACAACAAACCACCAGTGTGTTAACACGCCAAGCAGATCATTCGTGTCCGTGTCTAACGTTGTGTAAGGTTTTGGGGTAGTTTTGACAGTTTGAGTGAGTACGTCGTCAACTTATTCAGCCAGTTAGTTAGCTAGAATAGTTAGCATACTAGCTAGCCATTGCTCTCTGCCAACATAACTAACCCCTCCTCCCACGGCACGAACACACAGAGAGCCAAGCTAACGTTAGCTAGTCACCCATGTCCCGAATTCCCTTGAACGACTCTGGTTACCAGTATGTAAGAACTAAACAAAAATAAATGTAGGTTATAGCTTACCCTTAGTAGCTACTGTTAGCCAGTTAAGTGCAAAGGTAGCCACTGAATCGATTCAGCCAGTTCGCGTCTGTCCCAACGGAGAGAAAGCGTCTCCAAATATTAACGCTAGGTCGTTCCAGCTATTGTTTAGTTAGCTATCCAGGTATCCTCTGTAGCTCAGCTGGTAGAGCACGGCGCTTGTAACGCCAGGGTAGTGGGTTCGATCCCCGGGACCACCCATACACAAAAATGTATGCACGCATGACTGTAAGTCGCTTTGGATAAAAGCGTCTGCTAAGTGGCATATTATTATTATTACATTTCGAGTACAGTAGCTACTAACTACCTAACGTTAACGCTTCAGTAAATGAGGTAAGAAAAACAGCTGAATGGTAGGTAGCTAGTTGGCATAATTACAGGTACTCTTAAGCGTGGAATAACATTGGAAACAACTATCCACAGTTGCTAATAGTTACCAGTAGCTACCCGCTAGCTAGCTAGCTTTATTGGTCCAGGTAGTGAGTTAGCTAGCTTCGTGCTTCACAGGGCTCAGTCGAATACAATACTTACCTACAATAATTACCTACAATAACCTACAATAACTACCTAGATAAACAACCTACAATACCTACCTACCTACAATCTAAATACATGGTTTAGTCTTTACTCGACACCATATGAGCCAAGCTTACCTCCCACCAGAGATAGACACAAGCTCACCCGTCGCTGTCCAAGTCCAACTCTATCACAGTTGAGTGGTGATGGGAACTTGTAGAAACGTATATACTTAGTCCTCTTCGTCCCGGGTGGGACAGAAGTTGTCGAAGAAAGGTATGGCCTTATGGGCTCAGCTGTTTAACCGGTATCATGCCTTTTCCTTAGGTCATGAGCATCGTGTCTGGGTTTGGCCCCATCATCACTGCCGGAATCTTCTCCGCCACTCTGTCCTCTGCCCTGGCCTCTCTAGTCAGCGCCCCCAAAGTGTTCCAGGTAAGCCCCTAGACTCCCTCCCCAGATCCCGCTTCCTTAATCTGTCCTTGTTAGTCACTTTATCCTTTTACCATATTATCCTTACTGTTTGGAATAGCCTGCAGAGTTTATGCATGTCCTGTTACAGTTACTGTCCCATAGACACAAATCAAAGGAAAGATTGTGATCTCGTATCCCAATGTTCCTCTGGTCGTCGTCTAGTGTCCCATCCGCTGATTAGTATAGCGGTGTCCAATTCCAATGGTTTTTCCTTCTCCTCCAGGCTCTATGCAAAGACAATATCTACCCTGGCCTTGAGATGTTCGCCAAGGGCTATGGCAAGAACAACGAGCCCCTTCGCGGCTACATCCTCACCTTCTGCATCGCTCTGGCCTTCATCCTAATTGGTACTTACGCTGTCCAGGTTTAGACATCTAACAATTAAACTATTATTCACAATATGACATTCTGTAGTATGTCAGTAATATGTCATTCAGTCGTATAATTTAGTCCTAAAGTGCACTATTGAATGTCTATAGTCCCCTGTAGCTCAGTTGGTAGAGCATGGCGCTTGCAACGCCAGGGTTGTGGGTTCGTTTCCCACGGGGGGTCAGTATGAAAATGTATGCACCTTACTAACTGTAAGTCGCTCTTGATAAGAGCGTCTGCTAAATGACTAAAATGTAAATGTATGGACAGTTCCCTATGAACAGCTAAACTGCCATGTTTTTGTCTCTTTATTTTAGCCCAGTTGAATATTATTGCTCCCATCATCTCCAACTTCTTCCTGGCCTCCTATGCTCTCATCAACTTCTCTGTATTCCACGCCTCTCTGGCCAACTCTCCAGGTAAGGCCTTTTTGGACAACAACAACACTTTCCTGAGGAAAAGTTATATCTGCAGAAAGTCCGGAATTTCAATGCGACCAAAAAACAGAGCCACAAAGGTCCTGACTATGGCCAGAATGAAGTCATGAGTCTTAGGAGTTAAATCATTAGGCTTAAAGGCGAGATTTAATAGGAAATTATAGGACTTCCAAACAAATTATTTATAGGTGGGGGCTCTGTCATTCTTAGTGAATAACACTTATTTAATATGGCTCCACTGTTATGCGTTGCATCAAGTCTCATATGTCTTTGCCATTCCCAAATAGCTTAAGCCTTGAGATAACAGATGTAATGACATGCCTGAGTAATGGGAACATTTTCATAACTGGACAATTGTTGTATTAAAGAATGGCAACTGCGATCTTTATCTGATAAGGCCCACAGTCTGCTTCTTAAGGAAGTAGATTGGAAGAAATGGGATTGTCTCAATGACACTCAGTATTATGCAAATAATTGATACTGACAATACTGCTGGGAAGCAACGTGTGCTGCTGCTTATTATTCAATGCAACACATTCCATATATTGGATTTGACGGTTTTTCTGACTGATGTGATTTGTGTAAAGGTCAAACCTCCAGGGGCTGTGGTTTAGCAGTGAGGCTAACTTGGCATGATAGCACAGTGTCAATAATTAATTAATCACTTGGTTAATCCAAGATGGAAGACGTCCACTCAGTTTCAACTGTCAGTCTATTGGTGTCAAGAAATCAAGGTCTTTGCTTAGATTGACTGTAATTTTTTATGCCTAGTGGTCATCAGTTGTGCCTTAGTCGTGATGGAAAAAACAAATGGGTGTACGAATTTGAAACAACCATTTCATTGTGAAATAAATGTGATCTTTTCAACCTGTTGTATCATCCAGCAGTCGACGTATAAAGTGGTGTTTGTTTTTCTGTTAATTCCACACACAAAAAAGTGCTAGGAGAACGCCAGGTACAGATTTTATATCTAATTCTGACATTGTCAGCGCAGACCATTTCATTACACAGATTTAAAGGGTACATGACTCACCAAGAGGCAAGGCAATAGACACTTGGCTTCTCGCCTCTGGAAACTCAAACCGGCAATGTCTAACTCCTTCTTTTCTGGCCACCTAGAGCCCATTTTCGCTCTCCCATGAGTGTATGTAAAAACGGTCATGGGGCAAAGAATGACGTCACTCAAATGTACCCTTTACATCCTGTGGTTTTTGTAGTTCTTGTCATTGTGTAACTGTGCGCACAGTTAAACTGTACCCCATTGTTCCAGTTTACTAAACTCCCACTAGTCTAGTCTCTTTAGTACCTAATTAACCGGTATCCAGTAGTGGATGTAACATTATTGTACAATGTTCTAACTGGTTGCTAACTCCAATTTTTTTAAACACCATTTTTAATCCAAGTGCATATCCATGCTCTTTTCTTAAATTAGTGACATTGAGCCGCCTCCCATTTTTTATGATTCAGTAATTTAATTTATAACAATGATGTTTGTTGGAATATGTGAAGAAGTAATGCAAGTTATAAATGAACAAGAGCTGTCAGCTATGGTAAGCAGCTCTCCATAGCGACTTGCTGGATCTTCATAGACATGAGTGGCAGATTTGATCTAACCTTTTGGATTCTACCTCTGTTCATGTTCACATGTTATTCCTTAAATTTGGTTATAAACCCATTCAAACCTCTCTACAGTATTTTACAATAAGGACAAAGGTCATATGCTGGCACCCTTTGGTATGGCTGGCCCCCAAAGTGAATTTTTATGAGGGTACTTATAAGGGAGTCCACCTAACGTTTCTCTGACCCTTAGGGTGGCGCCCCAGCTTCAAGTTCTACAACATGTGGGTGTCCCTGGCTGGAGCTGTGCTGTGCTGCGTGGTCATGTTCGTCATCAATTGGTGGGCAGCCCTAATGACCAACGTTATTGTCATGGGCCTCTACATCTACGTGAGCTACAAGAAGCCCGGTGAGTAACTCAGCACCAGGCCAAGTCGGCCATCTTGGATTGCCTCAACATCGACTAGTGTTATTTTGCCAAGATAGGTGATCATTGTGAAACTTGGCTAACGTGGATTATGATTATCTTACTTTACAAATATTATTACCATATTCTTTCATGAATTAGCCTACCCTTTTAATTTGAAAAAACATAGCAATTTCCCCAAAAGAGCATGTGTTGAATGTCAATCGCTGTGAATTACACCTCACCACTTAGTGTAAATCATTTCCTAGTTATTTTGATTCCACTGAAATATCAACCTTTATGACTAAGGCACATTAGCACAATGCACTGAAAGTCCCCTGACGCCCAAGGATGCTTTGAACACAAAATGTGAATCAGGCCCCACTATTGATATTTCAAGCTTTTTTATTGCTGATGCACACATGTATTTTGGTGTAGTGGTAAGCATTTGCATCACAATTATGTTTTTGTTGCGCACCCTCTGCTGCAGTGCAGCCCAACACGGTTGAAATGTATTTATAGCTAAATGCAGGGGTGTGGAAACTAATGTTAGTATGACTACAGCTGAAATGAACCAGCTATTCACAATGTGATGCTGTATTAAGGGCATTACATTTGAATCAAGGAAAGCAGAATGTGGGTTGTCAAAAACAATAGCTCTCTATTTGCAGGGTAGGTAGAACATATGATTTCACAAAAATATTCTGTCAACTTCGTGATTCAGTCTGTTGATTAGCATACGGATTTATACATTATAATTTTTACCTAGTACATTAATAGACTTTCCCTCCAATGTTTCTATGGTGATTTGCCAAAGGGCTGGCTCATTCTCCTGTTAACTTTTCTTAAGCTGCCCACCCACGCAAGGCAGCGTTGACATTAAATGGGGGGCTTTGAAATGTCTAGTGCTGGGTGGGGGCAGTGGGTGAGGGTGTGGATACATGCGGTTACATGTGTTCGACTGTATTAGTGCTCAGGCTCTCTGGCCTGGCTGGGCTGATTTCTATTCTGGAGCAAGCTGGGGACTGGACTGTTGAGGTTCCCATAGGGGTCAGATGGCCAATTGGGTCCCACATGGTAGGAAGTTCCCATATGGGACCGCTGGCTCTGGGTAAACACACCTGACCCGCGCTGGAAACCCCAGGGGAGCACCAGACATGAATATAGACATCCACGAGGCACACTTGTATGAACACACACATACACAAATAGCTTCACACACTCAGTTTGACACGCAGCTCTATACACACATTCTCACACATGCAGAGTCACAGCTTCACACACAGCTCTACACACACATGCACAGCATCCCTACGGACTCCCACACTGCATGGAACTTGCTCCAATGGCCTGACTGGCTAATGGCCACCCACACAGGGTCCTGACTCCAGAATGTGACTATGTTTGTCCTGTCTTCCAGATGTGAACTGGGGCTCCTCGACCCAGGCTCTGACATACCACCAGGCCCTGACCCACAGTCTGCACCTCAGCAGTGTTGAGGACCACATCAAGAACTTCAGGTACAGTATAGAACACACACACTCACTTCTTAGACCAAAGGAAAGGTCTGCTTTGAAATGCATTCGCCCGTAGAAAGGCTTTATTCTTGACACTCAATAAACCACCTTAATTTCATCCACCAGCGTCGTCCAGCTGTTAAAGTTTCATTATCCTACTTTTAAATTATTTACTGGGTAAAATGTTCTGTATTCAGGAAATGTCCGTCATTCACATTGTCATAAAGGCTGTTGCCTTGTTAGTTCTAAAAGTATCTGATAGGCAAATTTGATTAACAACTCCTCCACTTAATTACCCTTCGATGTTGCTCGGCAAGTTGTCGCTAACACATGCTCACTGAGGCGTGCAGATCCGGTAAGGCTGCAGCAAGCTCCGACTGCATCCGAGTGGCAGGGGAGGATATTGCTGTTTGTCCAGTCAGGCTACAGCAGAGCCCTCTCTCCGTCTTGGCATGACACATCCCCTTGGAGAGGGTTGTGTAGCTGCACACCTGGGACAACAGTGGCAGACACTTGGCATCCTTCACACTGCCTCGCCTCAGAGGACAAAGGTGTGAGACTAAATTGTCTATTCTCGGAAACCTAGCATCGGTCATCATATAGCAACGGTGGCGAGCATGGGAGTTAGGGTATAGAACCGTGTTTTCTCAAAGACGTGGACACAGCCACAACCACACAAACAAGGGGGCAGACAGACAGACAGACGCACACACATGCATGGCATGGCACGGAGGCTGGCAACTACCCAAGAGCCCGCTAGCTCTCTCGGGGAAGACAGGGGCCACAACAATATAAAGCAAGGCTTTCCATTGAACATTTCTGGGGGAGTATATAAATCTGGACTGGAAAGATGGCGGGCTGAATAGTCCATACGTGGGCTCTCGTTCTCTGGTGCGTTGGCGGTCAAGTGGAGTGCCCTCCTCCACTGTTTCATGCATGGACCGTAGCGGGGGATGCATCTAACAGTCGAAGCACTGCCTTACAAAAAAACTCTCCAAACACTTCCGACCTACGCCTGCCCGGACTTCCCTACTGCGACGTGTACTTTCGTTCATCCCCACCCTCGGCGCCACCCGTGACTCCCGCGCCAAGCTCCGCCCCGAGGTGTACGCCTACCACAGGCGCTTGAAACTAGCGGCCTACTTTGAAACTTGGAATCATTCCATCTAGCTAACTAGATATGTGATGTACTAGTGTTCTAGTGATACAATATCTAATTGATGCTTACCTTCATTTTAATCAAGCGTACTCTCATTCAGGGTCTTGTTTAGAAACACTGATATAGGAAAAGAGCTCCATCAGGTCACCCTCAGAACTAAACCGTTGTGTCAAAGTTGTCCGAGCCACAATACGACAATCTCATGCTCTATTGTTCACCCACTCACACATGGACTGTAAGAGTTGCTATGGATGCTATTCGGATTGCGCAATTCACCCTGGAAGCGTTCCCATGGCAATAAACCGGCAGTGAGAGATTATGGAGAATCTGATATTGTCTTCAGAATTGAAACGTGTTACTCCTGCTCTTTTCTCCCCCCCCCCTCCTGGCTCTCGTAATCCCATGTGCTTAACATAGCTTTGCTTTGATGTGCGCTACTCCGGAGCTCTCCATCCAAGTCTGTTCTTGTTCCTCGCCGAGGAGATTAAAACTTCTTCTCTCAAGGTCATTAGAAGACATTAAGTGAGATGAAGCACTGAGGAGTACTGTGTGCATGTGACCTAGCGGAGAAAGTCAAAAGGGTTAGGCCAGCAGTGGCCGTTGGCCAACCCTCCTGGAGAGCTAGTGGGTGCATGCTTTTGTTTCAGCTCTGCTCTAACCCCCACCTGAATCTACTAAATCAGCTGCTCATTAGAACTTTGATTAGTAGAATCAGGTGTGTTGGAGCAGGGCTGTAACAAATGCCTGCTTATCTAGTAGGTCTCCATGAGGAGGGTTGGCCACCCTTGGGTTAGATCTTGGTGTCCCTAGTATGTGTACCACTTACTATTAGCATGGATGCTAGCTAAATGCTGTTTTCGTATTGACTATGTTTTACCACAGACCCCAGTGCTTGGTGATGACGGGATACCCCAACTCCCGTCCGGCTCTGCTCCACCTGGTCCACGCCTTCACCAAGAACGTGGGCCTGATGATCTGCGGCCATGTGCGCACGGTGAGTAACCAGAGACTTTGCCTACCTGGAGACCATTTTGACTGTACTATGGCACACAACGGGGCCACTTTGGCTCCATTTCACAATGTTTCACTCTTATCTTATAGCATACACTACACCTTAGATGACTAATCTCAATGCAATGTCATAATTTATTCTAGTTAACTACCAGTGACTAAGTGCTTTATTAACTCCCATGAATACCATTAGAACCAATTTGCGGGAAACAGAACACAGTGGCTGCCCTATTGTTTTGGACCTTGTTTGTTGTGTTGCTCATATGAATCCCCTGTTTACTTTAAAATCCACATATCCCGTTGATTGAGTCATTGCTCCCAATTAGCGATTTTTCACGACTTTTAGCAACTTTTTTCATCTAAATCCCTCACTTGTGGGTTACCAAGGGGGCAATAAAATTACCGCTCCATTAAGGCGGTGTGGGACTGGGGAAATGCGCTGTGCCCACAATGTAAAAGGGCACTTTACAGACACTCCCCCGCCAGTAGCAGCGAAAAGTCTCTGGCCTTAATCAAAAGCACATTTGTCTGGATGTGATGAGGCCTCCGCACAGATCCCTCCACAGGTCCTCTGGGCCTACTGTGGAATATAGTGCCCTCCAACAGTGCCCTCTCTCTCCGTGTTTCTCTCGCTCTCCATCTCTCACTCTCTCTTTCTCTCTCATAAACACACACACTCTCTCTATTCTTCAATTAATACTGGCAAAGAAAAGAGTGCTCCAACACCAGCCAACAGTGAAAACATTCCCTCCTAATGGCCGTACATTTTTCTGGCTTAGGGATGCTTTTTACACTAAAGCCCTTCTCTTTAGAAATATGCAAGACCCTTTTAAGAAGTGGCTGTTTGAATTGGGGCTTCTTCCATCTACGTTTGTTAATGAGTTGCTAAATACTACACTTAGCCTTTAGCGTGACTGTGTTCTTATCTATGTGTGTTGTGTCCACAGGGCTCCAGAAGGCCCAACTTCAAAGAGCTGTCCAACGACCAGACGCGTTACCAGCGCTGGCTGCTGAAAAACGAGACCAAGGCTTTCTACACCCCTGTGTTCGCCGACGACATGAGACAGGGCACCCAGTATCTGTTACAGGTGAGAACAGACACGCTGCAATTTGTGGAAGCGGTGGGATCTGCTGTAATTGTTTTTATAAGTATAAAATTTTTGTTCTATATATATTTGAATTCTACTCTTGTTTCCCTAGAAACACAAGCCTTTGGACTTATGCTAAGTTTGAATTATTTTTCCTAAAGTTCAAGCACATTCAGTCAAAGTGCACGATAATATATTGAAACCCATGGTAGTGTGGTGTTGAGGTCAACTCCAGTTCAACTCCATGGAATGGTCTAATGACATGGAAAAAATATTTTAATGGTCGAGATTGAATTGACCCCAACGCAGGTGGTGCACTTTGATGTTATGATCGCCGGCCAAACTGACTTTTTCATGCTTGAAAGCGATTGCGTAAGCTTATCTTTGGGAGGTGCAGCACCCAGTGAATTGATCTACAGTAGGGGGTTGAAACTCCTGATAGGGATTTATTTATTAGTTGCTTTAGGTTGTTCTGACCTGTTCTCCCCCTCTGTTTTACCCAAGGCTGCCGGACTGGGTCGCCTGAGGCCCAACACTCTGGTGATTGGCTACAAGAGCGACTGGAGGGACGGAGACATGATGAACGTGGAGACCTACATCCACATGATCCAGTGAGTAAGCGGGGGCTTTGCAAGCCACCTCATCAAAAGGCTGTCCACAAAGACACCTGATTTAGAACAGTAATTGTTTTAAAGCACCTGAACATGCGGTGGGTTGTGATGATAACAAGCTTTGACACACAACCAAAGTACTCTATATGGAATAGTACACACGCGCACACACACACACACACACACACACACACACACACACACACACACACACACACAAACACACTACTTTGAACTTATGAAAAGCTCTGTCAACTTTTATTCAGAGTCACAAATCAAATTTTAAACAACAGGTGTAGACTAACAGTGAAATGCTTACTTACGGGCCCTTCCCAACAATGTAGAGAGAAAGAAAATAGATAAATAATAGAAAAGTTAAACATGTAATAATACACAATGAGTAACGATAACTTGGTTATGAGATTATGACCAATGGATTTAGGTTGAATCAGTTCCTGCAGTATTATAGAATGGGTGAAGTCATGCTTTCACATGGTCTGTTAAGATCCCACCTCAACCAGTAAGGCATTTTACTTTGTCCTTCGAAACTTGGCCTCTTTCATTGTGGCTTGAGTCCTTAGCTAGTTTGTTTGCGTTAGCCTGGTTAAAGTGTGTATACGTGTTTAGTCCGAGTGGAAAAGTACACGTTTAATGTAGTGTGTTATACACATACACACACACACAGGCCCTGCTCAGTGTCAAGCGTCTTCCTGTGAAATGCAAACAGAATGCGTTTGTTTGTTTGTGCCTTTCAGCGATGCCTTTGACTTCCAGTATGGTGCCGTGGTCCTCAGACTGAAGGAGGGACTAGACGTGTCCCACATCTCAGAACAAGGTGTACACACACACACACTGAAACACTTTCATACCAAATGACATGATATACTTACCCACACACACATGCTCAAACACTCCCTTGCCAAATGACTAATCTTATCAGCTTGTCTCATATTTGTTTCCTCCAAAAACGTTATTCAGTTATTGAAGCACCAGTATTTTGCCGCGTCATGTTAATTTGTTCAGCGCAACGATTGTGTCTGGGCCAATTTGCAACTACACCTGGAATCGAGAGCATCCAATTATGAGGTGTGGTTGTTACAGTTGGAGAGAGATGAATCAAACAAGTGACTCAAAGGGATTTTTCAGTAGATTAACCTTCCAAAGACAGTCCAGCTGCAGATTAAAGACATTAGGCTCTTTGATTTGTTCTTACGCAGTCACTCCCTGTTAACCTTCTTATTCATCTTCACTTAAAGGTTAACATTTTCTATCTCTGTTTAGTTTTGGATTTGAAACCCATTTGTTCTACATAATAAGGAAGATAATGTCTTGGTTGATACATAGACGTGTTACTCACATACCATTCGTTCACCAATAAGTCTTAGTCAATGCATGTAGATAATAACTGCATTCAAATAAAATAAAACTCAAGTTTTTGCTTGTCTGTGGGAAGCAACTGCATCGATTTTTACAGAGCCATACATGACTGCTTGTACTTTCTAGTTGAATTCATCTTCCTTAGTCCAGTCACTTGACCTGGCTTGTACCATGGCCAATAGTTGGCGTCGACTCTGCTTGTCCACCTAAATTCACCTAAATTGTCCCAAATGGTTCAGCCACCATTTTAGAACACTGTTTGCCTTTTACCCATCAACTAACCCCATCATCAAGATTATTTCCTACATTTTAAGAGTTACCGTTCACATCTGTGTTTAGTGGACACACAAATTACTCTTGTTTAAGTTGTATTCCACTTACAAAGCCCATGCTATTTTCCAGGTAATTGGTTTTTGACGTTTCTAGATGTTATTTTTGCACTAGGCTAATAGTTCAGCGTCACGGATAATTTGTTAACAGAACGTCCGGTAAACATGGTTTTCAGTTGGCTAATGGTTTCGCTTTGTCATTTCACAGATGACATGCTGTCATCGCAGGAGAAGACGTCAGGGATGAAGGACTTGGTTGTGTCCATCGACATGAAGGACTCTGACGGAGACTCGTCCAAGCCTTCGTCCAAGGCCACCAGTGTCCAGAACAGCCCAGCCATCCAGAAAGGTCAGGCGTCATTCTAAAGTAACCCACACATAAACAGTGAGTGCCTTTTTACTTAGCTTTCACACCAGTGGTTGTGTGCACATACCTGATTCGGCTAATCGAAGTCCTGCTAGCTGTGCAGGACGAAAACACTCTGTCGCTCTGCAGGAGCAGGAGGGTTGGTCACCTTATTTTTAATAACTTCACATTGAGATATGGAACATTAGGCGTTTGTGAAGACATTCAATGGTTTGATACTGTACCAAAGTTATGAAATCACAATGTGAATGTGCTGTTTTGGCTCTTGAGAAAGAGGAAGGGGTTTATGGGTCAGGATGTAAGAATTCTGAAAGCAGTTTACCGCCACTTGCTGATCCCCCTCTAGATCTCTCAAAGGCCTCCCTTATGCTCCTCCTGCCAGCCACTCACTAGGCTACACTGAGTAAGCTGCTCTACGCCGAGAGGAAGTGGCCTCTGACCCTGTGACCCCCAGCCTTCCCACTGGGCCCAGTTTGTTAGTCTCCACAGCCCACAGATGGCTTTACTACAGAGTGTGTGTCCTTGTTTGTTTACACACACACACACACATGTGCATGTACACAAACATACACAAAAATATATCATGCATGTATACTCATGTGCGCACACACACACACACACACACACAGATGGCTTCAAGTTTTTGTCTGTGTCTGCTGCCTCCTTAAACTGTGGACAAACAAACAGGGAAACTGTTCCCACAGTGTTTTACGGACAGGCTGGGAAATTCAGTTGATTCCCGACCCGGAATTCTATTTACGCCACACACGTCATGTTTAATTGTTTCCTCCCGTAGGGAGTCCCATGACCCTGTGGATAGGGCTGGCGATATAGCCTAAAAATCATATACTTTTTTTTTTCAAACATATGGACGATTCACACCCATTGACTTTTTCCACATTTTGTTACATTACAGCCTTATTCTAAAATGGATGAAAGATATTGTTTTCTCATCAATATACACACAATACCCCATAATGACGAAGCGAAAACAAGTTTTTCGATATTTCTGCAAATGTGTATATATACAGTGGGGAGAACAAGTATTTGATACACTGCCGATCTTGCAGGTTTTCCTACTTACAAAGCATGTAGAGGTCTGTAATTTTTATCATAGGTACACTTCAAAAATCCTGAAAATGACATTGTATGATTTTTAAGTAATTAATTTGCATTTTATTGCATGACATAATTATTTGATCACCTACCAACCAGTAAGAATTCCGGCTCTCACAGACCTGTTAGTTTTTTTAAAGAAGCCCTCCTGTTCTCCACTCATTACCTGTACTAACTGCACCTGTTTGAACTCGTTACCTGTATAAAAGACACCTGTCCACACACTCAATCAAACAGACTCCAACCTCTCCACAATGGCCAAGACCAGAGAGCTGTGTAAGGACATCAGGGATAAAATTATAGACCTGCACAATGCTGGGATGGGTTACAGGCCAATAGACAAGCAGCTTGGTGAGAAGGCAGCAACTATTGGCTCAATTATTAGAAAATGGAAGAAGTTCAAGATGACGGTCAATCACCCTCGGTCTGGGGCTCCATGCAAGATCTCACCTCGTGGGGCATCAATGATCATGAGGAAGGTGAGGGATCAGCCCAGAACTACACGGCAGGACCTGGTCAATGACCTGAAGAGAGCTGGGATCACAGTCTCAAAGAAAACCATTAGTAACACACTACGCCATCATGGATTAAAATCCTGCAGCGCACGCAAGGTCCCCCTGCTCAAGCCAGCGCATGTCCAGGCCCGTCTGAAGTTTGCCAATGACCATCTGGATGATCCAGAGGAGGAATGGGAGAAGGTCATGTGGTCTGATGAGACAAAAATAGAGCTTTTTGGTCTAAACTCCACTCGCCGTGTTTGGAGGAAGAAGGATGAGTACAACCCCAAGAACACCATCCCAACCGTGAAGCATGGAGGTGGAAACATCATTCTTTGGGGATACTTTTCTGCAAAGGGGACAGGACGACTGCACCGTATTGAGTGGAGGATGGATGGGGCCATGTATCGCGAGATCTTGGCCAACAACCTCCTTCCCTCAGTAAGAGCATTGAAGATGGGTCGTGGCTGGGTCTTCCAGCATGACAATGACCCGAAACACACAGCCAGGGCGACTAAGGAGTGGCTCCGTAAGAAGCATCTCAAGGTCCTGGAGTGGCCTAGCCAGTCTCCAGACCTGAACCCAATAGAAAATCTTTGGAGGGGGCTGAAAGTCCTTATTGCCCAGCGACAGCCCCGAAACCTGAAGGATCTGGAGAAGGTCTGTATGGAGGAGCGGGCCAAAATCCCTGCTGCAGTGTGTGCAAACCTGGTCAAGACCTACAGGAAACGTATGATCTCTGTAATTTCAAACAAAGGTTTCTGTACCAAATATTAAGTTCTGCTTTTCTGAAGTATCAAATACTTATGTCATGCAATAAAATGCAAATTCATTACTTAAAAATCATACAATGTGATTTTCTGGATTTTTGTTTTAGATTCCGTCTCTCTCAGTTGAAGTGTACCTATGATAAAAATTACAAACCTCTACATGCTTTGTAAGTAGGAACACCTGCAAAATCGGCAGTGTATCAAATGCTTGTTCTCCCCACTGTGTGTGTGTGTGTGTGTGTGTGTATGTATGTATATATGTGTATATATATATATATATATATATATATATATATATATATATATATATATATAAAAAATATACCTTATTTACATAAGTATTCAGACCCCTTTGCTATGACACTTGAAATTGAGATCAGGTGCATCCTGTTTCCATTGATCATCCTTAAGATGTTTCTACAACTTGATTGGAGTCCATCTGGGGTAAATTAAATTGATTGGACATGATTTGGAAAGGCACACACTGGTCTATGTAAGGCCCCACAGTTGACAGTGCATGTCAGAGCAAAAACCAAGCCATGAGGTCGAAAGAATTTTCTGTAGAGATCGGAGACAGGATTGTGTCGAGGCACAGATCTGGGGAAGGGTACCACAACATTTCTGCAGCATTGAAGGTCTCCAAGAACACAGTGGCCTCCATCATTCTTAAATTGAAGAAAGTTTGGAACCAACAAGACTCTTCCTAGAGCAGGCCTCCCAGCCAAACTGAGCAATCGGGGGAGAAGGGCTTTGTTCAGGGAGGTGCCAAGAAGCCGATGGTCACACTGATAGAGCTCCAGAGTTCCTCTGTGGAGATGGGAGAACCTTCCAGAAGGACAACCATCTCTGCAGCACTCCACCAATCAGGCTTTATGGTAGAGTGGCCAGACGGAAGCCACTCCTCAGTAAAAGGCACATGACAGCCCGCTTGGAGTTTGCCAAAAGGCATCTAAAGACACTCAGACCATTAGAAACAAGATTCTCTGGTCTGATGAAACCAAGATTTAACTCTTTGGCCTGTATGCCAAGCGTCACATCTGGAGGAAAGCTGGCACCATCCCTATGGTGAAGCATGGTGGTGGCAGCATCATGCTGTGGGGATGTCTTTCAGCGGCAAGGACTGGGAGACTAGTCAGGATCGTGGGAAAGCTGAACGGAGAAAAGTACAGAGATCCTTGATGAAAACCTGCTCCAGAGGGCTCAGTACCTCAGACTGGGGCGAAGGTTCACCTTCCAACAGGACAATGACCCTAAGCACACAGCCAAGACAATGCAGGAGTGGCTTCGGAACAAGTCCCTTAATGTCCTTGAGTGGCCCAGCCAGAACCCGATCCAACATCTCTGGAGAGACCTGAAAATAGCTGTGCAGCGACGCTCCCCATCCAAACTGACAGAGCTTGAGAGGATCTGCAGAGAAGAATGGAAGTTTTTCACAACATTATTCTCCATCTTCTCACACTCGACCAGAAAACCTCTCCAAAATACTTCAGAATTAAGTGATTTAGGCCAAGGCGTTGTATGTTTTTTAACTCCTTAAGGTTGACATCTGCGCCCCTGCAGAAATGTAATTAGTATAATAAAAATATCTGCATAAAAATCTGTCCGTTTAAGCTAGAGAGATCTGTTTTTTTGCATCGGATGCATCTCAATCCACCGCATCCGCCTATGTCGCATTTACGAATCTGCGGTGAAAAGTTACAGAGCTAGAGCAGTGTGTCAGACTATGAGATCCCGAAAATCAGTCTTCTCACAAAATCGTCTGTAGCGTCCTAACGGTTTGGCCTACAAAACTATTATGACCCCTCTATGGAAAGATGAGACTCTCACGAACACGATGGTGTTCTCCGTTTTGCTCTACGACCCCTCATGGGACTCGTCTGAAGTCGGTACAGCCGATCTGCTAACTTCTGTCTGTAGCATCCGAACAGTTTGGGCTACACACTAATGTGACCCCCACTAATGTGACCCCCTCACTAACATGCACGTCGGTTGTTTTGCTCTAGGACGCCCACAAGCCTCACAAGACTTGTTGAAAGGTCACCCGGCACCAGTTGAAAAAATTAATGGAAGGACATATGGAGACAGAAAAATAATATCCTGATCTTTCTTATAGGACAGACACTAGAGAACAAACTTATTTGGATTTTTTGGGGACTATCTGTTGTTCTATGTAGTGCATCTGTTATTCAATGTGTTTGTATGGGCTAATAGCAGGAAGGCCAAAATGTTATTTTTTAATCAAATAATTTTGGGTATATTTTTGTATATTTCAAATTCTAACTCAAATAGCTAAATGATCCTTGGGATGACCTTCTTAAAACAATTGCATATACACTACCGTTCAAAAGTTTGGGGTCACTTAGAAATGTTTTTTGTCCATTAAAATAACATAAAATTGATCAGAAATGGTTGAGTATCTGGAGAATCAGCAATTGTGGGTTTGATTACAGGCTCAAAATGGCCAGAAACAAATAACCTTCTTCTGAAAGTCGTCAATCTATTCTTGTTCTGAGTAATTGCCATGAAACTGAAGATCTCGTACAACGCTGTGTACTACTCCCTTCACAGAACAGCGCAAACTGGCTCTAACCAGAATAGAAAGAGGAGTGGGAGGCCCCGGTGCACAACTGAGCAAGAGGACAAATACATTAGTGTCTAGTTTGAGAAACAGATGCCTCACAGGTCCTCAACTGGCAGCTTCATTAAATAGTACCTGCAAAACACCAGTCTCAACTGAAGAGGTGACTCCGGGATGCTGACCTTCTAGGCAGAGATGCAAAGAAAAAGCCGTATCTCAGACTGGCCAATAAAAATAAAAGATTAAGATGGGCAAAAGAACACAGACACTGGACAGTTGAAGATTGGAAAAAAGTGTTATGGACAGATGAATCGAAGTTTGAGGAAGAAGAACATTTGTGAGACGCAGACCAAATGAAAAGATGCTGGAGTAGTGCTTGATGCCATCTGTCAAGGATGGTGGAGGCAATGTGATGGTCTGGGGGTGCTTTGGTGGTGGTAAAGTGGGAGATTTGTACAGGGTAAAAGGGATCTTGAAGAAGGAAGGCTATCACTCCATTTTGCAATGCCATGCCATACCCTGTGGACGGTGCTTGATTGGATCCAATTTCCTCCTACAACAGGACAATGACCCAAAGCACAGCTCCAAACGATGCAATATCTATTTAGGGAAGAAGCAGTCAGCTGGTATTCTGTCTAAAATGGAGTGGCCAGCACAGTTACCGGATCTCAACCCTATTGAGCTGTTGTGGGAACAGCTTGACCGTAAGAGGTGCCGATCAAGCCAATTCAAGTTGTGGGAGGTGCTTCAGGAAGTATGAGGTGAAATCTCTTCAGATTACCTCAACAAATGGACAACTAGAATACCAAAGGTCTGCAAGGCTGTAATTGCTGCACATTGAGGATTCTTTGACGAAAGCAAAGTTTGAGGGACACAATTATTATTTCAATTAAAAATAAATATTTTTTAACCTTGCCAATGACTACATTTCCTATTCATTCTGCTATAATTCCTATTCAAACTCATTTCATGTATGTTTTCATGGAAAACAAGGACATTTCTAAGTGACCCCAAACCTTGGAACGGTAGTGTAGCTTAGTAGAACCCCCCCCCCCTCCCCTGGCTTAGACAGAGCTTAGAATCTTATGGGTTAAACTGTGAAGTTGTCGTGAAGCAGTGTTTTGCAGCCAATTATTTTGGTCTCTCTGAAGCCTAAAGGGTGTGTCCTGGCTATAAACACTGGTTTCACTAGCTAACGGCATGTCCCAAGAAATTTACAAAGTGCCCGTCCACAACCAAGCCAGTAGTGGAGTTTTCCGATTACACGATTTCTAACCATTGCCGGGGTTCACAATTCCTTTCCTGAGGGACCCCAAGTGTGTGTGCTTGTGTGTTACCACTGATTACTTTTCCATTGGAGCCCATTCCATCTCGTTTGGCGCAGGGATAAATGACATAGCGGCTCCCTAACACACGCACCCCCCACCCCCCAGAACAGACCCCTCATTGTAGCGGTGTTATTGACGCATGTTTCCAATCATGGCGGCAACAGCATAAACATTAACTTCTCCATTCTCGCTCTCTTTTTCTTCTTTATCTCCCTCCATCTTTTTTTTTTTTTACATTATCCAGATGACGATGACGAATGCAAAGCCGCAACGAAGCCCCTGTTGAAAAAAGGCAGGCAGCCCGCCTTTGAGTTACCTTACTTTTCCTTTTCTCTCCTTCTATTACTTTCACTCACTCGCACACATACTCATTCTTTCTCTCTGTCATATAACCGTATTAAAAAATATATATATCTTGCTCTCACTCTGTCATGAGCTTTCGAAAAGCAGTCGAACCTGGTTGAGTTTGGTTTTCTGTTTCTATTGCTCTCACCGTCATGCACACACTGTCTCTCACTCTTTGTTACTCTGTCTTTCTCTGTCATCTAGTAGTCTTAACTGCCTTGCTAGCTGCCTGGCTCTGGGAATAACTGTGTACGTTTTTCCTCCTTTCCTCTTTCCGCTCCTAACTCACTCTGGCTTCCTGTAGCTCTAACGCAGTCTCTGAAGCACCGTTGCGTGTGTGTGTGCTCTGATGTTGTATTTTCTTTAAATCCTTTCTTTCCTGGACTTCCTCAGTCTTAAGTGCCTGTTTCTTCTCTCAACAGAGATGACACTGTCTTCAGTACTTTGTCACTGTCTCTGTCTGTTCCTTTCTAGCAGGCTGCTCTTTGGATTTGTCCCTCTTCTCTTTCTTCCTCTCTGTCTATGTCTCGCTCTCCTGTTGTAATAGTCATATGCTTTTCAGGTACAGCTGTTTGATATCCATTCTGTCACCTTAGCCAAGTCACAGACATTCACTAAGACAGACCGAGTAGAGAAGGGAATGTTACAATAAAGACACTCACTGACTGCACACAGTTTACATTCCACTGAGCCCACTTCAGAGATGGTTTCCATTGTACCGTGACTGTTAGATAAATACCCCACTTCCTTGGATTTCTATCACACACTCAAAGTAAGTCACACACAGCCTGGTGCCAGATCTGTTTAGGCTGTCTTGCTAATGACCACAGTGCTTATCTAGGATCAGGTCCGTATAATCTTATTCATTATGATCTGAAAGACAAAACGGATCCTAGACACTTTATGAATGTGTGCCCAGTCTTAGTCACACATAGTGAGGAATTTCTAGCTAAGTCGTCTCCCTCATTGAGGATGCAACTTCCTGTCTTGATCTTAGTGTCTGACATAGCACTTTTTTGGCCACACAGACAAGAGCCCCCAGAGGTTGAACGTGGCAGACCAGAGGCTGCTGGACGCCAGTCAGCTGTTCAAGAGGAAACAGGGCAAGGGCACCGTGGACGTGTGGTGGCTCTTTGACGATGGCGGTGAGTTTGGCCCTCCAGACCACCAGGGGGTGATTTGTGGTTACTTTTTGCCTATTGGTTGCTGTTACAGAGCAGCTTGGTTGTAGTATGAAGATTTACAAACACTGTATTGAGTATAGAATTCAGGACAGTCAATTCAGGAAGAGGTCAGGATGACTGAGCAGTCTAAAGCGTGCTGCGCTCACAATTAGAATTGGTTGAGAATATCACTTCTGTTACTGGTTGTGAATATCACTGGTGAGTAACATATGTAACAAGAGTAACATGCCACTGAGCAATTTGAAAAACATACATTGGACAAGTAACATTGCACCAACATGAGTGGAGTAGGCACAGCAGCCATGTTGACACTTTGAAAACATTTAAAGAGACCTTAGTGTGCGACCATAACTCTGCACATCAGTAAGAAGAGACTGGTATTGCTGCATTGCACCAAAGGCAGATGGTGACTGACTGTGTCTCTGTATTGTGACTGTGCCAGGCCTTACCCTGCTCATCCCCTACCTGCTCACCAACAAGAAGAAGTGGAAGGACTGCAAGATCCGCGTCTTCATCGGAGGCAAGATCAACAGGATCGACCACGACCGCAGAGCGTGAGTCACCTTCTATTCACTACAGATCTTTATTGCTGTTCTATTCACTGTAGATCTATACTGCCAATGGGAATGTATTGAAAGTACACTACATGACCACAAGTATGTGGACAGCTGCTCGTCGAACATCTCATTCCAAAATCATGGGCATTAATATGGAGTTGGACCCCCCTTTGCTGCCTCCACTCTTCTGGGAGGCTTTCCACTAGATTTTGGAACATTGCTGCAGGGACTTGCTTCCATTCAGCCACAAGAGCATTAGTGAGGTCGGGCACCGATGTTAGGCGATTAGGCCTGGCTCGCAGTCGGCGTTCAAATTCATCCCAAAGGTGTTCGATAGAGTTGAGGTCAGGGCTCTGTGCAGGCCAGTCCAGTTATTCCACACCGATCTCAACAAACCATTTCTGTATGGACCTCGCTTTGTGCGCAGGGGCATTGTCATGCTGAAACAGGAAAGGGCGTTCCCCAAACTGTTGCCACAAAGTTGGAAGCATAGAATCGTCTAGAATGTCATTGTATGATGTAGCGTTAAGATTTCCCTTCACTGGAACTAAGGGGCCTAGCCAGAACCATGAAAAACAGCCCTAGACCATTATTCATCTTCCACCTAACTTTACAGTTGGCACTATGCATTCCGCCAGGTAGCGTTCTCCTGGCATCTGCTAAACCCAGATTTGTCCGTCGGACTGCCAGATGGTGATGCGTGATTAATCACTCCAGAGAACGCGTTCCCACTCCAGCTGACGCTTGGCATTGCGCATGGGGATCTTAGACTTGTGTGCGGCTGCTTGGCCATGGAAATGGAAACCCATTTCATAAAGCTCCCGACAAACAGTTAATGTGTAGACGTTGCTTCCAGAGGTAGTTTGGAACTTGGTAGTGAGTGTTGCAACCGTGGACAGACGATTTTTACGTGCTTCAGCACTCGGCGGTCCCGTTCTGTGAGCTTGTGTGGCCTACCACTTCGCAGCTGAGCCGTTGTTGCTCCTAGACATTTCCACTTCACAATAACAGCACTTACATTTGCCCGGGCAGCTCTAGCAGGGCAGAAATTTGACAAACAGACTTGTTGGAAAGGTGGCATCCTATGACGGTGCCACGTTGAAAGTCACTGGGCTCTTCAGTAAGACCGTTCTAATGCCAATGTTTGTCTATGGAGATTGCATGGCTGTGTGCTCGATTTAATACACCTGTCAGCAACGGGTGTTGCTAAAATAGCCGAATCAACTAATCTGAAGCGGTGTCCACATACTTTTGTATATACAGTGGGGAGAACAAGTATTTGATACACTGCCGATTTTGCAGGTTTTCCTACTTACAAAGCATGTAGAGGTCTGTAATTTTTATCATAGGTACACTTCAACTGTGAGAGACAGAATCTAAAACAAAAATCCAGAAAATCACATTGTATGATTTTTAAGTAATTAATTTGCATTTTATTGCATGACATAAGTATTTGATACATCAGAAAAGCAGAACTTAATATTTGGTACAGAAACCTTTGTTTGCAATTACAGAGATCATACGTTTCCTGTAGGTCTTGACCAGGTTTGCACACACTGCAGCAGGGATTTTGGCCCACTCCTCCATACAGACCTTCTCCAGATCCTTCAGGTTTCGGGGCTGTTGATGGGCAACACAGACTTTCAGCTCCCTCCAAAGATGTTCTATTGGGTTCAGGTCTGGAGACTGGCTAGGCCACTCCAGGACCTTGAGATGCTTCTTACGGAGCCACTCCTTAGTTGCCCTGGCTGTGTGTTTCAGGTCGTTGTCATGCTGGAAGACCCAGCCACGACCCATCTTCAATGCTCTTACTGATGGAAGGAGGTTGTTGGCCAAGATCTCGCGATACATGGCCCCATCCATCCTCCCCTCAATACGGTGCAGTCGTCCTGTCCCCTTTGCAGAAAAGCATCCCCAAAGAATTATGTTTCCACCTCCATGCTTCACGGTTGGGATGGTGTTCTTGGGGTTGTACTCATCCTTCTTCTTCCTCCAAACACAGCGAGTGGAGTTTAGACCAAAAAGCTCTATTTTTGTCTCATCAGACCACATGACCTTCTCCCATTCCTCCTCTGGATCATTCAGATGGTCATTGGCAAACTTCAGACGGGCCTGGACATGCGCTGGCTTGAGCAGGGGGACCTTGCGTGCGCTGCAGGATTTTAATCCATGACGGCGTAGTGTGTTACTAATGGTTTTCTTTGAGACTGTGGTCCCAGCTCTCTTCAGGTCATTGACCAGGTCCTGCTGTGTAGTTCTGGGCTGATCCCTCACCTTCCTCATGATCATTGATGCCCCACGAGGTGAGATCTTGCATGGAGCCCCAGACCGAGGGTGATTGACCGTCATCTTGAACTTCTTCCATTTTCTAATAATTGTGCCAACAGTTGTTGCCTTCTCACCAAGCTGCTTGCCTATTGTCCTGTAGCCCATCCCAGCCTTGTGCAGGTCTACAATTTTATCCCTGATGTCCTTACACAGCTCTCTGTTCTTGGCCATTGTGGAGAGGTTGGAGTCTGTTTGATTGAGTGTGTGGACAGGTGTTTTTTATACAGGTAACGAGTTCAAACAGGTGCAGTTAATACAGGTAATGAGTGGAGAACAGGAGGGCTTCTTAAAGAAAAACTAACAGGTCTGTGAGAGCTGGAATTCTTACTGTTTGGTAGGTGATCAAATACTTATGTCATGCAATAAAATGCAAATTAATTACTTAAAAATCATACAATGTGATTTTCTGGATTTTTGTTTTAGATTCCGTCTCTCATAGTTGAAGTGTACCTATGATAAAAATTACAGACCTCTACATGCTTTGTAAGTAGGAAAACCTGCAAAATCGGCAGTGTATCAAATACTTGTTCTGTACATTGTATTAGTGAATGACGCATTTTCCTATTCTTCCATTCTTTCCATTCCATAATGAGTAATACATTTTTATATTCTCTTACATCCTAGATTTAGGTCTGTCTGGCAAATTCCCTCTAAAACTCTCAAACCCCTAATACCTCCAATGCTAAATACGATCAGTGTGTTACTGGTTCGAGGGATGAGCTCGCTCTGCTCTTAGCTGCCCGTCAGAGCCCTAAGCTGCATCGCCTTCCAAAAATACTGCTTAGTCACTGACTGGCATGGGCACGGCCCAACGGGATTAAATCCACGTTGTTCCACCACCACATTAAATCTGCATGTCTTTTTATATAACAATGTATTGTTGTATTCGCTTCACAGAAGCAGGTTAGGGTCTCTATCTTTCTCTCTCTCTTTCACACTATTTCTGATTCTATTCATCTCTATCTCTCTCTTTCTCCCACTCTTCTGTTTTCTCTCTGTCTCTCTCTTTCAGTCTCTTTCTCTCTGTGTTCTGTAAATTACAAACCAACGTGGCGGCAGTGTTATTGTCCAACGCAAATGTCCTGACCCTCACTCTCATTGTCCCCCACAGCTGCCTCCTGCCTCCTTTTGTTGGCTAAAATTAGCACCGCACTGGCAACCCAGGCCTTCCACCCTAGAGTGTGTGTGTGTGTGTGTGTGTCTGTGTGTGTGTGTGTCTGTGTGTGTGTGTGTCACAAGCCATATGTTTGTGCGTTCATTACTTGAAAAACCAGGAACAGACATTTCCTCACTAATTTAAAAAAGTTTCAGTATTGGCAATCTATCTTTTTTGGACATCATTCGTTCAATACTTTATTGCAATAATATCCCATCCAAACTCTCCGCATGTAATTGAGGATTCAAGTATCCCTTTGATATAAAAGTTGTTGGATATAAAAGTCGCCGTACTTAGGCAGACATGACATGTTTGGAGTCGCTGACCATGAAAATGTTTTGAGGTAGAAGTTATCCTTAGATTTAAAAAAGCCTAGGGAAATGACTGTCATAAACAGAAAGCCTCTCAACAGCCACAACAGCTTTTTTTTCTCTCCAAAATATCTGGAAAATATCGACATCAGCTCGCACCCGTTCGCTGTGATACTTCAAACAGCGGCAATCCTTTCAAATGGCTTATTGATGTCCTCAGTGGCTTGTGCGGTCTCTCCGAAGCTCTTGGATGTAAGTTGCATGAAATGTGGCTTCAGTGTTTTATAAAGCGTTTGTTATTCAATTTTCTCCTCAGGATGGCCACACTGCTCAGCAAGTTCAGGATAGACTTCTCCGACATCAACGTACTAGGAGACATCAACACCAAGCCCAAGAAAGAGAAGTATGTTGTTTTTCTTATGACCGTTCTGAGGTTGTCGGGCGGGTTGGGGTTGGCAATGATTTTAAAATGTCTATTTTAATTTCACAAATTTGTTCTAAATTGAAATGTCAAGGCAAAATGTATGTGAAAAGCGTCGTCCGGGGTAGGGGAGGGTTTGGCCCGGGGGCTTTACCTGGCTCATCGTGCTGCAGGCTAACTTCGGTCGTCAGTTGCACAGTGTTTCCTCTGACACATTAGTGCAGCTGGCTTCCGGGTTAAGCAGGCGGGTGTTAAGAACCGCGGTTTGGCGGGTCATGTTTCGGAGGACGCATGACTCGACCTTCACCTCTCCCGAGCCCGTTGGGGAGTTGCAGCAATGAGATTGGATTGCAATTGGGGAGAAAAAGGGGGTAAAATACAACAAGAAAAAGGAAAGTGAAGTGAGCACACCCTGTTCTTTGAACTGGGAGTCAACCAGTCTGCAAGCACTTAAATATTTACAGGAAACCCTTTTTATTGACATTCTCAAATATTAATAATGGGATAATTCCCTTTTGGACGCTTAAGTGGCATATTGCTGATTGCTAATGTAAGCTGCAGGCCGTAGAAAACGGATTATTGTGCATAGTAACAGACAGTAGCGTTTTGAAAATGTTAGTTTTTTCCTAGTTAGCTATGTTTCTCATCGACTTTTAATTATTTCCAATGCCTTGCGTAAAGAGACATTCATCGAAATGTATGCTACTAATGATAGCAGTCAGAAACAATCAAATTGAATGGTCCCCACGTTATTGTAACACAACCATTGCAATAATTCCAAATAATAATATAATATGCCATTTAGCAGATGCTTTTATCCAAAGCGACTTACAGTCATGTGCGCATACATTTTTACGTATGGGTGGTGCCAGGGATCGAACCCACTACCCTGGCGTTACAAGCGCCATGCTCTACCAATTGAGCTACAGAGGACCACCAAATCAAGTTCATTTGACTTGAATTTTTTTTGAATGAAACATATTACTGCAATATACAGGTAACTGCCTAAATAAAGGAAGTGCTTGAGTAAATGAGGGATACAAAGTATATTGAAAGCAGGTCCTTCCACACAGGTGTGGTTCCTGAGTTAATTAAGCAATTAACATCCCATCATGCTCAGGGTCATGTATAAAAATGCCCAGTTGCCCATTATATTGGCTACCATGGCTAGAAGAAGAGATCTGTGACTTTAAAAGAGTGGTCTCAAAGGAGCATAGCGGGGTTAAATTGTGTGTGTGATAGTGGGGTTAAATTGTGTGTATCAGTCACCAGATCTCAACCCAATTGAAGATTCTGGAGCGGCGCCTGAGACAGCGTTTTCCACCACCGTTATCAAAACACCAAATTTGGTATTTGTTAGGATACCCATTAGCAGCTGCAAAAGCATCAGCTACTCATCATGTGGTCCACATGACATAATACATAGTACAGACAATTATTAGTCAAGGACTGAAATACATAAATTTTTAACATCATACATAGCCTACATATCAGTACATACACACAATATCTAGGTCTAATACATAGTACAGTGCAAATTACAATACAATATATATATAAAATGGCGGTGTCTCTTCACAGTCCCCTTTGTGCAGTAAGGTGTTCTTTATTCCGTTTTTTTTAAACTGGTTTTATTGCTAGCTTGAGTTACCTGGGGTGGCAGAGTTCCATGTAGTCATGGCTCTATTTAATACTGTGCGTTTCCCAACCTCTGTTCTGGACCAGGGGCAGGGGAAAAATACATGTAATCTATGCACTTACATAGTGACTGGAGGACGCTTTTCCCGTGGTTCCTGTTGTAACGAGAAGCAATGTGCTTAATATTAGTAATGTTGCGCAACATGAGCTCATGGGCTCTCATGAAGTGTTTGTTTAGATTTGCATTGATGTCAGAGTGGTTAGAGGGACAATAGAGTGCTGAGTACCAGGCAATTAGCAAGTTTGGTAGGCTACTAATGGCCATCAGCAGCATTTACATTTTCGTCATTTAGCAGACGCTCTTATCCAGAGTGACTTACAAATTGGTGCATTCACCTTATGATAGCCAGTGGGACAACCACTTTACAATATGTTATTTTTTATTTATTTTTCTCTTTGGGGTGGGGTAAGGGGGGGTAGAAGGATTACTTTATCCTATCCCAGGTATTCCTTAAAGAGGTTGGGTTTCAAGTGTCTCCGGAAGGTGGTGAGTGACTCCGCTGTCCTGGCGTCGTGAGGGAGCTTGTTCCACCATTGGGGTGCCAGAGCAGCGAACAATTTTGACTGGGCTGAGCGGGAACTGTGCTTCCGCAGAGGTAGGGGGGCCAGCAGGCCAGAGGTGGATGAACGCAATGCCCTCGTTTGGGTGTAGGGACTGATCAGAGCCTGAAGGTACGGAGGTGCCGTTCCCCTCACAGCTCCGTAGCCAAGCACCATGGTCTTGTAGCAGATGCGAGCTTCAACTGGAAGCCAGTGGAGTGTGCGGAGGAGCAGGGTGACGTGAGAGAACTTGGGAAGGTTGAACACCAGACGGGCTGCGGCGTTCTGGATGAGTTGTAGGGGTTTAATGGCACAGGCAGGGAGCCCAGCCAACAGCGAGTTGCAGTAATCCAGACGGGAGATGACAAGTGCCTGGATTAGGACCTGTGCCGCTTCCTGTGTAAGGCAGGGTCGTACTCTGCAAATGTTGTAGAGCATGAACCTATAGGATCGGGTCACCGCCTTGATGTTAGCGGAGAACGAAAGGGTGTTGTCCAGGGTCACGCCAAGGCTCTGTGCACTCTGGGAGAAGGACACAACGTAGTTCTCAACCGTGATGGCGAGATCATGGAATGGGCAGTCCTTCCCCGGGAGGAAGAGCAGCACCGTCTTGCCGAGGTTCAGCTTGAGGTGGTGATCCGTCATCCACACTGATATGTCTGCCAGACATGCAGAGATGCGATTCGCCACCTGGTTATCAGAAGGGGGAAAGGAGAATATTAATTGTGTGTCGTCTGCGTAGCAATGATAGGAGAGGCCATGTGAGGATATGACGGAGCCAAGTGACTTGGTGTATAGCGAGAATAGGAGAGGGCCTAGAACTGAGCCCTGGGGGACACCAGTGGTGAGAGCACGTGGTGCGGAGACAGATTCTCGCAACGCCACCTGGTAGGAGCGACCTGTCAGGTAGGACGCAATCCAAGAGTGAGCCGCGCCAGAGATGCCCAACTCGGAGAGGGTGGAGAGGAGGATCTGATGGTTCACAGTATCAAAGGCAGCAGATAGGTCTAGAAGGACGAGAGCAGAGGAGAGAGAGTTAGCTTTAGCAGTGCGGAGAGCCTCCGTGACACAGAGAAGAGCAGTCTCAGTTGAATGACCAGTCTTGAAACCTGACTGGTTTGGATCAAGAAGGTCATTCTGAGAGAGATGGCAAGAGTTGGCTAAAGACGGCACGCTCAAGAGTTTTGTAGAGAAAAGAAAGAAGGGATACTGGTCTATAGTTGTTGACATCGGAGGGATTGAGTGTAGGTTTTTTGAGAAGGGGTGCAACTCTCGCTCTCTTGAAGATGGAAGGGACATAGCCAGCGGTCAAGGATGAGTTGATGAGCGAGGTGAGGTAAGGGAGAAGGTCTCCGGAAATGGTCTGGAGAAGAGAGGAGGGGATAGGGTCAAGCGGGCAGATTGTTGGGCGGCCGGCCGTCACAAGTCGCAAGATTTCATCTGGAGAGAGAGGGAGAAAGAAGTCAAAGCATAGGGTAGGGCAGTGTGAGCAGGACCAGCGGTGTCATTTGACTTAACGAGGATCGGATGTCGTCAACCTTCTTTTCAAAATGGTTGTGAAGTCATCCACAGAGAGGGAGGAGGAGGGAGGGAGGGGGGGAGGGGGGGGGGATTCAGCAGGGAGGAGAAGGTGGCAAAGAGCTTCCTAGGGTTAGAGGCAGGGGCTTGGAATTTAGAGTGGTAGAAAGTGGCTTTAGCAGCAGAAACAGAGGAAGAAAATGTAGAGACGAGGGAGTGAAAAGATGCCAGGTCCGCAGGACATCTAGTTTTCCTCCATTTCCGCTCGGCTGCCCGGAGCCCTGTTCTGTGAGCTCGCAATGAGTCGTCAAGCCACGGAGCAGGAGGGGAGGACCGAGCCGGACGGGAGGATAGAGGACATAGAGAGTCAAAGGATGCAGAAAGGGAGGAGAGGAGGGTTGAGGAGGCAGAATCAGGAGATTGGAGGGAGAAGGATTGAGCAGAGGGAAGAGATGATAGGATGGAAGAGGAGAGAGTAGCGGGAGAGAGAGAGCGAAGGTTCCGACGGCGCATTACCATCTGAGTAGGGGCAGAGTGAGTAGTGTTGGAGGAGAGCGAGAGAGAAAAGGATACAAAGTAGTGGTCAGAGACTTGGAGGGGATTTGCATTGAGATTAGTAGAAGAACAGCATCTAGTAAAGATGAGGTCAAGCGTATTGCCTGCCTTGTGAGTAGGGGGGGACGGTGAGAGGGTGAGGTCAAAAGAGGAGAGGAGTAGAAAGGAGGCAGAGAGAAATGAGTCAAAGGTAGACGTAGGGAGGTTAAAGTCACCCAGAACTGTGAGGGGTGAGCCATCCTCAGGAAAGGAACTTATCAAGGTGTCAAGCTTATTGATGAACTCTCCAAGGGAAGGGCGAAAAAGGGCGAAAAATGGAGGGCGAAAAATGACAAGGATGTTAAGCTTGAATGGGCTAGTGACTGTGACAGCATGGAATTCAAATGAGGAGATAGACAGATGGGTCAGGGGAAAAAGAGAGAACGTCCACTTGGGAGAGATAGGATTCCTGTGCCACCACCCCGCTGACCAGATGCTCTCGGGGTATGCGAGAACACATGGTCAGACGAGGAGAGAGCAGTAGGAGTAGCAGTGTTTTCTGTGGTAATCCATGTCTCCGTCAGCGCCAAGAAGTCGAGGGTCTGGAGGGTAGCATAGGCAGAGATGAACTCTGCCTTGTTGGCCGCAGAACGGCAGTTCCAGAGACTGCCGGAGACCTGGAACTCCACGTGGGTCGTGCGTGCAGGGACCACCAAATTAGAGTGGCAGCAGCCACACGGTGTGAGGCGTTTGTATGGCCTGTGCAGAGAGGAGAGAACAGGGATAGACAGACACATAGTTGACAGGCTACAGAAAATGGCTACAATAATGCAAAGGAGATCGGAATGAAATGAACTAAACATCTGGGAAAGCGAGAGAGCGGGGCCTCCCTCACTTATGTTTCACTGAAACACTCAAATATAACTCTCCCAACTTCCACTTTAGAAATTATAATTGTTGTAAACTACAGTGGTTCAATATTTCTAGGAATAAACTAACTTCGTTTATTCAGCTAGCTAACTTGGTACAGTATTCTTCAGTGAAAACCGTCCAGGGCACCGAATCCTATGACGCCATAGCCAAGTAGCATGCCAGCCTCCAATAACACGGTTTAGCACCAATACTCGGTTACAACAAACCACCAGTGTGTTAACATGCCAAGCAGATCATTCGTGTCCATGTCTAACGTTGTGTAAAGTTTTGGGTTAGTTTTGACAGTTTGAGTGAGTTCGTCAACTTATTCAGCCAGTTAGTTAGCTAGAATAGTTAGCATACTAGCTAGCCATTGCTCTCTGCCAACAAAAAAACCCTCCTTCCACGGCACAAACACACAGAGAGAGCTGGGAGAAGCCTAATTACCGTGATCAACAGTCACGTGTAATTTGACTGCCTTCATGACTCGTGACCGCCGGTGTGGCGGTAATATGGTCAACGTAAAAGCCCTAGTCGGTACAAGATGGTTTGTCCTTATTTATACAGTGGGGAAAAAAGTATTTAGTCAGCCACCAATTGTGCAAGTTCTCCCACTTAAAAAGATGAGAGAGGCCTGTAATTTTCATCATAGGTACACGTCAACTATGACAGACAAATTGAGAAAAAAAATCCAGAAAATCACATTGTAGGAGTAAGTATTTGGTCACCTACAAACAAGCAAGATTTCTGGCTCTCACAGACCTGTAACTTCTTCTTTAAGAGGCTCCTCTGTCCTCCACTCGTTACCTGTATTAATGGCACCTGTTTGAACTTGTTATCAGTATAAAAGACACCTGTCCACAACCTCAAACAGTCACACTCCAAACTCCACTATGGCCAAGACCAAAGAGCTGTCAAAGGACACCAGAAACAAAATTGTAGACCTGCACCAGGCTGGGAAGACTGAATCTGCAATAGGTAAGCAGCTTGGTTTGAAGAAATCAACTGTGGGAGCAATTATTAGGAAATGGAAGACATACAAGACCACTGATAATCTCCCTCGATCTGGGGCTCCACGCAAGATCTCACCCCGTGGGGTCAAAATGATCACAAGAACGGTGAGCAAAAATCCCAGAACCACACAGGGGGACCTAGTGAATGACCTGCAGAGAGCTGGGACCAAAGTAACAAAGCCTACCATCAGCAACACACTACGCCGCCAGGGACTCAAATCCTGCAGTGCCAGACGTGTCCCACCTGCTTAAGCCAGTACATGTCCAGGCCCGTCTGAAGTTTGCTAGAGTGCATTTGGATGATCCAGAAGAGGATTGGGAGAATGTCATACGGTCAGATGAAACCAAAATAGAACTTTTTGGTAAAAACTCAACTCGTCGTGTTTGGAGGACAAAGAATGCTGAGTTGCATCCAAAGAACAACATACCTACTGTTAAGCATGGGGGTGGAAACATGCTTTTGGGCTGTTTTTCTGCAAAGGGACCAGGACGACTGATCCGTGTAAAGGAAAGAATGAATGGGGCCATGTATCGTGAGATTTTGAGTGAAAACCTCCTTCCATCAGCAAGGGCATTGAAGATGAAACGTGGCTGGGTCTTTCAGCATGACAATTATCCCAAACACACCGCCCGGGCAACGAAGGAGTGGCTTCGTAAGAAGCATTTCAAGGTCCTGGAGTGGCCTAGCCAGTCTCCAGATCTCAACCCCATAGAAAATCTTTGGAGGGAGTTGAAAGTATGTGTTGCCCAGCGACAGCCCCAAAACATCACTGCTCTAGAGGAGATCTGCATGGAGGAATGGGCCAAAATACCAGCAACAGTGTGTGAAAACCTTGTGAAGACTTACAGAAAACGTTTGACCTGTGTCATTGCCAACAAAGGGTATTTAACAAAGTATTGAGAAACTTTTGTTATTGACCAAATACTTATTTTCCACCATAATTTGCAAATAAATTCATAAAAAATCCTACAATGTGATTTTCTGGATTTTTTTCTTTCTCATTTTGTCTGTCATAGTTGACGTGTACCTATGATGAAAATTACAGGCCTCTCTCATCTTTTTAAGTGGGAGAACTTGCACAATTGGTGGCTGACTAAATACCTGTTTTCCCCACTGTATATAGCAACAATTGTTTCACCTCTTCCACTGCCACTTTGTGAAACTCAAAACTACAGTGCTTGTCTTTCATTATTTGGTCCATTATGCATGCATATGAAGGCTCAGCATTTGTTGTCTGCATGTCATACCGAAGTTTGTAATCGTGTAAACAAAAAAGTTATTAAAGTGGTTGGCAATATCAAAGGGTTTTGTTATGAACAAGAATTTAATTTAAAGTACTATCATTCTTTATATCATTTATCTTTGTTCCATAGTATAGTTTCTTCTTTTTGTTACATGATTTCTCAATTTACTGTAGGTTTGCCAGTCTGCTGTGTTGTCAGACTTGTTTGCTATTCCCTTTGCCTTATCCCTCTCAGCCATACAGTTTTTCAATTCCCCATCTATCCATTGGTATTTGGCAGCTCTAACAGTCAGTTTCTTGTAGCATCCGGATGTTCCTCATTACACACATCAGACCAACAAATATTTTTCACATCTTCGACACTTAGGTCTAGTGTTTGGAACTTTGTATTTCTAGATATGGCTATTATATTATGATCACTACATCCGGTGGATGTGGATACTGCTTTAGAGCAGATTTCTGCAACATTAGTAAAGATGTGATCAATACACGTGGATGATTTAGTTACTGTTCTGTTTGTAAATACCCTGGTAGGTTGACTGATGACTTGAACCAGATTGCAGTCACTAGTTACAGCTTGGAGCTTCTTTTTGAGTGGGCAGCTTGATGACAACCAGATCAATACCGCCCTACTCATCGACCCCTTGGCTGTAAGAGGCATTCAGAACAGAAATTCTGTGTGCCTAGGCTGCATCAAAGTACTTAGAAAGCACATCTTGTTTTTCCCGCAGCTGAGCTAGCAGACGGAGAATCTCTTCCCTAAGCTGCTTGATGATGATACATTTGGAACAGACAAAGAATTTATGTTCATGAATGAGTTCCAACTTATTTTCCTCCTCTTGCATTGATATCATCTCGCACCTAGCGCATTTGAGCCCAGATGTAGACGCAAATACCACTGGTGTTTTGACTCTAACACTGCTAGCGTTATCTTGCTCTCTTAGCATGATGGCTAACCGCTAACTATTGTGTTTTTTAAGCAGGAATCCGGGACACAAACTTGCGTTCCCAGCTATCAGAACTTCCAATGGTTAAAGATAGTTGTTGTTGACATGATTAAAAACTATTTCATAAAAACAACAGATCGAGTGTCGACAGTACACTGATCTGTTGCGTGCTCAGATTTTTTATTTTCTTTATTTTTTTATTTTGTCACTTAGCAGACGCTCTTATCCAGAGCGACTTACAGTTAGTGAGTGCATACATTTTCATACTGGCCCCCCGTGGGAATCGAACCCACAACCCTGGCGTTGCATGGGACTATGATAGCTGTTGCGTGATGACGTATGCTCTCACATAGCATTGGGTTGAACTTTGACACATTCAATAATCATGACAGTGTTGGCTCTTGGGGGGATGCAACTCAATCTTAGGAAGGTGTTCCTAATGTTTGATATACTCAGTGTATAAACTCCAATATACTGGCCTGTCAAATATACTGTGCGTGTGTACTAATGTTTCTAACTAATCGTTTACTAACCTTTGATCCCCTGTGGTTGTGCAGTGTGACTGCTTTTGAAGAGATGATCGAGCCGTACCGGCTGAAGGAGGACGACATGGAGCAGGATACAGCGGAGGCACTGAAGGCCAGCGAGCCCTGGAGGATCACAGACAACGAGCTGGAGCTCTTTAGGGCCAAAGTAAATCTAACCACTCTAGCCATCACCATATTACTTACTCCTATCCAGTTATTTCAGATCTGTGAACATGGAAGTGGTAGGGGCTAGCTGTAGGATGCTAGGAGCCAAATAGAACCAAGCCTATAAACCATTTTGAAATGGGGTCCTCCAGAGTCTGGTATTGTGCCCAATGTCTTTGATGAGCTATATGGGGATGAAAGTACTCCCATATCTGCCTATCCTACAGCAAAGTGTGGCTGCTGCTTTAGATGGTAATCTCGTAACCCGACGGATGTGTGTCCACCTTAACCTGTGTTTTTGTTTTGGTTCTTCTCAGACTAATCGTCAGATCAGACTGAACGAACTGCTGAAGGAGCACTCAAGCACAGCTAACCTCATTGTCATGTAAGTAGATTTAAGAGCATTTATTTTTGTGTGTGTATTGAGGCCTTGTGTCTGGGGGCGGCAGGTAGCCTAGCGGATAAGAGCGTTGGGCCAGTAACCGAAAGATCACTGGTTAGAATCCCAGAACTGACTAGGTGAAAAATCTGTCAATGTGCCCTTGAGCAAGGCACTTAACCCAAATTGCTCCTGTAAGTCTCTCTGGATAAGAGCGTCTGCTAAATTACTAAAATGTAAATTGTAATAACAGCTGCTAAGTGAATCAGCTGGGTGCCCTGTAAACTGAGACGCCAGCCGCCCTCACATAAACACTCACTCTCCTCTGTCATCCTCTGTCACCTTTCCTCCATTTCCCCCCACTTCCCTGCCTCTTCTCTTCCACCTTTTCGCTCTGTTGCTCTCCCTTCTCTCTCTCAATCCACTCTTCATCCTCCTTTCTCTCTGCTATATTTACCTATTTTCCTATTCTCCCCCTCTCCATTTTCCTCTCATTTATTCTCCCTCTGCTTCCTCACTCGTCCTTCCCTCTCTATGCATGGGCGCACACAGACAATACTCCACTCGCACTCATTCAGTAGGGCTGTAGGTTAATTGCCCTAGCGTTGTCTCTCTCCACCACTGGCTTGGCTCTGCTTCAGTCCCTGCTGTCCTATCCTATTCACAACACCACATCACTACTGCTCTTCTCACCTCCACCACTGATACTGAATGGGGCCAGTGTCACTGGTTCTCCATTTTGTATCTCATTAATGGATGTGAAGAATATGATGTTTCAATGCTCTGTTAGTCAAACTGCACTTTATTGAAGTATGCGTGTGGTATTGAGTTGTTTATTGTGCTGTTGATATACGGGGCACAAGGGTGAGATTTGAAAGGATCCGAAACAGATAGGGCTATTTCTGTCCCTCATCACATTGTGTGAGAGAGTGAGTGCTGTTGTGAAGTCTGTGGGGAAACAAGACTAATGCAATACAAGTGGGACCTGATGGTGGGGCTGGTAACATGATTGATAGCCAGCCCATGTGAAGAACTCTTTATGTAACTGCCCAGGGAGTGTGACCGTATTGGTGATGTAACGGGAGCCCATCAGACCTAGGGTACATTTTAACAAAGCTTTTGTGGACATACGCCCAATCCCAAATCGACTCCTAGCCTCTACCCCATGGGTATTTTTCTCAACAGGTTATCTTCCCTATTGTGCCTTTTGGTAAGCACACTGTATGACAGTATGACTTCCTAAATCTATCTATCTATCTATCTACAGGAGCATGCCCTTGGCCAGAAAGGGAGCGGTGTCCAGTGCTCTTTACATGTCCTGGCTGGAGACTCTGTCCAAGGACCTGCCTCCCCTCCTCCTGGTGCGCGGCAACCACCAGAGCGTCCTCACCTTCTACTCTTAAACACACACACACACACACGCTGCCTTTGGGACTTCCCATCCCAGCGCCAGTCCTAACTAAGACACGCACACATACACTTCAATGAAGGTAGAAACAGTAGCAATTGATGATAATATAGTAATGATAAAGGATATGGTGTGGAGGTCCAGCCTCTTACACTACATGACCAAAAGTATGTGGACACCTGCTCGTCGACCATCTCATTCCAAAATTATGGGCATTAATATGGAGTTGGTCCCCCATTTGCTGCTATAACAGCCTCCACTCTTCTGGGAAGGCTTTCCACTAGATGTTGGAACGTTGCTGAAGGGACTTGCTTCCATTCAGCCACAAGCATTAGTGAGGTCTAGCACTGACGTTGGGCGATTAGGCCTGGCTCGCAGTCGGCATTCCAATTCATCCCAAAGATGTTCGATGGGGTTGAGGTCAGGGCTCTGTGCAGGCCAGTCAAGTTCTTCCACACCGGTCTCAACAAACCATTTCTATATGGACCTTGCTTTGTGCACGGGGGCATTGTCATGCTGAAACAGGAAAGGGCCTTCCCCAAACTGTTGCCACAAAGTTGAAAGCACAGAATCGTCTAGAATGTCATTGTATGCTGTAGCAATAAGATTTCCCTTCACTGGAACTAAGTGACCTAGCCCGAACCATGAAAGACAGCCCCAGACCATTATTCCTCCTCCACAAAACTTTACAGTTGGCACTATGTATTGGGGCAGGTAGCCTTCTCTTGGCATCCGCCAAACACAGATTTGTCCGTCGGACTGCCAGATGGTGAAGCGTGATTCATCACTCCAGAGAACACGTTTCCACTGCTCCAGAGTCCAATGGCGGTGAGCTTTACACTACTCCAGCCGACGCTTGGCATTGCGCATGGTGATCTTAGGCTTGTGTGCGGCTGCTCGGCCATGGAAACCCATTTAATGAAGCTCACTGTGAACAGTTCTTGTGCTGATGTTGCTTCCAGAGGCAGTTTGGAACTCTGTACTGAGTGTTGCAACCGAGGACAAACGATTTTTACGCACTCTGTGGTCCCGTTCTTTGAGCTTATGTGGTCTACCACTTCGCGGCTGAACCGATGTTGCTCCTAGACGTTTCCACTTCACAATAACAGCACTTACAGTTGACCGGGTCAGCTCTAGCGGGGCAGACATTTTACAAACTGACTTGTTGGAAAGGTGGCATCCCATGACAGGGCCACGTTGCAAGTTACTGATCTCTTCAGTAAGGCCATTCTACTGCCAATGTTTGTCTATGGAGATTGCATGGCGGTGTGCTCGATTTTATACACCTGTCAGCAACGGGTGTGGCTGAAATAGCCGAATCCACTAATTTGAAGGGGTGTCCACATACTTTTGTGTATATATACTGTATGTGAAAGGGCAGTCGGTCAGTGAAGTCCCCACTACTCTTTTCAAAATGGAGACTGAAGAACACGAGGGTGTTCGTTCCTGCACTTCTGGCTAACACCTCCAACCTCCTAACGCGCAAAGAAGTGAACAATTTAATTTACAAAGTCGATTTCCTCTCTGTCTTGAAAGCGCCTGTGCAGGCTATTCACATTATGTTGTTATTAATATTGTTATTATTATTCAGATTCTTCTTGATGTCACGTTTTTAAGTTATAGATCATTTAAAAAAATGTCAATGCAGCAATAATCCCCCTCAAATGTTTCATTTTCTTGTGTTGGGAGAGAAGCATGCTTTGCAACACTTTTTATAGCCTTATGGATGTGCCTTCCAGTTGAAATAAAAATAATTAAACTATTAATCGCTCTACCCAGATTGAACGGTATGAAAAATATATATAGATGGATAAGAGTTATTTTCGTTATAAGGTTTTAAATGTAATCATCTTTGTTTTTATTGAGGATTTTTATGCAAGTGGATTGTAGGAGGTTAGCACAGTCTCCACTTGATGGCATAAAAAGCTTTCTCTGCTGTTTATTTTCCTCCTCTCCCTCCATCCCTAAATGGTTTCCTGTTTTTTTTTTTCTGGCCTCTGATTTTATTTTCTCTTAAGTTTTTATTTGTCTTCCTTTTAAGCTGTGTAAATGAAATATAATTCCTAGTGCAGTACCCTCTACTTACTTAATACTAGAGGCAATCTGCTTCAATTCTGAAAGTTGATTAGATGACGTCGAAGAGTCTCTTAACAAAAAGAATCCGTGGGTCTTGAATTTGAAGTTCCAGGGTTCTTATTTCCACACTGTGTCAGAAATTACTGCAGTTGGCTAGAATTGGGCTTAGCTTCAGATTAGCTTTGCCATGCTAAAGAGCCAGTTGTCTCACAAAAGCTGCTAACACAAGTATTTCAACCAAGACTCAAGTAGGTCCCCACATTGAAGTCTATGTCACCATAGTGGAATCTATCGGCTGAATCCTAACTTCAGATGCTCCAATTTTACTCAAACCCTTTTGCGGAATTCGTGTATCCATGTCCATGGGAGACTTGAAAGTCTGAGTTACTTGCATATCTCAAGTTAGGACACGGCCCCGCAGGTTCCCCACATTGGAGTGAATCTATGAAGGAACTGATCTAGCCCTTACAACCGAATTAAGATTTTGCCTTAATGCTAGAAGTAATGATTGTTGTCATTGTATTTCTCTTCTAAGTTGTATGATTGAACTAGTGGGTCAGTGCAGATGTAGCTATAGAGGAGTATTGCATAAAGAAGAAGGTACTGTCACTCTACTTTATCCAGTATTTTAAAAACAATTCTGTATATGTATATACCATCTTATTATTGTGTTTCCATTTCAAGAAAGCCCCCCTAACTTAGTCTGTTACATGGAACAGTCTGGAATTTGTGCTTGCTGCAGGTTCAACCATTGCTAGAAAAGTGATGTTTCGTGTCAGTCTTTTCTCCAGTAGTGGTGGCATTACCTCATTCTGCCTCACACAATGGTCCCTGGACATACTCTGGTGTAGACTGTGTTACGTATACCACTAAACAGTGGACCGGAGTCCTGCGTTCATTCATGCCCACGTGTCTGGCTGTTTGTCTGCTTGCCCTGATGTACATTGGACTAGTAGCCTCAATTCTCCCCTGTTTTGTTTCTGTTCAATGCAAAAACAACTCCCACTCTGTCTAGCCTGTGAAGATGAGTAGGCACTTTGCTGAGTATCTTTCAGTGGCTGTTCTTTTTGAGTGTTCAAAAGTGGGGAAATTGTAGGTAGAAGCTATGGATTAGCATGTTTCAAGAGAGCACTGATGCATACCTCTATGCAGGTGAGCTACTGTAATAAGATATTGGGATAAAATCCCATGCATGGTTTATTTGAAAGGTTCCACTGTCCCTCAGTTAATTTCTGACCATTTAGGCTGGCCCATAAACCTATTGTCAGCACACTTTGCCATTGTTCTGGGAGAGTTAAAGTAGTGGGGCCTTTCTCGCGGGGGTGAAAATGTCCCAAAGCAGGTGGCCATGTTAACTGTTTCTTTAACTTGTGAATGAGGGTTTTATAATAAGAACTGCCGAAAGATACTGGATCAAAACAGGGCTATTTGCGTTTATAACGTACAGTATTGCCCAAGCCTTACCCAAAACGCTGTCTATATGTCATAGCATCTAAGGCCAACCACGTCATTGCCCCTCTCTTCCCTAGTTCTTATCCTTTATGCAATTTCTAAAAAAGAATGTGACTTTTTCGGCAAGAGGCTTGGGTCAGTTGAATGTAAATCTGATAAACACTAAAGTTGCTGGGAGTTGCTTTTATTTTTTACTTCTGCAGTGCCGAGTTTTCTCAATGTTTTCGCTATAAGCTACATCCTTTTAGATTTCAGTCCCACATGGAAATCCAAGTGCAGTGTGCTTTGTATTTCAGGTTCAATTAACTATTACCACCCACATGACTGCATCTCACCATTCTGTGTCCTTTATCTAGAGAATGACTACGCCATGTGATTATGAATGTGTCTATATACACATATAGTGTAAATATACTAGTGTATAAAATTATATTTCTTTGAAATATGTGCAAAGCATGTAATTATCTTTTTTTAAATGGGTGGGGGATTGTAAAGCTTTTTAGAAACCAGATGGTACAATCTTACCAAGATCTGTTCTGTGTACCGGTGAGTAAACCACTCAACCCTCAGTTACTATACAAAGCAACAATGTTACAAACAAAAACACGGGTTACTCTACATTTATATTTAAATATATAAATAAGAAAATGTATGTCAATACAACCGACCGGGGATCTTTGTCGTGAGTGTGTGTTGCTTTTTTCATCTATGTATAAGTGTGAGGAGTGGAATACTGTAACATCCTCAAAACGTCATTATTTAGCCGAAACCTGACACTACTGTGCTCTGTCCAAGAGACCAAAACATGTTGCCTGTAACTTGTGGCCAAGCCATGTTGAGACGTCTTCATCCTCTGTATTTATATTGATATGCTGTACTGTTAACTGTCACAGATATGCTTTTTTCTAACATTTTGACATTAAGGTTACCAATACTTTGTACATGTTTATTGCAATAAATCAATCAATCATCACTGAAGAACTTGGGTGTTTTTTTTAAAACTTATGTTTGTTTAGGTTCTTCCTTTATCCACCTATAACTAGCATCTCATGCATTTCTTAGTTGCGCCAGACTGGCATTCAATCCATTACAAATTGTTTTTAAACAAGATATCACCTTCAGAAGTGCTTGATTTGCAAAGCAGGATACAGTGCCTACAGAAAGTATTCACCCCCCTTGGCATTTTTCCTATTTTGTTGCCTTACAACCTGGAATTAAAATGGATTTTGGGGGGGTTTGTATCATTTGATTTACACAACATGCCTACCACTTTCCTCTTAAACCACTCGATTGTTGCTTTATGCTTAGGGTCATTGTCCTGCTGGAAGGTGAACCTCCGTCCCAGTCTCAAATCTCTGGAAGACTGAAACAGGTTTCCCTCAAGAATTTCCCTGTATTTAGCGCCATCCATCATTCCTTCAATTCTGACCAGTTTCCCAGTCCCTGCCGATGAAAAACATCCCCACAGCATGATGCTGCCACCACCATGCTTCACTGTGGGGATGGTGTTCTCGGGGTGATGAGGGGTGTTGGGTTTGCGCCAGACATAGCGTTTCCTTGATGGCCAAAAAGCTCAATTTTAGTCTCATCTGACCAGAGTACCTTCCATATGTTTGGGGAGTCTCCCACATGGCTTTTGGCGAACACCAAATGTGTTTGCTTATTTCTTCTTTAAGCAATGGTTTTTTTCTGGCCACTCTTCCGTAAAGCCTAGCTCTGGAGTGAATGGCTTAAAGTGGTCCTATGGACAGATACTCCAATCTCTGCTGTGGAGCTTTGCAGCTCCTTCAGGGTTATCTTTGGTCTCTGTGTTGCCTCTCTGATTAATGCCCTCCTTGCCTGGTCCCTGAGTTTGGTGGGTGGCCGTCTCTTGGCAGGTTTGTTGTGGTGCCATATTCTTTCAATTTTTTAATAATGGATTTAATGGTGCTCCGTGGGATGTTCAAATTTTCTGATATTTTTTTATAACCCAACCCTGATCTGTACTTCTTCAGAACTTTGTCCCTGACCTGTTTGGAGAGCTCATTGGTCTTCATGGTGCCGCTTGCTTGGTGGTGCCCCTTGCTTAGTGGTGTTGCAGACTCTGGGGCCTTTCAGAACAGGTGTATATATACTGAGATCATGTGACAGATCATGTGGCACTTAGATTGCACACGGGTGGACTTTATTTAACTCATTATGTGACTTCTGAAGGTAATTGGTTGCACCAGATCTTATGTAGGGGCTTCATAGCAAAAGGGGTGAATACATATGCACGCACCACTTTTCCGTTATTTATTTTGTATACTTTTTTGAAATAAGCAATTTTTTTCACTTCACCAATTTGGACTATTTAGTGTATGTCCATTACATGAAATCCAAATAAAAATCCATTTCAATTACAGGTTGTAATGCAACAAAATAGGAAAAACGGCAATGGGGATGAATACTTTTGCAAGACACTGTGTGTGTGTGTATGTGTATATATATATATATATATATATATATCGTGAGGGGAAAAAGTATTTGATCTCCTGCTGATTTTGTTCGTTTGCCCACTGACAAAGACATGATCAGTCTATAATTTTTATGGTAGGTTTATTTGAACAGTGAGAGACAGAATAACAACAAAAAAATCAAAAAAAACGCATGTCAAAAATGTTATAAATTGATTAGCATTTTAATTAGGGAAATAAGTATTTGACCCCTCTGCAAAACATAACTTAGTACTTGGTGGAAAAACCCTTTGAGGTCAGACGTTTCTTGTAGTTGGCCACCAGGTTTTCACACATCTCAGGAGGGATTTTGTTCCACTCCTCTTTGCAGATCTTCTCCAAGTCATTAAGGTTTCGAGGCTGACGTTTGGCAACTCGAACCTTCAGCTCCCTCCCAGAGATTTTCTATGGGATTAAGGTCTGGAGACTGGCTAGGCCACTCCAGGACCTTAATGTGCTTCTTCTTGAGCAACTCCTTTGTTGCCTTGGCCGTGAGTTTTGGGTCATTGTCATGCTGGAATACCCATCCACGACCCATTTTCAATGCACTGGCTGAGGGAAGGAGGTTCTCACCCAAGATTTGACGGTACATGACCCCGTCCATCGTCCCTTTGATGTGGTGAAGTTGTCCTGTCCCCTTAGCAGAAAAACACCCCCTAAGCATAATGTTTCCACCTCCATTTTTGACGGTGGGGATGGTGTTCTTGGGGTCATAGGCAGCATTCCTCCTCCTCCAAACACGGCGAGTTGAGTTGATGCCAAAGAGCTCGATTTTGGTCTCATCTGACCACAACACTTTCACCCAGTTCTCCTCTGAATCATTCAGATGTTCATTGGCAAACTTCAGACGGGCATGTATATGTGCTTTCTTGAGCAGGGGGACCTTGCGGGCGCTGCAGGATTTCAGTCTTTCACGGCGTAGTGTGTTAGCAATTGTTTTCTTGGTGACTATGGTCCCAGCTGCCTTGAGATCATTGACAAGATCCTCCCGTGTAGTTCTGGGCTGATTCCTCACCGTTCTCATGATCATTGCAACTCCACGAGGTGAGATCTTGCATGGAGCCCCAGGCCGAGGGAGATTGACAGTTATTTTGTGTTTCTTCCATTTGCGAATAATCGCACCAACTGTTGTCACCTTCTCACCAAGCTGCTTGGCGATGGTCTTGTAGCCCATTCCAGCCTTGTGTAGGTCTACAATCTTGTCCCTGACATCCTTGGAGAGCTCTTTGGTCTTGGCCATGGTGGAGAGTTTGGAATCTGATTGATTGATTGCTTCTGTGGACAGGTGTCTTTTATACAGGTAACAAGCTGAGATTAGGAGCACTCCCTTTAAGAGTGTGCTCCTAATCTCAGCTCGTTACCTGTATAAAAGACACCTGGGAGCCAGAAATCTTTCTGATTGAGAGGGGGTCAAATACTTATTTCCCTCATTAAAATGCAAATCAATTTATAACATTTTTGACATGTGTTTTTCTGGATTTTTTAGTTATTCTGTCTCTCACTGTTCAAATAAACCTACCATTAAAATTATAGACTGATCATGTCTTTGTCAGTGGGCAAACGTACAAAATCAGCAGGGGATCAAATACTTTTTCCCCCTATCAATACTTTTTTAAACTTTTGGTGCCAACGAGAATGACATAAGAAAGAAGTCAAGACGACTAGCTTGATTGAGTCTCTGCCATGTATATCTCACTAGATCAGGATATTTAAGCCTCCATATACAGTGGGGAGAACAAGTATTTGATACACTGCCGATTTTGCAGGTTTTCCTACTTACAAAGCATGTAGAGGTTTGTAATTTTTATCATAGGTACACTTCAACTGTGAGAGATGGAATCTAAAACAAAAGTCCAGAAAATCACATTTGTATGATTTTTAAGTAATTAATTTGCATTTTATTGCATGACATAAGTATTTGATACATCAGAAAAGCAGAACTTAATATTTGGTACAGAAACCTTTGTTTGCAATTACAGAGATCATACGTTTCCTGTAGGTCTTGACCAGGTTTGCACACACTGCAGCAGGGATTTTGGCCCACTTCTCCATACAGACCTTCTCCAGATCCTTCAGGTTTCGGGGCTGTCGCTGGGCAATACGGACTTTCAGCTCCCTCCAAAGATGTTCTATTGGGTTCAGGTCTGGAGACTGGCTAGGCCACTCCAGGACCTTGAGATGCTTCTTACGGAGGCACTCCTTAGTTGCCCTGGCTGTGTGTTTCCGGTCGTTGTCATGCTGGAAGACCCAGCCACGACCCATCTTCAATGCTCTTACTGAGGGAAGGAGGTTGTTGGCCAAGATCTCGCGATACATGGCCCCATCCATCCTCCCCTCAATACGGTGCAGTCGTCCTGTCCCCTTTGCAGAAAAGCATCCCCAAAGAATGATGTTTCCACCTCCATGCTTCACGGTTGGGATGGTGTTCTTGGGGTTGTACTCATCCTTCATCTTCCTCCAAACACGACGAGTGGAGTTTAGACCAAAAAGCTATATTTTTGTCTCATCAGACCACATGACCTTCTCCCATTCCTCCTCTGGATCATCCAGATGGTCATTGGCAAACTTCAGATGGGCCTGGACATGTGCTGGCTTGAGCAGGGGGACCTTGCGTGCGCTGCAGGATTTTAATTCATGACGGCGTAGTGTGTTACTAATGGTTTTCTTTGAGACTGTGGTCCCAGCTCTCTTCAGGTCATTGACCAGGTCCTGCCGTGTTGTTCTGGGCTGATCCCTCACCTTCCTCATGATCATTGATGACCCACGAGGTGAGATCTTGCATGGAGCCCCAGACCGAGGGTGATTGACCGTCATCTTGAACTTCCATTTTCTAATAATTGCGCCAACAGTTGTTGCCTTCTCACCAAGCTGCTTGCCTATTGTCATGTAGCCCATCCCAGCCTTGTAAAGGTCTACAATTTTATCCCTGATGTCCTTACACAGCTCTCTGGTCTTGGCCATTGTGGAGAGGTTGGAGTCTATTTGATTGAGTGTGTGGACAGGTGTCTTTTATACAGGTAACGAGTTCAAACAGGTGCAGTTAATACAGGTAATGAGTGGAGAACAGGAGGGTTTCTTAAAGAAAAACTAACAGGTCTGTGAGAGCCGGAATTCTTACTGGTTGGTAGGTGATCAAATACTTATGTCATGCAATAAAATGCAAATTAATTACTTAAAAATCATGTGATTTTCTGGATTTCTGTTTTAGATTCCGTCTCTCACGGTTGAAGTGTACCTATGATAAAAAATTACAGACCTCTACATGCTTTGTAAGTAGGAAAACCTGCAAAATCGGCAGTGTATCAAATACTTGTTCTCCCCACTGTATATATAGCTATTTAAAAATATATATCTATTCAAATATAGCTATTTACAAATATATATATATTCAAATATCTTGCATATCTTATTTTCCATCATTATCAATTAATATGTGTAATAATGTCGGCAGTTCATGCGTAGGATTTTAACCTATAACCCGGATTGCCATTGTATTACATTACATGTTTGACAAGCAATTCTTATTTTACCAAGCAATTATTGTGGTTCATCCTATATTCTCCCTAACATCCTTACCCCCTTGCAACAGATGTGGGATAAACACACACGCACATACTCTAACACACTCAACCCCTTTCCTCCACAATCAACCATAAAATCAGATGCTCAACGGTTGTTACACCCCAGAGCCCAACTCAAGAAAGGAACTGATTTACGAATGCATATTCAGTTACAGCTGTTTGAGAAAGCATGCAAGATTGAGAAAAAATTTACAACAATGTGAGATTTGATTTTTCTATTTAATCTATGTGAAGTCCTAGGTGATGGAGATCAGATCCACCCTCTTCACCTGAGACACAAACATTCTGGTCCCCCGTTGTAACCATTTTTCCCAAGTATCTCCGTGCAATCAGACCTTTGATTATTTTGTGCCACCTGGGCCACAATGATAAGCCCCCTCTCTGATTGTCCGAGTGTGACCCCCTCCCCATGGGTTACTGCAGCCAGTGTTGCCAGCACTGCCACTACCTGGGTGGGGGTACCCACCGGCTAGGTACAAGGTCGTCAAGGTTCTCATTAGCAGCTTTGAGAATTTCCTTGTATATTATGCTTTCCCATCAGGGGGCTCTGGCTTTGTAGGACCAACCCTGCCAGACAGGCTCAGAATCTTGAGGGGACAGTGCTGCTCAAGTATGTCTCTGACCGCATTTATTTTACTGTTTTGGCTGCATATAGGGACCTCACAGCAAGTCCATAAAACGATGGGGACTTCTCTTTGGTGTATGGGTCGCTCAGGTGGGTGTCTATGATATAGGGTTGGGGATCGTTCCATCATGATAGGACAAGAAAAAAATATTAGATGTATACTATATTAAAAAATGTATATCCCTCATTGAAAGCTCTCTCTCACAACCCCTGCTCAGAGACACACGTTGGTTCTGGGATATGCAACCATTTCCTTTCTCACTCACTTAACGCCACACTTATTCAAACACAAAAACGCACACCACACCTTCCATCACAATTCATCCACACATACCCACATACTGTGCCTTCTATGTCTTCTGTTTGCTATGTTTTTATCTCCACTATGTTGATTGAGTACTTGTGTTCTAATTTAGTTCTATTTGAAGATGTATTATTTTGCTTGTTATCATTTCTTGTAATACCGTCTTATCCCTTTAGAAAATACTATACCTACTATAAATGTGCTTTATTATTACAATCCCTACCTTGGCTAGTATTGGGTGTTCTATTATTCGACTCCTCTATTAGAACTTTCAGAATAGCCATGGAGTAGTCTTTGTGTCGCGGAACATTTGGTTGTCAATATACAGTTTATCGACAACAAGAGCAACATGCTTCCCTTTTAATCTATTTTCCTTGAAGATTGGGTACAGAACTTTGCGCCGTTCTGCAATCTCCCTCAGGAACTGATCATTCATGCCTATTTTCGTGCCAGCAAAGTTTTTTTTGTATCGCTCTCCATTATCGCAGCTTTTCCGTCACTCATTTCAAGACTCGCCTTCAACTCTTACATCATTACTGACCAACTTTAGTATGCCCAGTTTGTCATTTATCGACTTCAACAGGTCGCTTTCCACACTTACCAGTCCCAGTGGTGAAAAGCATAAATCATCTGTATCAGTCGAGGAGTCCCGTTTTCTCTTGGAGAATGATTCTCCTCGTTTATCTTCCGTCATGTTTGGGTGTTGCGTGTTGAAATATTTGTCGATACATTTCTCTAGCCTTATAATTTGTTTTGTGTTATTATCCAGATTGAATGTTATTACCCTCAAATATATGAAATGTTAATATTTAGTCTAAATTACTGATATTGAATATTATGTTTTTATCTTGAGGTGATTTGTACCGCTGTGTATTCAATACGCCATCTTGTATACCTGCCCTCTACCGGAAGTTCCCTACCTCTTGTGTAATTTACTGGTGGTCCCAACTAGCCTCATAGGGATATCGAATGTTAAACCAAATTGACCATGGGCATTACAATCCGCTCCAAATTGATGATTACTTGGAAGCTGCCAGCAGAATTTAAATAAACCCAACCCAAAGAAAACCATTACGGTACCCTTCATTCCACGACATACCATTTTTTCCTATCTTGCAAATCTCCGTTTTGGATCAGACTGACTTTATGACCAAATTATCCTATTTACACTTTGTAGTCAATTTTGACACTAGAATAAAAGTTTTACTCATATCGACGCCACATAGGTTGTTTTCAAAACAAGAAGGTGCATATGTTGGCTTAATCGGAAATGACCTTTACATTTTGATTGCACAATCTGTAACACACTTCAGAGATACAGATCGAATCAATCCCAAAGTTGACAGCCTATAAATGGAGATACCTTTAAACCACCAGAACAGCTGAGTGATTGTGTAGTAGGCAAATTATATTTAAGAATTATAATTATGTTAATCGCAGTGCCTAGCCCACTGTGTCAGCAGGGTGAAGACACCACTCGTGTTTTTTCACATATATAAAGCTATTCGGTCAGTTACTCATTTAGAATGTCAGTAGATTCATGTTGTGATTATTAAAGTATGTTGGAAAACAAAAGCATTAGGATTGGAACACGCAACCCACATTTAACACCCTCCGTCCACCTCCAACCTACCTCACTGTGAGCCTTTTCCTTATTTGACTCTCACCTGTAAACTCCACCTACTGACCTGTCACTCTGCCCATTACTGAGCTTTCATCCAACCAATCACAATCATTCTGCCAGTGCCCTGGAGGCAGAGCACATAGGACACGGTTGAGGACGAGATTCAATGGAAAGTGTGTTATAGTGCAGCGCAGGGGGCTTGGATCATCTCATCCATTGCGGTTTGTGCGGGGCCTAGTAGAGCCCTATACTAAAACTGCTTAAAGGCCCAGTGCAGTCAAAAACATGATTGTCCTGTGTTTTATGTCCAAGCAGTGGCTAGTTTATTAGGTACATCCCCACGTTCACGAAAATCGTTCGCTCCTACAGACAGTGAGTCATTGCTATATAAAGCAGGCAGACAGGCATCGAGGCATTCAGTTACTGTTCAATTGAACTACAGCTTTATTAACGCAGCTCCATGGTAAGACTCAGATTTTTTACTTTAAAATGTAGACGGAAAAGGGAGGGTAGGCAACATAGGAGGAAAAGTATATGGCATCACGCAATTTTCATGGGTGTGTCAGCTCTCCCACCCCAAATGGTGTGGTCACTATTTTGGGGAAGGGTTCTTCCAGGGCCCTCAGAGTCATCGCTTCTACCAGGCTGCAGCAAGTCAGTACGGATAGATGCGGGAGGCAGGCTCTCTCCGGACAAAGCAGCCAGCGGCAAGACGTCAGGCAATATATCCAGAGGAAGAAGGAAATGACTGCAGTGCACTATTCCTAATCCTGGGATGTAGAACAACTACGTAACTGGTATGTCTTGGCCTTGCTCCATGGAGGAGGGTTGTCAAGGAGACCCATGGGGCGGCGCACAATTGGCCCAGCGTCGTCCAGGGTAGGGGAGGGAATGGCCGGCAGGGGTGTAGCTCAGTTGGTAGAGCATGGCGTTTGCAACGCCAGGGTTGTGGGTTTGATTCCCACGGGGGGCCAGTATAAAAAAATATAATGTATGCACTCACTAACTGTAAGTCGCTCTGGATAAGAGCGTCTGCTAAATGACTTAAATGTAAATGTCAAGAGCGAAGATATATCCTCAGCCGTATGGTGTCAATTCCAATTCAAAAGTCGAACGGACGCGAGATGGCGTGCGCGAGCTAGACAAAACATCATTGCACGAACAAACATTTGAGTCGAGAGAGAACTATGGTCGAGAGCGAGCAGAGGATGTGTGCCGCAAGCTCAGGCCAGTGTGGTGCGCACAAATTAAACTTGAGGGCTTGAACGAGCAGAACTGCATTTCCTCACGCAGTAAATCCGAGAGCAGAGATTTTTGTTCGCCTGAAGAAATACTTACTACATGTCAAAACTCAGAAATTACTGTTGTCATAGTATGCCAATGAACATAGCCAGTAGCAGTCTACTGAAACGCAATTGGTCAGGTTTTTGGACCAATCACAGCTTCACTGCTCTCTAACCAGATTTATGAGCATAGGGGACAGTGATAGGTGAACGATGGCTGACAAAATTAGAGGTAAGTTCGATAGATGTTAAGTAGAGAAACTAGCTAGCTAATCAACTATGATTTCAATATTGAAATTGAAGTAGGTAGTTATTTTGTCTTCTGTTATTAAAGCAGGCTTTTGATGAGGCAAGCTAGGTGAACGTCAGCTAGCTAACGTTAGCTAACTAACAAACATTATGCCATGTGGTTTAACCACATGGTCTATTGGTTAGAAAGATAGTTCTATACTGAATGTATGTGATAGTCATTGCTAAACAATATGAGTAGTGTAGGTAAGGGATTAAGTTAACCTATAGGAGGTTAGCTCCCCCACTAGGTGGGTTGGGCATGAACTGACAGCATGCTGTTCAATACTGAGTCATGCTGACTGACAAGTTGCGTGGATTGCCCTACAGCTCGGCTCAGTCCCACATCTTATCACTTATTTGGCTAAATGATTAACCATAGTTTCCTCTTTTGATACGGCCACAGCAGTCTTAAAATGGACTGTTATCTTGAATGCAACATTAAAGATGTTGAAACATTTAAACTCCAATTGAACTCTGTCTGTGACTTTTCCTCTCTCTCACTTCAGTTGTTCTCAGGAGAGAGGTCAGTGTGTGTAGAGAAAACACATTTGACCAGGTGGAGTCAGGCTTCTACTTCATCGCCCTGGACTACAACACCAAAGATGCATAGGACCTCAAGTTTGGACCAGTGAGTCACCCACTCATCTTATGCCTTAGACAACTCAGCACATATGTATCACACCACCTTCCTCAAACTCCATTGCCATACTTTTGTTTACCTTTTTACCAATGTTTATGGATTGTACAATAATTTTAAGTTGGTACTAAATCTAATTCCATCTTCTGTATTGTTCTGCCCTCTCTATAGATTATGCTGATGCCCCACTGTAAGAACCCGGAGATCTTCACTGGTTCTGAGGGAGGTGTCGTGGCCATAAACAGTGCCTGGGACACCTTCCAGCGCTACTGCTGTCTACAGAACAGCCAGAGGGTGGTCAAGACATCTGCCACAACTTAATATTTCATGTGTCAGCTCTGCTGCACCTGGGAGCTAAAGGTATGGCACCACACTTCCAACAGTCATGTATGCTTAAACATACTTGTATGCTAATTTCTGTGTTTCTTAAAGCGGCAATCAGCAATTGAAACAATAACAAAGCGTTCTCCTCGCCCGTTTCGTAAAAGGCTGAGGGATGGGGCTGGAGAAATGTAACCACTCACATTTTTTTTTTCATAGACAGAGCTATGGATGCAAGGACTGACCATCACGCCTCCTTCTAAAACCCCATTATAGGAGACAACCCAAGGTTCCTCGCCCCTCCAATGGGTTTTGAGAAGGATGCGAGTAGAGCGGAAGTGAGGAGTTCAGCAGAGATTAATTGGGAGAGAGCTCATGTCATTGTTTTAGGTGCAATCTTATGTTGAATGATACATTTATTCTGTTTGCACTTATTTGTTCTACTTGTGCTCTTTCCACAGATTGCTCTGGCTTGCTGACAACATCTGATCTGATGAGACTCCCTATGCGATTTGACTACTATTACTGACTCTATTCAATAAAACTTGTCAAATATAAATAATTTGGGATTTTGTAATTGATAGACGATGGTAGTTCCCAATCAGACAATTAGTATAACAAAATATGTTTTCCTCAGTGCAATGTTTGGTAAATGCATGGTGTTGTTTGGTCCTCAGTCCTCTTTTGAATGCTGTGTGTACTGATTCAGTTCTAAATTACCATCAGTCCATCCTCACTTCCTCCATCACTGAAACGGATTGTCCGGTCTGCTAAGAGGGTCATTGGCTGCCACCTGCCCTCCATCGAGGTCCTGCACGACTCCAGGGCAAGGAAGCATGCAGGAAAGATTATTGCCGACCCCTTCCACCACATCTTCCAAAGACTCCCCTCTGGCAAACGGTTCAGATCAATCACGACCTGAACAGTTTCTCCCCCTTGTCGTGGGAGAAACAACCATCCACCTGGTCCTCTCATCCATGGACTCTGCATCCATAGACTATGTACCCTGCACTATCATCCCAGAACTGCACACTGTCCTTTGCACATCTCATATATGCATAAATTATAATGTAGCTTTTTTTTATTTTTATTTTTTACATTTTAGTCATTTAGCAGATGCTCTTATCCAGAGCAATGTATAGGATCAATTAGGGTAAAGTGTGAATAAAGCTGATTCTGACATGCTAACCTGAGTTTAGCTGGTTTATCATACTGTATGTCAGTTTACATTCTATTAGTAGCAGATCCTCCCCTTTGTGTCTTCATATAATTCAAAATCCCCCATGAGCTGTGTGTGTCCTTGGGCTTAATACCCTACATATTGGCTCCTGCCTGCAATTACTGGACTCGTTTTATGGTGTTTGCTAGCTAACAAGTAACGTTGCTGGCTAACAAGTAATAAGCTAGCTAAATTTAGCAAGTAGATTCCACTCAACTCAAGGTATAGTATAACTATTAGAATGTATTTCTCCATTCAATTGGTTATCCCCAAGACGTTCAGCGCTTAGTTTTTTACAATCACTTTGGCACTAATTTCAGAACCTTGACGTCATTTTTCAAAACTCTAGACACAAAACTCACAACCAATGATCAAAATGCACATTTTTCAAAACTAACACTTTTTTCAATTGCTTGGATACAATACACATAACTAAGATCATTTGTTCATTTAAAAAAAATCACCTGTTCAATATGACAACTTAACATCTAGGTACTACTATTTCAAAAGGCAATTCACACATTACATTTCAGATGAGTGTCTACTCATTTCATTACAATTATCCAACAATCAATTGATACAACTGCTCAAAATGATAAGTAACTGTTGCATTACTCTTAATGCATAGTTGTATGGAAACAGACAAACAATATTCCATGTTTAGATCATGAAAGTTTCAAGATAACGAGATTCATTGTCACCAATTAGCGTGGAGCATGAACCAATTAGACTACATTATCTATGGATGTAATATTTCATCATTCTTTATCAGACACCGTTTCTATGGTCCCATGTACCACCTTTTCAGACTATTTACAGTATTGACAGTATTGCACTGTATGGATGCAGGCCCTTGTAATTGCTTGTCCAATTCTGCCAACTCATTACTGATGATTGAGTTCACATTGTGGAACGAGTATATAAAGAATTGATTGGAATCCACTTGCAACAACATAGCGATACGTACTGTAACATGGAGCCGGCAGGTGATCCAGGTCACAAGAGGTCAAGCAGTGGTGGGAGGAAGACGTGTTGGTCAAAGGAATGGCAGGGGACAAGCACCCCTTCTGAGAGGTGGTCGTGGGCCTCGTTTGAGAGGTGTGGGGGAATGTGGTAGAGGACAAGGACACGGACCAAGACAGCGGCAGCAACAGCAAAGAGTGTTCAAAGAAATCAGAGCAATAGTTGTAGACCATGTCAAAAATCATGGCATGACAATGACTGAGGCGGCTACAATGATACAACCAAACCTCAGAAGGTCAACCGTGGCCTCAATAATCAGAACTTTCCGCAATGAGAACGTCAGCATGCACTAAACGTAAGTCGTCAGCATGCACTAAACATTATGCTACTCTCAATTGTCAAATGACTGCATACCAATGTGTATCACAGAGTAAGTGTCTTCTTACTGTAATGTTCCCTGTAGAATTGAGACTAGGCCAAATAGGGGAGGCAGAGGCAAAATTCTGACTGACCAACAAGAGCAGGCTGTGGTCGATTTGGTTCGGGCCAGAAATGATATTCGCCTTACAGAAATTCAGCAGCATATCTTGGACGATGAAGACATGTTGAACAATGTGGAATCCATAAGTTTGCCGACTATTGCACGCATGCTGAAAAGGCACCAGGTGTCTTAAAAACAACTATACCGTGTGCCTTTTGAAAGAAATGCAGACAGTGAAGCAAATGAGGACTGAGTATGTTCAGTTTCAAGATGGCTGTTGTAATCTCTTTCCAAAATGTATTTTTAGAGGGTGATGGAGCTGGATGCTGATGACAACCATCACAAATTCATATATTTGGATGATGCAGGCTTTAACCTTGCCAAGACAAGGAGGGGAGGTCGGAATTTCATTGGCCAGCGGGCAACCATCCATGTACCTGGACAACGTGGGGCCAACATTACCATGTGTGCGGCTATATCAGAAGATGGTGTGGTGGGACGCAGACCTAGTATTGGATCATATAATGCAGCTCTCCTTGTAACCTTCCTTGATGAGCTCGATCAGGTCTGTAGAGCTGATGGCGTGACCTATGTCATTGTGTGGGATAATGTCAGGTTCCACCATGCTCATATGGTGCAAGCATGGTTTCAGGCCCATGCACAATTTACCACCCTGTATTTACCCCCATACTCTCCTTTCCTTAACCCGATTGAGGAATTTTTCTCCACATGGAGATGGAAGGTTTATGATAGGCGCCCTCATGAACAAGTCACTCTTCTCCAGGCCATGGATGTCGCATGCAATGACATCACGGCAGACCAGTGTCAGGTCTGGATTCGCCATGCCCAAAGGTTTTTTCCAAGATGTTTGGCTAATGAAAACATCCATTGTGATGTAGATGAGAACCTGTGGCCAAATCCACAAGACAGAGTTGATGAAAATGTAGAAGTACAGTAATCACTCCTATGTTTTGCTTTTTACAGTACAAGTAAGCAAGTTGAGGAACACTGCATTTGATGTTTTACAGTACTGTATTGTATTTCATCAATATTTCAGATTTTGTTCAATGATTCAACTGTGTCTGTAGTATTCTCTCTACTACTGCAGTACTTTTACAGGGATGTATTTACATGTAGTACCATAATGAAACATGTATCACCTATTTTGTACTACAATATTTAATGATTGTACGAACAATGACACAGCGAAACTATTGGTTGCTTGTGTGTGGGTGATCTAAATTAATGTTTCATTGGTATTTCACAATACATTTGTTTTTTGAACCAATGATTGTGCAAGTGCAAGATTTCTTTAAAGATATGAATGCACAATGCAATGTTTTGAACATTGGACAGCCTGTGTTACAAGTGATGACCGTTTTGAGTTTTGTGTCTAGAGTTTTGAAAAATGACGTCAAGGTTCTGAAATTAGTGCCAAAGTGATTGTAAAAAACTGTAATGCTCAAACCAGCTAGCTAGCTAAACAGACGGCTCTGCAGTGTGTCGCAAACAGAAAGCTCGTAATAGCCAATCACAACACTGGACTGGCCAACGGCAGTAATTTGTAAGTTCTTCCATCATTCCAGTGAAAGTTACCAATCTAAGGTTTCTAAACACGTACCTGCCTTAATCCCGCCCCCCCATCTGCCTGAAATCCAAACCCAAAGATGCCAAGACTTGAGGGAGGAGTTTGAGAAATTGAGAACGAAAAAGTGACTATTGCCGGTGGACAATTTAATGCGTTCACATTAATTTTTTACACGTATGTACTGTTTAATACTTTGTTCTTTTTGATCTATGACAATGATGTTATGCTCGCTCAAAGTCACACTTGCAAGCTCTCAAATTTAATTTGCGCTCTTGACTGGGCTGTGCACCCGCGGGACCCGTCCTCTGCTCGCTCTACCATTTCCTTCTCTCTCGACTCTTAGTGTCGCGCCATCTCGTCCTCGTTTGACTTTTGAATCGGATTTCACACCATACAGCCACTCACTCCTGTAGGTAAGGGAGGCAGAGCAGGCAGTGGCCCGGTTGCGTGAACCAAGCGCAGTAATACCGGGATGAGGAAAAGCTGAAGCTTTGTGGACTGAGGAGTACCAGATAGCTGTCTGGGGCTCTGAAGCCTGATGAGGTCGCCGTAAAGAATTACTATACTGACTGACGTTTAGCTCAATCGAGGGTGTTCTCCTTAATAATAGAACCAGTCACCTTTGCCATGTAGAACAAAAACGCCCCTCAGAACCTAAAAAGGGCTAAGGTGGTTTCAAAGTGTGCCCTGGAAACCTGTTCTCCCGTAGAATGGGGAAGCGAATATGGTTAGGGTTCTCCTGCCTTGTTGTCTATAGTGGCAGCGCCCTCTGGTGGGAAAGCCGGAGCGGCGCGTCTCAGAGATGGCTTGACTGCTTGCTCGCACAATAAGTCAGGCAAAAAGGCCATAGGCAAGGGGAAAAGAGCCACAGTGAATGGCGAAAGACAGATTGTCCTAGAGAGATTTACACAGTTATCAAAATGTTACACCAGGGTAAGTCTACATGAAACACAGCCCTTATTTTAAGTGTTTCTAAAATCCCCTATGGGAAAAATGAATGATGGAAAAACGATTGGAACCATTTCCTTGCTTGACCGCTAGGTTTTATGGGTATTATGACTATGCCTGCAGTACTGCGTTCGGCCTTGAACTTCCATGGCTTCAATGAGAGGGGGCAGTCGTTCTCCCCTGAGTTTAGCCAACAAAAAACTAGTGAACAATAGGTGTGCTAAACGAAAGTAGCAAGCTGGCCAATAGTAGCTGGCTTTTCAGCATTGCTGTGAATTAGCCTTGACAGGCATGAGCTAGCTCATTAGATGCCTTGCGGCTAATGGCTAGCTGAAGTGAGCACTGTGCATGAACGCTAGCCGTGAGGCCAGAGTAGGTGTTAGCTAGCTAGCAATAGCTATAGCTAGCACAGTCCAAGCCGAAGGGAACAGTGTGGTGCGTTGTTCGAATTCGGTCTGAAAATCACCCAGAACCGTAATGCCATGAGACTAAACCGGTCAGTCTAGTAAACACAAACGGGTGTATGTAGGTTGTGCTAAACAAGAGAAGGGAGCTAGCAATACTACCATCTTGGCAGGTAGGGAACTTGTTTCCAAGTTATCTAGCCATGCTTATGCAGCCGTATGTGCAGGTATGTGCTAGTGTGGTTAGCTTGCTTTCCAGCGAGCTAGCCACTGTAAGCTAGCTAGTTAGAAGCCTCACCGCTAATGCTAGATAGTTGAGCATAGTAATGCGTAAACAATTAGCAGCTACCTCGTGGTGAAGGTGTGCCATGTCTAGCTCAGTGGTGGCTGAAGGAAACCACATAAGGGAGAGTTAGCCTTCTGATAGTGTATTCCGCGACCGAAAGAGCCTTGAGACGTTTTTGTTAACACAAAACGGGTGAACGTATGTTTTACTAGACGAAAGAAGGGAGCTAGCAATGCTACCGTGTTACAAGCAGGGTATGTTAGTGAGGTTAGCTGGCCTCTTAGCGAGCTAGCCAAGTTAGCTTTGCAGCGTGGGCTACAGGAAATGGAGGCAGAGCACACCCCCATTCACATCAACAGGGCTGTAGTGGAGACGGTCAAGAGCTTCAAGTACCTCGGTGTCCACATCACTAAGGACCTGTCATGGTCCAAATACACCAACACAGTTGTAAAGAGGGCATGACAACGCCTCGTCCCCCTCAGGAGGCTGAAAAGATTTGGCATGGGCCCTCAGATCCTCAAAAGGTTATAGAGCTGCACCATCGAGAGCATCTTGACTGCATCACCGCTTGGTATGGCAACTGCTTGGCATCCGACCGCAAGGCGCTACAGAGGGTAGTGCGTACGGCCCAGTACACCACTTGGGCCGAGGTTCCTGTCATCCAGGACCTCTATACCAGGCACATCACATTCCCAGTGGGTCAGAAGTTTACATACACTCAATTAGTATTTGGTAGCATTGCCTTTAAATTGTTTAACGTTTCGGGTAGCCTTCCACAAGGTTCCCACAATAAGTTGGGTGAATTGTGGCCCATTCCTCCTGACAGAGCTGGTGTAACTGAGTCAGGTTTGTAAGCCTCCTTGCTCGCACATGCTTTTTCAGTTCTGCCCACAAATGTTCTATAGGATTGAGGTCAGGGCTTTGTGATGGCCACTCCAATACCTTGACTTTGTTGTCCTTAAGTCATTTTGCCACAACTTTGGAAGTATGCTTGGGGTCATTGTCCAGTTGAAGACCCATTTGCGACCAAGCTTTAACTTCCTGACTGATGTCTTGAGATGTTGCTTCAATATATCCACATAATTGTCCTTCCTCATGAGGCCATCTATTTTGTGAAGTGCACCAGTCCCTCCTGCAGCAAAGCCCCCACAGCATGATGCTGCCACCCCCCTGCTTCACGGTTGGGATGGTGTTCTTCGGCTTGCAAGCAATCCCCTTTTTCCTCCAAACATAACGATGGTCATTATGGCCAAACAGTTCTATTTTTGTTTCATCAGACCAGAGGACATTTCTCCAAAAAGTACGATCTTTGTCCCCATCAGGGGCGGTGTGTTCATTAGGGCGATATGGGCGACGCACTGCCAAACGGGAAAAGGAAGGGATTTTTTTTCTAATCAATTATATCACGGCAACAGTAGTTATCAGTGTTCTAATCTAGACGTCTGATCTGCCACTAAATGTCCAATCAGGCTAAAGTCGTGCTTCAAATGGCCCCGCCCGTTTTGGGGCGATTTCAGTCAGGTTGAAAATCGCCCCAGAAGTCTCTCATAGACTCTCATGTAAAATCTTTTTTTTTTCAAATATCAGAGCTTTCAATACAATCTCTATGGGTTCCGGGAGGGCTTGCACTTACGCGCTTTCGCATACGTAACATAACCATGAACATAACTAAGAAAAGAGCGGGTAGCAGCGTCAATCAATTCACGTACTACTGTCAAGATGGCTAGCGTTCAGTGCAACTCGATTGTCTCTTTGAAAGAAGTTCATTTTTGTCGGCGAACAAATCAAGATAAATTGGCAACGAAACAATTAGGACCTCCCAGACCAAATTTAATAATTCAACAGGTTTATACTAAAGGGGGAAAGTCCTACACCCGAGGATTTTCCAAAAATTGGTACGAACGAAAAACCTGGCTAGCAGGCTGCGATGTAGCTAATGCAGTCTTCTGCTACCCCTGCTTACTCTTTCACCCTGAAGGCGGGTTCATTGGGTTCATTTGACCAGCCCACCGTGAGAGAGGCATCTGGCTACGTGAGGATGCTACATGATGAAGATTTAATTTTTTTCCTGGGGCTTTTTCACAAAATCATGCCCCACGTCGACATTCTGTACCAGAAGCTACAGAAGAAGGACATCGATGCTGTCTTCATCAAACGTGCCCTCGACAGCTTCACAAGCAGTGTGCAGGCCATAAGGTAAGATTAAACAATATCATTCGATCTTTCTCAAAGCAGAGCTTTATTTGAAAATGTATGCATGAAAGGAGACTGCATTTGTGTTTGAAATTACATTATTCTCATTATATATGGCCAGTGGTGTAATCTAGCTTATTTTATATACTATGTGTACTGTACAGTGGTGCTCATAAGTGTATGAACACATTCTAAAGTTGACTAAAAAGAGGAATACAAAAATAAAAAATCATCTTTTGGAAATTGATCTTAATGACTTAATTAAAAAAGTTGGAAAATCCAACCTTTAAGGACACCAATTTTCTTTTCTTTTTATTCCTCTTTTAGTCAACTTTAGCATGGGCTCATAAGCTTATGAGCACCACTGTATACTGTGCTGAACATCCAGGCTATGTGAGACACAAAGGCTAACTTAAACACTAAAGACTTTATGCATCCCTGCCCATTTTAAGTGGAACTGAAGTATTTGTACTATACATGGATACATTGCATATACCTGTGCGTCACATAGACAACAATACTGTACAAAGCCAACAAACACATTGGTCTGTTTGCCTTCAGGGACTCCTCTCAACAGCAGCTGCAAGAAGCAACAGGAGCCAAAAGACCCAGAACAGCTTTGAGAGAAGAGGAGAAGCAGAGGCTGTCTGAAGAGGTCTGCAACACCATCCTGGATCACACCAAAGAAAGGTTCTCTTTCTCTGGCCACCTTGTGAGTGCTACCTTACTGCAAGCAGACATGTTTGAAAGGTACTGCCATTCATTTCCTGATGAGGCTCTGAATGCCACTGTGAATGCATACCCCATGCTGAGCAAGGCAAAGCTCAAGACAGAACTATCTCTGATCTATGAGAATCCGAATTCAAGGGCTGCTGTGGTGCACTGGCACTGTACCAGGTTCTCATGAGCTACAACCTCCAGGAGACGTTCTCTGAGACTGTGACTCTGTTGAACATCCTCATAACTACTCCCATGACAACAGCTGAAGCTGAGAGATGTTTCTCAACTTTGACACGAGTTAAGACATTCCTGCGAAATTCAATGGGCCAGGAACGTCTGAATGCACTGGCCATGCTTTCCATGGAGAGGGAACTAGTCCTCAGCATGCCTGATTTCAATGAGAAAGTCATTGACCGCTTTGCTTTATTGAAAGAGAGAAGAGAACAGTTTCAGTACAAGTAATGTAGCCTCTCTCTCTCTTTGTCCCTCCCTGTCTGTCTCTTTAACACACACACGCCCAAATCAGTTCACAGTTGATGTTGTTTAAAATAGTTATTTTTCATTTAAAAAAAAGTTAACAACAAAAAAAATTCTGTTCATGTTCATTTTTACAAATCTATACAATTGGCCAGAATATGGTTGTTCATATTTACAAATCTATACAATTGGCCAGAATATGGTTGTTCATTTTTACAAAGCCATACAGATAGCTGTGTTTACCTTTTCTAGAAATTATTTTCAAATTCTGTTTTCAGGCAAAATGTCTATCACTGTTCATTTTCACAAATCTATACAAGAGGGCAGAATATGGAAGTCTATAAAAATTTCTTATTACCAATAACTTGCATCAATGTTTTCAGTAGCCTCTATCAAAAGCTCCTGCTTGCTTGTTGTGAATTATGCTCAGGTGCACATATTTCCAATTCAACCATGAGGCCTTTTTGAAGCAAGTAATGTGTATATCAGTATTGACTTATATGCTGCCCCTGTCTTCATGTTGTTGCTGGACATATATATTTTTTAATGTGTGTAGGTCACCTAAATCATCAGAAAAATTGCCCCCCCTGAGAATTTTTTCAGGAGCCGCCACTGGTCCCCATGTGCAGTTGCAAACCGTAGTCTGGCTTTTTTATGGCGGTGTTGGAGCAGTGGCTTCTTCCTTGCTGAGTGGCCTTTCAGGTTATGTCGATATAGGACTTGTTGTACTGTGGATATAGATACTTTTGTACCTGTTTCCTCCAGCATGTTCACAAGGTCCTTTGCTGTTGTTCTGGGATTGATTTGCACTTTTCGCACCAAAGTACGTTCATCTCTAGGAGACAGAATGCGTCTCCTTCCTGAGCGGTATGACAGCTGTGTGGTCCTATGGTGTTTATACTTGTGTACTATTGTTTGTACAGATGAACGTGGTACCTTCAGGAGTTTGGAAATTGCTCCCAAGGATGAACCAGACTTGTGGGGGTCTACAATGTTTTTTTCTGAGGTCTTGGCTGATTTCTTTTGATTTACCCATGATGTCAAGCAAAGAGGCACTGAGTTTGAAGGTAGGCCTTGAAATACATCCACAGGTACACCTCCAATTGACTCAAAAGATGTCAATTAGCCTATCAGAAGCTTCTAAAGCCATGACATCATTTTCTGTGTGTGTGTAAACTTCTGACCCACTGGAATTGTGATACAGTGAATTAAAAGTGAAATAATCTGTCTAAACAATTGTTGGAAAAATTGTCCGGGTGGCCATTTCATTAATTGTTAAGCAGTCTTATGGCTTGGGGGTAGAAGCTGTTAAGAAGCCTTTTGGACCTAGACTTGGCACTCCGGTACCGCTTGCCATGCGGTAGCAGAGATAATAGTCTATGACTTGGGTGACTGGAGTCTTTGAACACTAAGGAACTTAACTCTCGACCCGCTCCACTACAGCCCCGTTGATGTTAATGGGGGCGTGTTCGGTCCTCTTTTCCTGTAGTCACAATCAGCTCCTTTGTCTTGCTCACATTGAGGGAGAGGTTGTCGTCGACCTGGCACCACACTGTCAGGTCTCTGACCTCCTCCCTATAGGCTGTCTCATTGTTGTCGGTGATCAAGCCTACCACTGCTGTGTCGTCAGCAAACTTAATGATGGTGTTGGAGTTGTGCTTGGCCACACAATTGTGGGTGAACAGGGAGTACAGGAGGGGCTAAGCATGCACCCCTAAGGGGCCCCAGTGTTTAGGATCAGCGTGGCAGATGTGTTGTTGCCTACCTTTACCACCTGGGGGCGGCCCATCAGGAAGTCCAGGATCCAGTTGCAGAGGGAGTTGTTCATTCCCAGGGTCCTTAGCTTAGTTTTGAGCTTTGTGGGCACTATGGTGTTGAACGCTGAGCTGTAGTCAATGAACAGCATTCTCACATAGGTGTTCCTTTTGTCCAGGTGGGGAAGGGCAGTGTGTAGCGCAATTGCGTGATCTGTGGATCTGTTGGGGCGGTATGCGAATTGGAGTGGGTCTAGGGTTTCCGGGATGATGGTGTTGATGTGAGTCATGTCCAGCCTTTCAAAGCACTTCATGGCTACCGACGTGAGTGCTACGGGGCGGTAGTCAATCAATGGTTCTCTTTCAAATATTTGTTTCGATATTTTACAATGGGGGATTCGCTAGGATCACCTACTCTTGGAAGAACATATCAAAAGCATCTGCTAATTCCATTACCGCGAATTGCCCTGCAGTAATTTATTAAACCTACCCCTATTTCCTCTTTCTGGCTCCTTACCCTCAAGTCAACAAAAACTGTGACATTCTATAGAATCTTCTCTTATTAGAGTGCTTATTAAATTCCACGAAATTGTCACTTCTTTCAGTTCTTCCAAAATTTCTGTAAGAGGTCTACTTTTAAAGCAGATCTAACAACAGAGAAAAGACGACCGTTTTATGGAGTTTTAGAACTAAGAGCTGGATTCAATCCGTATCGTAGAAGTAATTAAGTATGTTAAAAATCAGCTTTTCTGTGTTGGAATGGTGTGGGTGTACCCCAACAACAGAATGGTATGGGCGTATACCGGCTATAAAAAATATTAATGCCAGTAGACCGCTGATTGGCCAGCTCAGCCAATGAGCCAATATGACATGTTCTATGAGGAAATAGCAAGCATTTTTGAAATGGTCTGTTTGAGATACAAGTTTGAGGTGGGGTTTTGAAGTGTTTTTTCTCCAATTTATGCATTGGCCACAAATACGAGTATAGGACGAGTCAACAACATTATTTGGGTATGAGTTAACAGAATATGAACTTTTAAAAGTGAGATTTTCACTGGACAGTTACAGTGGGGGAAGAAAGTATTTAGTCAGCCACCAATTGTGCAAGTTCTCCCACTTAAAAAGATGAGAGAGGCCTGTAATTTTCATCATAGGTACGCGTCAACTATGACAGACAAAATGAGAAAAAAAATCCAAAAAATCACATTGTAGGATTTTTATGAATTTATTTGAAAATTATGGTGGAAAATAAGTATTTGGTCAATAACAAAAGTTTCTCAATACTTTGTTATATACCCTTTGTTGGCAATGACACAGGTCAAACGTTTTCTGTAAGTCTTCACAAGGTTTTCACACACTGTTGCTGGTATTTTGGCCCATTCCTCCATGCAGATCTCCTCTAGAGCAGTGATGTTTTGGGGCTGTCGCTGGGCAACACAGACTTTCAACTCCCTCCAAAGATTTTCTATGGGGTTGAGATCTGGAGACTGGCTAGGCCACTCCAGGACCTTGAAATGCTTCTTACGAAGCCACTCCTTCATTGCCCGGGCGGTGTGTTTGGGATCATTGTCATGCTGAAAGACCCAGCCACGTTTCATCTTCAATGCCCTTGCTGATGGAAGGAGGTTTTCACTCAAAATCTCACGATACATGGCCCTATTCATCCTTTCCTTTACACGGATCAGTTGTCCTGGTCCCTTTGCAGAAAAACAGCCCAAAAGCATGATGTTTCCACCCCCATGCTTCACAGTAGGTATGGTGTTCTTTGGATGCAACTCAGCATTCTTTGTCCTCCAAACACGACGAGTTGAGTTTTTACCAAAAAGTTATATTTTGGTTTCATCTGACCATATGACATTCTCCCAATCCTCTTCTGGATCATCCAAATGCACTCTAGCAAACTTCAGACGGGCCTGGACATGTACTGGCTTAAGCAGGGGGACACGCCTGGCACTGCAGGATTTGAGTCCCTGGCGGCGTAGTGTGTTACTGATGGTAGGCTTTGTTACTTTGGTCCCAGCTCTCTGCAGGTCATTCACTAGGTCCCCCCGTGTGGTTCTGGGATTTTTGCTCACCTTTCTTGTGATCATTTTGACCCCACGTGGTGAGATCTTGCGTGGAGCCCCAGATCGAGGGAGATTATCAGTGGTCTTGTATGTCTTCCATTTCTTAATAATTGCTCCCACAGATGATTTCTTCAAACCAAGCTGCTTACCTATTGCAGATTCAGTCTTCCCAGCCTGGTGCAGGTCTACAATTTTGTTTCTGGTGTCCTTTGACAGCTCTTTGGTCTTGGCCATAGTGGAGTTTGGAGTGTGACTGTTTGAGGTTGTGGACAGGTGTCTTTTATACTGATAACAAGTTCAAACAGGTGCCATTAATACAGGTAACGAGTGGAGGACAGAGGAGCCTCTTAAAGAAGAAGTTACAGGTATGTGAGATCCAGAAATCTTGCTTGTTTGTAGGTGACCAAATACTTATTTTCCACCATAATTTGCAAATAAATTCATTAAAAATCCTACAATGTAATTTTCTGGATTTTCTTTTCTCAATTTGTCTATCATAGTTGACGTGTACCTATGATGAAAATTACAGGCCTCTCATCTTTTTAAGTGGGAGAACTTGCACAATTGGTGGCTGACTAAATACTTTTTTTCCCCACTGTACTTTAAGAAAGTTAAAGAGAAAAGTGTGGATTGCTGTCTCTCCTTGTACATAGACGGCTTTCAAGGCAAGGAAACATATCTAATTTCCCTATTTAACACAGGGTGGAAAACTATCATTAGGGTTAGCGACTTCCATTTATTTGAAAGACTGCAATACTGTTATATACAACCAACAGACCTGAATTAAGCTGACTGATGTATGCAAGTGAAAAAATATGATTGTGGATGGATGTGTGATGCTGTTACAGTGCAATACAGGTTAGTGAGGTCTGACCTCAGAGGCCTTCTTGTTTGAACTAATGAAACATGAGATCCTTTCGAAACAGATGTATCAGCAAAAATGTCTAGGTTTACCAGACCATTTACCATCTGCTTAGTAAGGCATCAACAGAATGGCAAGAGAGCTACCTGTCTGTACAGATTACAGAACTTCGAAGTGGGGTTCAGGAATCCTTGGGAGAAGGGAAGCATAGGCTGTGTCTGAAAATGTTACTAGCTGTCAAATCCTTGCTGCCTCCGTCCTTGTTTCCTCAACTACCTCTTTACCTTTCAAAGTGCATTGGAGGAGAAGATCCTAGGTCCCTCCCTCGGATCTCCTCCAATGAGCTTTGAGAGGGAGGGCAAGGAATTGACAAAACAAGGATGAACGAAGCATGCATTTAACAGCTATTAACGTTTTCAGAAACAGCCTTGGTGTAAAATCTATCCCGTCTTTCCACTTATCATCGGCTGCTGTCTTGTCACAGCATGGGAACTGGGAAGACTCCTAATATGTTTGAAGTTTCTTTCTGAGTATGGAAACAATCTTTGGGCTAAATTCAACTAAGAGCAACCAATGTGATCTTTTGAGAAAATCACAAATAATGTAATAGTGTTGAAATGGACATTTAAAAACTGCATGGATGGGGATTTGCTCTGAAATTAGGGACTCGGTTCCTCTGGGTCTGCCAAGTACACTGCTGAACCTAATGTCACAATAATACATAGCTGTGAGTCAAGCCTTGCATTGACTCCCAAGCTGATAACCACCTGCTCACTCTCAATCACTACATTGTGCAAACGTGCAACTTCAAAGCCTGTCGAAAAATAAACCTTGTCTATACTTCAATACTGCAATTCACAATAAATATTCAAGTGAATCCTGTAGGGTAAATTGTGGTAAGATTTTGTTGCACGGTATACCAGTACCACGGTAATATCAAGGTACCAAAATGGCATGATACTTACGATACCAACATTTTAGAATACCGTAGTACAGTTTCATGATACTACCGACTTTTTCAGCCCTACCGATCTAAAGAACCTGCTGGTGCCTGTTATAAAATGTTTATAAAGTCAGTTTTGTTGATAAATTCAGTTGAATTTAAGGAACAGCCACTAGTCTCTTGTATGCGCAGGTCCAATGATATCCACTTCACTTTCATTTGCATATCAGGTGTCAGCTGTAATCAGTGCGCTGCATCCTCTACCAGCCCTCACTCACATGCTTCTCTCTGTCTGCTCTTCATGCGAGTCTATTCCTCCGTCAGTTTTAAAATATATAATTTAGCCGTGATGGCGAGCGGGGATCCAGACCCTGATGAGTCTGTTAGATGTGTACATTTGTTACATTGGAGTAGCGCGCAAAGCGAGCAATGTTGATACATAGTATAATTTATCGCCTGTTATAACCAAGCGCATCGACCAGTCGGAGTAGACTTTGCAAGTTCACCGTCATGCAGCGTTAGTGTCAGAGAGATAATAATAATAATAATATGCCATTTAGCTGACGCTTTTATCCAAAGCAACTTACAGTCAAGTGTGCATACATTTTTACGTATGGGTGGTCCCGGGGATCGAACCCACTACCCTGGCGTTACAAGCGCCATGCTCTACCAATTGAGCTACAGAGCACCGTTTCGTGACAGGCATGCTTGCAGCTTTACAGCAAAAAAAATTTATCATCTCGAGCTAGGCTAAAAAAATATGACCCATATTACCGGAGATGCCTTTTTTCTTTATCGGGATTCGCAAACTTTTTATATAATTTCACAAACCATGTCGCGGGCCGTTATAGACTAATACCGGTTCTTTAATTATTGGTTTGATAACAAACAACGTTGTTCAGTCATGTTCCCTAGCTAGCTAACAACCTGGTAACTTGACAGTAGGTTTAGGCTAATTTGATTGGCACAGGAAGAAAGGAAAAGGGTCTGCTACTCATGAGATGTGCTTCAAAAGGTAGGATTAATATAGGCCTAATGTAAGCCTAACCTATATCAAAAATCTATTACTTTCTGGTGCTCCTTAAATTCTGTTTGGTGCCTATCCTTTTAAAAGTTGTGAGCATGGGAGTATGTGTGTTTGTGGGAGGGAGAGTGGTGTGTGAATGAGTGTGAGGGAGACAGAGTGTTTTCCCCTTAATGACAATGTCATGCAGATCATTATGCATGTATATTCCTTCCTCCCATGTAGGCCTTTGCAAATGAGCAAATTAGCCATTCTATGCAGTATTATATTATACACTGAACAGTGTGAAGTTAAATTCAATGTGTTGTATTGAGTAGAAGTGTGAATTTCAGTGACAGGTTTTTGGAGAACGTTTAGAAAATGTGAACAAGCGTCCGTGGCAAACAGGATGCTAGGCCACTGATTTTTTTCCAACATGGTATCGTGATACTTGGCCTGGTATCATTTGTAAAATGTTGGTATCGTGACAAGCCTAGTAAGATTAGAAATACATTGTATGCGTTGGTTATAGTATGGAGAGTACAAAAGATATACAATTACAACGCAGTCATTATCTTATTGCAATGTGCCTAGTAATAATTGAATTTTAGTTTGATTTGTCACACCTAGGTGAATATTCAAATCAAATGAAAAGGCACAACTAAATGTCTGAAGTTGACTTTAAAAACAAGCACCCCTAAGAAAAGCATTATCAAACTATGGAGTTACATTGAATATCCAACAAAGCTTCATATGGTACAAATCCGATGCACCAAACCACTTTGAACATTTCAACATCAAACTCTCATGGGGATGGTTGGTGACAGTCTAGGAAAAACCTAGGCCACACTGTGCCAAAGTCATAGATGTACTTCCTTGTAAAGAAGTACTGTGTTATTAAGGCAACTCCCCGCCTCGTTGCTGCTTGGAGAACCCTGCCCGAAATTCTGATACATGGTAATACAGGGGAAATGTCTACAGCTGTAGAGCCTGACATGTTTTGCTATGTTTTTGTAAAATTGTCACAGTCAATAATGGTTATAGACAACTTTTGTCATTGACCACGCCGTTTTCCGAGAGTTCGGTCTTCATTCAGCCACCCTCCCGGTCCTTGTATTTCCTTCAAAGTGAGAGGACCCATGGCAGGGTTGGAACTAAAACCAACTGCTGCCTTGGCCCTCTGAACTGGGCCTTTCATCCCCTTGTATTCATAGCAGCGTTTCGGTGCGTCTTATGGTGGTTGGTGAAGCCATCTCCAATACTCTTTCTGACAGCATGTCACATGATGCATGTATGTATGTATGAGAGCATGTGTCGAGAGAAAAAAGGTAGAAAAACAACTTTGGCCCATGCATTATCTAACTTGGCGGTGGGTTTCGAAAGTCGGAGCACCCCGTTTACATAGCAATTGACAACCTAGCCATCGTAGGTTTCGCCGCTAGCTTTCTTTATCGGTTTTCTTTCCACAGAACCAAGTGAATGCTATGGTCAGGCATGCTCGTGGCAAACACGAGGCCAGAGTCATTTCGCCCATCCAGCCCATTGAGCCAGGAGGTGACTCCCGGCAGGAAGCTGGAACCTCGTTTGGACTTCCTGTAGGCAGGCAGAGGCCAACGGCCCGTTATCTTTTCTGTCCTCAGGTCCATGACATACAGGAAGTCGGTGTCGAAGAGGAGCGAAAACACCTCGCCGAAGCTGAGCAGGGAGAGGTTGGCAGGGTCCTGCGTTTTGATGACCCTGGAAAGAAGGAGGAGATTCAGCAACTGATTGTTGGCAGGTATAAAGGGCTCCGTTACATTCCATGTATGAACACCCACACAACTCCTTTTGTTCGCAACCATGGATATTGTCAGTGATATACTCACTCCAAAGTTCTGAGGATTTTGTGGCTTATTCACAGCAAGTCGTTTACAACCTGGTTGTTTTGAGGGTTAAAGTTCTGTTTCTATCAGGAAACAAGGCCCTGGGCAGTTTTTACCTGAGGATATCGAAGCTGGCAAAGTCCCACTGGTAGACCCCCAGGTCCGAGCTACAGACAATGTAGCGGCCGTCAAACTGCAGGCGAGGCTGCAGACACACACTACGGTCCTCTGACACAGACAGGGTCTTCAAGCACTTGCAGTTGATTTCCCTGCCTATAGGCCAAACCTGTGAAATAACCAATGATACATATAAACAAATGAATGTGTGTGTGAATATATGCATCTCTGTAGAGATAACACAGCACTGTGGTCAAACATCTTAAGTATTACAGTGACAAAAGACAGAGCACAGGGTCAATTATTGCATGAAAGTTGAAGAAGCAGCAGATGCAAAGAAGCACAAATGAATTAACCATATTACCTTTATTTCATATTTATCTGCACTCAACAGAATGTAGTCACCAGGACAGTGCACCATGGATTCTACTTCACTCTTCTGAAGAATCACCTACACAGGGGAAAAGGTTTGATAGTCTTAAGATGTGAGACAGGTTTGGGTCCTTCATCTAGTATTCTTACACTGGGCAGCTTGCAGTTTGTAGACAAAATGTACCAGCAAAAAAAAATAAAAAAAACAGTGAATGTGCTAGATAGGCCTTTGTTATGGATTGCAACACTGCAAAACCTTCTCCTTTCATCCATTTCACAGGCATTTGCACAAGACAATGGGCACAATCACTGATCTACAAATCACCTTGCATCCCAAATATCTACTCATTATGTGATAAAGATTAGCAAAAAAAATGTTGTGGTATTCTGCCCCAGGTCCTCAATGGATCCCCACAAACATGCTGATTACATTTTCCAATTCAAAATCTGCAGTTGGGCAGCGATCCTGAACGTAACCCAGGACAGGAGGTTGACAGCCAGGTTTACCTTGGTGACCCACTCTGTGTGTCCCGTGAGGGTGTTGAGGCAGGCGCCTGCCGACAAGGCCCACACCTTCACCGAGAAGTCGGCCGAGCCGCTCACCAGCGTGTCCAGGTCATCGTTGTAGTCCACGCTGAACACTGCCAGAGCCAAGGAGAGAGACCTGGCGTTAGTACACCAACACACATGGCTATGCCATTTGTGAACATCATAATTCGTAGCCTTAAGATGTTTTTATTATTGTAAAATAGAGCCATTTAGACCCTGATACGGTCTCTGCAACCGGGCTATGGAGGCTACTTGAAGTGGCAGCTCCCATGCATAAAATCACAGAGTTCATATTTGCCTGTCAATCAAAAACCCACAGATCAGCACAGTCCAGCTGTCTCTAGGAACCACAAGGCACAAGAATGCCTAACTCACAAAAGTTATTTCCTAAAACCCAAATGAACAATGGATGTAACACCCCTAAGTCAGCAACTGGGAAAGGTAGGGACCCCAGCGGTACACTGACCTGCACCCGTGTGACCACGGAACTGCTGGATCTTGACCCCCGTGCTCCACTCCCAGCAGGCGATGGTGTTGTCAAAGGACCCCGTCACCAGCTTCTGCTCGTCAAACTTCACTGTGGCACAGGTGTGCGTCTGAATGCCGTAGATGCACTGCCCGGTGCGGACATCCCACAGTTTGGCAGAAAGGTCATCGGAGCCTACGAAATAATTTGTGAATTTTACAATGCGGAATTACACACAATGAAACGCTGATGAAGACAGCTTGGCTGTCGAAACGTTGGTGAACTAAATTATTGCATCGGAGCTATTAGAGGTTGCAGCTTTAAAATTGTATTTTAAAGAAAGGTCATCAGAGCCTACGAAATAATGTGAGTTTTACAATGAGGAATTAAACAATTACATGTATGAATGTAACGGCAACATTTTAACAGACTACAAAAGACCTCCAGCAAACTAGCGATTGTTACAGATACTCAATTTTGCACAAAAGGGCAAATTGAAGCATTATTCACAGATGCTAACACCTAAACCTTAAATTCAACCCAACAGAGGCAAAAGACGGCACAGAGTAAAGTAAGAGGGCCGCCCGGTCAAAGTTATGGTAGAACACTGAAGACCACTCCACCACACCCCAGAATGACCATATGCCTATAACCCACCTGTGCAGAGAAGGCCGTCCTTGTAGTAGAGGGCGTAGACGCGCGCACTGTGCCCGATGAGCGACGACGTCTCAAAGGCCTCCTGGTCCTTCAACTGCATCATGCGCAGCTTGGCCTTGAGGTAGACACCCTTCCAGTGGGACGCGTCCTGGATGGAGTCGTCGATGCGCCAGCCCAGGTCCCGGCACACACCCTGCCACACCTCTGTGCACGCGCTGATCACCTGCGGGAGTTACCAAAAACATTATATAGTTAAACCGGAACCGAGGACAAAGAAACCCAAACATACGTCAAATCTAACCGAGGCAAATCTTAGGAGGAAATGTTCAAAATGTGGAGGTCCAATATCCAAGTTAACCTCAGTAATGTTGGAGTAAGTCCCATTTTACAACACACATGTTAAAATAGGTCCTTACTTGCACCACTAGTAAATTTATTATCTCAATCCTTCAACAAAATGTTATCAGTAAACACGTTTCCATCCAGTTATGCGAGTAAAGTAATACTGTATTTAAAAAAAATCACAACAGCTGTGATGGAAACAGGAAGTGTCGGTAGAATTTTATAAATGCCGACCGAATCTCTTTTGTTCGACATGGTGGGATCTTTGTGTCAGTAAAATTAATTATGCGAGAAATGGCAGTGGAAACGCCTTTATGCGCAAATATTGATATAATAACCAACATATCGCGATGTCACACAATGATATGGATGTGTGGTACTACCACTCGGGAAAACCATGCAGTTTATTAGGCTACTGATTAAATAAGTTATGAACTTCATAGGGTGGTGAAAGTGCACGGTGATCTTGATGCACCTTTCCAATAAATATCGAAGGTCTTATTCTGGTGACATGATGATCGATGCTTGACAAATAAAAATATTCTCAATTTCCATAATAACCTCATTTTACATTTACATTTTAGTCATTTAGCAGACGCTCTTATCCAGAGCGACTTACAGTTAGTGAGTGCATACATTTTCATACTGGTCCCCCGTGGGAATCGAACCCACAACCCTGGCGTTGCAAGCGCCATGCTCTACCAACTAAGCTACACGGGACTATGTGACTAGCCTACCCGCACTGTATCTGCGAGCTGTTGACTAGAGTGCACGTGCCAAGACCAGAGTAGGAACGTTTGTTATTTAACGCAACAGTTTGTGACAAAACTATCGGTACAGTTGAAAATACGATGGAAACACATTGAGAACTTTAGATTTGTATCCGGTAAATGAAAACTTAAGCAAAAAGTACATTGAGTGTACTATGTCGTCACCCACTGATTTTTATCCACAACAAGTCAGTTTGGTCGAAACACCACTGGTTGGAAAATGCACATTTTCTTTATGCGGATTCTAGAATATTCCCATGAAAATCTGTCGCTAGTGTCATATGTGGGAGACCCTGGCCTTATTCAATTACTTGCACACCAGCTATTAACAAATACCCCTTTCACACATACTGAGTTGTACTGTGCTGGCCTGGTTATGCATCCACCAATAGTTGCCGGAACCACACTGGAAAGGTGAAAGTAGAAAGAAAAGAACCAAGCCAGCACAGTATGGTTCGGGTCAGCACGATGGTGTGAAAAGGGTAGAACATGAAGCCTGGGCCACATTCAGTTTCCAAACGTTGTCTAACGTTGCAGATAGAAATGCCATGAATAGAGCCAACATGATTCATTGTTCTTCATGTTTGTCCTACATAACATGTTTTTCTATCTGAACGTTCCAAAACATTGTGTCCTGCTGAACGGGCCCCAGACCTTGGTTGTACTGCTTATACACCACCATGACAGAGAGAGCCTGACCTTATTCCACTGCTTGCACACCAGGCAGCAGGTGAGCAGGGTCTGCGGGTCGAGCCAGTGCAGCAAGTAGAAGGTGAGCTCCAGGGGCAGCAGTCGCAGGAAGTCCCGCTTGAGCAGCGCCTCCAGTACGTTGGACAGGTGCCGCAGCTGGACAGCACCACTCAGCGAGATGAGTTGGTCCAGGGTCTGGTTGCGCTGCTGGTCGCTCAGTGTGAGGAAAGAGGTGGAGACCGACTCCAGCCACCCCTCAAAGGCTGCCTTCTCCATGGGCACATGAGAACGTCGACCTGCGGTTACAGGGTTCAGTAATTATGATAATTCTCTACATACCATTATTATTTGTTTAAAGGTAGACTCAGCGACATGATGTAGATGCAGAAAGTAAACAAACAACTTAGTGGGTAAATGTATGCAACAGCTAAGAGTGTTGAAACGCGAGGCTAAAGTTCTTGATTGTTTTGGTCCCGTGGCTACCAAACTAACAGCGTGAAGCGAATCTGTGCACATGGGTAGATCATGTGTGTGACAGAGTGAAGCATTACATCTCGCTTTTCTCAATAACTGCGGTGCTGTTGGTGTCAACGTCATTTCGCCGAGTTTACCTTTAAAACGTGGTCAAAATACATTGTTCTCAAAGATCACCTTTGACTTCATTAACACTACCAACAAATGTCTACCTCAATTGTTTACTTAGGCCTAGCTAGTTACCTACTTGAACGTTACATGTTTAAGGCAACATTAGTTATTAGCTAACTAACGTAGAGACAAGACTGCCTCTTGAGTAGAACATCTACTGTTCTGACTATCTAGCTAGCTTTGCCCCTTTTATTTAAAGTAATAGCTAACAGTTCAAGGAATGTAACTAGGGTTTGCTACAGTTAACGCGTTGTCTAGCTAAGCTAGATAGTTTGGCTGATGGCTAGCTAGCTTAACTAGGCAACGTTAACTTTAGCAAACGCTAGTTACATTCCTTGAACTGTTAGTTGCTGGCTAGCTAGCCAAGTAGCTAGCTAACGTTTGTGTACAATGCACCTTACTACTGAAACTAACGTCAACATTAAGAACATTTACGTGATCTAGCTAGCTATTAGTAAAAAGCTAGCTATAGAAAAGGTAGTAAAACTTACCATTTCCCGTAGAACCCGTATCGGTGGGAGGTATTGTGCTAGCTAGCTCACAAGCTAGCTAGCCAAGGCGGACAGGAAAACCTGTTATTCTTTGCGTTCTACAAAACAATAGAACGCTAGTTATAAATATCAGAATAGTCCATTTTGCTAGATGTCAAAAAGTCGTTAGTTTATCAGCTGAGAAAATAAACGTTACGTTAGCTTTTCTTGCTGGCTAACTGGAATGAGGTCATCTGCTTCTCTCCGAAGTTAACGATTATCTAATGTTAAGCATTCCACGCACCAATACTATTGCATATACAGTCACGATTTACCTAAACGTAGATTAATACATTTACTACCGTTAGGTAGCTATGTCCAATCCAGCTCGATGGATGCATCCACTAAGGTAATGATGCACCCATAGAGATAGATAGAGGACTCATTTATGTATCTGTGCTATAATGGCGTCCGTGACAGCATAGGCAGCGCCACTGAGGCAATCTCCATTTTGAAGTAGTCAATTTACTTCTTCACGATTGGCTTACCCCTCCTGATGACCTGGTTGGACATGACTCCAATAGGGTCACCAGTAGGGATCAGCAAATGAAGTCGGAAGTCCCACCCAGTTGACTACATTAAAATGGTGGGAGCCCTCAATGACACTGCCCATACAAAAAAAGATTATTGGCCACTAGAGGCCTCTATCATTCTCTATGGATGCATGCCTCTTGTTGCAAACTTTTTCGGCAAACCTTCTTCCGGCTACTTAGCAATGTTCTTCCGGGTCAATTTCACCTTTTTCAAAATAAAAGCCAGCTTTATGATTTTGGATTCACAGGATGCAATGACTGTTCTGCCAGCTTAGTCACAGTGGCGTGTATTCATGGATGCCTAGGGAAGCCAAGCTTCCCCCCCAAAACAGCGCTCCCCTGTCTCTGTATGTGTAGCCCATCTATCTGATGCTGTCTGGTGAAAAATATGACACTGTTGTATGGAATGCAAGGGAAGCCAGCGAGCATTTGGCCTCCCTTGATTATTTTTAAAATATAATAATAGCCAATCAGTGTTGCTGAGTGAACTGAGTGAGCTCAACTCGGGACTTAACATTAAATTCTCTGGCAACAGCTCTGGTGGACATTGCTGCAGTCAGCATGCCAATTGCACGCTCCCTCAAAACTTGAGATATCTGTGGCATTGTGTTGTGTGACAAAACTGCACATTTTAGAGTGGCCTTTTACTGTCCCCAGCACAAGGTGCACCTGTGTAATGATCATGCCTTTTAATCAGCTTCTTGATATGCTACACCTTTGATATAGGAATCAGGTTAAAAGTAATGACTAAATGTTCCACCCTTAAATATAGATGTGAAATGTTATTGTTTTAAGTATGATTAGTACTTTCTTAGTAGTGACTAATTATTACACTCTGAAACTGTGTGAGATGTGTTAGAATCTACTACCTGGTAATGTGTGAGTGTAGGACCAGTAAAGATTATGACATTGTGCTACTATTTAGCAATGTGAGTAAGAGTTAGGCCAGACAACAAAGGACAAGGAGAACTGTCTACAGGCAACTGAGAAACCAAGATAACTGAGGAATTTAGGGAGGAGAGAAACTGTTAGGCTTGTGTGTGTGTGTGTGTGTGTGTGTGTGTGTGTGTGTGTGTGTGTGTGTGTGTGTGTGTGTGTGTGTGTGTGTGTGTGTGTGTGTGTGTGTGTGTGTGAACTGATGGTCAGGAGAGCAATTATAAAGTGGGAAACTACAGCCTGCCTACAGAGGGGAGGGATTTTTTCTCTGACGTGTGCATATACATTTATTTTACGACCATTTTGTTTTAGAACGTTCTCATGAATAAACCCTGATGATTGTATGCTGGGCTGCTTGGTCTGATTATTAGAGATTTACAACCTCTGGGATACAGACTGAGTAATAAGTTCATTTTTTTGAAACATTGGGATAGAAATTCTCGTAACAGCTTGGTCCTTCGAGCCGGATCTCAACACCCATTGTCTGTCGTCCCAGGGAACCCCGAAACTGTGCACGGGCGGATCTAGGATCCGTGGGACAAAGTCCTGACCTCTAAGATTGAGGGTTAATCCAGGCCGGCGGTGAACTGGTTCACGACAGGAACGGTGATGAGATCCAACCAAATTGAGTCCCAGCTACAAGAATAAGGTCAGTAGTCTTTACTCATGGGTTTTGGGGGAAATTATCTGAATAACTGTTGTAATTCTTGTAAAGGACAGAGAATGATTACCAAAAACCTCAAGGAAGTCTTGCCATCGTGTTTTTAGATGCTTATCTAGAGAAAACCGTGCGTGAGTATTCTAAATAAGTAGGAAATACTAGTGGTGTAGCAAAGGGGGGGGGGGGGGTCCGAAATAGACTCCGGGTAGAGAGGCCATTACCGAACATAAACTAGCCTTGTGTTGAGACAATATGAAAGAGGGTTGTCAAAAGTACACCAGGAGGAATTAAAATAGTATGTGTGAGAAATATAATATTATAAGTCACAAACAACTGTAGATTAGCAGTAACTCTATCCGTTCCATGAAACTGGAGCCGTAATTTGTCTTAGTACAAACTCCAAGTCATGGAACTGGAGCCGTAATTTGTCTAAGTACAAACTCCACATCATGAAATTGGGGCCGTAATTTGTCTAAGTACAAACTCCAAGTTGCCGGTAGTGTTAACCAATAATCTTGCGTGAAACTTAATATTTGCTCAAAAGTCACATCTAAGAATAAATTCCAAAGACATGGACCAAAATAGGTTGTGTGAGGAAGTAAGTAATTATAATTGACTATTTTGAGGAAGAAACATATAAGAAATTAATTAAAGATCGAATAAATCATTAAAAGCAAAATGGTAAAATTATTTAATACCTAACAACTCAGTTACAGTGACAAAAACAATTATTAGAGAGTTGGAAGTAATCTAAATTCAAATAAAGGTGAGATTCAGGAATTTGGTAAAAGCCATAAAGTAATTGTTCAAAGTTTTAGGTATAGGACGATCAAAGAGTCTTGCCAATATGGGAAGCAAACCCTCCAAGGAGGTCCCGGGGTCAACCGGAGATGAGAGATTTATGGAATCCAGGGATAGAAGAATTCTCCATTATGTAACCAGGTGGAGGGAGAGGTATGGTTTTGAGGGACGTCTGGACGCAGATAAACTCTAATCCATGCTTAAACAGATACATAAGGTGTGTAAAGGAGAAATAAGCAGTGAGAGAGAGAGAGAGAGAGGTCTAAGACAGAACCCACAGCTCCCCCTGTAGAAAGGTCTAGATCAAGACTATACACCTCCCTGGCAGAACAGGCCTGGAGGAATAAATCCAGACGATGAGATGGTTGTGGTGAGGGGAAGGGTGCCACAGCAGGCTGCCATTTTGGAGTTTCCACCCCCTTACCAGAACCAAGGGGAAACTGAGGGAGCAGAGAGGGGGGTTGAGGAAAAGGCAAAGGAAGATAGTACAGTTGAGGTTCTAATGAAATGTTTGGAATAACAGCAGCAACCCAAATGGTCATTGCAGAAATTAAACAGAAAAGAGAGTAATTAAACTAGAGTCCATGATTAAACAAATGCATGTAAATTGTGGTAATGATCTAAAGAAACAGAAAAGAGAGGAACAGGAGGATTCAGAGCTAAGCTCAGGAGGGAGTCAGTATGAGTCAGGAGATGAGAGAGTAGGAGGGGGCCAGTGCCCACTGATAGCCTTACCTAATCTATTGGCAGGGGATGAAGTGGCCCCAGCAACCTTAGATGTTAGAGGGCAGTGGGTTTCAGGGGATGCCCAGAGGGCACTTTTGCCATGGGCCGATCACGGAGAGTATGTTGGGAAAATAACTGAACTGTGTAATAGCCTCAGAGAACATTACCATCGTCATGCAGACTTCTCTAAAGTACATGAGTGTAAACAAGAGGATAGTGAGACTGTCAGCCAGTACTTAGAGAGGGTTAAATATGTGTTTAACGCAAACAGTGGCATACCCGAGCCAGACCAGAGACAGGGGAATGATACGCCCTACCATCAGCAATTAAAAATATAGTGTTCCTCAGTGAAATGAGACCAGAGATAAGCAGGACCATTAAAAATACTTTGATAGGGTGGAGAAAAGCACAGCAACTGTCACGATCGTCGAACAGAGAGGATCAAGGCGCAGCGTGGAATGCGAACATACTTTTATTTTTTATGATCGCACGAAACAAAACAACAAACGATATGAAACGTGAAGTCCTTGGTTACAATACAAACCATACGGATCAAGATCCCACAACACACTGTGGAAAACAGGCTGCCTAAGTATGGTTCCCAATCAGAGACAACAAGCAACAGCTGATACACGTTGCCTCTGATTGAGAACCACACCGGCCAACATAGAAACAAATGAACTAGATAATAACCCTAGCACACAAAACACATAGAAACAACACACCCTGGCTCAACATAACAGAGTCCCAGAGCCAGCACGTGACAGCAACACATATTGAGGTTAAAAGGTTTGCAGTTTACCAAGAGCAGATCGGGAGAGACCTTAAGGGAGTGCCATCTCTCGGGGAGATAGTGAGGCCAGAAACAAAGGGGCAGTGTCCTGGAAATCCAAGTCAGTTATTTTTTTTTTCTTCAGTTGTCCTCTGTAGCTCAGCTGGTAGAGCACGGCGCTTGTAATGCCAAGGTAGTGGGTTCGATCCCCGGGACCACCCATACACAAAAATTTATGCACGCATGACTGTAAGTCGCTTTGGATAAAAGCATCTGCTAAATGGCATATTATTATTATTTATTATTATTCAGTTCTGCTGGGAGTATATTTGATGATGGGGATTTGGGTTGAATGAGAGGCTAGAGACTTCATAAAATAATAATTGGAATAATAATTATATATTAACTTGCTCACCCAAATGTAGACATACGTCATGGGTGAGACATAATTAATATAATATTGTACAAAGCCAATTTAGGCTTTCCATTAAGGAACGTCAATCACTACATTGGATATTAATACTATGGAGATAAATTCAATATATGCTGGTCAACTACGGCATGTGTTTGGTGTTATTTGTAGCCTACTTAGAAAGGACTGTTACCTATATCTGCTGTATTCTAAACAATGACAGATTGGGTGTTTCATAAGAGGTGGCTATAATTTAGTTGATAACAGAGGTAATTAGATTTGAGAAATGTTGAAAAATAATGTTAGATGGAAAGTCAGCAATAGAGGATAGAGATTGTACAGGGTTTCCTGTGTAAAAAAAAGTAATAGAAATTGGGTGATGAGAAATGTTGAAATGCATTGTTTAAGCAAGAATGGCATTACATTCATGCTTTCTAGTTATGTGTATGCAAATATGTTATTTGTTTTTTGGTGGTGTGTGGATGAAACAGTCCCTGAAACATTAAACAACACGAATTACAATTTCATACTCATGTCAGCACGCCCATAAAGCTAGCTAGCTAGCTGGCTAATGTTAGCTAGTCAGCTAGCTTGCTAAATAGCGATTTTCGTAAATTAACTTTATGACAAAAAAATATGCATAATCATTTCTCTCTATATTAACTAACATACAGTACCAGTCAAAAGTTTGGACACACCTACTCATTCCAGGGTTTCTCTTTATTTTTACTATTTTGTACGTCAAATCATGTAGTAACCAAAAAACTGTTACACATATCAAAATATATATTTTGAGATTCTTCAAATAGCCACCCTTTGCCTTGATGACAGCTTTGCACACTCTTGGCATTCTCTCAACCAGCTTCTCCTGGAATGATTTTCCAACGGTCTTGAAGGACTTCCCACAAATGCTGAGAACTTGTTGGCTGCTTTTCCTTCACTCTGCGGTCCAACTCATCCCAAACCATCTCAATTGGGTTGAGGTCGGGGGATTGTGGATACCAGGTCATCTGATGCAGCACTCCATCACTCTCCTTCTTGGTAAAATAGCCCTTACACAGCCTGGAGGTGTGTTGGGTCATTGTCCTGTTGAAAAACAAATGATAGTCCCACTAAGCCCAAACCAGATGGGATGGCGTATCGCTGCAGAATGCTTTGGTTGCCATGCTGGTTAAGTGTGCCTTGAATTCTAAATAAATCACAGACAGTGTCACCAGCAAAGCAACCCCACACTGTAACACCTCCTCCTCCATGCTTTACGGTGGGAAATACACATGCAGAGATCATCCGTTCACCCACACCACGTCTCACAAAGACACGGCTGTTGGAACCGAAAATCTCAAATTTGGACTCCAGACCAAAGGACAAATGTCCATTGCTAGTGTTTAATGGACCAAGCAGGTCTCTTCTTATTATTGGTGACCTTTCGTAGTGGTTTCTTTGCAGCAATTCGACCATGAAGGCTTGATTCACACAGTCCCCTCTGAACAGCTAATGTTGAGATGTGTCTGTTACTTGAACTCTGTGAAGCATTTATTTGGGCTGTAATTTCTGAAGCTGGTAATTCTAATGAATTTATCCTCTGCAGCAGAGGTAACTCTGGGTCTTCCATTCTTGTGGTGGTCCTCATGAGAGCCAGTTTCATCATAGCACTTGATGGTTTTTGCGACTGCACTTGAAGAAACTTTCAAAGTTCTTGACGTTTTCCGTATTGACTGACCTTCATGTCTTAAAGTAATGATGGACTGTTGATTCTCTTTGCTTATTTGAGCTGTTCTTGCCATAATATGGACTTGGTCTTTTACCAAACAGGGCTATCTTCTGTATAGGACAATGTAATTAATTAATTAACAGAACCAGAATTTTAAAAACAGTACACTACACTTCCTATCCATCATGTAAATACTCCAAAACAGGCTAATCTCAATATCTAATTTCCTTCATCTGCACTGATCTGAGGACACAGGGTATGTGTAGTATTTAATCAAATTAGACTTAATTTCAACCGGTAGAGAATGTGAACCAATTCCAGTAGAGAATGTGAAAAGCTTTATTGAAAGAAGTTCATTATCCAAGTGTTATAAATACATAATACATGCATTATAAATATTATAATTGTAATATTATATTATAAATGCAAGTTCAATCTGTACTTCAGTGCACATCTGGTGTGCATTATAAAAACAGAGGAAGAAAGAGGAGGTGGAGAGAGAGGTGTGTGAGAGTGTAAAAGACAGAAAGGGAAAGAGCTAAGAACAGAGGAGCAGGGAAGACAGCATATGATTAATGAATCACAGTGCTACTAAACTTCATATTCTCTCAGGTCATCATAATTACATAATAGTGTCTCTAGCGGTGTCTCATAACCAGCCTTGAGGCCCCAGTTGGCCGAGAGTTATCTTAGAGCGGGTGAGGTGGTGATGACGGGACTGGAGGTTGGCATCCTCTCTCACATCAAAACATACCTGCAGACAAGAGACAGATGGAGACAGAAATCGCATGATTAAGCCTTGTGTTTTTTTTGTATTCTAACACTGTCAGTCATCATCATCAGGAGGTGAAATGCAAAACCTTGGATCATTAACTCTGGGACTACTACATCTCTGTCTGTATTTTAATGTAAAGCATCTCTTTAATAATACTTCCTGTTGACCCGACCAATTGACCTCTCACCTCTGATCATGCTGTGCCGTCTATGTGTCAGGCAGTTCAGAAGTGGGAGGGGTTCACTGACACAGCTGATATAACCTAGAGGATTTAGGGAGAAGGGGGGAGAGGGATGAAGTGAAGGAGAGACTGTTATTGAGAAAATAATGTAGTTAAAGAGACAGTGTTCAACAGGAATCTGTGTATGTGGCCTCACCTGGTGTCCACACTGAGTGGCTGCAGAGTACTTTATACTAAAAAACATGTATTGACACACGAGGACAAACAATATAGCATAGTTATATGAATATAAATAATAGTGTCTTACTATTCTCCATGGTTGGTCCTCTTGCCTGTTCTTTGAAGGTCGAAGGAGCCACAGTTATACATTTACATTTTAGTCATTTAGCAGACGCTCTTATCCAGAGCGACTTACAGTTAGCGCATACATTATTTTATCGAACCCACAACCCTGGCGTTGCAAACACCATGCTCTACCAACTGAGCTACATCCTCTGCCGGCCATTCCCTCCCCTCCCCTGGACGACGCTGGGCCAATTGTGCGCCGCCCCATGGGTCTCCTGGTCGCGGCCGGCTACGACAGAGCCTGGATTCGAACCAGGATCTCTAGTGGCACAGCTACTAGACCACTGTGCCACTCGGCCTGAGCCTGCTTATTGCACAACACAATCCCTCAATCAGATTGATACATACGTTTGTAGGTGTGGGTTGTAGGGTGTCTAATTGTTCAATATGGGTGACTCTTCAAAGAGCCTGTTTTGTTTTTGTACAGACATCACCCTTACCTGAACAGCACCCTCACCTGAGAAGTAGAAATCAAAGGGAGAGAAACTGGAAACTGAATAATTCAGTTGACATAGCTAAGTAAATGGAAAAATACTCTTATTGCAATGTGGGTGGTTCTTAAAAGAGCCTTTGCATAGTATAGTATATGGTGTTGCCAGGGAACAGCACCCTCTTCAAAGAAGTAGGTGGTGAAGATCTCCCACACACGCATTGCCTCCCTTGCTGCGTTGTTGGCCCCCATCCTTGCAACATCCTGCAGAGCAGCAGACCTCTCCTCTGGCACACGGCGGCGAGCTGCAGGTCCCCTCCTGGTCCTCGTGTCTATCCTCATGAAGTTATGCAGGACACAGGTAGCCTTCACACACCTGAATTCCCCCACGAGGCAGTCCCAGATGCCCCTGGTCACCCAACCGTGCAGTGCCCTACACAGTAACTGCAGGCAATCGTTTTGAAGGAATCTCCAGTTGCAAGGTACTGTAGCTGCAGGAATATGGAAGATAATGTAATTATTAGATTTTTACATCGCCAGGTCATTGTGGATGACTAAAGTATAATATATCTTATAACAAATCATGATAACATTGGATAGATAGATAGATATGTGCATGAAATGGAGAATGGATTAAACTATTTATACATTTAATAACCAGACCTTCATACAAACTTGCTATGCTGAATTCTTGATGCACAACCGAAGTGCTGCTATATGCTGCCAGCACACCCAAAAGCGAGCCACTCTGGGCAGCTGATGCGGCATGCGGTGATTTACCGCATGCTAGTGTACACAGGCCGTTAGGCCTGTATATCATGGTCGCAAGGCATATGAACAAATAGGTAATAGAGCAAATAACGCAATTATCACAACACATAGGTTGTAATATGGCTTTTTGGGGGGGGCTTGGCTTCCCCAGTGATTTTACCCACGCACCGCTACTGGATAGTCAAACCATGACATTTTTTAGTATTTTCCACCCTCTCTGATAGGGTCAGCAGCTGATCATATACAGGGGTGCATTCATTAGTTGGATTCCATTGCAAAACATTTGTCTGTTGCAAAACGTTTTGCAACGAAACCTTTTACTGTTTGGTAAACCAAACAGAAGCAAACTTACTTGAATTAGTTCAATAGAAACTCTAATTTTCGTAGCAAAATGTTTTACGTTTGGAGTAAACGATTTCCGTTGCAAAACATTTTGCAACAGACAAAATGCTTCGCAACAGAATCCGACTAATGAATACACCCCAGGTTAGATTCTGCTCACAAATCATATGATTATCAAATCAAATGTTATTTGTCACATGCACCGAATACAACAGGTGTAGACCTTACCATGAAATGCTTACTTACATGCCCTTAACCAACAATGCAGTTTTAAGAAAATAGAGTTAAGAAAATAATTACTAAATAAAGTTAAAAAAATAATTTAAAAAATAATGAAAATTATTTTCAAAAAAGTTGTCAATGCAAATAGTCCGGGTGTCCATTTCATTAATTGTTCAGCAGTCTCATGGCTTGGGGGTAGAAGCTGTTAAGGATCCTTTTGGTAGCAGAGAGAACAGTCTATGACTTGGGTGACTGGAGTCTTTGACAATTTTTGGGCCTTCCTCTGACACCGCCTAGTATATAGGTCCTGGATGGCAGGAAGCTTGGCCCCAGTGATGTACTGGGCTGTACGCACTACCCTCTGTAGCGCCTTACGGTCGGATGCCGAGCAGTTGCCATACCAGGCGGTGATACAACCGGTCAGGATGCTCTCGATGGTGCAGCTGTATAACTTTTTGAGGATCTGGGGACCCATGCCAAATCTTTTCAGTCTCCTGAGGGGGAAATGGCGTTGTCGTGCCCTCTTCACAACTTTGTTGGTGTGTTTGGACCATGATAGTTTGTTGGTGATGTGGACACCAAGGAACTTGAAGCTCTCCACTACAGCCCCGTCGATGTGAATGGGGGCGTGTTCGGCCCTCCTTTTCCTGTAGTCCACGACCATCTCCTTTGTCTTGTTCATGTTGAGGGAGAGGTTGTTGTCTCTGACCTCCTCCCTATAGGCTGTCTCATCGTTGTCGGTGATCAGGCCTACCACCGTTGTGTCGTCAGCAAACTTAATGATGGTGTTGGAGTCGTGCTTAGCCACGCAGTCGTGGGTCAACAGGGAGTACAGGAGGAGACTAAGCACGCACCCCTGAGGGTCCCCCGTGTTGAGGATCAGCGTGGCAAATGTGTTGTTGCCTACCCTTACCACCTATGGGCAGCCCGTCAGGAAGTCCAGGGTCCAGTTGCAGAGGGAGGTGTTTATTCCCAGGGTCCTTAGCTTAGTGACGAGCATTGTGGGCACTATAGTGTTGAACGCTGAGCTGTCAATGAACAGCATTCTCACATAGGTGTTCCTTTTGTCCAGGTGGGAAAGGGCAGTGTGGAGTGTGAATGAGATTGCATCATCTGTGGATCTGTTGGGGTGGTATGCGAATTGGAGTGGGTCTAGGGTTTCCGGGATGATGGTGTTGATGTGAGCCATGACCAGCCTTTCAAAGCACTTCATGGCTACCAACGTGAGTGATACGGGGCGGAAGTCATTTAGGCAGGTTACCTTCGCTTTCTTGGGCACAGGGACTATGGTGGTCTGCTTAAAACATGTAGGTATTACAGACTCAGTCAGGGAGAGGTTGAAAATGTCAGTGAAGACACTTGCCAGTTGGTCCGTGCATGCTCTGAGTACATGTCCTGGTAATCCATCTGGCCCGGCGGCCTTGTGAATGTTGACCTGTTTAAAGGTCTTGCTTACATGGGCTACGGAGAGCGTGATCACACAGTCGTCCGGAACAGCTGGTGCTCTCATGCATGCTTCAGTGTTGCTTGCCTCGAAGCGAGCATAAAAGGCATTTAGCCCGTCTGGTAGGCTCGTGTCACTTGGCAGCTCGCAGAGGTCAGGACAACGACACAACGAGATGCAACAATTCAAGTATTTTCTGTCAATGACGTTTTGCTTTTAATGTGATTGGTGGGAAGCCAAGTACAAACTTCCTTGCCTTCAACGCTATGGGCAGCACCAATGTCATACTCTTTTTGACCAGACAGCATCAAATAGATGGGCTACACATTCAGACAGAGGGGCATTGCTCGGATGCTTTCTCCGGTGAGATACATTCAGCCTCTTGCGAATTGAAGGAAAATTATGAAACACAGAGAGACGAAAGAGTGTTACCTATAGTCCTGAACAAATTGTATCATGTGGTGTCTGGACTAGGGTTTTTACGGTGACCGTATTACCACCACACCGGCGGTCATGAGTCATGACAGCAGTCAAATTAGGCTCTGATGCTGCTGATGGTCATTTGTAGCCTACCAAACTTGCTAACTACCTGGTACTAAGCACTCTATTGTCTCTCTAATCAGTCTGACATCAATGCAAATGTAATCGAAAATCTAATCAAACACTTCATTAGAGCCCATGAGCTCATTACATTTACATTTAAGTCATTTAGCAGACGCTCATGTTGCGCAACATTTCTATAGGCTATGCAATTGCTTTAGAAAACAGAGTGATGACCTCCATTAAAAAGAAGAGGATCCCATCAGCTTTCTATAGGCTAGACCTACTATATTTATTTCTCAACCTTCCTAATAATAAGCACATTGCTTCTCTTTACAACTGGAGTATAGCCTACCTGGCTGGCATGAAAATGAACCACAGGAAAAGCTTCCTCCATTCGCTATTTAAGTGCATAGATGACATGTATTGACAGGTGCATGATATTGGTCCATTCTAAATCAAAACAAATTTCACACATATATTATTTAGTATATGTAAAGACAAGATCAAATCAAGAATAGTGTGATGGATGACAATATTAGCCTATCACTTTTGAATGATATATTATCAAATCAAATCAAAATGAAATCAAATGTTATTTGTCACATACACGTGTTTAGCAGATGTTATTGCGGGTGTAGCGAAATGCTTGTGCTTCTAGCTCCGACAGCAGATTGACATAGAATGATATATTATCACTTGTGAATGATGCCCAGTTTAAGGCAGGAAACAGCACATGCTTTTTTTAGCAATATTTTTCAAATCATAGTCGCACACCTCATGTAGCCTAGCCCATAGGCCTATATGGTTTGATAAGGTTTGTATCAGAACTAAAGTGGCCAAATAACTTCTTAAAATTAAGCACATTAATCCTCTTTACAACGGGTATAGAGCCTAGCTGGCATACATCCGCAGCTCGCGAGTTTCAAGTTTGGGGAAGATAATTTTCACCATAAAAATGCACCTTTATTATAAAAGCATTACATGCATAATCGCATTTGTGGTCACTTTTGAGAATGGTGTTTTCTGCTAATGGAACATTTGCACTTATAGTCTACTGCCATGTGTGCATTGCTGCGCTTAGAATGTGAAGAAATAGCCTAATAGTTTATCAACATTTTAAGCTAAAGTTCTCATCTGTTGCGTCAGGCTCATTGCTTAAAATATATATTTTTTGTGCTAGTGGTTGTATTAATTTGGAATCTATCGCATCCCACAACCGTCCCAGACTATGTTGGGAATATTTATTTATTGCACAGAATATGTCAACTTTTGTACTATGGGGGATAGCAGATTGACATAGGCTAGTGCTTTTGCTGTTCGTTCGGCCTACTCATCTTGTTGGCTGACGAAAAGTAAATGTGGACAGTAATATGCGCTTTGGAATTGGATAAGGACACACACAGTTACGTCCCGGATGTGTCTGTCTTCACTTGTAGCCTGTGAGAAAGACCCGATCATGTGATGGAGAGCCATGTGAATGAAAGGTACTTTGGCACGTAGCCGGGAGAAGGGAATTATAATTATTATATTCAGCCCAAGGCCACAAGGGCACTGGCCGTAAAAGGCATGGATTTGTTTTAGGGGGCATTACAGCCACACAAAGGAGATGCAGCCGGGAAATTCGAGGCATTATCAAGTGCTTGTCAAACTGTGAATGAGAGACTGATGAAGCGTGTACAGCCTGCGCAAAAAACAAAGCAGAGCTCATGCCTTTCATGCAACTTTTTTCAAATCATCATTAGAGTCGCATCATGCAGCCTTACAATATATACAAAATCAAAACATATAGGCCTCCCGAGTGGCGCAGCATTGCAGTGCTTGAGGCATCACTACAGACCCGGGTTCGATCCCAGGCTGTGTCACAGCCGGCTGTGACCGGGACACCCGTGAGGCGACGCACAATTGACCCAGCCTCGTCCGGGTTAGGGGAGGGTTTGGCCGGCCGGGATTTCCTTGTCCCATCGCGCTCTAGCGACTCCTTGTGGCGGGCCGGGCGCCTGCAAGTTGACTTCGGTCGCCAGCTGGACGGTGTTTCCTCCGACACGTTAGTTTGGCTGGCTTCCGGGTTAAGCAAGCAGTGTGTCAAGAAGCAGTGTGGCTTAGCAGGGTTGTGTTTCGAAGGACGCATGGCTCTCGACCTTCGCCTCTCCCGAGTCCGTAAGGGAGTTGCAGCGATGGGACAAGACTGTAACTACCAATTGGGGAGAAAAAGGGGGTAAAAGTAAAAATTATAAACATATAGTCCAACATTTGTATCACAACTAAAGTTACATAAATAACTCTAAATTAAGCATATCAAAATACCTGTTTCTTTGTGGTCCTCTGTAGCTCAATTGGTAGAGCATGGTGCTTGTAACGCCAGGGTAGTGGGTTCGATCCCCGGGACCACCCATACGTAAAAATGTATGCACACATGACTGTAAGTCGCTTTGGATAAAAGTGTCTGCTAAATGGCATATTATTATTATTAACTGCTCAACACAGAATATAGATTAATATCCTTTCTATTTTATTCAGCTATGTTCATTTGTATTCTTAATACTATAAAATAATGCCATGGAACTCTAAGCAAATCTTGTCTGCTAAATGAGCTAGTGTAGCCCACAGCCATTTGACATAGCCACATCAGGAACTAACATAAGGACAACTCAGAGTATGCTATTCTGTTCTTTTGAAATAGACTACATTTTTTTCAGATAATTTTTCTTTAGACCTGTCTAAGAGAATTAATGGATTTATTGTGAAGGTGTAGGCTATATTACATGGATTTATTATACTTTTTTTAAATGGCTTGTGGGCTATATGTGGAAGCCAGGAGATGCTAAATGTGTGTATGTCAATTAACGGTCAATTACCGTGAGACCGACAGTTATTTGCTTGACAATCACCGGCTGACGAAATGTATTGTCCGCCACAGCCCTATCCCTCATCTCATTTTGTTATAACATATTTAGTCTGACAGAGTTTACGTGGCAGCCTGAATGCATTGTATAATGTCAACAAACATGGTGCCACACATAGCTGGCAAATAGCTTAGCATTAGCTCATCATAATCAGTACGACCTTCAAAAAAGTATTTTACACACATCATATGTGCCCATTACAATCTATGCAAGAATCGGAATGCATGATTTGTCACCAGTACTTGAAAACGTGAATAAAATAGTAAATACATTATGCTCCATACATACATACGGTATGCTACAGTAGACACAACAACACAATATACAGAAAATAAGGTACTTACTTTGATTGGAACGCACATTATTTGTTATTTGTAAGGAAAACAACAATGAAGGCAATCTGAGCGCCAGCCAGAAAATGTGCCAGGGGGAAAAAGTTTGTGCTAGACTGCGCAAATGTCTGTATACTTGATCTGGGGAAAAACTAGGGAGGTGCTTGGGCTCTCATCAAAGAGAGAAGAAGTTTGTCCAGTTCAGCAAAACCCCAAATATAAATTGTCCGCAACAGTGAAATGGGCTACTTCTATTAGAAAAGAAAAATGATTAGAAAATTATTTCAAATTCACAAGTTGAAATATAGCCTATAGATCAAATCAAATGTTATTTGTCACATACACTTGTTTAGCAGATGTTATTGCGGGTGTAGCAAAATGCTTGTGCTTCTAGCTCCGACAGTGCAGTAATATCTAACAAGTAATATCTAACAATTTCACAGCATATACCCAATACACACAAATCTAAGTAAGGAATGGAATTTAAGAATATATACAGTTGAAGTCGGAAGTTTACATGGGGATAGGATGACTGCACCGTATTTAGGGGAGGATGGATGGGGCCATGTATCGCGAGATCTTGGCCAACAACCTCCTTCCCTCAGTAAGAGCATTGAAGATGGGTCGTGGCTGGGTCTTCCAGCATGACAACGACCCGAAACACACAGCCAGGGCAACTAAGGAGTGACTCTGTAGGAAGCATCTCAAGGTCCCGGAGTGGCCTAGCCAGTCTCCAGACCTGAACCCAATAGAAAATCTTTGGAGGGAGCTGAAAGTCCATATTGCAATACGGACATTCAGCTCCCTCCAAAGATTTTATATTGGGTTTTATAGCCACTCCTTAGTTGCCCTGCTGTGTGTTTCGGGTCGTTGTCATGCTGGAAGACCCAACCATGACCCATCTTCAATGCTCTTACTGAGGGAAGGAGGTTGTTGGCCAAGATCTTGCGATACATGGCTCCATCCATCCTCCCCTCAATACGGTGCAGCCGTCCTGTCCCTTTGCAGAAAAGCATCCCCAAAGAATGATGTTTTCACCTCCGTGCTTCACGGTTGGGATGGTGTTCTTGGGGTTGTATGCAATAAAAAGCTGAAAGTATTGCCCAGCAACAGCCCCGAAACCTGAAGGATCTGGAGAAGGTCTGTATGGAGGAGTGGGCCAAAATCCCTGCTGCAGTGTGTGCAAACCTGGTCAAGACCTACAGGAAACGTATGATCTCTGTAATTGCAAACAAAGGTTTCTGTACCAAATATTAAGTTCTGCTTTTCTGATGAATCAAATACTTATGTCATGCAATAAAATGCAAATTAATTACTTAAAAATCATACAATGTGATTTTCTGGATTTTTGTTTTAGATTCCGTCTCTCACAGTTGAAGTGTACATATGATAAAAATTACAAACCTCTACATGCTTTGTAAGTAGGAAAACCTGCAAAATCGGCAGTGTATCAAATACTTGTTCTCCCCACTGTACGTATTAAATGAGTAATGCAAGATATGTAAACATTATTAAAGTGACTAGTGTTCCATTTCTTAAAGTGGCCAGGGATTTCAATAGGCAGCAGCAGACTCTAATGTGCTAGTGATGGCTATTTAACAGTCTGATGGCCTTGAAATATAATTAGTTTTTCATTATCTCAGTCCCAGCTTTGATGCACCTGTACTGACCTCGCCTTCTGCATGATAGCGGGGTGAACAGGCTGTGGCTTGGGTGGTTGATGTCCTTGATGATCTTTTTGGCCTTTCTGTGACATCGGGTGCTGTAGGTATCCTGGAGGGCGGGTAGTTTGCCCCCGGTAATGCGTTCGGCAGACCGCACAACCCTCTGGAGAGCCCTGCTATTGCGGGCGGTGCAGTTGCCGTATCATGCGGTGATACAGCCCGAAAGGATGCTCTCAATTGTGCATCTGTAAAAGTGTGTGAGGGTTTTAGGTGCCAAGCCAAATTTCTTCAGTCTCCTGAGGTTGAAGAGGCTCTGTTGCGCCTTCTTCACCACACTGTCTGCGTGGGTGGACCATTTCAGTTTGTCAGTGATATGTACGCCAAGGATCTTCAAGCTTTCCACCTTCTCCACTGCGGTCCTGTCTATGTGGGCTGTCTCGTCATTGTTGGTAATCAAGCCTAGTACTGTTGTGTCGTCTGCAAACTTCATGATTGAGTTGGAGGCGTGCTTGGCCACGCAGTCATGGGTGAACAGTCATTTGTGACTGAGACTTTAAGAAGTGTGCTTTAAACAATATACATTTGTTGATTGCTAGGCATACAAATAATAATATTTATTGGTACATTTGAAACAAGGTCTAGTTGTGGCCGCAACTGGACCAGATTGTGAACAACTCTTGGCGGAATGCATTGCTTGACTGCTGTGAAGGTGATAAGCACAATACCATTTGCGAGCTGCAGCACCCCAAACTATTCATTCTCTTGTTTGTTGAGCAGAGACTATGTATGTTTTGGTTCTACAAAGCTGTGTCCATCATAACATTCAATAATCAATTAATTGCATGCATTCATTCTTGAACTATGCAATCAATTATCAGTTCTAAACATGTATTTTTCTTCTCTAAGCTGCCTGCAGCATGGTCTATTTTGCCTGCACACATACAGTTGAAGTCGGAAGTTTACATACACTTAGGTTGGAGTCATTAAAACTTGTTTTTCAACCACTCCACACACATTTCTTGTTAACAAACTATAGCTTTGGCAAGTCGGTTAGGACATCTACTTTGTGCATGACACAAGTAATATTTCCAACAATTGTTTACAGAGATTATTTCACTTATTATTCACTGTATCACAATTCCAGTGGGTCAGAAGTTTACATACACTAAGTTGACTGTGCCTTTAAACAGCTTGGAAAATTCCAGAAAATGATGTCATGGCTTTAGAAGCTTCTGATAGGCTAATTGACATAATTTGAGTCAGTTGGAGGTGTACCTGTGGATGTATTTCAAGGCCTACCTTCAAACTCAGTGCGTCTTTGCTGGACATCATGGGAAAATCAAAAGAAATCAGCCAAGACCTCAGAAAATTGTAGACCTCCACAAGTCTGGTTCATCCTTGGGAACAATTTCCAAACGCCTGAAGGTACCACGTTCATCTGTACAAACAATAGTATGCAAGTATAAACACTATGGGACCACACAGCCGTCATACCGCTCAGGAAGGAGACGCGTTCTGTCTCCTAGAGATGAATGTACTTTGGTGTGAAAAGTGCAAATCAATCCCAGAACAACAGCAAAGGACCTTGTGAAGATGCTGGAGGAAACAGGTACAAAAGTATCTATATCCACAGTAAAACAAGTCCTGTATCGACATAACCTGAAAGGCAGCTCAGCAAGGAAGAAGCCACTGCTCCAAAACCGCCATAAAAAAGCCAGACTACGGTTTGCAACTGCACATGGGGACAAAGATCCTACTTTTTGGATAAATGTCCTCTGGTCTGATGAAACAACAATAGAACTGTTTGGCCATAATGACCATCGTTATGTTTGGAGGAAAAAGGGTTAGGCTTGCAAGCCGAAGAACACCATCCCAACCGTGAAGCACGGGGGTGGCAGCATCATGCTGTGGGGGTGCTTTGCTGCAGGAGGGACTGGTGCACTTCACAAAATAGATGGCATCATGAGGAAGGAAAATTATGTGGATATATTGAAGCAACATCTCAAGACATCAGTCAGGAAGTTAAAGCTTGGTCGCAAATAGGTCTTCCAAATGGACAATGACCCCAAGCATACTTCCAAAGTTGTGGAAAAATGGCTTAAGGACAACAAAGTCAAGGTATTGGAGTGGCCATCACAAAGCCCTGACCTCAATCCTATAGAACATTTGTGGGCAGAACTGAAAAAGCGTGTGCGAGCAAGGAGGCCTACAAACCTGACTCAGTTTCACCAGCTCTGTCAGGAGGAATGGGCCCAACTTATTGTGGGAAGCTTGTGGAAGGCTACCCGAAACGTTAAACAATTTAAAGGCAATGCTACCAAATACTAATTGAGTGTATGTTAACTTCTGACCCACTGGGAATGTGATGAAATATATAAAAGCTTAAATAAATTATTCTCTCAACTATTATTCTGACATTTCACATTCTTAAAATAAAGTGGTGATCCTAACTTTAATAATAATATGCCATTTAGCAGACTCTTTTATCCAAAGTGACTTACAGTCATGTGGGCATACATTTTTACGTATGGGTGGTCCCGGGGATCGAACCCACTACCCTGGCGTTACAAGCGCCATGCTCTACCAATTGAGCTACAGAGGACCTGACCTAGGATTAAATGTCAGGAATTGTGAAAAACTGAGTTTAAGTATATTTGGCTAAGGTGTATGCAAACTTCCGACTTCAAATGTATATGACAGACAGTTGTTGGTCGGAGCACATCTCCGGAGTCACCGGAGGAGCGCGTACTAATCCTGCAGTAGAATTCATTGCGGCCAGCAGGTCAAACGAACTACTAAAATGAATGAGTCACTCAGAAAAACAAATCATGACTTTCGAGGCAGTAAAAAGAGTCATTCAAAAATAACGAAATGTTCGCAAACTGCACATCACTAATGAATTCTTAAGCCACCACGCTGTCTGTGACTCTTTCCACACACAGCTGTATGGTATTTCACCAGTGTGGATTCTTTCGTGCACCATAAGCAGAGTCCTTGATGTGAAACCCTGTTTCAGATCTTTCTTTGTAGAGAATGTATTTCCACAGACTTTGCAACTAAATGTTTTTTCTTTATGATGCAACATGTGATGTTCGAGCTGCTTGGCTATTCTAAATGTTTTGCCACATTGACCACAAGCGAATGGCCTGTCTATCCCCTGTGTAAATTAGCATGTGACGTACCAGCAAGCGGTTCAGGCAGAAGGTCTTCTCACAAACAGCACACTTGTGTGACTTAGCTTGTGAGCTTCCAGTGACCCTTTCCTGCTGAATGTCTTTTCACAAACATCACATTTGAAGGGTATTGTGTGAGTTAGCTTGTGTTGTACCAGCCACTTGTTTCCGGCTGAAGGTCTTCTAACAAACATCACACTTGAAGCGTTTTGTTTCTTTGGATTGTGCCACTTTAGTAGTATTTCTGTTTTTCTGGCTTTTATTCCTCTCTCTCCCGTTGCCAGTGCCCTCTGGCAGAGCAGCTCTCATCTGCTCTGCTCAACATTGGATTCAGTGTCTCTAGGTGAGGGCTCTGTATTCAGTCCATGTGTGTCTCCCAGAGAGGAGTCATTCTCCAATGAAGACATCTCTGTGGGTTTACTGTAAACCTTTGCAGGACCTAAAGATAAAAGGAAAATTAGTGTATACACATTATAAAGCTATAAATTAAGCGGATTGAACGAATTTGAGAATTATACAAAACTAATGCAATTACACTGAACAAAAATATAAACGCAACATGCAACCATTTCAAAGATTTTACTGAGTTACAGTTCATATAAGGAAATAAATCAATTGAAATAAATTCATTAGGCCCTAATCTATGGATTTCACATGACTGGGAATACAGATACCTTAAAAAAGAAGGTAGGGGCGTGGATCAGAAAACCAGTCAGTATCTGGTGTCACCACCATTTGCCTCATGCAGCGCAACACATCTCCTTTGCATAGAGTTGATTGTGGCCTGTGGAATGTTGTCCCACTCCTCTTCAATGGCTGTGCGAAGTTGCTGGATATTGGCAGGAACTGCAACATGCTGTCATACACGTTGATCCAGAGAATCCCAAACAGACTTAATGGGTGACATCTCTGGTGAGTATTCAGGTCATGGAAGAACTGGGACATTTTCAGCTTCCAGGAATTGTGTACAGATCCTTGTGACATGGGGCCGTGCATTATCATGCTGAAACATGAGGTGGTGGCGGTTGATGAATGTGATGACAATGGGCCTCAGGATCTCGTAACGGTATCTCTGTGCATTCAAATTGCCATCGATAAAATGCAATTGACGAACACGCAGATGAGCTTACCTGAGACAGTTTCTGACAGATTGTGCAGAAATTATTTGGTTGTGCAAATCCACAGTTTCATCAGTTGTCGGGTGGCTGATCTCAGACGATCCCGCAGGTGAAGAAGCCGGATGTGGAGGTCCTGGACATGTGATCTGCGGTTGGACGTAATGCCAAATTCTCTAAAACGACATTGAAGGCGGCTTATGGTAGAGAAATGAACATTAAATTATCTGGCAACAGCTCTGGTGGACATTCCTGCAGTCAGCATGCCAATTGCACACTCCCTCAACTTGAGACATCTGTGGCATTGTGTTGTGACAAAACTGCACATTTAAGAGTGGCCTTTTATTGTCCCCAGCACAAGGTGCACCTGTGTAATGATCATGCTGTTTAATCATCTTATTGATACGCCACACCTGTCAGGTGGATGGATTATCTTGGCAAAGGAGAAATGCTCACTAACAGGGATGTAAACAAATATGTGCACAAATTTGAGAGAAATAAGCTTTTTGGGCGTATGGGACATTTCTGGGATCTTTATTTCAGCTCATGAAACATGGGACCAACACTTTACATGTTGCGTTTATATTTTTGTTCAGTATAATTGAAAGTTGTGGCCTTGTCCGAGCCAGAACGTCCCATAGGGCAGGAGCCTATAGACAGGTTGGTTGTTTAGCAACAAAACCAACGCGTGCACAACTATGGGGCAAAACAGACAGGCTTGGCTTAGATTATTGATAGCATGTAAACTATTAGAAGAAAAAAAAGAAGGAAGGGAAGCACTGCTAAGGTACACAATAGTAGGTTTTGGTAGACAGAAGGTGCTGTTTGGTAAAAGGGGTAAATTGGTCATCAAAAAGAAAGGAGGACCAAGGCACTCTTCATTAATAAAAATGCCTTGATTTGTATGGCATGTTCAATGGAAACAAAGTTTATGAACTCTGACACGTTTCGGCTGCATGGCCTTCGTCAGGGATTACAAAGATATGATAATACAATGTCCTCTTTTGAACAGCTTTTCCAATCAACCCTAATTTGAAGGGGGAGTGGTTACAGAATTCATTGGACAAAACCTAGTAAGCAATTCTATACACATTAAAAAGTGAAATACTGTAGATATGGTATCAAAAATGCTTATCAAGGCTAGAAGCACCAGAACCCCTAGAAAGGTAGTTCTAACCTTGAATATGGCTGGGCAAAGTGTTAAGAATAGGAGAGACATCTATTTTATAGTACACTAGATCACAGCAAACATGGACCATAACAGTCTAAACATAGCTGAGGGCAATACAGCAAAATGCCCACTAGATGACAGCAAAGGGACCTTTCACGACCCTACAGGAAAGGTGAGAAATCAATATATTCATTTAAACCAGGACACTTAGTGGCCTGTAGTTTGTAAATCCAAAAACTTTCCCTTTGGTTTAGCTGTTTAAGATTGTCCCCTTTTCTAATTGAGGCCGGAACATGATCAATACCCATAGCGTGTAGGGAGGCAGGGTCGCCATCGTGTAAGGACTTGTAGTGCCTTGCCATGGGGTAGTCGTCATTGCCTACCCTTATGGTAGTCTTGAAGGTGTCTCTTTGTCTGTCCAATGTAGAACACCTTGCACTGTGGACATTCCAATCTGTAGATGGCATGAGTGGTTTTGCAGTTAATGAAATGCTTGACTTGATACTCCATTTTAGAAGCTGTGTCAACAAAATACTTTTTCTGTGCAATATTTCTGCAATGGTTGCACTGGTAGCATTTAAAATAACCTCTGGGTTTGTGGTCTAGCCAAGTTTTTTGAGAGTCACTAGGAAGATAGCTGTGGACTAATTTGTAATTTAGGGTTGGACATCTCTTAAAGCTTATGACTGGTGGCTCTGGGAAGACTTGGCGTAGTAGTGTATCACTTTGGATGATTATTTTAATGTTCTCTGCTTCAGTGCTGTATTTTGTGACAAAGTACACTCTCTCTGGTGCATCACAAGGCGCTCCCCTTAGCAACAAGTTGTCTCTGTCAAGTCGTCCGGCCCTTATACAGTGGGGAAAAAAAGTATTTAGTCAGCCACCAATTGTGCAAGTTCTCCACCTTAAAGAGATGAGAGAGGCCTGTCATTTTCATCATAGGTACACGTCAACTATGATTTTTTTTTTTTTACATTTTTAGTCATTTAGCAGACGCTCTTATCCAGAGCGACTTACAGTTAGTGAATACATATTTTTTTTTATACTGGCCCCCCGTGGGAATCGAACCCACAACCCTGGCATTGCAAACGCCATGCTCTATCAACTGAGCTACATCCCTGCCGGCCATTCCCTCCCCTACCCTGGACCAATTGTGCGCCGCCCATGAGTCTCCCGGTCGCGGCCGGCTGCGACAGAGCTTGGATTCGAACCAGGATCTCTAGTGGCACAGTTAGCACTGCGATGCAGTGCCTTAGACCACTGCGCCACTCAGGAGCTCAGGAGCAACTATGACAGACAAAATGAGATTTTTTTTCTCCAGAAAATCACATTGTAGGATTTTTTATGAATTTATTTGCAAATTATGGAGGAAAATAAGTATTTGGTCAATAACAAAAGTTTCTCAATACCCTTTGTTGGCAATGACACAGGTCAAACGTTTTCTGTAAGTCTTCACAAGGTTTTCACACACTGTTGCTGGTATTTTGGCCCATTCCTCCATGCAGATCTCCTCTAGAGCGGTGATGTTTTGGGGCTGTCGCTGGGCAACACGGACTTTCAACTCCCTCCAAAGATTTTCTATGGGGTTGAGATCTGGAGACTGGCTAGGCCACTCCAGGACCTTGAAATGCTTTTACGAAGCCACTCCTTCGTTGCCCGGGCGGTGTGTTTGGGATCATTGTCATGCTGAAAGACCCAGCCACGTTTCATCTTCAATGCCCTTGCTGATGGAAGGAGGTTTTCACTCAAAATCTCACGATACATTGCCCCATTCATTCTTTCCTTTACACGGATCAGTCGTCCTGGTCCCTTTGCAGAAAAACAGCCCCAAAGCATGATGTTTCCACCCCCATGCTTCACAGTAGGTATGGTGTTCTTTGGATGCAACTCAGCATTCTTTGTCCTCCAAACACGACGAGTTGAGTTTTTACCAAAAAGTTATATTTTGGTTTCATCTGACCATATGACATTCTCCCAATCATCTTCTGGATCATCCAAATGCACTCTAGCAAACTTCAGACGGGCCTGGACATGTACTGCCACTGCAGGATTTGAGTCCCTGGCGGCGTAGTGTGTTACTGATGGTAGGCTTTGTTACTTTGGTCCCAGCGCTCTGCATGTCATTCACTAGGTCCCCCCGTGTGGTTCTGGGATTTTTGCTCACCGTTCTTGTGATCATTTTGACCCCACGGGGTGAGATCTTGCGTGGAGCCCCAGATCGAGGGAGATTATCAGTGGTCTTGTATGTCTTCCATTTCCTAATAATTGCTCCCACAGTTGATTTCTTCAAACCAAGCTGCTTACCTATTGCAGATTCAGTCTTCCCAGCCTCGTGCAGATCTACAATTTTGTTTCTGATGTCCTTTGACAGCTCTTTGGTCTTGGCCATAGTGGAGTTTGGAGTGTGACTGTTTGAGGTTGTGGACAGGTGTCTTTTATACTGATAACAAGTTCAAACAGGTGCCATTAATACAGGTAACGAGTGGAGGACAGAGGAGCCTCTTAAAGAAGAAGTTACAGGTCTGTGAGAGCCAGAAATCTTGCTTGTTTGTAGGTGACCAAATACTTATTTTCCACCATAATTTGCAAATAAATTCATAAAAAATCCTACAATGTGATTTTCTGGAGAAAAAAAATCTCAATTTGTCTGTCATAGTTGACGTGTACCTATGATGAAAAGTACAGGCCTCTCTCATCTTTTTAAGTGGGTGAACTTGCACAATTGGTGGCTGACTAAATACTTTTTTTCCCCACTGTACCTGCATCTTTCAGAACCTGAGCTCTGTAACACCAATTCAAGAAGCGATTCTCCAATTCAGCAGATTTGACACTGCAGTTTGTTTCCAAATTCTGCGGACTCTTTGGAATTGGCCATATGTATATGTTCTCATTTAGCCTTTTGGGGTGAAGCTGTCTGCCCTCAGAATGCTATTCCCATCTGTAGGCTTCCTAAAGACTGATGTGTGCAAATAACCTTTGTCATTTTTACTGATGTCAAGGTCAAAAAAATGAATGTTATCCTTGCTGTACTCCATAGTTAGTTTGATGTTAGGGTTAATGATGTTAAGGTATTGGTGGAAGGAAATAAGCTCATCTTCTGAGCCAGACCAGAACAGGCAAACATCTTCAATATAGCGTCCCCACCATATGATCAGAACAGATCCTGCCCAAACTTTTCCCCTCTGGTGCATTTTCCGGCTGGCACTCGCATTGCTTTCATTGTTGTTTTCCCTACTAATAATTACTCTGTGCGTTCCTATCAAAGTAAGTGCCTTATTACCTTATCATAATACAGTTTCTGTATATCATGTTATGTCATTTCTACTGTAGGACACCGTATTTATGTATGGAGTACAGGAGGCTGCTGAGGGGAGGACGGCTCATAATAATAGTCAGAACGGCACTAATGGAATGGCATCAAACACATGGAAACCATGGAAACCATGTGTTTTATGTATTTGATACCATTCCACATATTCCGCTCCAGGAATTACCACGAGCCCGTCCTCCCCAATTAAGGTGCCACCAACCTCCTGTGGTATGGAGCATAATGTATTCTGTGTCTATTCCTTTATAATCGCGGAGACGCGAGGTACTGATTTTATAACCTTTATGGTGTTATATCCAATTGTGCTTATGTAGTTACATTTTTCTATTAGTTCTGTAAAACAATGCTAATGGCGTCAAATAAGTATTCGCTTATGTTGTATCCTTTGAAGCTGCCCTGGCCTTATCATGACCATTGCATTGGCCTGTGTATTCATTTGGCCTACATAGTGTCATAATCGTCAAGGTAAGGAGTAGACCAAGGCGCAGCGTTGCAAGCAAACATCTTCTTTAATAAATGAAACACGATCAAAACAAACAAAGACGATAACGTGACAGTACACGGTGAAACTAAACTACCTCGAAACAAGAACCCACAAACACAAAGTGAAAACAGACAGTTTAAATATGGCTCCCAATCAGAGACAACCAGCGAACAGCTGACACTCGTTGCCTCTGATTGGGAGTCAATTAAGCCAACCCAGAAAACAACAACCTAGAACACCCAACATAGAAATAACCCACACAGAACGAACACACTCTGGCTCAACATAAAGAGTCCCGGAGCCAGAGCGTGACAGTACCCCCCCCTAAAGGCGCGGACTGCGACCGCGCCTCAAAAGAGCAAAACAGGGGAGGGCTGGGTGGGCATACCTCCTCGGCGGCGGTTCCGGCTCCGGGCTTGACCAAAACCCTACAACACACCCCCCATAGCGCCCCTGGTCCGGTCTGGCCCTGCTGGCTGGAGCTGGACTGGACGTAGCAGGAGCGGTAGGCTTCAGCTCCTTAGTGGAGCAGTTGAGCGGTACCTGAATTGGCACCGATGACTCAGGCACGGGTTGTGCCGGACTGACGACTCGCTCCCCTGGCTTGGTGCGAGTAGCAGGAACGGGCTGGACCAGGCTGACGACGCGCACCCCTGGCTTGGCGCGTGAGACAGGAACGGACCGGACCTGGCTGACGATGCGCCCCCTTGGCTTGGTGCGTGGAGCAGCGACGGGCCGGACCTGGCTGACGACTCGCACCCCGGGCTTGGTGCGAGTAGCAGGAACGGGCTGAACCAGGCTGACGACTCGTACCCCTGGCTTGGTGCGAGTAGCAGGAACGGGCTGGACCAGGCTGACGACGCGCACCCCTGGCTTGGCGCGTGAGGCAGGAACGGACCGGACCTGGCTGACGATGTGCCCCCTTGGCTTGGTGCGTGGAGCAGCGACGGGCCGGACCTGGCTGACGACTCGCACCCCGGGCTTGGTGCGAGTAGCAGGAACGAGCTGAACCAGGCTGACGACTCGTACCCCTGACTTGGTGCGAGTGGCAGGAACTGGCCGGGCCGAGCTGGCGACGCACACCGTAGGTTTGGTGCATGGAGCAGGGACAGGCCGGGCTGGGCTGGCGACGCACACCGTAGGCTTTGTGCGTGGAGCAGGGACAGGCCGGGCTGGGCTGGCGACGCACACCGTAGGCTTTGTGCGTGGAGCAGGGACAGGCCGGGCTGGACTGGCGACGCACCCCGTAGGCTTGGTGCGTGGAGCAGGGACAGGCCGGGCTGGGCTGTCGACGCACACCACTGACTTGGTGGGAATGGCAGGAACAGGCCGGGCTGGGCTGACGACGCGCACCACTGACTTGGTGGGAATGGCAGGAACAGGCCGGGCCGGGCTGACGACGCGCACCACTGACTTGGTGGGAATGGCAGGAACAGGCCGGGCTGGGCTGACGACGCGCACCACTGACTTGGTGGGAATGGCAGGAACAGGCCGGACCGTACTGGGGACACACACCACTGGCCCCACGCAGGGATCAGGAACGGGCCGGACCGGACTGGTAACACACCCCAGTACCTCTCGCCGTGCCTCCACACTTTCCCTCTCCTCTGTGCCCAGTGGCCCCCCTAACCTGGCGGCCTTCTCTGCCAACGCTTTGCACCACTCTAACCCGTACACCTGCTGCCCCGACGTCGTGAGCCCCCCCCTAAAAATTTCCTGGGGGTCTCTCCTCCCCGTGGCCAAGGCCTCTCTCCCTCTTGCCAAACTCGCAATCATCTCCTTCCACGTCCATCCTCTCTCCTCGTCACGCTGCTTGATCCAGTCGAGGTTGCCACGGAGATCTGCCAGCGATGGCTCCTGAACACGCTGCTTGGTCTGGTTAAGGTGGGTTCTTCTGTCATAATCGTCAAGGTAAGGAGTAGACCAAGGCGCAGCGTTGCAAGCAAACATCTTCTTTAATAAATGAAACACGATCAAAACAAACAAAGACGATAACGTGACAGTACACGGTGAAACTAAACTACCTCGAAACAAGAACCCACAAACACAAAGTGAAAACAGACAGTTTAAATATGGCTCCCAATCAGAGACAACCAGCGAACAGCTGACACTCGTTGCCTCTGATTGGGAGTCAATTAAACCAACCCAGAAAACAACAACCTAGAACACCCAACATAGAAATAACCCACACAGAACGAACACACTCTGGCTCAACATAAAGAGTCCCGGAGCCAGAGCGTGACACATAGCTCTGCCCTGCCTCCTTATGGAGCTATTTAGTTATTATGTTACTTGTAATATTGTTTTATTGCTATATCCTGATATTTTATTCTAATTACTAATAATTCCTCTTTAATCTGTACTTTCAGAAACCACACACACAGTATTTAACATAACTTGCCAACATCATAACTGGAACTGGACATCTTTAATGCCGAAGATTGAGGACAGCTTTTGTATGCCAGCAACATGCTGTTTGAAGAGGGAGTAGGGAGGATGAGGGAAAGGGAAAGGTGGATACCTAAGGGAGTGGGGAGGTGGGTGAGATATTGTCAATATAATTGCATGATAGAACTGTATTTGATTTGTATGTGAACTGTATGTCCAATTACAAAAAACCTTGTTCAGTAATCATCTCACTTGTTAGCTGGCGGTGAACTACAGTTGAAGTCGGAAGTTTACATACACTTAGGTTGGAGTCATTAAAACCCGTTTTTCAACCACTCCACAAATGTCTTGTTAACAAACTATAGTTTTGGCAATTCGGTTAGGACATCTACTTTGTGCATGACACAAGTAATTTTTCCAACAATTGTTTACAGAGATTATTTCACTTATTATTCACTGTATCACAATTCCAGTGGGTCAGAAGTTTACATACACTAAGTTGACTGTGCCTTTAAACAGCTTGGAAAATTCCAGAAAATGATGTCATGGCTTTAGAAGCTTCTGATAGGCGAATTGACATCCTTTGAGTCAATTGGAGGTGTACCTGTGGATGTATTTCAAGGCCTACCTTCAAACTCAGTGCGTCTTTGCTTGACATCATGGGTAAATCTAAAGAAATCAGCCAAGACCTCAGAAAAAAATGTAAATGTAAAATGTACTATTCGAGTATATGTAAACTTCTGACCCACTGGGAATGTGATGAAAGAAGTAAAAGCTGAAATAAATCATTCTCTCTACTATAATTCTGACATTTCACATTCTTAAAATAAAGTGGTGATCCTAACTGACCTAAGACAGGGAATTCTTACTAGGATTAAATGTCAGGAATTGTGAAAAACTGAGTTTAAATATATTTGGCTAAGGTGTATGTAAACTTCCGACTTCAACAGTATGTGGCCATTGAGGACAACAGCAGTGTCGATCAGAGGGAAAAATATATTCTTATACCACTTGGTGGTTTCCGAGCGCATGCCACAAAGCTGTTTATCATGTCCGCCTTATCCACTGCCCCCATTTTGCGATTATAGTCAAGCACACAGTCTGGTTTGATCTTTCTCCCTCCTGTCAGGTGGTCCACCTTCTCTGTGGCTCTCTCTTCTCTTTTAGCTCCAAGGCATAGCGATTGGTCTCCTCCACTATTTCTCCCACCAGCTCCTTTGTCAGAAACAGCTTGAAGCACTCTGCCTCAGAGGGTGATGGCAAGGGGCTTTGCACTCCAGACTGGGACTCATCAAAGCCAACAGCAGGGCCAGGAGGGGTGAAATGGCTGGAAGCCTTCAAGCTACCGCGGACCTCCTGTACTTCATCACCACCAGCATCTTCAGAGGGAGCTGGGACTTTGTCGGTGGGCAAGGGGTCCTCAGATTCAGGGTTCTCAATGGCCACAATTTTGGGGGGCAGCTCCTCATTGTCACTGTCAGAATCTGATCACTGTCATACTCGGAATCATTGTCAGAATTGACAAAAATCTCCAGAATTTGTGAGTCTCCTTTTGAAAGACAATGCTAATGCTACAGCTTAGCCCACTAGCTACATACATAAACAACAACACTGAATGGCTCCAAGTGAGTGTCAAGGGTGATGTGATTGGCTGCCGGAGTGGTGGTATTGATGAATTGTCTCCACAGATGGTTTGTTTACATAGCAAGTTAGGATAATTAAAGTGGCAGATTAGGAGATCTAACGCAGCAGGCCAGGTGAATAAACGTAGCAGGTTAAGATAATGAGATTAAGGTTAGAATAAGGGTTAGGGTTAAGCTTAGCTACAATGCTACAATTGTCAACAACTGTTGTCCCCGACGCGACCACTAGAAAGAGCTGTTGTAAGCCTAGCTACTCCATCTAGCCACAACAGTAGAAACGTAAACAGACCATCTGTGGCAACAAATCATCAGTATCATAACACCGGCACGGGCCACTTGAATCAATAAATCACTTTCAGAAAATGATTTGTGTATTAATAATTCCTTTATTTACTGTTTTGTTCACATTTTCAAGTACTGGTGACAAATCATGCATTCTGATTCTTGCATAGATTGTAATGGACGCATATGTTTGTAAAATACTTTTTGGAAGTGAATGATGGTAGACAACACACCCCTAAAATATCTTGATTACATAAGTATTCAAACCCTCTGAGTCAATACATGCTAGAATCACCTTTGACAGTGATTACAGCTGTGAGTCTTTCTGGTTAAGTCTCTAAGAGTTTTGCACACCTGGATTGTACAAAACATTATTATTAAAACAATTATTCAAGCTCTGTCAAGTTGGTTATTGATCATTGCTAGACAACCATTTTCAATAGGGGTGTACCGAGTACTTGGAGTAAACGAGGAGAATTTTCAAAATACGATTATGACACAAATATTTGTTGTAATTATCTGTGATCAGATAAAAGTAATTTTCAGCTACCAGCACGCACAGAAGAACTAGCCAATAGTTGTTTAGAGCACACAGCGCCTCACTCGGCGGGTCTGACCTAGAGTATGTGGACAACTACAAATATCTAGGTGTCTGGTTAGACTGTAAACTCTCCTTCCAGACTCACATAAAGAATCTCCAATCCAAAGTTAAATCGAGAATCGGCTTCCTATTTCGCAACAAAGCCTCCTTCACTCATGCTGCCAAACATGCCCTCGTAAAACTGACTATCCTACCGATCCTTGACTTCGGCGATGTCATTTACAAAATAGCCTCCAACACTCTACTCAGCAAATTGGATGTAGTCTATCACAGTGCCATCCGTTTTGTCTCCAAAGCCCCATACACTACCCACCACTGTGACCTGTACGCTCTTGTTGGCTGGTCCTCACTACATGTTCGTCGTCAAACCCACTGGCTCCAGGCCATCTATAAATCACTGCTAGGCAAATCCCCGCCTTATCTTAGCTCATTGGTCACTATAGCAGTACCCACCTGTAGTCTGCGCTCCAGCAGGTATATCTCACTGGTCATTCCCAAAGCCAACACCTCCTTTGGCCGCCATTCCTTCCAGTTCTCTGCTGCCAATGACTGGAACGAATTGCAAAAATCTCTGAAGCTGGAGACTCTTATCTCCCTCACTAACTTTAAGCATCAGTTGTCAGAGCACCTTACCGATCACTGCACCTGTACACAGCCCATCTGAAATTAGCCCACCCAACTACCTCATCCCTATATTGTTATTTATTTTGCTCTTTTGCACCCCAGTATCTCTATTTGCACATAATCTCTTGCACATCTAGCATTCCAGTGTTAATACTATTGTAATTATTTTGCACTATAGCCTATTTATTGCCTTACCTCCATAACTTGCTACATTTGCACACACTGTATATATATTTTCTGTTGTATTTTTGACTTTATGTTTTTTTACCCCATATGTAACTAAAGCGACAGCCCCGAAACCTGAAGGATCTGGAGAAGGTCTGTATGGAGGATTGGGCCAAAATCCCTGCTGCAGTGTGTGCAAACCTGGTCAAAGACCTACAGGAAACGTATGATCTCTGTAATTGCAAACAAAGGTTTCTGTACCAAATATTAAGTTCTGCTTTTCTGATATATCAAATACTTATGTCATGCAATAAAATGCAAATGAATTACTTAAAAATCATACAATGTGATTTTCTGGATTTTTGTTTTAGATTCCGTCTCTCACAGTTGAAGTGTACCTATGATAAAAATTGCAAACCTCTACATGCTTTGTAAGTAGGAAAACCTGCAAAATCGGCAGTGTATCAAATACTTGTTCTCCCCACTGTACGTATTAGATGAGTAATGCAAGATATGTAAATATTATTAAAGTGACTAGTGTTCCATTTCTTAAAGTGGCCAGTGATTTCAATAGGCAGCAGCAGACTCTAATGTGCTAGTGATGGCTATTTAACAGTCTGATGGCCTTGAAATAGAAGTTGTTTTTCATTCTCTCAGTCCCAGCTTTGATGCACCTGTACTGACCTCGCCTTCTAGGAAAACCTGCAAAATTGGCAGTGTATCAAATATTTGTTCTCCCCACTGTACACCTTAGCCAAATACATTTAAACTAAGTTTTTCACAATTCCTGACATTTAATCCAAGTATAAATTCCCTGTCGTAGGTCAGTTAGGATCACCACTTTATTTTAAGAATGTGAAATGTCAGAATAATAGTAGAGAGAATGATTTATTTCAGCTTTTATTTATTTCATCACATTCCCAGTGGGTCAGAAGTTTACATACACTAAATTAGTATTTGGTAGCATTGCCTTTAAATTGTTTAACTTGGGTCAAACTTTTCGGGTAGCCTTCCACAAGCTTTCCACAATAAGTTGGGTGAATTTTGGCCAAAATCCTCCTAACAGAGCTGGTGTAACTGAGTCAGGTTTGCAGGCCTCCTTGCTCGCACACACTTTTTCAGTTCTGCCCACACATTTTCTATAGGATTGAGGTCAGGGCTTTGTGATGGCCACTCCAATACCTTGACTTTGTTGTCCTTAAGCCATTTTGCCACAACTTTGGAAATATGCTTGGGGTCATTGTCCATTTGGAAGACCCATTTGCGACCAAGCTTTAACTTCCTGACTGATGTCTTGAGATGTTGCTTCAATATATCCACATAATTTTCCTTCCTCATGATGCCATCTATTTTGTGAAGTGCACCAGTCCCTCCTGCAGCAAGGCACCCCCACAGCATGATGCTGCCACCCCCGTGCTTCACGGTTGGGATGGTGTTCTTCGGCTTGCAAGCAACCCCCTTTTTCCTCCAAACATAACGATGGTCATTATGGCCAAACAGTTCTATTTTTGTTTCATCAGACCAGAAAAGTACGATATTTGTCCTCATGTGCAGTTGCAAACCGTAGTCTGGCTTTTTTATGGTGGTTTTGGAGCAGTGGCTTCTTCCTTGCTGAGCGGCCTTTCAGGTTATGTCGATATAGGACTCGTTTTAATGTGGATATAGATACTTTTGTACCTGTTTCCTCCAGCATCTTCACAAGGTCCTTTGCTGTTGTTCTGGGATTGATTTGCACTTCTCGCACCAACGTACGTTCATCTCTAGGAGACAGAACGTGTCTCCTTCCTGAGCGGTTGTCAGGGCGACGTGTATGCGGTAGGCGAAGTCAAGAGCAGGACACCGAGCTACTTGCAGAACTTTTACTAGATACAGTGCAACAAAACAAAGTACACTGGCAACTTCGAACAGCGAGGGAAAATAACAAAACCTGCACACAAGGGCAACTGCCGCAAAGACCAAAACAATAATGCACAGTACACAATGAGACACAGAGGGTATTAAAGGGAACACAATCAAACATAATGGGAAACAGGTGTACATAATAAAGACTAAACAAGACAAACACCGAAACATCGATCGGCAGCAGCTAGTACTCCGGGGACGACGAACGCCGAAGCCTGCCCGAGCAAGGAGGAGGAGCAGCCTCGGCTGAATCCGTGACAGCGGTATAACGGCTGCGTGGTCCCATGGTGTTTATACTTGCGTACTATTGTTTGTACAGATGAAACTTCTGACCCACTGGAATTGTGAAACAGTGAATAATAAGTGAAATAATCTCTGTAAACAATTGTTGGAAAAATTACTTGTGTCATGCACAAAGTAGATGTCCTAACCGACTTGCCAAAACTATAGTTTGTTAACAAGAAATTTGTGGAGTGGTTGAAAAACAAGTTTTAATGACTCCAACCTAAGTGTATGTAAACTTCTGACTTCAACTGTAGATACTTTTGTACCTGTTTCCTCCAGCATCTTCACAAGGTCCTTTGCTGTTCTGGAATTGATTTGCACTTTTCACACCAAAGTACGTTCATCTCAAGGAGACAGAACGCGTCTCCATCCTGAGCAGTATGACAGCTGCGTGGTCCCATGGTGTTTATACTTGCGTACTATTGTTTGTACAGATGAACGTTGTACCTTCAGGCGTTTGGAAATTGCTCCCAAGGATGAACCAGACTTGTGGAGGTCCAACATTTTTTTTCAGAGGTCTTGGCTGATTTCTTTTGATTTTCCCATGATGTCAAGCAAAGAGGCACTGAGTTTGAAGGTAGCCCTTGAAATACATCCACAGGTACACCTCCAATTGACTCAAATGATGTCAATTAGCCTATCAGAAGCTTCTAAAGCCATGACATTATTTTCTTGAATTTTCCAAGCTGTGTAAAGTCACAGTCAACTTAGTGTATGTAAACTTCTGACCCACTGGAATTGGGTTTTTCTGTAATTTGTGTGGTATAAAAAAAGGTTCACCTAACATCTGTCATATAAATTACGTAGAATTGCATGAAATGTGTTTTTAAAAGGTAGATTTTTTCCCCTTGTGTGGAAATCCTAAAAACGTCTCTGCTCAACTGTAACCCATGCCACATGGCAAACGTTATTATGGCTATGGGAGGGCTATAAAAAAACTAAGCCCCGTGGTCTATGATTTCTTAATCCGGCCCTGGAGTTAGGAAGGATGCCTGTATCTTTGTAACAACTGGGTGTATTGATACACCATCCAAAGTGTAATTAATAACTTCACCATGCTCAAAGGGATATTCAATGTCTGCTTTTTCTATTTTTACCCATCTACCAATAGGTGCTCTTTTTTGCGAGGAATTGGAAAACCTCCCTGTTTTTGAAATTCACTGCTCGACTGAGGGAGCTTACAGATAATTGTATGTGTGTGGTACAGAGATGAGTTAGTCATTCAAAAATTGTGTAAAAAACTAGTCCATGCTACTTTTTACGTGACTTGTTAAGCACATCATTACTCCTGAACTTATTTAGGCTTGCCATAACAATGGGGTTGAAAACTTATTGACTCAAGACATTTCAGCTTTTCATCTATTATGCATTTGTAAAAAAATAAAATAAATGAAAACATAATTACACTTTGACGTTATGGGGTATTGTGTGTAGGCCAGTGACACACAATCTCAATTTAATCCATTTTAAATTCAGGCTGTAACACAACAAAATGTGGAAAAAGTCAAGGGTTGTGAATACTTTCTGAAGGCACTGTAGATTCATGTACTCCAAAAATATTTAGATATGGAGGCACCACAGCTTTGGCCCCTGGGGGCTGTGGCAGCCTTTGACCCCAATTAGGCAAGATCTTATACTGTATGTTATAGTTTAGAGACCCTTGTGTACGTCTCCTATGTTTTTGTAACATGCCTGTCATTGGTTGATATGCGGCATTGGTTGATCTACACCATACACTTACATGGTGTCAGGTCCAAGGCCACGAGTTCCTTTTGCTTAATAGCCACTAGTAAATTAGCTGGTTAGTTCCAGAGCTTTTGATGCTGTACTCAACTCTTTTGGGGGGGTGTATATTCTGTCTGTTGCTGTGTTTGGCTCCACTGACCCAATTATTATTATTCTGAATTATGATGCTGCCTCAGATCAACAATCACCACCAAAAGTCCATGTGTAAGTAAATAAGTAGCCTTGCACGAGCGAGACGGACTACTCATAGGAGCAGAAACCTAACTCCTGTTACTGTAGCGAGGCAGCTTGATGTACAAATACACTTCAGCTGGAATTAGAAAAACTAGTGTGTCATACTTTTGTTCATGAAACAGGTTGAAAGTAAAAGATTGTGTGCCAGGCACAGTTCTGACTGAAAAACAGCTTGAAATAATTGTCCACAGCAATTGTGAACTATTCCAACCTAATGCCTGCGATATTTCCCCAGTTACAGCTGTAGTTAGCTCCTGATATGGGGATTGCAAAGTAGCTTTAGTAGCCATTTGTTTCTACAATTTAGCCTACATGACTGCTGTGTTTCCCTCTGTACTCATTGCAATATACAGTGTGTTACTGTCATACCTTTTGGCTTTCAGAAGATCCAGGGCAAGAAGTATAGGCAAGAAATACAGTATATTACTTTTCAAAGGCGATTACTTTTTGTAGATTAAAGGTTTGTAAAATAGTCTGTGATGTCACGAGAGGCTACACAGCTTTCAGCGGGATTGCTCAAGTAGTGCAAGGAGACCAGGTTCAACCAAAACAAGGATTTTATTAAAGGTCTTGGGAAACTAACGAAAGTATAACACAATTCTGTTCTCTGGTGGCTCTTTAAGGGTTAACAGTTCAGGGATGTCTCTTCCCTTCCCCAAAACCTTCAGCTCATCAGCTCCTCATTTGTTTCAGCTGCGTGGGAAGATTGGCCATAGAGGGGTGGAGTTCCCGACCATCCCAGCAGATGGAGCCATAGCTGTCTGGGTTTGCAGCCACCTCAGGGGGATGTAACGTCCCTCCAGGACACAGCCTCTCGTGACATCACACATCCCCCTCCTCGGGACCGACGTCCTCGTCGGGGTAAAGGCAGCGAAGAAGGCATCACGCCGGGAGAGGGCGTCCGCATTGCCGTGGTGCTTGCCAGACTGCTCTCTCTTCAACTCCTCCAACTCTAGGACCAGGGACTCAGCCTCCTGTTGTCTCTCCTTGAGTTTCTTACTGAACGCATCAGCCTTGGTTTTAGCAGAGTTTAGCTTCTGTTGAGCAGCTTTCAGTTCCTTCTCTCTCTCTGCCTCCGCATTCTTCATCTTGTTCTCCAACACCTTGTACTTCTCCTCTGCCTTCTTCTGGACCTCCTTACTACTGCGCAGGGTCTCCTCACACTCCTCGATGGTCCTGCGCAGCCTCTCCAGCTCCTCCTGTTGCTTAGGGAAGGAGCTCTGTTGGAGTTTAGCCTGGAGGATATCTAACTCTTCTGTCTTCATGTCTAACTGTTGCTTTAACAAACGATACCTCTCAGCGGTCCCCTTCAGACCAGACAGTTCTTTGTCCAGATTCTGTAGCTCCGTCTCTGTGTCGGTCTGGGCACCTGCCATCCCTATCAGAGCCCGGGCGGGAGTGAGTAACTCGGAGGATTGCACCGGAGCCTTCCCAGGATGAGTCTTGCCTCTCCGTTTCCGAGGTACTCGGGTTAACCTCTCCTGAGACTCTCTCCAGAGTGGGTAAAAGGCTGGGCAGTCTCGTCCAATTAGGACAGGGACGGGGAGGGAATCAACCACCCCCGCCGTCGTGTGTATGGTTCCCCGTGTGCTGGTCATTGTAAGTTCAGTAATGGGGTATTCTCTGGTGTCCCCATGGACACAGGAAACTGGGAGGACTTTCCCCGGGGTCAGACACGTTGGGCCCACCAAATCCTTACGCACCAGGGTGGCCCGGCTACCAGAATCCAGTAAGGCCTCCACATCATGGTGATTCACAGTTACCGGGCAGGTGGGGGGTCGATCTGGGCCGCCATCTACGACTCCCAAGAGCGAGGCAACACGGTGTGTGGGTGCTGAGCTGGAGGACTCCGCAGTGGGCATAGGTTCATCGGCTGGTTTCCCACACTGCCAGGAGATATGTCCCATCTCCCCACACCGGTAACACTGTCGAGTTTCCCCCTCCTGGTGTACTCTTCTTGGACCCGCCTGGTTTCTGGCTCCCCCTGGAGCCGGGATAAGTCCTGACGTGGCTGGGTTCGAGACCTTGGGGGTCCTTTGGACGGGTTCTTCCCATTTGTGGTGGGGCCGCACTCCTGGGGTCTTTTCGGGAAGCATTCAGCATCTCCGCTGTGGCCTGGTACTTTTCCACAGCTTCCACGGTCAGATCAGCCGTGGTCAAGGCCTGTTGACTGATGAACCGTTTTGCCTCATAAGGCAGGGCGCGTAGGTAACGATCCACCACAACGGCCTCCACCACCGCCGCTGCTGTATTCCTCTGCGGATCCAGCCATTTCCTTGCGGTTCGGACAAGTTCATGCATCTGCGCCCGAGGAGGTTGGTCTGGTTGGAAGGTCCAGCTGTGAAAGCGCTGGGCCATACCAAACTTTGTGAGTCCATATCTGCTGAGGATCTCAGACTTCAGGGCATCATAGTCAGTAACCTGGTCAGGGCCCAGGTCCCGGACAGCATTCAGCGATTCCCCGGTTAGAAAGGGGGCTAACAGACCAACCCACTGTTGCTTGGGCCAGGCTTCCCTAGTGGCCGTGGCCTCAAATGCATGCAGGTATGCCTCAATGTCATCGGTAGCTCCCATCTTAGATATAAAGTCACTTGCCTTTATTGGGCGGGTATTTTGGACAACCCTCTGTCTCTGCAACTGCAATTCCTCTGCCTTCAGAAGGTTGGCTTTCTTTTGCTCCTCCAAGAGAGCCACGTTTGCTTGCATCTGGGCTTGCTGGCCAGCAACAAGGGCTTTCAATATGTCCTCCATTTCAGTCGGGCGGGGAGCCTACGGCCAACTTGGAAAACTGGGTGATCAAACCTTCGGTATCCTCCTCTGACATGCACTATTAACGCTTGAGCGTGCCCGTATTCTCCACCATCTGTGACGTCACGAGAGGCTACACAGCTTTCAGCGGGATTGCTCAAGTAGTGCAAGGAGACCAGGTTCAACCAAAACAAGGATTTTATTAAAGGTCTTGGGAAACTAACGAAAGTATAACACAATTCTGTTCTCTGGTGGCTCTTTAAGGGTTAACAGTTCAGGGATGTCTCTTCCACATCCAAAATCATAACTCTCCCTCGCTCAAATAACTTTTCCCCAGTCTTACTGTATTCCACGTTGCAGCTAGTGGCCAACCCAGCAAAACGTCCTTCCAAATGTCCCACACGTATTTCCACAGGTGCATATATCCAAAGGTGAGTATTTCCCAAAGGTAAGTATCTCCAAATCCTTATATTCCTCCTGGAAGTGGACGTGCAGCACTCTTGTCCTCCAGAGAGCCCAGCTTGGAGACTGTGTCTCTTCCCTTCCCCAAAACCTTCAGCTCATCAGCTCCTCATTTGTTTCAGCTGCGTGGGAAGATTGGCCATAGAGGGGTGGAGTTCCCGACCATCCCAGCAGATGGAGCCATAGCTGTCTGGGTTTGCAGCCACCTCAGGGGGATGTAACGTCCCTCCAGGACACAGCCTCTCGTGACATCACAAGTGGTACAGTCTGCAGTCTTTTAGGGGCCCCAGGGGCTAAAAAATCTGTGGGGGCTCCATACGGTACCTCAGATTTAGATGTTGAAGGATGGCATGCTAGCTAGTTAGTCTGTATTTGTTAAAAGACAGTGCTAGCTAGCCAGCTAGAGACATAAGAAACTTGCTAGCTAGCTAGCTAGCTACTTTTTCGCTAGCACTAGTGATATTGACTGAATTCTAAATGGCTTATTTTATCAGTGAAAAAGCATTTGGAGGACTATAGGAAACATCAGGTAATTTACAAGTTATTTTGACAACATTTGCATAATTCAGCTCATAAAACAAGTTACTTGTTCTTATGAAACTGGTTGCTGGATTGCTAGGCAATTAAGCTTTGTTTTGAAACATTGTGTTAACTAATGGGAGTTTTTGGAGTTACAAAAAGTTGAGTATTGTAAAAGGTATAATAGTTATCAGAATTATTTTTTACAGGGTTTGTAATGTGGAGTGTTCTGCATTTTTAAGTTGGTTTGGAGTGTGTATCTTAAAAGGTGCATGAACAGCAGTGTTAAAAAAATGGCATCTTTTGGTCACCTTAAAATAATATTTGCATTATAAAGTTGAAATGAAGCATGATGGCTAGGAAAAACGCAGAAACCTAGAGAGGAACCAGGCTCTGAGGGGTGGCCAGTTCTCTTCTGGCTGTGCCGGTTGGAGATTATAAGAGTACATGGCCTTTAAGGCCAGATCGTTCTTCAAGATGGTCAGTAGTTGTGGTTCAGTAGTTGTGGTCAGTAGTGTGTTTGTGGTCAGTAGTTGTTGGTCAGTAGTTGTGGTCAGAGTCTAAACTACAGTTGTTGCATGTGAAAACTGAAAGAAGTGCTATGAGAAGTCATTGTTTGAAATATGAAGCGAGTGAACAGAGACAGCTTCACTCTATCCAATCAGAGCAGCAGGATCAATGTACAGCCTGCCCTTCTCTTTACAGACAGGCAAACTAGCCAGTTGAGTTATTTAGAGCACGGGGCACAATTTTTGCCTGAGCTGCCACATGTACTCACAACGGCCACATTTGGGCTACTCAATGATGAGAGATGAGAGAGCTGTTAGCTGATGTTAGCTAGCTACTTTTTGTCACTCTAAACTCCGACAAACAGCTGTAACATTTGATTCATAAGAGATAATTCTGTTCTGTCCAGATTTGAATAGCAAGATGTCATACCCTCTAACTTTTTGTCTAAGTTGTTGGCAAAGTGGTCAAAGTAGCTGATAGAAGAAGAAGTATGATGAAGATTTAAAGTCAGGACTTTTGCTTCGCAAGTCCCATTAATAATAATAATATGTCAGAAGTATGTCGAAGATTAGCATCACTAATAACAATATCTCTTGCACGTCTGACAATGATTTCACATGAGGCCCATTTCACATGATATGCCTAAATACTTATAACCACTAGGCTAATAAAATCACATATTTTTCTTTTGATTATTTAATTGACCTACATCATGTTATGTCAAGTTCTCTTTGGAGCACAGTATCACATTGTAAAAAAAATATGCCTAAATTGGGCATGCATATAATTTGGCCAATTGAAGGCATCTTTATTAACTTTGATTGTGTTCAATAAAAATTATACACCTATCAAACGTTTTATGCAACATTATCGGCAAGTGGCTTGATTCCTGCTGTGCCAAAGCAAGTTAGAGTTGTTAAACGGGAGTGACGAGTGTGTTGATATAACGGTAATATTATCAAAATTCCACTTTTTTAAATCACTTGCAGTCTATTTCACAGTATGCCTATAACCACCATACTGTATGATTGATCTTAGCTTTTTTTGTACATAATGTCTCCGCCATCATTTCCTATCACCGAATCTATCATCTATCATCATCTGGACAGCAGAACAGTGATCACTAACCTCAATTTGGATAACAATTTCTACTTCAACGAATCGGCAACTCTGGACGATCTGCTTACTTCGGACCAGGCCCTAATCTCCGGGACTCGAAAGAGGAAGTGACGGCACAAAAGAGGCAGAAGAGCCGGCATCTGGACGAGACTATGTTGTCTAACAGAAGATCGCTTTGTCCTATGTCTTTCTTCTTTCAGTTTTTACATGCAGCAACTGTAGTTGAGACATTTTTGTCATCTAACCACCTCCATTCTATTGGCGAATGTACAATCACTTGAGAGCAAACTGGACGAGCTCTGTTCGAGACTATCGAACACCATAGTGCCCTCCAAGCTCATCACTAAGCTCAGGACCCTGGGACTGAACACCTCCCTCTGCAACTGGATCCTGGTCTTCCTGACCCACAACACGGGGCTACTCAGGGGTGCGTACTTAGTCCCCTCCTGTACTCCCTGTTCACCCACGACTGCATGGCGAAGCACGACTCCAACACCATCATTAAGTTTGCTGACGACACGACGTTGGTAGGCCTGATCACTGACGATGATGAGAGCCTATAGGGAGGAGGTCAGTGACCTGGCAGTGTGGTGCCAGGACAACAACTTCTCCCTCAACGTCATTAAGAAAAAGGAGCTGATTGTGGACTACAGGAAACGGAGGGCCGAGCACGCCCCCACCCAGATCGACAGGGCTGTAGTGGAGTGGGTCGAGAGCTTAAAGTACCCTGTGTATATAGCCAAGCCTGTAGCCCTGATTGGCATCGACTGTGCCACAAAAGCATGCTGAAGTGTTAAAGTCGATATCCATGTTTTTAAACACAGTTATTGTTATACTTGGTCAGAAACATTATTTTGAGTTAATTCTATGAGGGGAGAGGGGGTGCAATTTGTTTTTACAGTACAAGGGGAGGGGAGGGTGCATTTTTTTATGACAATAAAAATTTTGAACTGTCCCTTAGAGGTTGGAGGGTGACTGAGGGGTTGTGGAGGGTGACTGACGGGGCCTTCTCTTTGGTCTTCTGAACGACCTGGATGACTGAATCACAGTGATTATTCTGGATCAGGTGGAGTAGAATGGCTCGATAGATTTAAGCCTGGTCTTGAATGAGCTGCTTGCTCCTCTGATGTCGGTGAAGTACTCAGGCTTTCAGATCCTCGAGGGGCAGCTGTTCCTCCCTTTGAAATGTCCACACTGAAGCCACATTTCTAATACTTTTAAAATGCACCCTTATTTCCTCCTTTAGTCACTAATCTTTACGTGATTGGTTCAAACCGAATCATTTATTTGTTCATGATCAGTCAAACAGGATGGCTTTAAGCTATTTTGCAAGTCATGTTCTCAAAGCCAGGTTTGACACCCACAAATGCTCACAAGCACAGAGTGCACGTTAAGGTTATTATCGTTTTGTGTTTTTCTATTAGTTTTATTTCTATTAGTTTTTCGATTTTTATTTGAAATTAAGTTTCAATTCGTTTTCAGACCTGATTTGCTCGTTTTTATTTAGTTTTAGTTGTATAAAAATATTTCAATTTAGTTGTATATTATTTCGTTTCAGTTTTAGTTTTAGTGTTAGGGACAGAATGCATGTGTGGGAGGCTAGGAGCCATTTGTGTTGTATAGTTATTTGGGGTGTTTTTGGGGATGTCACCTCTTGCAACTGGGGGGCAGTAAAACATAAGGTGATGGTCAGGTCATAGGTTAGGTTAGGTTTAAAGTAACTGTCCAGTGAAAATCTCACTTGGAAAAGTTAATATTCTGTTAACTCATATCCAAATAAGGTTGTTGACTCATCCTATACTCGTATTTGTGGCAAAAGCATAAATTGGAGAAAAAAACACTTGTATCTCAAAAAGACCATTTTAAAAAAGCTTGCTATTTCCTCATAGAGCTGGCTATTCAGCGGTCTACTCACATGAATACTTTTTATGACCGGTATACGCCCACTGTCACGGTTCTCTAAGACCGAACCCAAAAGCAGACCAGGACAAGGTGAGTTGAACGAATGTGAGTGTTTATTTACAGATAAAAAGATGCAGAATAGTCCAGGAGACGGAGCGGGTGGCGGAGATGAGTAGGTGGTGGTGAAGTGGCAGATGAACTGATGGCACGGCAGGGGTTGGGTGAAGGTTCCGGGAGAATGAATGTAGACAGAAAAAACGGAGGTAAGTACAAGGCAGGTCAACAAGGTGCAAAAAACAACAAAACTAACGCTAGTACTCAGAGGCTGATACGCTGGCAAAACATACTGTTTATGGCTAACGATCCGGCAGGGAATGGATGTCAGGTCAGAGCTTATGAAGGGGTGATGATCAGGACCAGGTGTGCCGAAGCTGATGAGAAGCAGGTGCGGGTAATCGAGAGATCACCCGCCTAGTAACGTCGCCCGGCAACCGGACAGGGTGCGTTCAGGCACCTTCGGGAAACAGGAGATTCAGAGCAGAAAAACGGCAACACAGGCAGGAACAGACTCAGGACGCAGGGTTCATGACACCCACACCATTCCAATACAGAAAAGCTGCTGTATTTTATTCTATACATACTTACAGTGCCTTCAGAAAGTATTCACACCCCTTGTATTTAAAATGGGTTAAATTGAGATTTTTTGTCATTGGCCTACACATAATGTCAAAGTGGAATTCTTTTTACAAATTAATTGAAAATGAAAAGCTGAAATATCTTGAGTCAATAAGTAAGTATTCAACACCTTTGTTATTGCAAGCCTAAATACGTTCAACAAATTAGATTAACAAGTCACATAATAAGTTGCATGGACTCACTCTGTGTTTAACATGATTTTTAATGACCACCTCATCTCTGTACCACACACATACAATCATCTGTAAGGTCCCTCAGTCGAGCAGTGAATTTCAAACACAGATTCAACCACAAAGACCAGGGAGGATTTCCAATGCCTCACAAAGAAAGGCACCTATTGGTATAAATATAAATAAAAAAGCAGACATTGAATATCCCTTTGAGCATGGTGAAGTTATTAATTACACTTTGTATGGTGTATCAATACACCCAGTCACTACAAAGTTACAGGCGTCCTTCCTAACTCAGTTGCCGGAGAGGAAGGAAACCGCTCACGGATTTCACCATTAGGCCAATCAATGGTGACTTTAAAACAGTTACAGAGTTTCATGGCTGTGATAGGAGAAAAATTAGGATGGATCAACAACATTGTAGTTACTCCACAATACTAACCTAATTGACAGAGTGAAAAGAAGGAAGTCTGTATAGAATAAAAATATTCAAAACATGCATCCTGTTTGCAACAAAGGCACTAAAGTAATACTGCAAAAAATGTGGCAAAGCAATTCACTTTTGTCCTCAATACAACGTGTTATGTTTGGGGCAAATCCAATACAACACATGACTGAGAACCACTCTCCATATTTTCAAGGATAGTGGTGGCTGCATCATGTTATGGGTATGCTTGTAATCGTTAAGGACTGGGGAGTTTTTCACGACAAAAAAATTACAGAATGGAGCTAAGCACAGGCACATTTTAAAAAGAATAATGGACAAATGATAACAGATAAAATAACATATTACTGCACAAAGGGGACAGTGAAGAGACAAAGCCATTTAATATACACTACTGGTCAAAAGTTTTAGAACACCTACTCATTCAAGGGTTTTTCTTTATTTTTAAAATGTTCTACATTGGAGAATAATAGTGAAGACATCAAAACTATGAAATAACGCAAATGGAATCATGTAGTAACCAAAAAAGTGTTAAACAAATCAAAATATATTTTATATTTGAGATTCTTCAAATAGCCACCCTTTGCTTTGATGACAGCTTTGCACACTCTTGGCATTCTCTCAACCAGCCTCATGAGGTAGTCACCTGGAATGCATTTCAATAAACAGGTGTGCCTTCTTAAAAGTTCATTTGTGGAATGTCTTTCCTTCTTAATGTGTTTGAGCCAATCAGTTGTGTTGTAACATGGTCAGTCAACACGGAATATTTCAAGAACTTTGAACGTTTCTTTAAGTGCAGTCGCAAAAACCATCACACGCTATGATGAAACTGGCTCTGATGAGGACCGCCACAGGAATGGAAGACCCAGAGTTACCTCTGCTGCAGAGGATAAGTTCATTAGAGTTACCAGCCTCAGAAATTGTAGCCCAAATAAATGCTTCACAGAGTTCAAGTAAAAGACATATCTCAACATCAACTGTTCAGAGGAGACTGTGTGAATCAGGCCTTCATGGTCGAATTGTGTTATGTGAATTATTTAACAAACTATTTCAGTTTCTCTGTGCGTCTCCCAAAAGGTTGTAAGTCTTTTGGGATTTAAGTAACGGCCAGAGTCCCGGTCTGCATAGTCAGAGATATTTATTCATTGAGAATTCTGCCATCACAATTTCAGAGTCCATCTTTTATACTCATACGTCATACAAAAAGAAATCCCTTCCCTCTGTAGGCGGGCTGTAGTTTTCCACTCTAAAACTGCTCTACTGACCTTCAGTTCACACACACACATATACACACATGCATACACACATACATACACACATACATATCCTACTCCCTGCTTTACTCAGTTATTGCCGTTCTCACAATATTCTGCACCATGTTTTCTTAACAGTTTCTCCCCTCCCTAAATTGGGAGGCCTCTTTATCTTAGTTTCTCAGTTGTCTTTGTTGTCTGGCCTAACTCTTACTCACATTGCTAAATAGTGGCTCAATGCCATAGCCTTTACTGGTCCTACACTCACACATTTCTAACACATTATACACAGTTTCAGGGTGTAATAATTAGTCATTAATAATTAATCTATCAATTCCACCCTTTGACTAAATATTACACACATACAAAATATATGTTGTTATAGAAATTAATCACACTCATTGAAGTATATAAGTTGGTTTGCATATTAAAACATTACAGGTTCATCAGGGTTACCCCATGATTAAAAGCATAACGTTATTTTTTAGCAATGGTAACTAGTACATCATACTTAAAATGAGACTTTAATACACAAAAGATCATTACAATAACTTTTAAACTAGAGATTTATAGTTCTAGGAAAACATCCAATCTCAAATTATCTGGATCGTCGTCGTCCTCCACCAAGCCTGGTAGGTCATATCCTTCAGTCGGAGTCCGGGATTGGGCCGTATCTCACCATCTGTTGGGAAACCGCCTTGCTCACCAACCCTCAGACACAGGGAATAAGACAACATCCACAAAGAACAAGTATACCCATAGAAGCTATAACTTCACCCAGAATAGTTACAACAATAGTTTTCCATTTACCAAATATGTTATCAAACTAACCGTTTATGGAGCTATCAATACCAGAGTTCTCAGCCAGTTCGTTTGCCAGCGTGGTGAGTCCCTGAAGCGCTTTGGTCACGGACCCGTCCGGTGCTGTATTGTTGGGGATGAAAGTACAGCACATAGATCCAAACAGAACACAAACTCCGCCCCGCTCAGCCAAAAGCATATCTAAAGCTATTCTATTCTACCATGTCATTAAGCTAGTTGCCGCTGTCTGCTAAGCTAATCCCTTTATTGCATCACGAGTGTGGTTTATAAATCTTTATAATTTATCCAATCTACGTTTTTATTAATTGTTGACCACCAGAAAATACTTGATTCAAACCCAGCTGCGATCTGATTCCTAGCTTTGAATTGTTCTGGAACCCCTCGAGGTACTCCTATCCCATCAATATATATATCCTTTCATCAAAGGATCCCGGGAGGAGGTTCTACTTTCTACGTGACAACTCACCAGTCTCTGACACGTTTGATTGTTTGCGTATGTAGGTGAGTTCACAATCAGTTATCACCACACAACCATCAGATGTCAGCACGGGCCTGGTTTTGGTTCCTAAAATCCTCTGGCTGCAACAAAGAGGAGAGATTAGTCATGGTCTCTTTTAGTTGTGATATTCTCTGTGTGGGAGCAGGAGCTAAGATGCCTTACCCTGTATCCTATCTTATTAGTCCTAGAAAAACAATAAGACTCCCCTGTGACTTCAAACGGAGGCAACCCAGGTCGGGATGACTTTGTTATCGGGGGATACAGATAGTGCAAGTTACTACAAGACTCTTTCACCACATTCCCAGGTGGCTTGCATGGAACCTGACAGAGAGTTAAAGCCTGTCAAGGGGAACGGAGTAGTTGTTAACCTTGGTTTGGCTGTCCTACAGGCATAACAGTCCTCTTTAGACCGTATACTGAATCCATTCCAACCACAGGTTAAAATCTATTTACTCCGTCTCCATCTGTACTACTTCCTTCAGGTCTATAGTTTGCACTGTCTCACTACCTCCCTCAGAGAGGTTTACTCTATAGGGTGCCCCAGTTGAAGAAGATATCTCACTTGTCAGGTCTGTAATCTGTTTTAGCATAATTCAGACTTTCAGACAGTACCTACCCTCATATGGGTCGCACTGCCATTTCTGATAATTCCCTACTTTCACAATACTACACCTGTCCCTAAACTGTGTATGGAGATTGACATATCCCCCCCCCCCGCTTGGTATAAGCAACTACATAATCCCAGGATGTACATGGTGACATACACATGGTGATGTCCTTCCCTAAAGTCCCTAGTATTTCCCCTTTCCCTACGTCTAGCTGTCTCCTATGCCTTTTCAACTTGTGTTAGGTTAACTACCACTTCTGGCTGAAACAGGAGGGTCCGTGTGTGTTAGGAATATGGCCCCCACAATCAGACAGCTACCTACCGTCGGGAGACCTGTGAATCCCCACCCTCGCCCTGAGAACATGTCAGACGCCAGAGGCCAACCCATTGCTTCACCTTCTATCGAACTCACACAGGGATGATCAGACAGGGTAAGGGAATGTTCGTTAAGGAGCCAACCCCCGAGCCCTAGTGGTGATCGGTTCTTTCTCCTAACTCTGTGTTTGTTCGTCAGGTGTAGCTGGGTTTACCTTTTTGCAGTGAGTGACATGCACCCAGATGGATCTCTCAGCTATTCTGCTGGCAAAGGCAGTACTTGGTAGGGCCCTTCCCGCCAGGCCTGCTTCAGTCTCCTGGTTAGATAGAGTGGGTCACCTTCTCCTTTAGTTCACCTGTGGGGCACAAAACCTCTGACACAGGTGTGGTTAATAAACTACCTTCTCACGTCTTCTGCTAGGGTGCTCTCTAGTTCTATGTCTGCCTGTCTGGTCCTGCCAACTGTGGCATTCTGTAAGGTCTTCCAAACACTTTCTCAAAGGGGGATAACCCATCTTTATCTGGGGTTACTCTAAATTTCTTCCCTTCACTCCGTGATAACTCTATAAAATCCATTTCCAATTGCTGGAAAGGGTACTTAGCCGGAGGATACTCACCCTGAGGTGCCCTTTGTCTGCCCTGGTGATTATTTTGAGCACAGATAACACATCTTGAACATTTTTTATTTTATATATATATTTTTTTATAATGAGTAATCCCATATGCCACAAAGTGTTGTCTAATTTTTTTATAATGAGTAATCCCATATGCCACAAAGTGTTGTCTAATCTGTTCTACCATCCATCCCTCCTTTTGACACATGTCACTGCCCATGTGTCAATATTATCACCTACCTAACAATCACTTAGGTAATATTGGTAATTTATCATCCAATTGCCATCCCTTATTTTTATTTATTGGTAAAATAAACTATCTTAAAGTCCTCCTCTCAAGCCTTTAGAATTTACCAGTGTGGATGATTAATTAACACCAGAAAGTTAAAACAGAGTTCAGAGGCAATTGAAATTCCATCCCATAGTATACCAAACATTACCATTATTCTAAATATTTAATAAATGTTACTTATCCCAAGTGTTCATTAATCCTCATGACATTCATTCTCATAAGAAATCATATATACCCCAAACTTAGCCAAAACCTAAAAAAACTCCATAAAATTCACTGTGTGCTCCTCTAAGACCTATCACCCTTGACCAAAATTGAAACAACAAGGCTTTATAAACATCATACTAGGTGTGTTGTTTTTTATTTGAAAACCCCAATTAAAAAACAACAACCAAACAGCCAGGTCATGAGGACTCCTGATTTCTCTCTTCCCCTTCTGCCTACAGTTTCTTAACTGGTGCCCTTTCCTTGCACAGTAACTACACGGTTCCTCACATTCTCTAGCAAAATGTCCCGTTTTGTCACAATTGTAACACTTCCACTCACTCCTGTCTCCACTATTACAATTTCCTTCTTGTCTGTCTTTGCTACCGTAACCTCTCTTCTCTCCTAGGTATTGACTAATAGTCTCACTGTCTCTAATTCAACACAAAACCCCATCATCCAATGTACTCCCAGCAGAACTGAAAAAAAACAAAACAGACTGTGATTTCCAGGACACTGCACCTTTGTTTCTGGCCTCACTATCTCCCCAGGAATTGGCCCTCCCTCAAGGTCCCTCCTAATCTGCTCTTGGTAAACTGCAAACCTTGTATTGCTTCTGGTTTCATAGGGTATTGCTTCTGATATGGCCTATGATTAGATTTGGGTATCACCTGTACTGGAATTACCCCTTTTATTAATCCTACGTCTGCTGGACCCCGGGACCACAAATGCTCTGGAACTTCTTTTAAGTCTGACTCCTGTTGTTCTGTCAACAGGTATTCCTCTCCTCAGCATCTGCTATTCTCATCTAAATGTACTATCTGTGGATGGGCTGTGTTTATCGCCACTCACAATATTGACCCAATCAGTGATCCTTTTACCCTTGGATACCCACTGGCCCATGTCTTTCCAGTCCTCTGCTGGCTCCTTTGCTAGGGACACATGTGGGCTCCATATTTCCCTGAACAGTCTCTGACTTTGGGGCCCTAGTTCCACCTCCACTACTGCGTGGGTGTTGTCATAGTGAAACCATTTCAAGGCTATAGTCCTTTCTGTGGTTTTAAATAATGCTTTCTCATAGATTGCATCTGGACCTGGGTGTTTGTTATACCAGAGAGTACAGTGTAGGTCATCGGGGGACATTTTAGTGGGGCCTGGTACTACATCATCAGCAAGTTCCATCAAGGTTCGGGGAATATCAGTTATTCCCCCCCTAAACAAATCTTGCCTATACCAATAACATGGCTCCCCTTCCCCACAGACCACCATATTGTCTCTGACTATGTGTACTTTAATTCCCCTCTCAGCGGAAATGACAGCCACATTCAATTTAGTCATTACATTACGTCCTAGTAAATTTACCCGACACAGCTTAGATATCAGGATGGGTATGGTTGCCTCTCATCCTGATTGGTCATGTTTTAGGGTTATTGGGGCTGATAACCTTTCAATAAATTGATGACCAGAGGCAGATCGCACTATGATTTTCTCCCCATCAATCCTGACTCCATCTGGCTTGTCTGTTGCACAGGTTGCTGTCCTGCAGGCTCCCGTATCACAAAGGAATTAAATTTTCATACCCATTACTGTCAATGTCAAATAAGGTTTATGTTCCTGTTGAAGTGCTAAGTCAATAGTAGCCAATTCAAACACCTCACAATTTGGATCAAAGGGTTCCTTAGTCTTCCCCCCACTAGAGTCTACTATTTCTCCCTCAAGGACTAGTCACGCCTTATCTTCCTCTTCCTCACGCTCAAAGCTGGGGGATGGACTTCTCTCTCTCTTCTCTCTTTTCTCTCTTTTCTCTCCTGTCTGACTTTCTCTGCCCTTGTCCTGTACTCCTCTACCTCTGGCTCTTCCTCACCTTCATCTTCCCTTCCTCCTCCAGCCCCTTCTTCCTCATAGGGAGGTGGGGCCGGTGGGGGGGCAACATTATTCCCCTGCACTCTCCTTCTCCTCCCTACGTATTCATCATCTGGATTTTCCCTCCATGCCTGGTCTGCCAAGTTTGGATATAACCTTTCTGCCCTCTGCTCTGGGGGAGGCACGGAGACCTCAACCTTCACTTCTCTTTCCCTCTCACTCACTTCTCTTTTCTTCCTGCCTTCTTTCTTGGCTCTGTCCTGTCTGTTATTCTGCTCATGATGGATTGCATGTCTCTCTGAGGCTATTACACAATTCAGTTATTTTCCCAACATACTCTCCGTGATCGGCCCATGGCAAAAGTGTCCTCTGGGCATCCCCTGAAACCTACTGCCCTCTAACGGCAGCCCAAACCTTACTATTCCTGTTTTGGGGTGGGTCATTCCTTCTACCGCTCTGGCCACGTCCTCTGTGTTCATGGCCTGTCTGCTAAATGGCATATTATTATTATTACTGTATACATCTAAGGTTGCTGGGCCCCCTTTCATTCCCCACCAATAGATTAGGTAAGGCTATCAGTGGGTACTGGCCCCCTCCTACTCTCTCTCTCTCTCACTGCTTATTTCTCCTTTACACACCTTATGTATCTGTTTAAGCATGGATTCGAGTTTATCTGCGTCTAGACGTCCCTCAAAACCATACCTCTCCCTCCACCTGGTTACATAATGGAGATTTCTTCTATCCCTGGATTCCATTTTAATTACATCAAGTATTTCTCGTCCCCAGTAAATTCTGGGACCTCTTGTGAGGATTTGCCCCCCATGGTTGGTACTGTTAAAAATCCCTTAGCCACCTCTTCTATATAACAAGTCAATTTAACAAGTAATTCAAAATAGCTTCACACAACAACACCTTGAATCACCCCTTCCTGTATATGTAATCTTGACTAGTCCCCCAGAATTATCTCATACTTTTACAGAGGGATTGATCCCCACAATGTAATCTTGATAATTCCTGACAGTCTCATACAACAGGAATGGGTTCTCCCTCCTCTATACAACCACCTGGAACCACCCCTCCCTGTATATGTAGTCTTTACTAGTCCCCCAGAATTATCTCATACTTTTACAGAGGGATTGATCCCCACAATGTAATCTTGATAATTCCTGACAGTCTCATACAACAGGAATGGGTTCTCCCTCCTCTATACAACCACCTGGAATTATTCATGTGACTTTTGAGCAAACATTAGGTCTCACACGTATACAACCTTACATGATTATTGGTGTTGTATCGGTAAACTGGAGTTTATAAGGCTCCAGAACGGATAGAGTTACAGCAAAATCTACAGTTGTTTGTGACTTTTGACTTTACTAATATTCTATTTCTCACACATGCTACTTTAATTCCTTCTGGTGTACTTTTTGTATTTGTTTAACCCGGATTATTTGTTGACTGTTCAATAATCTCTTACAGGTTACATCCCATAGGTGTACTTTTAATAGTTCCTTCTATTTCAACACCGGGTAGTTTCTTTTGGTAATGGCCTATTACCGTGAATCATTACGGACCCACCACCAGGTTGACTAGTCCCCCAGAATTATCTCCTACTCTACGGAGGAGTCTATCCTCACAATGTAATCTTGATAATTCCTGACAGTCAACCCCACATTTCACTTAAATTTTAGCAAGTCCTCAAATCAATTTCACCAAGTTAATGAATAAAGACTACTGACCTTATCCTTGCAGCCGAGATTCAATGTAGGTTTGGATTCCGTCACCGTCTCTGTCATTAATCAGGTGTCCTCTGTCCTGTTTTAACCCTTAATGTCAAAGGGCAGGACTTTCTATTTACGAATGTATCATTCGCCCGTCGACGGTTTTCAGAGTTACCTGGAATGACAGAAACAGGGTATTGGAGTCCGGCTCAGAAGGACCAAGCTGTTATGTGAATTATTTAACAAACTATTTCAGTTTCTCTGTGCGTCTCCCAAAAGGTTGTAAGTCTTTTGGGATTTAAGTAACGGCCAGAGTCCCGGTCTGCATAGTCAGAGATATTTATTCATTGAGAATTCTGCCATCACAATTTCAGAGTCCATCTTTTATACTCATACGTCATACAAAAAGAAATCCCTTCCCTCTGTAGGCGGGCTGTAGTTTTCCACTCTAAAACTGCTCTACTGACCTTCAGTTCACACACACACACATATACACACATGCATACACACATACATACACACACACATACTCCCTGCTTTACTCAGTTATTGCCGTTCTCACAATATTCTGCACCATGTTTTCATAACAGTTTCTCCCCTCCCTAAATTGGGAGGCCTCTTTATCTTAGTTTCTCAGTTGTCTTTGTTGTCTGGCCTAACTCTTACTCACATTGCTAAATAGTGGCTCAATGCCATAGCCTTTACTGGTCCTACACTCACACATTTCTAACACATTATACACAGTTTCAGGGTGTAATAATTAGTCATTAATAATTAATCTATCAAATTGCTGCAAAGAAACCACTACTAAAGGACACCAATAAGAAGAAGAGACTTGCTTGGGCCAATAAACATGAGCAATGGACATTTGACCGGTGGAAATTTGTCCTTTGGTCTGGAGTCCAAATTGGAGATTTTTGGTTCCAACCGCCGTGTCTTTGTGAGACGCCGTGTGGGTGAACGGATGATCTCCACATGTGTATTTCCCACCGTAAAGCATGGAGGAGGAGGTGTTATGGTGTGGGGGTGCTTTGCTGTTGAAACTGACTGTGATTTATTTAGAATTCACACTTAACCAGCATGGCTACCACAGCATTCTGCAGAGATATGCCATCCCATCTGGTTTGGGCTTAGTGGGACTATCATTTGTTTTTCAACAGGACAATGACCCAACACACCTCCAGGCTGTGTAAGGGCTATTTTACCAAGAAGGAGAGTGATGGAGTGCTGCATCAGATGACCTGGCCTCCACAATCCACTGACCTCAACCAAATTGAGATGGTTTGGGATGAGTCGGACCGCAGAGTGATGGAAAAGCAGCCAACAAGTGCTCAGCATATGTGGGAACTCCTTCAAGACTGTTGGAAAATCATTCCAGGTGAAGCTGGTTGAGAGAATGCCAAGAGTGTGCAAAGTTGTCATCAAGGGAAAGGGTGGCTATTTGAAGAATATCAAATATAAAATATATTTTGATTTGTTTAACACCTTTTTGGTTACTACATGATTCCGTATGTGTTATTTCATAGTTTTGATGTCTTCACTATTATTCTACAATGTAGAAAATAGTAAAAATAAAGAAAAACCCTTGAATGAGCAGGTGTTCTAAAACCTTTGACCGGTAGTGTATCTTGTATTGTCATTTGCACTGTATTATGTATTTGACCTAGATATTGTGTGTATGTACTGATATGTAGGCTATGTGTTTTAAATGTATGTAGTTCAGTCCTTGACTAATGTAGTTCTGTACTACAGTGGGGGGAAAAAGTATTTAGTCAGCCACCAATTGTGCAAGTTCTCCCACTTAAAAAGATGAGAGAGGCCTGTAATTTTCATCATAGGTACACGTCAACTATGACAGACAAAATGAGAAAAAAAATCCAGAAAATCACATTGTAGGATTTTTAATGAATTTATTTGCAAATTATGGTGGAAAATAAGTATTTGGTCAATAACAAAAGTTTCTCAATACTTTGTTATATACCCTTTGTTGGCAATGACACAGGTCAAACGTTTTCTGTAATTCTTCACAAGGTTTTCACACACTGTTGCTGGTATTTTGGCCCATTCCTCCATGCAGATCTCCTCTAGAGCAGTGACGTTTTGGGGCTGTCGCTGGGCAACACGGACTTTCAACTCCCTCCAAAGATTTTCTATGGGGTTGAGATCTGGAGACTGGCTAGGCCACTCCAGGACCTTGAAATGCTTCTTACGAAGCCACTCCTTCGTTGCCCGGGCGGTGTGTTTGGGATCATTGTCATGCTGAAAGACCCAGCCACGTTTCATCTTCAATGCCCTTACTGATGGAAGGAGGTTTTCACTCAAAATCTCACGTATACATGGCCCCATTCATTCTTTCCTTTACACGGATCAGTCGTCCTGGTCCCTTTGCAGAAAAACAGCCCCAAAGCATGATGTTTCAACCCCCATGCTTCACCGTAGGTATGGTGTTCTTTGGATGCAACTCAGCATTCTTTGTCCTCCTAACACGACGAGTTGAGTTTTTACCAAACAGTTCTATTTTGGTTTCATCTGACCTTATGACATTCTCCCAATACTCTTCTGGATCATCCAAATGCACTCTAGCAAACTTCAGACGGGCCTGGACATGTACTGGCTTAAGCAGGGGGACACGTCCGCACTGCAGGATTTGAGTCCCTGGCGGCGTAGTGTGTTACTGATGGTAGGCTTTGTTACTTTGGTCCCAGCTCTCTGCAGGTCATTCACTAGGTCCCCCCGTGTGGTTCTGGGATTTTTGCTCACCGTTCTTGTGATCATTTTGACCCCACGGTGTGAGATCTTGCGTGGAGCCCCAGATCGATGGAGATTATCAGTGGTCTTGAATGTCTTCCATTTCCTAATAATTGCTCCCACAGTTGATTTCTTCAAACCAAGCTGCTTACCTATTGCAGATTTAGTCTTCCCAGCCTGGTGCAGGTCTACAATTTTGTTTCTGGTGTCCTTTGACAGCTCTTTGGAGTGTGACTGTTTGAGGTTGTGGACAGGTGTCTTTTATACTGATAACAAGTTCAAACAGGTGCCATTAATACAGGTAACGAGTGGAGGACAGAGGAGCCTCTTAAAGAAGAAGTTACAGGTCTGTGAGAGCCAGAAAAATACTTATTTTCCACCATAATTTGCAAATAAATTCATTAAAAATCCTACAATGTGATTTTCTGGATTTTTTTTCTCATTTTGTCTGTCATAGTTGACGTGTACCTATGATGAAAATTACAGGCCTCTCTCATCTTTTTAAGTGGGAGAACTTGCACAATTGGTGGCTGACTAAATACTTTTTTACCCCACTGTAACTGTAAGTCACTCTGGATAAGAGCATCTGCTAAATTACTAAAATGTAAATCTATGTATGTGGAACAGAGGAAGGATTAGTCATTAAAAAATAATGTCAACCCCGATTATTCCATATAATTTATTCTGTGATTTGTTAAGCCACATTTTATTCTTGAACGAATTTAGGCTTGCCTAAACATAGGGGCTGAATACTTATGCAACAACTATATTTTAGTTATTATTATTTTATTTAAAATGTTTCTTCAACTTTGACATTTATGTAGTATTTTGTGTATGTATACAGAACAAAAATATAAAGCAACATGTAAAGTGTTGGTCTCATGTTTTATGAGCTGAAATAAAAGATTCCAAAAATGTTCCAGATGCACAAAAAGCTTATTTCTCTCAAATGTTTGCAGAAATTTGTTTCCATCCCTGTTTCCATCCCTTTGCCAAGATAATCCATCCCCCTGACAGGTGTGGTATATCAAGAAGCATGATCATTACACAGGTGCACCTTGTGCTGGGGACAATAAAAGGCCACTCTAAAATGTGCAGTTTTGTCACACAACACAATGCCACAGATGTCTCAAGGTTTGAGGGAGCGTACAATTGGCATGTTGACTGCAGGAATGTCCACCAGAGCTGTTGCCAGAGAAATTAATGTTCATTTCTCTACCATAAGTCACCTCCTATGTCGTTTTAGAGAAGTTGGCAGTATGTCCAACTGGCCTCACAACTGCAGACCACGTGTAACCACACCAGCCCGGGACCTCTACATCCAGCTTCTTCACCTGCGGGAAACTGAGGAGTATTTCTGTCTGTAATAAAGCCCTTTTGTGAGGAAAAACAAATTATGTTTGGCTGAGTCTGGCTTCCCAGTGTGTGGGCCTATGCCCTCCCAGGGCCACCCATGGCTGCGCCCCTGCCAAGTAATGTGAAATCCATAGGTGAGGCCCTAATTAATTTATTTCAATTGACTGATTTCCTTATATGAACTGTAACTCAGTAAAATCATTGAAATTGTTCCATGTTGGCCTCTCGAGTGGCGCAGTGGTCTAAGGCACTGCATCGCAGTGCTAGCTGTGCCACTAGAGATCCTGGTTCGAGTCCAGCCTATGTCGCAGCCGGCCGCGACTGGGAGACACATTGGGCGGCGCACAATTGGCCCAGCGCCGTCCAGGGTAGGGGAGGGTGCACGCTGACTCGGTCGCCCTGTCATTGGTGCGGCTGGCTTCCGGGTTAAGCGGGCACTGTTTCAAGAAGCAGTGCGGCCTGGTTGGATTGTGTTTCGGAGGACGCACGACTCTTGACTTTCGCCTCTCCCGTGTCCGTACGGGAGTTGCAGCGATGGGACAAAACTGTAACTACCAATTGGATACCACGAAAAAGGGGGTAAAATACCAACAACAACAAAAAGTAATTGTTCCATGTTGCATTTATATTTTTGTTCAGTATAGATTGTTGACAAAAACGACACTTTCTAACACAATAAAATGTGAAAAAGTCCAAGGGGTCTGAATACTTTTGCAAGGCACTGTAGCTGTAAACACACACTGACACACACACACTGGGCAGTTTACTGGGTAGGGCAAGGAGGGAAGGTGGAAGGAAGTTTACCCCCAGAACTGTCAAAATCCAGGCCACAGAAAGGGTAGCGTTGTTGGTCCTGAGTGGGCGAAATAATTGATTTATGGCCCAGTGCCCAAATCAACTTGAATTGTATTAGTCACATACACATATTTAGCAGATGTTATTGCGGGTGTAGCGAAATGCTTGTGGTTGTAAACTGGAGCAGTGGCTTTCAAACCACCATCCGCTTTCACCCTTCACACACACACACACACACACACACACACACACACACACACACACACACACACACACACACACACACACACACACACCCACTGACTGCTGTAACCCCTCTTTCACCTTTTCAACTTTACCCATGATGCCTGTGAGTGGGAGACCAGGAAGTGGGCACCCCTGCTGAGAAGGAAGAGGGAGAGAAGGGGTGAGGTTTGGGTCAAAGGGTGAGCATGGTCAGTTCAGCAGGCTCAGTTTGCTAACATGAGTACTGAGGATGGACGTCCAGAGAGCCATAGAGGCTTTGTTGGCAAGAAGGGACAGCCAGGGTCAAAAGGGTGTAAACTTGAGAGGCAACCATTTTGTGGGGTTTGTTGTTGGCTCTCTTCACCTTCTCACCTATGGTTGAATCCCAACTTGAGATAAAAGATGCGCAAGTTGATCTTTGGTGAAAATCTCCCGTTGACAGTGATTTATCATTTTCATGAAAGTTCAAGTTAAGAGCACAAATCTCAAGTTTGGGTTAGGCCCCTAATTCTGACCATGTAAATTCAAATAGCTTTTTTCCTTCTGAGAATAATTAATTGAATTGTTTCTGAGTTCATGTTGGGCAGTTGCTTAGCAGTATCAAACTATTACAGCTAAATATAACTACCCAAACTCTCTATCCACCCCTGCACATCTTGTCTTCAAGAGTCAGTGTTTTGCTACTGATAAAGCTAAAATGTAGTCAAGCTTATCCTCCCCAGGGGCCTCATTTATACAGTATATGTTGCTTATTTAGTCAAATTAACAGTAAAGATGTGCTTAACAAGTCACATAATAAGTTGCATGGACTCACGCTGTGTGCAATAACAGGGTTTAACATGATTTTTGAATGACTACCTCATCTCTGTACCCACACATACAATTATCTGTAAGGTCCCTCAGTCGAGCCATGAATTTCAAACACAGATTCAACCAAAGACCAGGAAGGTTTTCCAATGCATCGCAAAGAAGAGCACGTATTGGTAGAAAATAGAAAAATCTGATATTGAATATCCATTTGAGCATGGTGAAGTTATTAATTACACTTTGGATGGTGTATCAATACACCCAGTCACTACAAATATACAGGCGTCCTTCCTAACTCAGTTGCTGGAGAGGAAGGATTCTAATATGTATTGACTCAGGGGGTTCAATATGTCTCTTTTTTAAAATGTATTACAAATGTTAGAATTCTTCTTTCACTTTAACATCAGAGTATTTTGTGTAGACCGCTAACAATACATTTGAATTAAATACATTTTAATCCCACTTTGTAACAACAACATTTGGAAAAAGTAAAAGGGGTGTGAATTGTAATGAATACTCAGGGAGAAAAAGGTGTAGATTAACGCGCAGAGCGCGGCAGGTGTTTATTTCGCTATCGCAAAAGGCAGGAATCGTGGTCACAGGCAGGCAATGGTCATACACAGGTAGGCGAAACAAAACTAGGACTGAAGGCTAAAACTGGTTCTAACAAACGAGCTAGGAAAAGGCTTAGTAGAGTCAAAACGAACAATACCTCACAAGGCACAAACAGAATGAACTGAACTAAATAAGGAGCTGATGAGACCAAGTTAGTAACTAACACAGGTGAAATCAATTAACAAAAATGAAAGACAGGGCTACGTTCAAGAACACAAAGAAAGAGGGCTACGTTCAAGAACACGGTTGACTAAGAAAATAAATACAGAACCTTACATGAATACTTTCTGAAGGCACTGTATATCATAACCATTGCAGAATAAATTCCTCACCTTTTCTAGGCATTATTAGTTCATATTCCCGAAGTGGCCATACAACAAATTACCATGCACATTTCTCGTTTAATTAGGCCGATTAGAATTTCAGTCTTTGCTCTATGCATCTGAAAGGGAGCGTGGCTTATAACGTACAGTAGAATTTAACAGGTGAACAGACAGTTGATATTTTGTACTTAAGTGTGTAGGCTACCACTGTAAGTAGGCTTACTGTAGTTTTCATTTTTTTCAGAGTAGACAAATGTTTCAGAATTCGTGGGCAGTGCAGCATATTATTTATTTTTAGTCATTTAGCAGACGCTCTTATCCAGAGCGACTTACAGTTAGTGAGTGCATACATTTTTTTCATACTGGTCCCCCGTGGGAAACAAACCCACAACCCTGGAGTTGCAAGCACCATGCTCTACCAACTGAGCTACACGGGGTTTGCAAAACATTATTGAATTCAAATGATCTGTTTAGAGGTCCACAACAATTTACAATTGTTTTTGTCTTTCAGAAATGGTCAGATACAGCAAATATCACTGCAAAAGAACAATCTGGCCTTAATGGCCATGTACTCTTATGATCTCCACCCGGCACAGCCAGAAGAATAATAATAGTGAAGACATCACAACTATGAAATAACACATATGGAATCATGTAGTAACCAAAAAAGTGTTAAACAAATCAAAATATATTTTATATTTGAGATTCTTCAAATAGCCACCCTTTGCCTTGATGACAGCTTTGCACACTCTTGGCATTCTCTCAACCAGTATTGATACACCATCGGATTGCTGCAAAGAAACCACTACTAAAGGACACCAATAAGAAGAAGAGACTTGCTTGGGCCAAGAAACATGAGCATTGGACATTAGACCGGTGGAAATGTGTCCTTTGGTCTGGAGTCCAAATTGGAGATTTTTGGTTCCAACCGCTGTGTCTTTGTGAGACGCGGTGTAGGTGAACGGATGATCTCTGAATGTGTATTTCCCACCATAACACTTTTTGGGTTACTACATGGTTCCATATGTGTTATTTCATAGTTTTGATGTCTTCACTATTATTCTACAATGTAAAACATTTTAAAAATAAAGAAAAACCCTTGAATGAATAGGTGTGTCCAAACTTTTGACTGGTAGAGTATATATACACTGAGTATACAAAACATTAAGGACACCTGCTCTTCCCATGACATAGACTAACCAGGTGAATACAGGTGAAAGCTGTGATCCCTTATAGATGAAGGGGAAGAGACAGAAGGATTGTAAAAAAAAAACACACAAAAAAACAAGGGGGTTGAGCCCTAAGCCTCCTTGGGCTGGCCTTCTGGGCTAGGTGTGTCTTTGCGCTAATCATCTCAGACTCGGTGCATATCTGGAAGTGGACAAGAAATGGGAAATGGAGGGGAAAAGAGTGGCGGAGGAGATCGAAGAGAGTGAGGGAGGTAGAGGGTGAGCTTGAATCGGTTGAAGATGGCAGAAAAAAGGGGATGATTTTTTGAAGAAGAATTGTGGAAAGTGTAAGCAGAGTGAGCTGTACGCCGGATCGAGGTCTGGAGGCGAAATGGAAGTGAATGAGGGCGAATTATCGGGCGTGGCAGGTGTGATGAAGTTCTCGGAGCCCGAGAACAACCCTGGAGAGCATTGAAGATGTGGTTGAAGTCATAAACGGTGCGTATGTTCTCACTATAATGTACTCATATTCCATCAATATTATGTTACCAAATCAAAATCAAAGTTTATTTGGTATACTGTATGCACAGGATACTGTGTGATATATAAGGGAGTAACATTGCATTGTACTGTGTACTTTTAAAGTTACAATTTGTTTCATATTTTCTCAATGTCAACCTATAATGCACAGGATAACTTGGACCTGTTGGATGGAGGAAACAAAGTCAGCCATAGATGATGACGAACATCCTAACCCTTCAGCTGCACTACATGCGTTGCCATCCGCAGTGTCCATGGGACGTTTTACCTGCTACATCGGAAACCATCCAAATCAACTTTATTTCTCATTATTTAAATTCACAAGATAGAATGAACTCGCGTGTCAGCCATTGATAATTCAACCTCTGTAGCAGGGTCGTTAGGATGCATTGCGGTCATACCGGCTCTGATGACCTCCTAGTAGGGGTGAAAGCTGGGAACCAGGAGCAGCACATAAAAGTTTGTGGCCTGGAGGTGTGGGACCTGGCAACAAAGTCGTCATTCCAAGCTGCTGTGTGTGGCGAGTACTGGCCTCCCATTATCCGCTGCGGCACAATGTAGGCTTTTTTCCTGGGAGCTGGTAGGTACAGTAGCTGTATATGTCCTGCCTTGTATGTGTGTTTTATTTAAGTTCTACAAGTGTTCAGTTGTCATTGTAATTGTCCCATTTCTTTTTTGAAAAGTCAATTCCACCTTGTAAAGTTTTAATTGTGAATTATGTGGATTTTTACGTAACAGAGATTTATGTGGTCAGTTTATCATGCAGCAAGTAGTCCAAGTCATCCATGGTTCTGTTACTCTGGCAGTGTTGATGCTGTGTCAATGGCCTTTCCAAAAGTTTTCATAGTATTGATTCTAACTCAATGTAATTGTATATTAATTTATTTTAAAGTTTCATCAGGAAAGGGAAAAATACTTATCGAGCATAATGTCTGCCATTTCTTATGAACAAAAGTGTCCTACTAAGCCCTTTTGCCCTGATGTTCCAGGAGAAACTGTTACTTGGTTGGTAGGAGGACAGGAGGGACGAGTTTGAGTCTTTGGGGGTTGTTGGCACTGTGTGGGAAAACATAAAACAAATTGTTACTTTAATAGTACACGGTACAATGCAATGTCATATTCCCTTATACACTGTATCCTGTGGATATACCAAATAAACATTGATTTTGATAACATAATATGGATGGAATATGTGGTGTTGTACTGCTGTAACCAGTGTAACACACTAATGTAACCATCATATGACTTGATGGCCCACAGTCCACCAATATGTCATACAGATGAGCCATTTTTTACTTGACTGACCATGCTGGATATTCATTCAGTCGTTTTGGGGGGTAGTTCATACTAGGTAGGAATCAATGCTGTATATAGGCAGGCAATGTGCTGAACAGGCAAAAATAGCTAACTATTTTTGGTTGATTACCAACAAAATAATTATTGAATCAAGTAACCATCTGTCTTACAGTGCCTTGCAAAAGTATTCATCCTCCTTGGCGTTTTTCCTATTTTGTTGCATTACAACCTGTAATTTAAATCGATTTTTATTTGGATTTCATGTAATGGACATAAACAAAATAGTCCAAATTGGTGAAGCGAAATTAAAAATATAACTTGTAGAAAGAGGAGGAAGGGAAGCGCTACTAAGGTACACAATAGTAAATGTTGGTAGACAGAAGGTGCTCTTTGGTCAAAGGGGTGAATTGGTTATCAAAAAGAAAGGAGGACCAAGGCACTCTTCATATAATTAATTAAAATGCCTTTATTTGTATGGCATGTTCAATAGAAACAAGTTTTTTTTTTTTTTTATCAGACGCGTTTCGGCTGCATGGCCTTTGTCAGGGAGTACAAAGAAATAATACAATGTCCTCTTTTGAACAGCTTTTCCAATTAGCCCTAATTTGAAGAGGGAGTGGTTACAAAGTTGATTGGAAACCTAGTAAGCAATACTACATTTACATTTACGTCATTTAGCAGACGCTCTTATCCAGAGCGACTTACAAATTGGTGCATTCACCTTATAGCCAGTGGGGTCACCACTTTACACATTTTTTTTACACAGTGTACTATGGAATATATTGCTTTCTTATTTTTGACACTTTTCCCAGTCATATTTAAGGTTAGAACTACCTTTCTAAGTGTTCTGATACTTCTAACTTGGAGTTGTATTTGTATGATAACATAGTTAAAACTTTGTTTCTATTGAACATGCCATACAAATAAAGGCATTTTAATTAATTATATGAAGAGTGCCTTGGTCCTCCTTTCTTTTTGAAGAAAAATATAACTTGTTTAAAAGCCCCTAAATAAGATCTGGTGCAACCAATTACCTTCAAAAGTCACATAATTAGTTAAATAAAGTCCACCTGTGTACAATGTAAGTGTCACATGATCTGTCACATGATCTCAGTATATATACACCTGTTCTGAAAGGCCCCAGAGTCTGCAAAACTAAGCAAGGGGCACCACCAAGCAAGTGGCACCATGAAGACCAAGGAGCTCTCCAAACAGGTCAGGGACAAAGTTGCGGAGAAGTACAGATCAGGGTTGGGTTATAAAAGAATATCCGAAACGTGAACATCCCACGGAGCACCATTAAATCCATTATAAAAAAATGGAAAGAATATGGCACCACAACAAACCTGCCAAGAGAGGGCCACCCACCAAAACTCACAGACCAGGCAAGGAGGGCATTAATCAGAGAGGCAACAAAGAGACCAAAGATAACCCTGAAGGAGCTGCAAAGCTCCACAGTGGAGATTGGAGTATCTGTCCATAGGACCACTTTAAGCCTTACACTCCACAGAGCTGGGCTTTACGGAAGAGTGGCCAGAAAAAAGCTATTGCTTAAAGAAAAAAATAAGCTAACGTGGTAGACACCCCAAACATATGGAAGAAGGTACTCTGGTCAGATGAGACTAAAATTGAACTTTTTGGCCATCAAGGAAAACGCTATGTCTGGCGCAAACCAAACACCTCTCATCACCCCGAGAACACCATCCCCACAGTGAAGCATGGTGGTGGCAGCATCATGCTGTGGGGATGTTTTTCATCGGCAGGGACTGGGAAACTGGTCAGAATTGAAGGAATGATGGATGGCGCTAAATACAGGGAAATTCTTGAGGGAAACCTGTTTCAGTGTTCCAGAGATTTGAGACTGGGACAGAGGTTCACCTTCCAGCAGGACAATGACCCTAAGCATACTGCTAAAGCAACACTCGAGTAGTTTAAGGGGAAACATTTAAATGCCTTGGAGTGGCCTATTCAAAGCCCAGACCTCAATCCAATTTAGTATCTGTGGTATGACTTAAAGATTGCTGTACACCAGCGGAACCGATCAAACTTGAAGGAGCTGGAGCAGTTTTGCCTTTAAGAATGCTCAAAAATCCCAGTGGCTATATGTGCCAAGCTTATAGAGACATACCCCAAGAGACTTGCAGCTGTAATTGCTGGAAAAGGTGGCTCTACAAAGTATTGACTTTGGGGGGGTGAATAGTTATGGACGCTCAAGTTTTCTGTTTTTTTTTGTCTTATTTCTTGTTTGTTTCACCCAAAAAAGATTTTGCATCTTCAAAGTGGTAGGCATGTTGTGTAAATCAAATGATACAAACCCCCCAAAAATCCATTTTAATTCCAGGTTATAAGGCAACAAAATAGGAAAAATGCCAAGGGGGGTGAATACTTTTGCAAGCCACTGTATGTATCCGTACCAAATGTAACATATTATACTACTTTGAGTGTCCCGGATTTACATTTACTATGTTACGTCTGGTCTATGAGACCAGGCTGAGCTCCAGGGTTCCAGGATCATTAGAGTAGGCGGGATTAGCGCAAAGAAACACCTAGTCCAGAAGGCCAGCCAAGGCGTCTTAGAGCTCAACACCCTTCTTTTCGTTCAAAGTGAAAACAGTAAACAAAAAGTGGAGCGGCATATGGTCGCCGACAACCTGCGGATCCCAGCTTTAAATACCCTACTGTGATGTTCTCAATTATAATGGTCAAAAATAAACAAAAATAGCTTCTTAGCCAATAACAATTTCTCTAGGACTGTCTGGGAGTGGTCTGAATGGGGAGGGGAAAACTGAAATCTAGCTGTTATTGGCAGAGAGGTTTGGAACTCTTTTTCCTATTTGTCTATTAACTAATTAATAGTGTGGAAATATATATAAAACACAGGAAAATCAAGTTTTTGACTGCACTGGGCCTTTAACTAATTTACCGCCTGGTGATGTCACCAGGCAGGCCAAAACTCCATCCCACCAAAACAGGCTGAAATTACAGTCTGTCTTTTTAAACAGCTCTTACACTAAAAGGGCATTATCATAATTTTCACTATTTCACAGTATTATTCCAAACTCCTAGTTTATAGATATATATTAAACACAGGAACATTTCTCTCCACCGCCACTCAAATGTTTTGCTGCGAGGGCCCCCAAAAGGCTAGAGCAGGCCCTGCTCCTTGATTTAGGCCGGGATTCAATCCGAACACGAACATGGATTTGGACCATATATCATTTAAAAGTAATTTACGATTGAGCCAACATATGCAGCATTTACCGTGAAGGTGGTGTCCGCAAACGCGGGAACATTTCCTTTAAAACGTGCATTGTGGACAAAGCGCGATTGGATTGAATCTCGGACTTAGTCTGCCCACAATAAAAATCAGTCACACCAACATAATCGGTGCCACTTTTTTTGTTGTTGTCATTTATCAGACGCTCTTATCCAGAGCGACTTACAGTTAGTGAGTGCATACATTTTTTTCATACTGGCCCCCCGTGGGAATCGAACCCACAACCCTGGCGTTGCTAGCGCCATGCTCTACCAACTGAGATAAACGGGATTACACTTGGCCACAGCATCAGCACAAAACAAAGGGAAAGCAGGAAAAGAGGGAAGAGAGGGAGGAGAGGAAGTCAGCAGCGGTATTCTAATATTGATGAGGAGTTGTGAAACAGTGCTACTCTGAATGAACCCTGAATAATGATTTTGGAACCCATGCTGTGAATTGGAACCAACCAGCACCGCTTAGTCTTTTCTTATGGGCGTGAGTGAATGAAGGAATTTGGGCAGGAAAAGGCCGCAAAAATAATGAAGGAAGGGGAGAGAGGGGGAAGAGAAGTAGGATTGGCTTCCTCTCCTTGTTTTCTTTTCTTCGTCTTGGTGAAGCAGTATAGAGGATGCCTACCCAATACATACTTTCACCTGTCAAGGTATTTAGTACTAGTGCAGACTGCAGATTGAGGAAAAGAGACAAGGAGAGCAAGTCACTTTTGACTATTGAGACGCACCACCAGGGATCTTTCTCAATTAGTATTTTCTTGATTCCTTGCGTCCTCCCTCTTCATCTCCTTCTCAAAATGGATTGAAGGAGAACATCCAAAGTTCCTCCCCCCATCTCCTAAATGTATTTTGAGAAGGAGGCAAGAAGAGATGACAAGAGATGTGAGATGAGGAATCGAGGAAAGACAAATTGAGAAAGGCCCCAGGAGTTGAGGATGAACAAAAGAAAGTGCTTCAGTAATGTAGCTATTGCGACCCCCACCCCAATATATATTGCTTACACACACACAGAAACGCACACACACAAACAATGTCACCCCCCCCTGTTAAAATACATTATTATTTGTGTCCCTTCTCCTCCACACACTGTATACCCAGGCCCCTAAAACCCAACAAACAACAAAGGTCCATGCTCCTCCATCCCATAGGCTCCCCTATAATCTTAACCAGCCTGTCTGTTTACAGTATCTGTCTGTCTGTCGGCTTCCAGCTCCATCTCCTCAGTTTCCATGGAGACAAGGCTCTGCTAGCCAATCCCAATGGCCCCCTTGAGCCGCCATGACCAATGGGATTAGGGGCTGATGCGGTAGTAAAGCTGGGGGGCAGGCAAGGCTGGGTTGCGCCAGGCTCTTGTGAGGGTAGAGGGTTGACGGTTGAGGGGGCGAGAGAGAGGGTGTCAGTGTTTTTGGTGTAGTGCTGACCCTATTGGAATAGGGTGTGTGTGGGGTGAGCGTAGGACAGCGGATAGGTGTGCGTGTTTGGGTCAGGAGTGTGTGTTTTGGGGAAACGCGGGGTGAGTTTTGGTTGGGGTTCAGAGGCATAGGCCTATGTCAAGGCCATGATGGTTCCCTTTCTTACATGGTAGCCCCCTCCTCTTGGCAACCTCTTGTGAACATACAGTACATTTTTATTTTTATTCTTTTATTACAGATTGAACCCTGATCTTCCGTCTCACAGTAGTACAGTGGCTTGCAAAAGTATTCATCCCCCTTGGTGTTTTTCCTATTTTGTTGCATTACAATCTGTCATTTAAATGGATTTTTATTTAGATTTCATGTAATGGACATACACAAAATAGTCTGAATTGGTGAAGTGAAATGAAAAAAATAACTTGTTAAATTTTTTTTAAACAATAACAAACGGAGTATCTGTCCATTGGACCACTTTAAGCCGTACACTCCACAGAGCTGGGCTTTACGGAAGAGTGCCAGAAAAAAGTCATTGCTTAAAGAAAAAATAAGCAAACACGTTTGGTGTTCGCCAAAAGGCATGTGGGAGACTCCCCAAACATTTGGAAGAAGGTACTCTGGTCATATGAGACTAAAATTTAGCTTTTTGGCCATCAAGGAAAACGCTATGTCTGGCGCAAACCCAACACCTTTCATCACCCCGAGATGCTGTGGGGATGTTTTTCATCGGCAGGGACTGGGAAACTGGTCAGAATTGAAGGAATGATGGATGAGGCTAAATACAGGGAAATTCTTGAGGGAAACCTATTTCAGTCTTCCAGAGATTTCAGACTGGGACGGAGGTTCACCTTCCAGCAGGACAATGACCCTAAGCATACTGCTAAAGCAACACTCAGGTGGTTTAAGGGGAAACATTTAAAAGTCTTGGAATGGCCTAGTCAAAGCCCAGACCTCAATCCAATTGAGAATCTGTGGTATGACTTAAAGATTGTTGTACATCAGCGGAACCTATCCAACTTGAAGGAGCTGGAGCAGTTTTGCCTTGAAGAATGGGCAAAAATCCCAGTGGCTAGACGTGCCAAGCTTATAGAGACATACCCCAAGAGACTTGCAGCTGCAATTGCTGCAAAAGGTGGCTCTACAAAGTATTGACTTTGGGGGGTGAATAGTTATGCAGGCTCAGGTTTTCTGTTTTTTTTGTCTTATTTCTTGTTTGTTTCACCCAAAAAATATTTTGCATCTTCAAAGTGGTAGGCATGTTGTGTAAATCAAATGATACAAATCCCCCAAAAAATCAATTTTAATTCCAGGTTATAAGGCAACAAAATAGGGAAAATGCAGGTGAATACTTTCGCAAGCCACTGTACATAGAGCTCTGGGAGTATTTATCACCCGACCATGGCTCTGCACCTAAACACATTCAATATATATATTTGCACACATTGATCATATTCAATACATTTACCTTCCATTTTGAAAAGATAAACTTTGAGAGGGTTACAAGGGTTCAAGTAAAGTATTACTGTTACGAAATACTAACTGTAAGTCACTCTGGATAAGCGCGTCTGCTAAGTGACTAAAATGTAAAAAAAACAAAAAACGAAACCACACAGTTGATGGCCATTGTGTCACTTAGATAACCTTTAAAATGCCTCAGTGGCTTCTATTGTATTAATTATGTCTTAGCCTTTGTCCCAAATGGCACCCTATTCCCTATAAAGTACACTACTTTTGACCAGAGCACTGACAAAAGTAGTGCACTATATAAGGAATAGGGTGCCATTTGGGAGACAACATTATTGTCTATCTGCCCTAGGCTTGGAGCTAACCAGGCCATGGTTGTGTGTGCTAAACAAAAATAGCTGACGCTGAGTTGAAAGGAACATTTCATTACCGTACACTGTACGGCGTACACCTAAGTGTGAAGAGGGAACTGCCTTGCACTGAATTATCCCTATCTGTCTCATGGATTATGGTGCACACATACAGTACATGCACACAGATATATGCACACACATACACACACACAACCCCACCCCCCGCCACATGCACACACACAGCCATACAGAAAAGTTGGCAGCGTGATGTAATGTGTTAGATTGGGGCAATAGGACTTCAGTGCTGTCTGACATGTTTTGCTCAAATTAAAATATTTCACTTTTATATAACCAATATATATATATATATATATATATATATATATAACGATAGGCACAAATGCGACGACTGGAAAAATGGGCAGTGACTCGTACATAGTGTCAAAGCGTGCTGTAGGTGCAGTGGTGGAATCAAACGCAGGACGCAGACGGATAATCCAACAGACTTTAGTAATGCCAAAACACGGCAAATGGACAATACTTGCCCGAAGGCGAAATACGCACGAAGGCGAAACGAAACAACAGCGCACAAAACAGGTGCGTAATAACTCCAGCGCAGTGGAGAGAAGCTCAACCGAGCGAAATACACGACTGACAAAATCAATAACACACAACACCTGACAAACACAACGAGAACTAAATAGGACACTAATGACACTAAATGAAAACAGGTGTGACAACAATCAGACAAAAGCAAACGAACATGAAACATACAACGGTGGCAGCTAGTATTCCGGAGACAACGAACGCCGAAGCCTGCCCGAACAAGGGAGAGAGGCAGCCTCGGCCGAAACCGTGACAGTACCCCCCTTGACGCGCGGCTCCAGACGTGCGCCGACTCGGCCTCGGGGACGACCCGGAGGACGCGGAGCAGGGTGCGTCGGGTGCCCACGATGGAATTCCGTCAGGAGAGACGGGTCCAAAATGTCTCTCCTCGGCACCCAGCACCGCTCCTCCGGACCGTACCCCTCCCACTCCACTAGATACTGGAGACCACCCATCCGACGTCCTCGAATCCAAGATGGACCTCACGGAGTACGCCGGTGCCCCTCGATGTCCAATGGGGGCGGAGGAGTCTCCCTGATCTCACTTTCTTGGAGTGGGCCAGCTACCACCGGCCTGAGAAGGGACACATGGAACGAGGGGTTAATACTTTTATATTCAACAGGTAGCTGTAATTTATAACACACCTCGTTCAACCTTCCCAGGACTTTAAATGGCCCTACAAACCGCCGACCCAGTTTCCGACAGGGCAGGCGGAGGGGCAGGTTCCTGGTAGAGAGCCAGACTCGATCACCGGGTGCGTACACCGGTCCCTCACTGCGGTGGAGATCGGCGCTCGCCTTATGACGTCGGAGGGCCCGCTGCAGGTGGACGTGTGCAGCGTTCCATGTCTCCTCCGAGCGCCTCGCCCACTCATCCACCGCAGGAGCCTCGATCTGGCTCTGCTGCCAGGGTGCCAGAACCGGCTGGTAACCTAACACACATTGGAAAGGAGTTAGGTTAGTGGAGGAATGGCGTAGGGAATTCTGGGCCATTTCGGCCCAGGGAACGTACCTTGCCCACTCCTCCGGCCGGTCCTGGCAGTATGTTCTAAGAAACCTGCCCACATCCTGGTTTACACGTTCCACCTGCCCATTACTCTCCGGGTGGTAACCCTAGGTGAGGCTCACCGAGACCCCCAACCGCTCCATAAAGGCCCTCCAGACTCTGGAGGTAAATTGGGGACCCCGATCAGACACAATATCCTCGGGTACCCCGTAGTGCCAGAACACATGGGTGAATAGGGCTTCGGCAGTTTGCAGGGCGGTAGGAAGGCCCGGCATGGGGAGCAAACGACAGGCCTTAGAAAACCGGTCCACAACGACCAGTATAGTGGTATTCCCCTGTGAAGGAGGAAGGTCAGTAAGGAAATCCACCGAGAGGTGGGACCATGGTCGTTGTGGCACGGGCAGGGGTAGTAACTTACCCCTAGGCAGATGTCTAGGCGCCTTACACTGGGCGCACACCGAGCAGGAGGAAACATAAACCCTCACATCCCTTGCCAACGTGGGCCACCAGTACTTGGCACTAAGACAGTGCACTGTCCGGCCGATACCCGGATGTCCAGAGGAGGGTGACGTGTGAGCCCAATAGATCAATCGATCCCGAACCTCGAGCGGAACGTACTTCCGACCCTCCGGGCACTGTGGTGGACTAGGGTCGGTGCGTAACGCCCGCTCGAGTTCAGCATCGACCTCCCACACTACCGGTGCCACCAGACACGACTCCGGCAGTATGGGAGTGGGCTCCACGGACCTCTCCTCCGTGTCATACCGCCGAGACAGTGCATCTGCCTTGCCGTTCTGTGACCCAGGGATGTACGTGATCTTAAAAGTAAACCTGGTCAAGAAAGCACGGCTCCTAGACCGGCCTCTGACGCGTCCACCTCTACCTGGAACGGCAAAGAGGGATCCGGATGCGCCAGCACCGGGGCCGAGGTAAACAGGTCCTTCAGCCTCCCAAACGCCCTGTCCGCCTCGGCCGACCACTGCAGACGCACCGGACCCCCCTTCAAAAGAGACGTGATGGGAGCTGCCACCTGTCCAAAACCCCTGATAAACCTCCGGTAGTAATTCGCAAACCCCAAAAACTGCTGCACCTCCTTCACAGTGGTTGGTGTTTGCCAATTACGCACGGCCGACACCCGGTCTACCTCCATCTTCACCCCTGACGCAGACAACTGATACCCCAAAAAGGAAACCGACTCCTGGAAAAACAGACACTTCTCTGCCTTCACATACAGGTCGTGCTCTACCAGCCTCCGCAACACTCTACGCACCAGGGCCACATGCTCAACACGGGTAGGCGAGTACACGAGAATGTCATCTATGTACACAACCACCCCCTACCCCTGCATGTCCCTGAAGATCTCATCCACGAATGATTGGAAAACTGACGGAGCGTTCATCAACCCGTATGGCATGACCAGATACTCGTAATGGCCCGAGGTGGTACTAAAGGCTGTCTTCCATTCATCGCCCTCCCTGATGCGCACCAAGTTGTACGCGCTCCTGAGATCTAATTTAGTGAAGAAACGCGCCCCATGCAATGACTCAGTCATGGTCGCAATCAGCGGGAGTGGATAACTGTACTTCACCGTAATCTGATTGAGACCACGGTAATCGATGCACGGGCGCAAACCACCATCCTTTTTCTTCACAAAAAAGAAACTCGAGGACGCAGGGGAAGTGGAAGGCCGTATGTATCCTTGTCTCAGAGATTCGTCTATGTAAGTCTCCATAGCTTTCTTCTCCTCTTGAGACAGAGGATACACATGGCTCCGTGGGAGCGCAGCTCCTGCCTGGAGGTCTATCGCACAATCTCCCTGCCTATGGGGCGGCAACTGCGTCGCCCTCGACTTACTAAACGCAATAGCCAAATCCCCATACTCAGGGGGAACGTGCAATGCGGGCACCTGGTTTGGACTCTCCACCGAGGTAGCCCCTACGGAAACACCTAAACATCTACCCACACACTGGGCAGACCACTCCATCAGAGCCCTCTCCTGCCACGAAATGGATGGGTTATGGGTACTCAACCAGGGCATGCCCAGCACCACCGGATATGCAGGAGAGTCAATCAGAAATAGCTGAATCATCTCCTGATGACCCCCCTGCGCACACATCCTAAGTGGCGCAGTGACCTCCCTGATCAAGCCCGCACCCAACGGACGGCTATCTAGGGCATGAACGGGGAAAGGAACATCAACAGGAAGAAGGGGGAATCCCTAAAGCTAAACAAAACTTCTTATCAATAAAATTCCCAGCCGCGCCTGAATCTACCAGCGCCTTATGCTGGGAATGAGGTGCTACCTGTGGAAAACGCACAGGCATACAAAAATGTGCAACAGAGAGCTCTGGGTGAGTGGGGCGCCTACTCACCTGGAGGGAATCCCCAGTGCGGGACCTGTCGTCCTCTCCCCTAGGAGGCCATCCCCAGCACCTAGCCACGGTGTGTCCTCCCCGACCACAGTTGGTGCAGGGGATGGACCCCCCAGTAAGCCGACCCTCCTCTCTCTAGCGCCAGCGCCCCGAGCTCCATGGGGCACGGCTCGGAGCGCTGGAGGGTGAAATGGACGGACCCCCTCGGAACGTCCGCGGGTAGCTAGCAGGTTATCCAGCCTGATGGACATGTCGACCAACTGGTCGAACGTGAGGCTGGTGTCCCTACAGGCCAGCTCCCGACGGACGTCCTCTCGTAGACTACACCTGTAGTGATCGACGAGGGCCCGATCATTCCACCCTGCATCTGCCGCTAGAGTACGGAATTCGAGGGCGAACTCCTGAGCATTCCTCCTCCCCTGCCGGAGGAAGACCAGACGCTCCCCCGCCGCTTTCCCCTCCGGGGGATGGTCAAACACCGCCTTGAAGCGGCGGGAGAACTCGTCGTAAGTTATGGTGTCCGCGTTGATCCTCCTCCACTCCGCGTTGGCCCATTCCAACGCCTTCCCGGACAGGCAGGAGATCAGGGCGGACACGCTCTCATGTCCCGAGGGCGCCGGGTGCACGGTGGCCAGGTACAGCTCCACCTGGAGAAGGAAACCCTGGCACCCGGTCGCGGTCCCATCGTAAGCCCTCGGGAGTGAGAGTCGGACTCCTCGGGGTTCTGGTGCGGGAATAGGCTGACTGGCCGATGGTGCTGGCACGGAGGGTGGCGGTGGAGGCGTCCCCCAGCCTCGGATGGTGGTGATCACCTCCTGCAGTGCGGTCCCCATCTGCAGGATCTGGTCACCTTGTTCCCGGACCCTGTCCTCCAGAGTCGCCTGGGCTGCTGCGGCTCCTGCTGATTCCATGTGGTGTGTTATTCTGTCAAAGCGTGCTGTAGGTGCAGTGGTGGAATCAAACGCAGGACGCAGATGGATAATCCAACAGACTTTAGTAATGCCAAAACACGGCAAATGGACAATACTTGCCCGAAGGCGAAATACGCACGAAGGCGAAACGAAACAACAGCGCACAAAACAGGTGCGTAATAACTCCAGCGCAGTGGAGAGAAGCTCAACCGAGCGAAATACACGACTGACAAAATCAATAACACACAACACCTGACAAACGCAACGAGAACTAAATAGGACACTAATGACACTAAATGAAAACAGGTGTGACAACAATCAGACAAAAGCAAACGAACATGAAACATACAACGGTGGCAGCTAGTATTCCGGAGACAACGAACGCCGAAGCCTGCCCGAACAAGGGAGAGAGGCAGCCTCGGCCGAAACCGTGACACATAGCTTATGCCTTCATTGCCTTGTGAAATGAACAACGTGTGATGGCCCAAAGGAGTGACTGTGTTGTGCGTACTGTGTGGCATTCAGTGTGGCTCAGTGGAAACGTCATTTTCAGAGTTGCACTAGAAGACCTTAAAGGTTGAGGTACAGTGTATCTCAGAGATTTTAGCGTTAGAGTGTTAATGATTGTGATAAGATATGATCTGGTAAGAAGTTTTGATTCCTTCTAAGAAGTTTTCTATGACAAAGCACATAAAAGCTTGCACACACACATGCAAGAACACACACACGCATGCTGTGACCACTTTACGTGAACAGTGTATGTGGCCACACACGATAAAAAGTATCTTCACACACACACTGATTAACACACTCACATACACTCACACGGTTGCAACAAAAGTGGGGTCCCTTTTTACCTGTAGTGTTTAATGTGATCACAGGGGGGCAGTGTGTGATGGTATTTGTTGTGGAAGGAATCCCACCGCATCTCTACGGGGTCTTGTCAGAAAGGATGTCTCTGGCTTTTGCGCTACCCTCACATAACAAATCTCTTACATAAGACAATGTATCTCAATAAGCCTTAACCTACATAAATCAAAGACTATTCTTTATACATGTATTTATTACTGGACAATTTCTCTCCAAATTAGCCACAGCCCAGAAATGTCTGAGCCATCCAGCTTCTCGGTTTGGTTCCCATCCTCTCGGCTGTCTGCAGATATCAGATCATGTTTATTCGTGTGTGCACGGTACACCTCGGTCACTGTTTATGTGAGAAAGAGTGTATACAGTTGAAGTCGGAAGTTTACATACACTTAGGTTGTAGTCATTAAAACTCATTTTTCAGCCACTCCACAAATTTCTTGTTAACAAACTATAGTTTTGGCATGTCGGTTAGGACATCTACTTTGTGCATGCCACAAGTAATTTTTCGAACAATTGTTTACAGACAGATTATTTCACTTACAGTATAATTCACTGGATCACAATTCCAGTGGGTCAGAAGTTGACTGTGCCTTTAAACAGCTTGGAAAATTCTAGAAAATGATGTCATGGCTTTAGTAGCTTCTGATAGGCTAATTGACATAATTTGAGTCAATAGGAGGTGTACCTGTGGATGTATTTCAAGGCCTACTTTCAAACTCAGTGCCTCTTTGCTTGACATCATGGGAAAATCAAAAGAAATCAGCCAAGACCTCTGAAAAAAAATTGTAGACCTCCACAAGTCTGGTTCATCGTTGGGAGCAATTTCCAAACGCCTGAAGGTACCACGTTCATCTGTACAAACAATAGTATGCAAGTATAAACACCATGGGACGACGCAGCCGTCATAATGCTCAGGAAGGAGATGCATTCTGTTTCCTAGAGATGTGCAAATCAATCCCAGATCAACAGCAAAGGACCTTGTGAAGTTGCTGGAGGACAAAAGTATCTATATCCACAGTAAAACGAGTCCTATATCGACATAACCTGAAAGGCCACTCAGACATGGGGACAAAGATCGTACTTTTTGGAGAAATGTCCTCTGGTCTGATTAAACAAAAATAGAACTGTTTGGCCATAATGACCATTGTTATGTTTGGAGGAAAAAGGGGGATTGCTTGCAAGCCGAAGAACACCATCCCAACCGTGAATCACGGCGGTGGCAGCATCATGCTGCGGGGGTGCTTTGCTGCAGGAGGGACTGGTGCACTTCACAAAATAGATGGCATCATGAGGAAGGAAAATTATGTGGATATATTGAAGCAACATCACAAGACATCAGTCAGGAAATTAAAGCTTGGTCGCAAATGGGTCTTCCAAATGGACAATGACCCCAAGCATACTTCCAAAGTTGTGGCAAAATGGCTTAGGGACAACAAAGCCAAGCTATTGGAGTGGCCATCACAAAGCCCTGACCTCAATCCTATAGAAAATGTGTGGTCAGAACTGAAAAAGCGTATTCAAGCAAGGAGGCCTACAAACCGGACTTAGTTACACCAGCTCTGTCAGTAGTAATGGGCCAGAATTCACTCAACTTATTGTGGGAAGCTTGTGGAAGGCTACCCGAAATGTTTGACCCCGAACATGGAGAGGGGCTGACGTCTGGGCCTGGATCGGCAATCCTCCCGCGATGCACCAAGCCCTGTCTGGACCCTGGTGTGGGAGGCCCCGACCCTGGAGAGGGGCTGACTTCTGGGTCTGAAGTGGAGCCGCTGACCGGAGCTGGATTGGGCACCGGTGGAGCGGACTGCTCTGGCTCCGGAGTGGAGCTGCTGACCGGAGCTGGACTGGGCACCGGTGGAGCGGACTGCTCTGGCTCCGGAGTGGAACCGCTGACCGGAGCTGGACAGGGCACCGGTGGAGCGGACTGCTCTGGCTCCGGAGTGGAACCGCTGACCGGAGCTGGACTCGGCACCGGTGGAGCGGACTGCTCTGGCTCCGGAGTGGAACTGCTGACCGGAGCTGGACTGGGCACCGGTAGAGCAGACTGCTCTGACTCCGGAGTGGCGCAGCTGACCGGTGCTGAACCAGGCACCGGTGGAACGGGCACGGGCCGTGCCAGACTGGGAACATGCACCACTGGCTTGGTGCGAGGAGCAGGCACGGGCCGGGCCGGACTGGGAACACGCACCACTGGTCTGGTGCGAGGAGCAGGAACGGGCCGGGCCAGACTGGAGACACGCACCACAGGTCTGATGCGAGGAGCAGGAACGGGCCGGTCCGGACTGGGAACACACACCACTGGTCTGGTGCGAGGAACAGGAACGGGTCGGGCCGGACTGGAGACACGCACCACAGGTCTGGTGCGAGTAGCATGCACGGGCCATACCGGACTGGGAACACGCACCACTGGCTTGGTGCAGGGAGCAGGTACGGGACGTACCGGGCTGGCGACAGGCACCACTGGTTTGGTGTGAGGAGCTGGCACGGGCCGTACCGGACTGGATACGCGCACCACTGGTTTGGTGCGGGAAGCAGGTACAGGGCGTACCGGACTGTGGAGGCGCACTGGAGGTCTGGAGCGTAGAGCTGGCACAACCCGTCCTGGCTGGATGCCCACTTCCGCACAATACGTGTTTGGCGTTAGCACAGGACGCACTGGGCTGTGCACGCGCACTGGCGATACAGTACGTAGAACCGGCGCAGGATATGCTGGACCGAGGAGGCGTACTCGAGACCAGCAGCGTTGAGCCGGCACACCCCGTCCTGGCTGGATGCCTATTTTCGCATGGCACGTGCGTGGCGCTAGCACAGGACGCACTGGACTGTGCCGGCGCACTGGCGACACAGTGCATAGCTCCGCATAACACGGAGCCTGCACGGTCACACGCTTCCTAGCGTGAGTACGGGATTTGGCTCTGCTCTGAACCCAGGCTCCGCCAACCACCCCGTGTGCCCCCCCAATTTTTTTTCTTGGGGCTGCTTCTTGGGCTTTCGTCGTGACCGCGTCCTCTTGGGTCGCCGTTTCTCCTCTCCTGCCTGGGCTTCCTCCTTCGCCCAGGGTCCTCTATCGGCTACTCTCTCCTTCTCCACCCTCATCCCTTTCAGGGCGTCCATCTGCCTGGCCAGATCCTCTCTTATCTCCCCCCAAGTCCATGTTCTCTGCTCCACTACCTGTGTCCAGGGTGTCTGCTGCTCCTGGGCACGCTGCTTGGTCCGTGTTTGGTGGTATCTTCTGTCACAATCGTTGAGAGACGGGTCAGACCAAGGTGCAGCGTGGTATGTGAACATGTTTATTAAACCAAATAAACATTAAACAAAACAAGAAACAACGTACCGTGAAGTCCTCAGGCTAAACACATACAAGCCTAACACGGAACAAGATCCCACAATAAAGGTAGGCAAACAGGCTACTTAAGTATGATCCCCAATCAGAGACAACGAGCGACAGCTGTCTCTGATTGGGAATCACACCCGGCCAAACATAGAAATTGTCACGATCGTTGAAGGACGGGTCAGACCAAGGCGCAGCGTGATATGCATACATGTTTATTTGAACCGAATAAACAACTACAAAACAACAAACGAAACGTGAAGTCCAAGGTACACAAACAACATACCTCAACACGGAACAAGATCCCACAACCCACTAGTGCAAATAGGCTGCCTAAGTATGGTTCCCAATCAGACAACGAGCGACAGCTGCCTCTGATTGGGAACCACACCGGCCAACATAGAAATAGACATACTAGATTCTACAACATAGAACTAAAACAACAAGGAATACACACACCCTGACTCAACATATAAGCGTCCCCTGAGTCAGGGCGTGACAGAAATACACTACCTAGATCACAAACATAGCATTTCCAGCATAGATTCTTACGCCCTGACCAAACCAACTAAAAACAACCGGCCTCTCAAGGCCAGGGCGTGACACCGTAGGGATGGTGCCAGGTTTCCTCCAGACGTGACGCTTGGCATTCAGGCCAAAGAGTTCAATCTTGGTTTCATCAGACCAGAAAATCTTGTTTCTCATGGTCTGAGAGTCCTTTAGGTGTCTTTTGGCAAACTCCAAGCAGGCTGTCATGTGCCTTTTACTGAGGAATGGCTTCAGTCTGGCCACTCTACCATAAAGGCCTGATGGGTGGAGTGCTGCAGAGATGGTTGTCCTTCTGGAAGGTTCTCCCATCTCCACAGAGGAACTTTAGAGCTCTGTCAGAGTGACCATCGGGTTCTTGGTCACTTCCCTGACCAAGGCCCTTCTCCCCCGATTGCTCAGTTTGGCCAGCTCTAGGAAGGGTCTTGGTGGTTCCAAACTTCTTCCATTGAAGAATGATGGAGGCCACTGTGTTCTTGGGGACGTTCAATGCTGCAGAAATGTTTTAGTAAGCTTCCCCAGATCTGTGCCTCGACACAATCCTGTCTCTGAGTTCTACGGACAATTCCTTCGACCTCATGGCTTGGTTTTTGCTCTGACATGCACTGTCAACTGTGGGACCTTATGTAGACAGGTGTGTGCCTTTCCAAATCATGTCCAATCAATTGAATTTACCACAGGTGTACTCCAATCAAGTTGTAGTAACATCTCAAGGATGATCAATGGAAACAGGATGCACCTGAGCTCAATTTCGAGTCTCATAGAAAGGGTCTTAATAGTTATGTAAATAAGGTATTTCAGTACATTTGCAAAGATTTCTAAAAACTTGCTTTCACTTTGTCATTATTGGGCATTGTGTGTAGATTGATGAGGATTTTTGTATTTATTTAATCCATTTTAGAATAAGGCTGTTAAATGTGGAAAAATTCAAGGGGTCTGAATACATTCCGAATGCACTGTAGCTAAATACGTAAATACATATTTGCATTCCTACTGAAATTAAGACAACTGATACACAAAACAAAAACCTTTCAGTTATACAACTTATCTTGTAGTCTTCCACGCTTATGGAAATAAAATGTGCAACCAGGAATACTTTTCTGAATTCAAGTTTTTCTTAATCACTACTCCAGAATAGTTATGGTTTCTATTGTTGCATTTTTTCAAACAAGGTTACTCTTAAATCATCATATAAAGTACAATGAAATAAAAAGTGCAGTTAATTCTCAATCTCCCCTAAATCGTAGACTGTACAAAGCCGCTCTTCTTCATTTATGGCATTGAACCTACCTTCTTCAATTGCCAGAGGCAGTATCCTACCCGGACTACCCGGACTATTTGCACTGCCCCCCCACCCCATCCTTTTTACGCTGCTGCTACTCTGTTAAGTATTTATGCATAGTCACTTTAACTCTACCCACATGTACATATTACCTCAACTACCTCAACTAGCCGGTGCCCCCGCACATTGACTCTGCAACGGTACCCCCCTGTATATATAGCCTCCCTACTGTCACTTTATTTTACTTCTGCTCTTTTTTTCTCAACACTTTTTTTGTTGTTGTTTTATTCTTACTTTTTTTGTTTAAAATAAATGCACTGTTGGTTAAGGGCTGTAAGTAAGCATTTCACTGTAATGTCTGCACCTGTTGTATTCGGCGCATGTGACCAATAAAATTTGATTTGATTTGATTTGATTTTATCCCGGTTCTCAACTGGGCACACAAGGATCTTTGATTTCTTGTTAGGTGAGAGGTGACATATGATTCTGGATCATAGGTGTTGTTGATCTGGTTATAAGTTCTGAGTTTTGGTTTTAGCCAAATATCAGTTGAACATTTACTTCGTAGCTAAGGGTTAACTTGTGTTTGATCATGTTGACATTGCATCTTAACTTGTTTCTAAATATGTGTTGTAGATCAGCTTCCTTAAATATGTCATTGAGTTCCTTTGTCCAAGGGTAATTGTGTATTTTTTGGTTATTCTGTCCTCTGGCATATCGATAAGATGGTTCTATGACCTAATCATTTCACCCCTCTGTCTTATTTCACTAGGCTCTCATTCCATGTCTCCTTGAATAGCAAGGCTTGAGGCAAGCTTATGCACTCCAAGGAAACATCTTATGGCTCTGTTTTGAATAGACTTAACGGTTTTGGCTTCTTTACAACCCCCAGATTCCAGCAGCATAGTTCAATATAAGACACACTCACACATTAATTATAGAGCTGTGAATATGTACAATAGCCAAGGTCTTTACAGATTTTCAATTTACTACCAATAGACCCCAACACTCTACCTGCAGAATCAGATAGCGACTTTATACCCTCCTCAAAGGTCATATATTTATCAGAAAGGAAACCAAGGTATTTGTATGAGGAAGTGTACTTTAGGGGTATTGCTCCAAAAGAAAAGTAATGAATACTTCTTACAGTACCCTTTTTTCTGAAGTGCATTATCTGGGTTTTAACTTGGTTGATCATTAATCTCCACTTTTTACACCAGAGATTGACAGTGTTCAACAAACATTGCAAATCGTGCTCAGTCTCTGCAAGGAGGACAATATCGTCTACGTACACTAGTATCCCCAGAGTCGTGTCATGTAGTTTAACCTCTAAATTAGCATGTTTGATTTGCTGGGCCAAGTCGTTTACAAAAAGGGCAAATAACATTGGGGAAAGCACATCACCTTGTTTGACCCCAAACAGAGTGGGAAACCATCCAGTCCTCATGTCATTTACCTGTACACAGGTGACTTCAAAACTTAATTAGATAAGTCATTAATTCCTGTGGCTTTCTTTGGTTTAGCCCGCTCAACCACCCTCCTCTAGGGTAAGACTGGCATTCAGAGATTGGTTAGGGGTGTAAGAATCCTTCTTTATTTCCTCCTCTAACTCAACCTTACAAGAGCATGTTTCTTTCAAAAACGTATGATCAAACATAGAAGGGCTGTTGACGCCTGAAAATAAATGTGCAAAATCTCTTTCCCATTTCCACAAAACAATGTCAGTTTGGGTGTGAAGCGCTCCCTTTTATAATTCAATTTCCATGGGAATTGGCTTAACCTTGTTGGGACCTAACTAATCTCACTCCAAAACTGTTGTGGGTTGTTGGTCTGTAACTGTTCCAACTGTAATGCCTGCCCCTGCCTAAATTTATGCTTTATAGATCGTAATCTTTTCAAAACATTATGTTGACAAGCTTTCAATTAATTTCTTAGCTCTTCCTTCTGCTTTTTATTTCCTTTTCACGTTAGAAAGCTTTCTTCACACAACCTCATCTATGACCACAATGCATCTATTTCCTTAGTCCAGAAGGGTTTACCCCATTTATTTTTTCTGGATGTATTTACAGATTTCCCCTTAACACAGTTATGCAAAAGGAATGGGTTTTGATGAATAAACAAGTTCTAGGTGTGAGGAGGGCTTGTCCACTCACTGGCCAATCAATGCGTTCCATGGCTTAATACTGCATGCATTTGTCTCAAGTTCTGTATGTTATTGACGGTCTTTGCGTTGGTCATCAAATCCAATTTGGCTGGGGCCACAGAATATTCAAGTCCTGGTCCACTGAGGATTGATACTACAGCTTATTAAAGAGCATAGGCTACAGTAATGAGTAATAGCAACAGTAAAAAAAAACATCCAGTGTTTGCTCAATAGCTTATGTTTGAAGTGTTGGCAGTCAACATTGTTGTAATTGGCTTCAACCAGCCTAGTCTACATGTCTTTACAAATCGTACTAAAATACAAACTACTAGGCTCCCGTAAATTGTATTGTATGTGTGAGGCACGTTCTCAATAAGTAAAATATAGCCTAGGCCTACCGTGGATACTGCATTAATCAATCAATCAATCAATCAATCAATCAATGAAATGTATTTATAAAGCTCTTTTTACATCAGCAGATGTCACAAAGTGCTTATACAGAAACCCAGCCTAAAATCCCAAACAGCAAGCAATGCAGATGTAGAAGCACAATGGCTAGGAAAATCTCCCTAGAAAGTCAGAAACCTAGGAAGAAACCTAGGCTCTGAGGGGTGGCCAGTCCTCTTCTGGCTGTGCCGGGTGGAGATTATAAAAGTACATGGCCATTAAGGACAGATAGTTCTCAGTTGGTAGAGCATGGCGCTTGCAACGCCAGGGTTGTGGGTTTGATTCCCACGGGGGGCCAGTATGAAAAATGTATGCACTCACTAAATGTAAATGTAACTGTAAGTCGCTCTGGATAAGAGCGTCTGCTAAATGACTAAAATGTAAAATGTAAGATGTTCCAACATTCATAGATGACCAGCAGGGTCAAATAATAATCACATTGGTTGTAGAGGGTGCAACAGGTCAGCACCTGAGGAGTAAATGTCAGTTGGCTTTTCATAACCGGCCATTCAGAGGTCGAGAGAGAGAGAGAGAGAGAGAGAGAGAGAGAGAGAGAGAGAGAGAGAGAGAGATAGAATTAGATGGAGCATACTTAAACTCACACAGGACACCAGATAAGAGAGGATAATCACACCAGATATAACAGACTGACCCTAGCCCCCCGGCACATAGACTATTTCAGCAAAGATACTGGAGGCTGAGACAGGGGGGTTCAGGAGACACTGTGGCCCCGTCCGACGATACCCCCGGACAGGGACAACCAGGCAGGATATAACCTCACCCACTTTGCCAAAGCACAGCGCCCACACCAATAGAGGGATATCAACATACCACCAACTTACTACCCTGAGACAAGGCTGAGGATAGCCCATAAAGATCTCCTCCACCGCACGAGCCCGAGGGGGACGCAAGACCGCACAGGAAGATCACGCCAGTGACTCAAACCAACTGAAGTCAAGTATAGCGCAAAAAAGCCTGGCACAACGGGACGCACCCCTCCCAGGGACGGCATGGGAGAGCCCTAGTAAGCCAATGACTCAGGCCCCTTAATAGGTTCAGAGGCAGAGAATCCCAGTGGAGAGATGGGAGCCAGCCAGGCAGAGACAGCAAGGGCGGTTCATCATTCCAGTGCCTTGCCGTTCACCTTCGCACACCTGGGCCAGACTACACTCAATCATAGGACCCACCGAAGAGATGAGTCTTCAGTAAAGACTTAAAGGTCGAGACCGAGTCTGCGTCTCTCACATGGATAGGCAGATCATTCCATAAAAATGTAGCTCTATAGGAGAAAGACCTGCCTCCAGCTGTTTGCTTAGAAATTCTAGGGACAATAAGGAGGCCTGTGTCTTGTGACCGTAGATTGTGTGTAGGTATGTACGGCAGGACCAGATCGGAGAGATTGGTAAGAGCAAGTCCATGTAATGCTTTGTAGGTTAGCAGTAAAACCTTGAAATCAGCCGTAGCCTTAACAGGAAGCCAGTGTAGAGAGTCTAGAACTGGAGTAATGTGATCACGTTTTTGGTTCTAGTCGAAATTCTAGCACCCGTATTTAGCACTAACTGAAGTTTATTTAGTGCTTTATCCAGGTAGCTGGAGAGTAGAGCATTGCAGTAGCCTAATCTAAAAGTGACAAAAGCCATGTTACGAAGATGGAAAAAAGCTGCACTTGAAATATTGTTAATACTGTATGTTCGTCAAAAGAGAGATCAGGGTCCAGAGTAACGCTGAGGTCCTTCACAGTTTTATTTGAGACGACTGTACAACCATCAAGTGTCACGGTCGTTGAAGAACGGGTCAGACCAAGGCGCAGCGTGAAATGCATACATGTTTATTAAACATACAACAAAACAATAAACAACGAAACGTGACGTCGGAAGGCTATACACTAACAAGCCAAACACCAAACACAAACAAGATCCCACAACACAGGCAGGAAAACTGGCTGCCTAAGAATTATCCCCAATCACAGACAACGAGCGACAGCTGCCTCTGATTGGGAATCACACCCGGCCAAACATAGAAATACGAACATAGAATCCCCCACATAGAAAAACACACACACATATTCACACCCTGACCAAACTATCTAGAGTCTATAGGTCAGGGCGTGACAGTACCCCCCCCCAAAGGTGCGGACTCCGGCCGCACAAACCTGACTTAACAGGGGTGGGCTTCCAGCCTCGGTGGCGGCTCCGGCTCCGGGCTTGACGTCTCCTCCCTTACTGACTCCGCGTTGCACCCCTGGACCGATCTGGACCTCAACGCAGAGCTTCCCCTCTCAGTCCTCCCACGATGCACCAATCCCTGTCTGGAGCCTGGTGTGGGAGACTCCGAACCTAGAGAGGGGCTGACGTCTGGACCCGGAGTGGAGCCGCTGACCGGAGATGGATCAGGCACCGGTGGAGCGGACTGCTCTGGCTTCGGAGTGGAACCGTTGACCGGAGCTGGACTGGGCACTGGTGGAGTGGACTGCTCTGGCTCTGGCTCTGGAGTGGAGCAGCTGACCGGTGCTGGACAAGGCACCGGTGGAACGGGCACGGGCCGTGCCGGAATGGAAACACGCACCACTGGTCTGGTGCGAGGAGCAGGAACGGGCCGTACCGGACTAGGAACCTGCGCTGGAGGTCTCCTACTGTCTCCGTCCTATACACTCCGCGCACCGTCCTCCTCCAGTGAGGACTCCTTCTTGAGCCCCCACGAGTGCAGTGGTCGGGGCTCCTCTCTGTCGCTCCCCGACCACCCTTTTAGCCCCCCCTCAAAATTTTCTTGGGGCTGTCTCTCCTTCTCCACCCTGATCCCTTTCAGGGCCTCCATTTGCTTGGCCAGATCCTCTCTTATCTCCCTCCAAGTCCATACTCTCTGCTCCTCCTGGGCACGCTGCTTGGTCCATCGGTGGTGGGATCTTCTGTCACGGTCGTTGAAGAACGGGTCAGATCAAGGCACAGCTTGAAATGCATACATGTTTATTAAGCATACAACAAAACAATAAACAACGAAACGTGACGTCAGAAGGCTATACACTAACAAGCCAAACACCGAACACAAACAAGATCCCACAACACAGGCAGGAAAACTGGCTGCCTAAGTATGTTCCCCAATCAGAGACAACTAGCGACAGCTGCCTCTGATTGGGAATCACACCCGGCCAAACATAGAAATACGAACATAGAATCCCCCACATAGAAAAACACACACACACATTCACACCCTGACCAAACTAACTAGAGTCTATAGGTCAGGGCGTGACATCAAGATTAATTGTTAGATCCAACAGTAGATCCCTTTGTTTCTTGGGACCTAGAACTAGCATCTCTGTTTTTAAAAGTAAAACATTTGCACCATCCACTTCATTATGTCTGAAACACAGGCTTCCAAGGTAGGCAATTTTGAGGCTTCACCATGTTTCATCGAAATGTACAGCTTTGGGTCGTCCACATAGAAGTGAAAGTTGACATTGTCTTTCCGAATGACATCACCAAGAGGTAGAATATATAATGAAAACTATAGTGGTCCTTAAACGGAACCTTGAGGAATGCCTAAATGTATAATTGATTTGTCGGAGGACAAACCATCCACAGACACGACAAACCATTCACAGAGACTAACTGATATCTTTCCGACAGATAAGATCTAAACCAGGCAAGAACTTGCTGTGTAGACCAATTTGGGTTTCCAATCTCTCCAGAAGAATGTGGTGATCGATGGTGTCAAAAGCGGCACTAAGGTCTAGGAGCACGAGAACAGATGTAGAGCCTTGGTCTGACACCATTAAAAGGTAATTTGACACCTTCGCGAGTGCAGTCTCAATACTACGACGTGTCTAAAACCATACTGACGCGTTTCATATACATTATTTATCCTCAGGAAGGCAGTGAGTTGCTGCACAACAGCTTTTTCTAAAAAAATTAAGCGGAATGGGAGATTTGATATAGGCCGATAGTTTTCTACATTTTCCGGGTCGAGGTTTGGATTTTTCAAGAGAGGCTTTATTACTGCCACTTTTAGTGAGTTTGGTAAACATACAGAGGATAGGTAGCCATTTATTATGTTCAACATAGGAGGGCCAAACACAGGAAGTAGCTCTTTCAGTAGTTTAGTTAGAATAGGGTCCAGTATGCAGCTTGAAGGTTTAGAGGCCATGACTATTTTCATAAATGTGTCAAGAGATACAGGATTAAAAAACTTGAGTGTCTCCATTGATCCTAGTTCCTGGCAGTTCTGTGCAGACTCAGGACAACTGAGCTGGAGAAATACGCAGATTTGAAGAGTCCTTCATTTGCTTTCTAATGATCATGATCTTTTCAACAAAGAAGTTCATGAATTCATCACTGCTGAAGTTAAAGCCATCCTCTCTTGGGGAATGTTGCTTTTTAGTTAGCTTTGCGACAGTATCAAAAATAAATGTTGGATTGTTCTTATTGGAAAAAAAGGCTGATCGAGCAGCAGTGAGGGCTCTTCGATATTGCACGGTACTGCGCGGCAGGTACAGTGGGGAAAAAAAGTATTTAGTCAGCCACCAATTGTGCAAGTTCTCTCACTTAAAAAGATGAGAGAGGCCTGTAATTTTTATCATAGGTACACGTCAACTATGACAGACAAAATGAGGAAAAAAAATCCAGAAAATCACATTGTAGGATTTTTAATGAATTTATTTTTTGTTTTTAGGGGTGCGAGTGCATCATGCAAGGTTAAATTTAGATCCTCAGTTAGGTGGTTAACATATTTTTTTTTACTCTGATGTCCTTGGGTAGGTGGAGGGAGTCTGGAAGTGCATCTAGGAATCTTTGGGTTGTCCGAGAATTTGTAGGTAAAACACAGTTCAACTGACGATCAGAGTCAGCCTGCAGGTGCCCGGCCCGCCACAAGGAGTTGCTAGAGCGTGATGAGACAAGTAACGCCCCCCTGGCCAAACCCTCCCCTAACCCGGACGACGCTGGGCCAATTGAGCACCACCTTATGGGACTCCCGGTCACAGCCTGTTGTGACACAGCCTGGGATCAAACCCGGGTCTGTAGTGACGCCTCAAGCACTGCGATGCAGTGCCTTAGACTGCTGCGCCACTCAGGAGCCCCCTTAGCAGATTATTATTGCAAACGTAATAAAATGGTGGTCCGATAGTCCAGGATTAAATACGTTTAGATCCACAATATTTATTCCACAAAACTAGATCCAGGGTATGACTGTGGCAATGCGTAGGTCCGGAGACACTTTGGACAAAACCCACTGAGTCGATAATGGTTCCGAAAGCCTTTTGGAGTGGGTCGGTGGACTTTCCATTTGAATATTGAAGTCACCACAAATGTGAATATTATCTGCCATGACTACAAAGTCTGACAGGAATTCAGTGAACTCAGTGAGGAATGCTGTATATGGCCCAGGACGCCTGTAAACAGTAGCTATAAAAACTGATTGAGTAGGCTGCATAGATTTCATGACTATAAGCTCAAAAGACAAAAATGCAGTCTTATTTATTTTTGTTAATTTAAATTTGCCGTTGTAAATGTTAGCAACACCTCCGCCTTTTGCGGAATGCACAGGGGATATGGTCGCCAGTATAACCAGGAGGAGAGGCCTCATTTAACATGGCTTGAGCCATGAATCTGTCAGGCCAATCACATCAAGGTTATAATCAGTGTTTAGTTCATTGACTATGACTGCCTTATAGGACTGAATAATTTAAATAAGTTTAAATCGCTTCTCTCGTGCCATGGCACGGTGTGCAGACGTAGGCCTAACTGTCTTTATGGATAACTTTTGCACGTTCATACAAAATACTAGGCTCCTGTCAATTGTATCGTTGCCTATGTGTCGAGGCAGATTCTCAAAAGAATCTGCCATTGATATGGCATTATAGGAGGACTGAATAGTTTGGAGGAGCTTGACTTTGGTATTCGGACAAGGGGCACTCTTTGAAAATGGGGATAATGTAACAAAATGTGGAAAAGGTCAAGGGGTCTAAATACTTTCCGAATGCACTGTATGTGATGCTGCTAAACCAGCCTTGATTAAAGGGAGCGTAGGCTATGCTTGGTTTTTAATCAAATTAAACAAAATTATGTTTCTTAATATGAGATTCACTGGCACAAAAGGCACATCTCACTGTGCATCATGGCTGGATAGGCTCAGTCCTCTGCACTACATCCCTTCTCTGCGGCTCTCGGCCCCTGCCACCAGTATCAGGACCAGATGGAGACGGTTGCATCACTCGCCCACTCCCAGTGATGTAGAAGTTCTTCCCGGTCGGGATCTCCTGCAGAAGAGTTCGGAAGTTCAGATCAATGAGTCACTCCGCGTGTGACTTTGCCGATCATAGATAGACCCTGCTGAACCTTTCGTTGCTCCTTAGCCTTTGTTTCTGCCGAAGGGCAGCCACTTTCTCCTGGACAGAGCGTAATTCCACGTATGAGAATGTGTGCGTGCATTTGTGTGTGCATGCATTTGTGTGTGCATGTGAGTGTGTCTGTTTGTGTGTGTGCATGTGAGAATGTATGGGTGAGTGTGTGTGTATGTGTTTGCCACAGGAGGTTGGTGGCACCTTAATTGTGGTGGATGGGCTCATGGTAATGGCTGGAGTGGAATATGCACCCATGGTTTCCATGTTGCCATTCCATTTGCTCCATTCCAGCCATTATTATGAGCCGTCCTCCCCTCAGCAGCCTCCTGTGGTGTGTGTGTGTGTCAGTATGAGAAAGTGTGCGTGTGTCCAATCGACCATCCTCTGGCTTCCCATCACACTGTGTGACTCACCGTGTGTAAGTGGGGCTGTAACAGTGTGTGTGTGAGTCACTATGGATGACCTGGGACTAGGTCACAGGTGTCTGCCACTCCCAGGGGCAATTCTAGGATTGTTTTAATGGGGTGGCCAATGGGAGACAAAGAACCAGTCATAGGTGGCCATGGAAAAATAGAAAATGGTATCATATATAGCTTTGAAAATTGGCTTGAACTACGATTCATTGTATTGAATAACTGTTTCAACTGTTAATTTGTATCTGCACTACATCACTGAAGTGATTCATATTGATCCATATTCAAGTAAGATACATGTTCAGGAATGTAAAAGCTCTAAAATACTATTTGGACAATAGCAAAAACAGTGTAACTCCATTCATTATCACCATGGCTGCTGTTGCTTCATTCACATCTGTCGATAAGCGACATGCATAACATTCTAGAACAAACACATGCCATAGCCTACAGCAATTACCTATTAGCTAGCTCAGCACCGAGATTAAAAACTATTTTAGTTTCTTGTCAAGTCAAACAGCAGCTAACTAGCCATCTTCCACCTTTGCACTGCTTTCATCAACTCAACAGAGCGAAGTCGTGCTGTTCGATCACTGCAGCTGCACTCCTAAAGCCAGCCAGCCAATCCAATAGCATTCCCGCCGGCTTTGAGCCTTCTGCATGGTCCTGAAGCAGTGTTTCCCAACTCCGGTCCTTGACGGGGCTGTAGTGGAACAGGTTGAGAGCTTCAAGTTCCTTGGTGTCCACATCACCAACGAACTATCATGGTCCAAACACACCAAGACAGTCGTGAAGAGGGCACGACAAAGCCTATTGCCCCTCAGGAGACTGAAAAGATTTGGCATGGGTCCTCAGATCCTCAAAAAGTTATGCAGCTGCACCATCGAGAGCATCCTGACTGGTTGCATCACCGCCTGGTATGGCAACTGCTCGGCCTCCGACCGCAAGGCACTACAGAGGGTAGTGCGTACGGCCCAGTACATCACTGGGGCCAAGCTTCCTGCCATCCACGACCTCTATACCAGGCGGTGTCAGAGGAAGGCCCTCAAAATTGTCAAAGACTCCAGCCACCCTAGTCATAGACTGTTCTCTCTGCTACCGCACGGCAAGCATTACCGGAGTGCCAAGTCTAGGTCCAAAAGGCTTCTCAACAGCTTCTACCCCCTAGCCATAAGACTCCTGAACAGCTAATCATGACTACCCAGACTATTTGCACCCCCACCCCATATTTTTATGCTGCTGCTACTCTGTTAATTATTTATGCATAGTCACTTTAACTCTACCCACATGTACATATTACCTCAACTACCTCAACTAGCCGGTGCCCCCACACATTGACTCTGCACCGGTACCCCCCTGTATATAGCCTCCCTACTGTTATTTTATTTTACTTCTGCTCTTTTTTTGTTGTTGTTGTTTTATTTTACTTTTTTATTAAGAAATAAATGCATTGTTGGTTAAGGGCTGTAAGTAAGCATTTCACGGTAATGTCTACACCTGTTGTATTCGGCGCATGTGGCAAATAAAATTTGATTTGATTTGATTTGAGTACCCCCAACAGCACACATTTTGGTTGTAGCCCTGGACAAAAACACCTGATTCAATTTATCAAGGGCTTGATGATTAGTTGACAGGTAGATTCAGCTGTGCTTGTCCGGGGCCACAACACAAATATGTACTGTTGGGGGTACTCAAGGACCGGAGTTGGGAAACACTGTTCTAAAACTGCTAAACTGCCAGAACAAACGCACCGTCTTTTCTCTATAATCGTGGCCGGATTGACAGCGCTCTGACCCAATGAGAATGGGGGGCACTAAGGATAGCCAATCATATTTCAGGGGAGGCCGCTGCCACCCCTCTAAAACCGCTCCTGGCCGCTCCTCTCCCCTCCACATCGCTCAGCTCAGCCATGCCAAGCCAAGTCAAGCCCAGGGGTCCAAACCATCCCACAAGGACCCTTCTCTGTCCTTCACTGTCACTTGCTATTATAAAAGCAATATTGTATATTTACCTCAAGGGTACTTGTGGTTGTGAGGAAATAAGAATTTATTGGAATAAAGTCATATCGTCCACACTAGTCTTGTTACTCCCAGGACTGTTGTATTGTAACCACACGCAGAAAGCAATAAAAATACAATTTCACTCGATGCTGTCATGACTCATGAGTGTGATGCAAGAGATGTCTTACTAGTTGACTTTGATAGCCTATTTCTGTCATTTCAGATTAACATACAAACTGACTGTGGCTAGATCACCGGTTAGCGAAACAGCTAATGTGTATCATGGCCTTGTTGAATAAGCCCTGATACCTACAGACTTCTGAAAGACAAAGTTATATTCCTATCATGGTCTGAGGGAAGCAGTGGCCATAATTGTTTCACAGGAAGCCATTTTGCACTGTGACAATGCTGGTCCCAACATCAAGATTAGGCACCAAATATTAATGCGCCCCCTCCCCATTATCTCTAAATGACATCTTATTTCTCATTAAAACATCTGTGGCCACCAGCTTTTGTATTCCCCACTAGCGGGAATGTAAGGTCACTTTTTGAAGTCTTATCTTATCTCTGTTTTTGTAATTTACAGATTAAAACACCAGACAATCCTTCCATTACTGATGCTCAAGCAGAGACACTGCTAGAATATTAAACACTTATCTGCATAGCTGTGATGTTGCACAGCCCAAAATGGGCTAGCTATCACAGCAGCTAACACTGTTTTGTTTGCGTCTTGTAGGGATCTTTTCAGTTTTGGACTAGTCTTGCGTTGCCATACCTCCAAAATTACGTTGTTGTCACGCCTCCCTTGGAGGTCTGGAGAATTTTGTATTGCAAAAAAGGTTTGTATGGTCCGCTGGCTCCCAGAGACAAGATTTTGTTTGGATGTTACATTTCAAGAACCCTCCCCCAACACGCCCGTAGAAGGGGTGCTGTGTGTTATGTGCATCACTGTTTGTTGTTGTCTATGCTAGTTTCAAGTGCTAGTTTTCAGTGTGGTCGATAGTCTGCGATTTCTATTTATTTAAATTGAAAGTGGATTACACTGGTAAAGTCAAACGTCACAACATGTTCTAAACCGCTCTAGTGACAGTCTTTTTTCCTTGTTTCCATTCGTACATATGGCTGCTGGCTGCGCTTTTCTACCACTGAAAATATCATGAAGATTGCCCATTATTTTGTTTTTGTAAGGACCCAAAAAAGGGAGAACCTTTTCAAGTAAGTAAATACATTTAGGAAAATGTAAAAAAACCTAATGTATTATTGTCACGTCTCCTTCCGTTGTTCCCCTCTGGCGCTATGATTCACCGGTCTACTGAGCCACCGGTCTGAGCGCACCACCTCGGCAACACGGAAATGGAAACCCAACGCACCCTAATCACATCCAGCGCATCTGCACCTCATCATCTCATCACCACCCTTATATAGCCCTGGACTGTTCAGTGTTGTGTTGTGTGTGATTGTTAGTGTCATGTCGTGTACTCGCTCTTTGTTGTTCTCTTGCTCAATGTTAAGTAAACCTTTACATTGTTGATTCCTGCATCTGCGTCCTGCCTCTTCATATCCTCAGTAATCGTCACAGAATCACACACCTATTACGAAGATGGATGCAGCAGGTAATCCTCCTGGAGTTTCCCAGAACCTCGACAAGCACCAGCAGCAGATTGCCCAGCTGAACGCCACCATGCAGGAAGTGCTCCAAACGCTGCATAAACTGACCATCGCTCCGGTTCCACCTCAGGGAGCGGCGAGTGCACCCAGTCCCCCTCCTCCCGTGCTATCATCAACGTTTGAGGGACCCCTCGCCCTGCCACAGCGCTATGACGGGAAAATGACGAAATGTAGAGGCTTCCTGCTACAGGTCTCACTGTATCTGGCGTGTCAGCGTGGAGCATCTCCATCGGACCAAGCCAGGATAGCGCTGGTGTTTCGTTACTGAAGGGAAAGGCGCTGGATTGGGCCATGGCAGTCTGGGAATGAGGTGAGGCTGTGACGCTTCTGTACTCCACCTTCCTCGCTCGGTTCAGGGCGGTGTTCGATGATCCTCCGGCTAAAACAGGGAGAGGAGGCCACGTTCGAGTACGCCCTGAGATTTCGCACGGTGGTGGCGTCTTCTGGCTGGAATGAGCGTGCTCTGCGCACGGCCTTCAGGAGAGGCTTACGGGAGGACATCATGACGGAACTCGCATGTCGGGACGATGAGATGGACCTTGATACCCTCATCGCCACGTCCATTCATCTTGACGACATGTTGAGAGACCGACGGCGTTCCCAACACCACCTGGAGCCTCGACGCTCATCCCATCTGAGCTATGGAAGCCGCCCTGCCTCCGAGTCCTCACCCATGGAGGTGGGCAGCACCCCCTACACCACCACGGACCACAGATCTCCTGGCCGCCACCGCAGTGAGGCCCCCGTATTCCAGCCTGGTGATCATGTCTGGCTGTCCACTAAAAACCTCCTTCTCCGCCTGCCTTCAAGAAACTGACCCCCTGGTTTGTGGGGCTGTTTAAGGTCCTCCGGCGGATAAATGAGGTATCGTACCGGCTGCTCCTTCCCCCTCACTACCGCGTCTCACCCACTATTCATGTGTTTCTCCTCAGGCCGGTGGTTCCTGGTCCTCTGGCAGATGCCGTCCCCCAGGGTACGCCCGCCACTGGACATTGATGGGAGTCCGGCGTATGCGGTGAGGGACCTGCTGGACTCCAGGTTCTGTGGGGGATGGCTCCGTTACCTGATGGACTGGGAGGGATATGGTCCTGAGGAAAGGAGCTGTGTTCCGGCTGGTGACGTTCTGGACCCCAACCTAATTCGCGCCTCGTCCTTGGGGTCGTCCTCCTGGCTGGCGACGTCCTGTGGCGGGAGCCGCACTGTCACGTGTCCTCCTGTTATATAACTCATATTTGTGATTTTGTAAATGCAATTTATTATATTTATAGCAGTGTCATTATTTTACTTCTTTGTAATATTGTTTTATGGCTATATCCTGATATTGTATTCTAATTACTAATAACTCCTCTTTACTCTGTACTTTCAGAAACCACACACACAAACAGTATTTAACATTATTTGCCAATATCATAACTGGAACTGGACATCTTTCAAGCTGAAGATTGAGGTCAGCTTTTGTACTTTAGCGTACACTCCTTAACAGTTTTACTGGATGAAAACACAGCAAGAAAAAACATAGGCCTATATGTAATGGTCGTCTATTTTGTTTTAGTATTGGTGGTGGTTGAACAACAACAACAAAAATGTGTTTTACTAGAAGAAAATAAACTGCAAGAAAAGAACTTATGAATATGCATAACCCATATTTCATATTCATGCAGTGATTGAACAACTGCATTTCCACCCCCCACCTCTAAAGGCACACTATCATGGCAGATCACCTGTCAAGTCAGTCAGTCAGTAATTGCTGCAGAAGTGCTCAATAGTGCTTGAGCATATGGTACTCCACAAAGCATGGTGAAACACATAGAGGTGTGTCACAAGCTAAACACATGTACTTTGTCAACCTCCTCTGCTTCCTTCTCCTGGTGCCAGACAGGCAGACTTTGCACTGCCTCATTGAGTGACTACCTTGAGCAGCGGTTTGAGGGACTTCACAGGGAAAATGCTGTGCAGTGAGGCGTAGGGGATTGTCTGCAGCAGGACGGCCCAAGGGTGGGTGCTCCCACCAGCAGCTCTCTCATTAGGTTTTCTCTGTACTTTTGGTAGGTAATTACTTTACCTATGGGGGAGAGGGAGTGGGGAGGATGAGGGAGGGGAGAGGATGATGAGGTAGATGGGTGAGATATTGTCACTATAACTGCTTAATGGAACTGTATGTGATTTGTATGTGAACTGTACATCCAATTACAAAAAAATACCTTGTTCAGTAATCATCTCACCTGTTAGTTGGCAGTGAACTATGTGGCCATTGAGGGCAGCAGTGTCGATCAGATGGAAAAATATATTCTTATACCACTTGGTAGTTTTCTGAGCACATTCGACAAAGCTGTTTATCATGTCCGCCTTATCCACTGCCCCCATTTTGAGGTCATAGTCAAGCACACAAGTCTGGTTTGATCTTTCTCTCTCCCGTCAGGTGGTCCACCTTCCCGGTGGCCGACATGGTTGCTGTATGGACAGTGAAGAGGACATAGACGTCTCGTTTGTCATGCCACTTTACTGCCAGCTGTTGACCATTCTCCTTGAACTCCACCTCCTCTCTCTGCATCTTCCTGCATCCGATTGCCGGCATCCCCTTCCTGTTCGACCTGACTGTGCCACAGGCCCCTGTGCTGTTGGAGAGAAGATGCTGGAAGAGTGTGCGGCTGCTGTACCAATTGTCCACATACAAAGTGTGTCCCTTGCCGAGATGAGGAGCCAGCATGGTCATCACCGTGGACCCGGACACCCCAAGCCCCTCATAATGTTGAATGTCAGTGGTGGACCCTGTGTAGACTATAATGTCCTGGAAAAATCCTGTCTTCACGTCACACATAACAAAGAACTTGACCACAAACCTGTGCCTTTTGGAGGGAATATATTGACGGAAAGCCAGCCTACCCTTCCATAACATCAGGGACTCATCAATGCATAGGTCCTTGTATGGCACAAAGACCCGACCAAATGCGGATGTCAGGCTGGTAAGAACATTTCTTATTTTGTGTAACGGGTCATTTAGGTTGGCAGTAGCATTGTTGACGAAATGCAGGCATCGCAGCAGAACTAATAGAAAGTTAGCCAAAATAGATAAGATCTTGCTACCATGGAAAGGTAAATACCTGTCAATTTGTGGAAAAATCACCCTGATGAACTCTTTAGTATTATCCCAGTTTACCTATTTGCTTATGGTCTTGCCTACGCCTAGCGAACAGTTTTTTTAATTAAATGAGAAAGAAATATTCAATTTTATTTGGAACGGCAAGCCAGACAAAATTAAACGGGCCTATTTATATAATGAATATGTCACGCCCTGACTCTGAGGACTCTCATTTGTTGAGTCAGGGTGTGTATTTTCTGTGTCGTGGTGTGCTATATTGATTGTCTATGTTGAGATCTAGATGTGTAGATCTATGTTGGCCGGTGTGGTTCCCAATCAGAGGCAGCTGTAGCTCGTTGTCTCTGATTGGGGACCATACTTAGGCAGCCTTTTGACACCTGTTAGTTGTGGGATCTTGTTCCGTGTGAGGTATGTTGTTTGTATGCTACCTTGGACTTCACGTTTCGTTTGTTGTTTTGTCGGGTAATTATTCAGTAGATAAATAAACATGAATGCTTATCACGCTGAGCCTTGGTCCGTCTCGTTCGTAAACGATCGTGACAGAAGATCCCACCAATCCTGGACCAAGCAGTGTGCCGAGGAGAGAGGATGGACTTGGGAGGAGATGAGCGAGAGTCTGGCAAGAAGGATGGAGGCCATGATCACGGGGGAGAGACAACCCCCAAAAAATGTTGGGGGGGGGGGCACACGCCGTGGACGACGAGGCAGCGGGAGGCCGCGATAGAGCGGTTCCGCTGTTTAGCAGTGGAGGCCACCAGATTAGGGGGGCCATTGGTTCAGAGGAAGCAGAAGGAAAGTGTAGAGGAGCTGGTTAGGCAGCAGAAGGAGCGGGGGTTAATGAAGGAACCCAGTCCCGCTCCTCGCACCAATCAAGTGGTGCGTGTCGCCAGCCCGGTCCGGCCTGTTCCTGTCCCTCGCACCAATCAAGTGGTGCGTGTCGCCAGCCCAGTCCGGCCTGTTCCTGTCCCTCGCACCAAGAAAGTGGTGTGCGTCGCCAGCCCGGTCCTGCCTGTTCCTGCCCCTCGCACCAAACCAGTGGTGCGCGTCGCCAGCCCGGTCCGGCCTGTTCCTGTTCCTCGCATCAAGCCTGTGGTGCACGTCGCCAGCCCGGTCCGGCCTGTTCCTGTCCCTCGCACCAAGTCAGTGGTGCGCGTCGCCAGCCCGGTCCGGCCCGTTCCTGCTCCCCGCACCAAGCCAGTGGTGCGCGTCGCTAGTCCGGTACGGCCCGTTCCTGCTCCCCGCACCAAGCCAGTGGTGTGCGTCGTCAGCCAGGTCTGGCCCGTTCCTGCTCCCCGCACCAAGGCAGTGGTGCGTGTGTCCAGTCCGGCACGGCCCGTGCCTAATCCACCGGTGCCTGGTCCGGCACCGGTCAGCTGCTCCACTCCGGAGCCAGAGCAATCCGCTCCACCGGGGTCCAGTCCAGCTCCGGTCAGCGGCTCCACTCCGGAGCCAGAGCAGTCCGCTCCACTGGTGCCTGATCCAGCTCCGGTCAGCGGCTCCACTCCGGAGCCAGAGCAGTCCGCTCCACTGGTGCCTGATCCAGCTCCGGTCAGCGGCTCCACTCTGGAGCCAGAGCAGTTCGATCCACCGTCGTTGGGTCCAGCTCCAGTCAGCGGTTCCAGTCCAAACCCAGACGTCAGCCCCTCTCCAGGTTCGGGGTCTCCCACACCAGGGTCCAGACAGGGCTTGGTACGTCGTGGGAGGAAGGAGAGGGGAAGCAGCGCGCCGAGGTCCAGACCAGACCAGGGGCGCAACAGGGAGGGGGAGAGTAAGTGGTGGTCACACCCGGAGCCGGATCCGCCTCCGAGGCGGAATGCCCACCCGGCCCCTACCCTATTATGTTTAGGTGGCGCGGTCGGAGTCCGCACCTTTGGGGGGGGGGGGAATGTCATGCCCTGACTCTGAGGACTCTCATTTGTTGAGTCAGGGTGTGTATTTTCTGTGTCGTGGTGTGCTATGTTGATTGTCTATGTTGAGATCTAGATGTGTAGATCTATGTTGGCCGGTGTGGTTCCCAATCAGAGGCAGCTGTAGCTCGTTGTCTCTGATTGGGGACCATACTTAGGCAGCCTTTTGACACCTTTTAGTTGTGGGATCTTGTTCCGTGTGAGGTATGTTGTTTGTATGCTACCTTGGACTTCACGTTTCATTTGTTGTTTTGTCGGGTGTTTATTCAGTAGATAAATAAACAGGAATGTTTATCACCTTGGTCCTTCTCATTCGTAAACGATCGTGACAGAATATGAATTCAGAGGACAGAAACTATTAAATATTAAAGCATTAGACCTATCACTAAAAGCTTCAGTCATACAAAAGTTATACTTAAATCCGAACTGGTTCTCTAGCAAATTAGTAAGATTGTCTCACCCAATGTTCAAGAATGGCCTTTTTCCCTTTATTCAGATTACAACCTCTCACTTTCAGTTATTTGAAAAGGAAATAATCTACCAAATATCACTATTTCTAAAACAAGCCATAGAAAGTTGGATGCAATTTCAATTGAATCCTCCAGAAACGACAGAACAAATAATGCAACACATAGTGGGTAAACTCAAATATACTAATTGATAAAAAACCTTTATTTTTTGACAAAATGTTTAAAAAAGGTATAATCTTCGTAAATGATATTACCGGTAGGACTGGTGGAGTTCTGTCGCACATGCAGCTAACAAAAACATATGGAAATGTCTGCTCTACCCAAAATTACAACCAAATAATTGCAGCCTTACCGCAAAAATGGAAGAGGAAAGTGGAAGGGGGAGAAAGTAAGGAACTTGTCTGTCGGCCTTGCATTAAAGAACATAATTGTTTAAGGAAACTGTGATAAATAAAAAAGTATACCAGTTTCATTTAAGGACCAAAGGATTGACAGCCGTCCCATATAGATTGCAAAATAGTTGGAAAGAGATTTTTGACGTACCGATTCCATGGCATAGTGTTTATGAATTGATACGCAAAACGACGCCGGATTCAAAACTTAGAATTTTTCAATTTAAATTATTATATAAAATTCTTGCTACCAATAGAATGTTATTTATATGGGGGATACAATCTTCCCAGCTCTGCAGATTTTGCTGCGAAGAGACAGAATCATTAGATAATTTGTTTTGGTACTGTCCATTTGTAGCTTGTTTTTGGACACAAGGATTGCAATATTTACCTGGAGTTAACCCTGCAGATAGCACTACTGGGTGATCTGAAAAGTCATAGTCAGTCGATCAATAATATAATAATACTTTTAGCAAAAAAAAATATTTTCAATTTACGATCTGTAGAAACAATGAGAATAGAAAGGTTCAGAACTTTTGTAAAACATCACAGGACAGTTGAAAAATATATGGCAAATAGAAATCCAATATGGATGGTGTTAAGAGATAGATTGGAGGTGTTGAATGGAGCTGAAGGATGGGACTAATAACAACAACTAATAACAACAAGATAACTAATGTAAAGCATACTGTGTCCATAATAAGTATATAGGTTATAGGTTGAGAGCTTTTGTGAAAGAGCAGAGTTAGAAAAATATGGCATATAGAAGCAAACCAGATGGACATCATGAAAATGATCGGAGGAAGTTCAGGAGTAAAAACAAACAAAATATAATTATTGTAGAATTTGACTGTCCACAGAATGTATATAGTATGTATGGGCTGGAAGTAGAGGCCTAAGCGTTGTTGTTCAAAAGTTTACTCCAATTGGGGAAGGGGTGGTGGGGTTGGAAAGTAATGAAGGGAAATATAATTTATAAAAGGATAGGTGTGTGTGTATGGATGTATGTGTTTATATGTGTGTATGTGTATATATATGTGTGTATATACACATATGTGTGTGTGTATATATATGTATATGCAAGGGAAAAAAACATATGGGGGATTGGAAGTGATATCTGAAATATTAAAGCTGATCTACCCCCTAATAAATAAAAAAAAGAAGCAGTCTTGGGAAAAGAGGGTGGCAAAGAGGGAGTTGCAAACATAGGTTCTGTGCTCCAGTATTCTCTTATGGAGTTCTTCTTTACTATTCCCATGAGAAGGACAGTCACCAGGAAGGTATACACTTCACTAATTGTGGTTGTCACCCATTTAGCGAGTTTCCCCCTCACTCCTGGCTCTCTCTTCTCCTGTAGCTCCAAGGCATAGCGATTTGTCTCCTCTACTATGTCTCCCACCAGCTCCTCTGTCAGAAACAGCTTGAAGCACTCTGCCTCAGAGGGAAATGGCAATTCCTGACTTTCATACTCAGACTCATTGTCAGAATTGATAAAAATCTCCAGAATTTCTGCATTTGTGTGTTGTCTCCTTTTGAAAGGTATTGCTCATGCTACAGCTTAGCCCACTAGCTACATACATAAATAACAACACTGAATGGCTCAGAGGGGAGTCAGAGGTTGTGTGATTGACTGCCGGCATGCGCCACTTCTATCAATAAATCACTATCAGAAAATGTTTTGTGTGGTAATTATTTATTTATTTATTTACTGTTTTATTCACATGTTTTCAAGTACTGGTGACAAAACATGCATTCCGATTCTTGCATAGATTGTAATGGACACATTATGTATGTAAAATACTTTTTGGAAGGTTGTACTGATTATGATTAAATAAGCTAATTCCAGCTATGTGTGGAGCCATGTTTGTTGACATACAATGCATTCTGGGTTTCACGTAAACGTCTGTCGGACCAAAGATGTTATAACAAAATTAGGTGAGGGAGGGTTCACTAATTTTTCAAGTAAACTTACGGAGGTGAATGATGGGATGTGAACAATGGTAGACGACACACCCCCTTCAACATGTATACTGCAAACAGACCAAACTGATCTGGTCTCCTCTTATCTTTGGTTGACGCGAAAAAACAAACATGGCGGCGCGCGCAAACTACACATTGTCGGATGACTTTAGATTTCTAGAAAGTGTTTTACTCAATTATTTTGATCAATGGTGAGCTCACCCCTGATGTGATGAATTCCGTCAATCTTTTCTCAGTTAGCGCTAGGACAAATGTAGCCTACATTTTCCGGTTTGGATGATTGCGTTATGCTGCAGCTACTTCTGTGAATGTCTGAACATTGCATCCAAAAAGAAACTGGTCACATTCAGGACATAACTTTGTAAGGACTGTGTTTGTGCAAAATGTTTCTGTGAAAAAACTGTGGCCAGCTCAAATACTGACTGTTGCGTCAATCGAAACTGGACGCTCTAAATCAGCATTCTAATCACACCGGTTTGAGTGTACGCTGCAGGGACCACTGTAGAATCATCACCCATTTGTTGGTACGTGTGAAAAGGTTAATATGGAGTTGGTCTTCCCTTTACTGCTATAACAGCCACCACTCTTCTGGGAAGGCTTTCCACTAGAAGGTTAAACATTGCTGCAGGGACTTGCTTCCATTCTGCCACAAGAGCATTAGTGAGTTCGGGCACTGATGTTGGCCGATTAGACCTGGCTCGCAGTCGGCGTTCCGAATCATCCCAAAGGTGTTCGATGGGGTTGAGGTCAGGACTCTGTGCAGGCCAGTCAAGTTCTTCCACACCGATCTCGACAAACCATATTTGTATGGACCTCGCTTTGTGCACGGGGGCATTGTCATGCTGAAACAGGAAAGGGTCTTCCCCAAACTGTTGCCACGTTGGAAGCACAGCATCATCTAGAATGTCATTGTATGCTGTAGGGTTAAGATTTCCCTTCACTGGAACTAAGGGGCCTAGACCGAACCATAGAAAACAGCCCCAGACCATTATTCCTCCTCCACCAAACTTCACCAGATGGTGAAGCGTGATTCATCACTCCAGGAAACGCGTTTCCACAGCTCCAGAATCCAATGGCGGTGAGCTTAAAACCACTCCAGCCAACGCTTGGCATTGCACATGGTGATCTTAGGCTTGTGTGCTGCTGCTCGGCCATGGAAACCCATTTCATGAAGCTCCCAAGGAACAGTTCTTGTGCAGACGTTGCTTCCAAAGGCAGTTTGGAACTCAGTAGTGAGTGTTGCAACCGAGGACAGACGATTTTTATGGGCTATGCGCTTCAGCAGTTCCACTTCGTGGCTGAGCCTTTGTTGTTCCTAGACATTTCCACTTCACAATAACAGCACTTACAGTTGACCGGGGCAGCTCTAGCAGGGCAGACATTTTAAAACATTTGACGAACTGACTTGTTGGAAAGGTGGCATCCTATGACGGTGCCACATTGAAAGTCACTGACCTCTTCAGTAAGGCCATTCTACTGCTAATGATTGTCTATGGAGATTGCATGGCTGCGCGCTCAATTTTACATTCATCATCATCATCAATAGCGTCTCCCAGGTTTTCCTCACATTTTGTTTGACATGTTTTGTGTCATCGGGAAAAGCCACTATCAACCCTTGATACCGTTTTGAAATCAACTTTAGAGGTTTTTCAGACTGCCTTAAAATAGTTTCAATCTTTGAAGCTTCTTGCTTGTCCAGTGCGAGAATAAATTGTTGTATCTGCAAAAGTTCACTTCTGCGCCGTCACAGACTGGTCTTCCCTGGCTGCTTGACCCTGATGAGACCCCTGTCACCATCTGATCCTGCTCAGATGAGGCATGACAAAGAATTACCTTGGTGTATATTTATACATTGTATTATCCAAGAATATGAACATTATTCCTATATCCCAGACTGTAGCCTACCCATCAACTCAAGATGGAACTTAGTATCCATTCACTGATTGTTATAATATACTGAAAAATTCACCTGAGCTCCGTAGACTGGTCTTCCCTGACTGTCTGACCCTGCTGGGACACCTGTCACCATCTGATTCTGCTAAGACATGATGAGCATATTGACTGTGTTCCATGACATTGAAGCCTGTAGAGCTGTTTATAAAGTGTCAGTGTAAAAAGTAGGGAATTAGCTAGGGAAACTGACAGATCAATAACATTACTTTGCTATACTGACTAATAAAAGCTCACATTACGCTTAAGAAACAGTCAGAATATATCGTTCTTAAATCGTTTGGCCGCTGGTTTCATCGTTTGATTCAGGTCTAGTCTGATTGAGGCAAATATAATAGCTAAAGTTAGTGAGCTAGCTAGCTAATATTAGCCTACCTTTGGCTAGCTCTAGCTAATAGTACATCATCAAATGTACTTCTGTTAAAATGGGACAAAACTAATTATTTCCATACACACAACAGCTGTTAGATACTGCTACCTGACAGATAGCTAGAGGTTAGCTAAAGCTGAACTGGCTGTGGTAGCTACTAGTAGTTCATTCACTTCAGTCGAGAGGGGATGAAACATTGGCTAACAGAACATGTCAGTTACACTAACTCTAAACACTAAATACTTTTTCCCCTTGCCAGCTAGATCAGTCAACTAAAGAGAAGCTAGTTTCTGCTCTGCTTGCTTTAACAACTCAGAGAAAAAGCGCAACACAGACAGCAGCTGCCTCTGATCATCTCTCCCATGCTGGTCCTATACACCAGCCTTTCAGAAGCTTTGCCTTCACACAGCCTGTCTGCACGCTCTGTGGTGTCCGTGAGGTCCTAAATCCAGCCGGAAAACAGCCTACCCGACTGCTCTGAGGCGTCCACATGGTCCTAAAGCACAGTGAATCACAATGCAATTATAAAACTAGGGGGGACAAAAATGCAATTTTAGAATGTGGGGGAGGGTCATGTCCCCCCCGTCCCCCCATCCCCAGTGAAAGTTGCGCCCCTGGAATCCATATCTAAATGAGCATTCTATCACTACAAACGGTGTCATTTTGTACTGACCTGTTTTGATTGATTGTAGAGCTCCAAGAACCCCAGTATTCCTCTATTTGTGAGAAAGTCAAAAAAAAAATTGGTGTGTAGCCTACTTCCTGTGTATACACTTAGTGTGACGTTCTAGCTGATGTTTTGGGACGGTGCCCAACCAGCATTCTCTCTTCTTGCCCTCTTCTCCCAGTGACCACCGTGCTCCTCTCGATGATGTCAACCCCATGACAACCACGCCATTGTGTATAGCCCGCCGCCTGTAATGCATGTCACAGGCCTGTACGTGCACTCGCCACCAGGAGCATGCACGAGAACACTTACCCTCTGTCTCCGTCTTTCCCGGTCTCTTTTCTTTCTTTCCTATGAGATACAATTGACTGCTGTGTTCGCGTAGTTAGGACAGTAAGGCCTGCATGTGCCAGAAAAGTTTTAAAATGCAGAGATTACATTGACTCAGAAATCCCAATACAACAAACCAGTGCAGTCATGTTGTGGACTGGGTAATAGGGAGCAGTTATACTTTGTGTAAAACACAACATTCAGAAGCTCAGGCCAATGAAAACATCATAAGACACAAATATAGTCCAATCAAATATATATTTTATTTATTCCAAATGACCCATCAATGTCTTGATTTAGTGAGACTACATGGAATAGACCATATTTTGAGCTAAACAAAAGCTAATAAGATAATGTTAAGCAGTAGATGTGAATAAACATCTACTTAATCAAATGCCAAATTGCATTGTCCAATCCGTTTGGAAATGGTGTATTTTTCTCCAGTAAAACAATTGACTGCATTTAGATAACGCATTGATGAATCTTTCTTCACTTATTTCTCCCTTATTCCCACACGCCTTCATTCACTCATTAAACAGGAAGTGTGTGTGTGTACGTGTGTGTGCTAACCCTATCCATATGGCTCTGAACTCTGTACTCTAGTATAAAGGAGCCAGACCTTAGTGTCCTGAGAAGGCCTGCTGTCCAACTCCTGTACCTCCCATAGCTACACACAGCTAATGTAAACCAGGCTGTACTGTAGACAGCTCTGGAGTAAGGGGGAAATGAGGGGGAGGTGGGGGGTTTTAGGCCTAATATAGACTCTGTGGTGGGAGAATAATGCTGTGCTGCCTGCCGTCAAAATGTCTGTGGGAGTTGGCTACATTGGGGGCTGGGAGGGTTTGGAGGGATGGGAGTCTGCATTCTCTCATTGGATAGAGAGTGGGTCACAGGGGATGGAGGAGTTTGGCTATCTGTGAGAGTTAGGAAACAGACATACCTTGGGGTTTGATATTCAGAGTCTCATTTTTGATTGGCTATTAATTTAGTGTCTTGAATGGATGCAACTAGCTATCGAGGTCTGTCCTAAGCCTGTAGCTAGACTTATATCCCCAAAAAGTAAATGAGAAAACAACAGCATATCCAATCAAAATCGGCCTTTGTCTTTTTCGTTTTTTAACGACCCCCCCCCCTAAATGAATCCACAAAAGAGAGCGAAGGGGGATGGGGTAGTGAGTTTGTGTGAAGCAGCAGGCTGCGTTTTATAGCTTGGATTAAAGAGGTACTGGGGCCCCGTTGGGTGTGTGTGTGTATGTCTACCGTATGTGTGTGTACAGTGTGTGTGTGTGTGTGTGTGTGTGTGTGTGTGTGTCTCTACCGTGTGTGTACAGTGTGTGTGTGTGTACAGTATGTGCCCGTGTGTGTGTGCGTCTGTGTTACCAGGGCCCCGTATGGGCCTGCTTTCCATTTGGGGGCTCCCTGCTGCTTTTCACTGGGAATTATTTATTTATTCATTTTTAAAGACCGAACATAATAAAATGTGAATGTGGTCGCGGCTACACTGGAAAAATGTTGATGTGTTAAGAATTCCCAGCATGGTTACAATTTAGAACGAAACAATTACCGAGCAGATGAGCTCGACATGGCTCTAGCAGGACTAACTCCAGTTAACAGGGGCAGAAATGAGCTAGCCTCAGGGGTCTTGTCGAAGTGGACTCGTTTGGGGTTAGCAGACTGACCGGCAACAACAAATAAAAGTCGCTCAAGCGGATGCTCGATTCAATAAAAGTTCTGCTGCAGTAGTGGTCATGTATCAAATATTGGCCCGTGATATTGGTAGGAGACGCTGAACACTCATATTCAACTACAGAGGCACCAACACTTTTAGACAGGGTACGGATTGCCAAATTCAATATCTGTCCATTCATTCTTTATAAAAGAAACTACCTAACAGTTTTGTATCCGATCAAATTAAGGGTCATGTGATCGCACAGTTTCAATGGACATAGTACCGAAGTTTATGTAGGGATTTAGAGTAGGCCTGTATTTTCAAGTAGCAAACCCTTGACATAAGCTCTCGAAGCAGTGTGATTACTGCTCCTCTGTCCCTGACTGGCTATACAGTGAACCTCCCAGCTGGAGTTCTCTTCATTGATTGGTCCTCGAGGTGTTTGAACTGCAGTGTTCATTCATTGATCAGTGAGTTATATTCACATCAAACCCACCGACAGCAATGAATGTTTATCGCAGCAATCAGCTTATGAAGGGAGGAGAGAGGATCCAACTCGACTTCTGTCAAACCAGGGAGATAGGAAATATGTGTGTATGTGTGTATGTGTGTGTGTGTGTGCGTGCGTGTGTGTGTTTGTGCCTAGGAAATAAGTGTGTGTGTCTAGGACATACAGTATGTGACTGAATTTCTCTATGTGAGTTTGTCAAACGTTCAACATTTGCTTTATATTTTTTTACACTTTATAAAAGTACAGACTTAGATCTTCAAAATGGTATAGCATACACTGTATTTTGAGAACGTTGGGAAAGTTATGCTATTTTGAAAGTTGAGATATGTAGCTGGCCATATGGTATGTCTCTTCTTTGTGTACGCCCATTCAGCATCATTCACCTGTCTTAAGCCTTAGACCCACCTACTTCTTTAAGATTTCACATGGGAACGGGTCTCTTTGTGAATGGGTCTCTTTTGTCTTCTTTGTTTAGCTAAACAAGTTCATGAGCACCATTATTATCCATTATCTGAGCTAATCATGGCAAGCCAGAACGGATCCTGTCTTTCTGCCTTTATACAGTGCATTTGGAAAGTATTCAGACCGTTCCCTTTTTCCACATTTTGTTACGTTACAGCCTTATTAGAAAATTCATAAAATTACTTTTTTTCCTCATCAATCTACACAGAATACCCCATAATGACAAAATGAAAAGAGGTTCTTAGAATGCAAAAATACCTTATTTACATAAGTATTCAGACCTTTTACTATGAGACTCGAAATTGAGCTCAGGTGCATCCTCTTCCCAATGATCATCCTTGAGATGTTTCTACAACTTGATTGGAGTCCACCTGTGGTAAATTCAATTGATTGGACATGATTTGGAAAGGCACACACCTGTCTATATAAGGTCCCACAGTTGACAGTGCATGTCAGAGCAAAAACCAAGCCATGAGGTCGAAGGAATTGTCCGTAGAGCTCCGAGACAGGATTGTGTCGAGGCACAGATCTGGGGAAGGGTACAAAAACATTTCTGCAGCATTGAAGGTCCCCAAGAACACAGTGGCCTCCATCATTCTTCAATGGAAGAAGTTTGGAACCACCAAGACCCTTCCTAGAGCTGGCCGCCCGGCCAAACTGAGCAATCGAGGGAGAAGGGCCTTGGTCAGGGAGGTGATCAAGATCCCGATGGTCACTCTGACAGAGCTCCAGAGTTCCTCTGCGGAAATGGGAGAACCTTCCAGAAGGACAACCATCTCTGCAGCACTCCACCAATCAGGCCTTTATGGTAGAGTGGCCAGACGGAAGCCACTCCTCAGTAAAAGGCATATGACAGCCCGCTTAGAGTTTGCCAAAAGGCACCTAAAAGACTCTCAGACCATGAGAAACAACATTCTCTGGTCTGATGAAACCAAGATTGAACTATTTGGCCTGAATGCCAAGCGTCACGTCTGGAGGAAATCTGGCACCATCCCTACGATGAAGCATGGGGGTGGCAGCAACATTCTGTGTGGATGTTTTTCAGCGGCAGGGACTGGGAGACTAGTCAGGATCGTGGGAAAGATGAACAGAGCAAAGTACAGAGAGATCCTTGATGAAAACCTGCTCCAGAGCGCTCAGGACCTCAGACTGGGGCAAAGGTTCACCTTCCAACAGGACAACAACCCTAAGCACACAGCCAAGACAACGCAGGAGTAGCTTCGGGACAAGTCTCTGAAAGTCCTTGAGTTGCCCAGCCAGAGCCCGAACTTGAACCCAATCGAGCATCTCCGTGCAGTGACGCTCCCCATCCAACCTGACGAGCTTGAGCGGGTCTGCAGAGAAGAATGGGCGAGACTTCCCAAATTCAAGTGTGCCAAGCTTGTAGCGTCATACCTAAGAAGACTCAAGGCTGTAATCGCTGCCAAAGGTGCTTCAACAAAGTACTGTGTAAAGGGTCTGAATACTTATGTAAATGTGATATTTACGTTTTTTATTTTTAATAAATTTGCCAACATTTCTAAAAAACTGTTTTTCCTTTGTCAGTATGGGGTATTGTGTGTAGATTAATGGGGGAAAAAAACGATTTAATCAATTTTAGAATAAGGCAGTAACGTAACAAAATGTGGAAAAAGTCAAGTGGTCTGAATACTTTCCGAATGCACTATAGCTCAGTTCTTTCTCCTTGACTAAACTAGGCTCATAATTAAATGTTTTTAATCCTATTTACTGATCACATACCAGTTTGTTATTAAGGCATATGAAAGTTCAAATGTTGAAGAAGGCCTTTCTTTTCTCAAACGTCCCTACTGTGGTGTAGGAACAAGCGCCAAACGCCCACCTCCCTGAATCCGGACACATATGTGTGTGCCTTTACAATGTGTTTGTGTGTGTGGGTGGGTGTGCACGTTTGTGCATATGTGTGTGTGCATGTGTGACTCTTTAGAATTCACGTTTGTGTGTGTGCCTTTAGGATTCAACTTCAGGTTTGTGTGTGTGTGTGTTTAAGATTCTCAGTGGCTTTCATGCACGAGAGTGTGTGTGTTCATCCACCTGGACGGGAACAGTGGCCCTCAGGGTACAGTCAACGGTCGATGGTTTCGGTCAGAGGCTCAAACTCACCGACAGCGTTGAATGTTCCCCGAAGGCACCGGAGTTATAGCTAGCTCTCTCCACACAGAATCAGAAGCTAGTCTGTGTATTCTGTTTACTCACTGTGCTAAGGGCTGATCCTCGATCTGTGGTTTGGTCCATATGGCTTGTTTTACTGTATTTCACTTTGCTATGGATTTTCTTTGATCTGTTGTCTGTGACATCGGCCACTTTCAGTGTCATGCTGTACAATGCCAAACCTAAGAATAATCCTGGATTTGTTGTTAAGGCTACTCATAGACCTGTTGTTGGGTCTATGGCCTCTCTTACTACTGTTTACTGTCCTGTACAGGCTTCCTTTCCTTTAAAACATCAGGCTATCTGACCACAGTTATCCTGTTTCACCTTGGAAATATTACTGAGATCATTCTCACCGGGTGTTTGTGTCTATTTGAGTATGTAAGTGTGTACGTGTGTCTGTGTGTCCAAGACAGAACTATGCTTTAAAGTCCAGCTCTGAATTAGAATGGTCCTCCTTCAGGGATCTCTCTCAAGGTGTCATGGCTGACCCACTGGCACATGCTGCATTGAAAATGTTCCCCTCACGCCACCCACACCACCAGCAGAAACCATCTGGAAAGAGAGGGAAACAAAAAGAGGAGGAAATACATCAATGGAACGCTCATTTTCATTCAAACATCCTCACAATTACAGCCAAAGGACACACTGCGGCTATGATTGTGTATATCCTAATATAGAACAAAAATAATTTAGCATGTTTTGGTTCTAAGTTAGGGTAACACTTTTCTCAGTAGGGTATCACAGTCAATTGATCTTCATAGTTGTATTGATATGCGCGGGCACAAACACACACACGACTTACTCTTCCTGTGGTGCGTTGAGGTATACAGTGTGTTTCATGCAGCTGCATAACTTTGTGTTGCAAATTTGTGGGGGGGGTCAGGGTCAATGGGTTCCGGGGTCAACACCCTTCTAGGGAGGTCCAGGGGCATGCCCCCCGTGAGATTAAAAAAAAATAGAAAAGAAACAGCTGTGAAATGGTTGTTTCTGGATAATTTTTAAGGGATAATACATCCAAAATGTTCCTGATAATTTGGTGAATATATCCCAACCACAACTGAAATACCAATAATTTCTCTATTACTTAAAACTGTTGGTCTAACGCTAACAATTCCTAAAGTAACGACGCTTGTCAATTTGTTTGTAGAATGACTGAGAAAGTCAGTTCTGGGGTGCGTTCAGTTCGATTGAACGTTTGATACGTTACGTAACGGCTTGAGCTGAACGACACGTTTCCCCAAAACGTTCAATGTTTTTGAACAGACTGAGAGAGCCTACGCTTGCTCTGTTTGGTGGGTTTGGCGGGGTGTGGCTTGAAGCAATGAGTGACGTATTCGAAGGGCTGCGGTGCATTTTGAACCCAAACCCAACCCCTCCCCGTCTTTCAACTGGTCGTTCAGAACGGCACCATTTACGTTTCATTGAACGTTGGATTACGCTTTTTCATACTGAACATAGCCCTGGTGACTTTTCTACTCCAAAATGAATTAAAATGAAATGGTGACAAAAATTTGCCTAACAACATATTGGTACATATTATCAGGCTGGTGTGTTATTTAGCAATAAGCATTATTTGTCACACTTTATTTGGATCGTCCAGAATGTCCATCTTTAGATGAATACCGTTTACTCAAGAAACAGTACATACAAACACCAGTACCTCGTTTCCCTTCCATATTGAAATCAAGAAGAACAAAATATTAAAGGAGAAATAAGTCAAATGCATCTCTATCAATAAAGACTAGGGTGGGACAATTTCGTTTGTAGATTTCCTCAATTGAAATAAAATATAAAGGTGGTTCTGGAAGTATTCTTAGGGTGATTATTAGGTTGTATAAACATGATTAGTGCTTTCCCCCACAATTTTGGCGTTCATATTTGTTTTCTCAACATAGAGTTTGTGAGACAGGCAGGCTGCCTCTGGGGAGAGAAAAAGGCTTGCTTGAGCCTACTGCCTGAGGTTCAGAGAAACAGCCCTTCTCTACTTCTGTAGCCTGCTAGAAACCAGGGGCTTCATTTATCAATCATGCATAGGCACAAATCTGTGCATCAACCATGCGTGGGATCATTTCCACGCAAAGTGTGAGATTTAGTAATATGAACGTTTGCTTGAGAGTTAGTGGCGACCCGTCATTCAAGGCAGGTTGGGCTTTAGCTAAGAAATGCTATTTTGGCATTAATATGTGTCACATATCAGTTTGCAAACAATGTAAAAAAAAATAACAACAACACTGAGTTAATAAAGCCGCACACAAACATGATCTCTTTTTTGCTTTCTTGAGTAAGGCAGCTCCAAAATGCAGGTGTTTCAGCCTAGCTCAGTGCTTTCTGTGGTGGTGGGGCAGCCAGCAGAAAATACGGAGCGTAGGGGTTGGTAATATTCTCTAGTTGCGCCGTGATTGGCTCAGTGTTCTGTCACTCATGGGGACACTACATCACCGCAAAATCTACAGGGAAAGCTTGAAAATTCAAGCCCCTTGGGTGCTGCCATAGAGTCAAGACAACTGGGAAAATAAGTTTTGAACGGTTATCCAACTCGGATTTCCAAGTCGGGAACTCTGGCCTCTTTCTAGAGCTCCGACCTGAAGATCACTGACGTCCTGATTCGACCTTGTTTTTTTCCTGGGTTCCCAGTTGACTTGAAAGCACCATAAATCCAGAGAATGCCAGACTTTGATGACAAAGTTTGATCACAAAATTTGCCCACAAGGACCACCGCGCCACCTTCCTGTTCAAGTGAGCACAGCACAACAAGGTACTGCAAGTCCAAAAATGTATTGTATGCTGCTGCATAAATGATGTAATATGCCAGGGAGATATGTATACTGTAGCTAAGAAAGTAATACTAAGTGTATGTTGTGTAGTAAGCTGTTAGTAGCCCATGTACCTCACCCTAATAATTTGGTTCCTTTCCCCCTCATAACTTAGCCTACTGTTCTGACTTTGTGGTGCACATGTAGCCTATAGCCTGTTATAGAGAAATGTAATCATTGAATATTGTAAGAGCTTTCATTGTCTGCTTATATGCCCCTTTTATTTATCCTACGGTTCTGACTTGGTGTACAGGGAGAATACTGTAAGAACGGCCCATGTTCTGAATTCTGTCGCTGTACATTTCAAAAGTGCTGAACAAATAGTTATATTGACTACGTCCGTCCTAGCTCGCTCATTAATGTCTCAATCGAAATCACGGATTGCCTCTTATCTGCTCGTCTTTCCCTTATGCCATAGTTTGTACATCTCAATTGTCAGTAGAAACCACATTTTTTTAAGCAAGTCAGCCATATCAGCTATGTTTTTTTAAAAGGCAGTAAACGAGGTTGCTGCCAGACAAGGCTCCGCTGATAGCCAGGTGTAGCGGTGGTAAAGATTCATTCCATTGTGCTGAAAAGAAAGCTCTGCTGTTGGGACATCTTTATGTAGGCTAATTAAATAATTGTTTGATTGAATTGTATTTCCATTGTGAATTCATGCAACATATCTTGACAGGCTATATCATATAATTTCACCACATCAGTACATTTGCTACAATAATAATCCATATAAAGTACAGTAATGTGTTAAATTGCTGATCGGATGCAAAAAAACATACAATTTCCATAAACCATTGCACAACAGTTTGAAGTCAAGAGGAGTTTCTTTGTCATCAATGGATTTCCAAATACGAACAAAGCAATAGATGGCATCCACATCGCCAATAAAGCACCATCCCAAAACTATTTCAAGGATGTGAACAGAAAAGGTTTCCACTCTTAATGTGCAGGTGATAGGTTATGTGATACACAAAAGACACTGCTGAATGTGGTGGCAAGGTGGCCAGTTGGAACGCACAACTCGTTCATTCTGCAGAACGGCAATGTTGGCGTACAGGAGGGAGCTGTTGAGGATGGATGGCTTAGTGATGAGTGATGCCTACTCATTTGAAGTATATTTGCCATTGCTAAAGCAACTTGAATTGTCCTTATGGTCCTCTCTTTGTAGCTATGTTTTTATTTTTACTGGTCAAGCCACAACTGAGCGAGGCTAATCAAACCTTTTGGTTGTGCTCAATCTCCGACACTAGCACCTCTATTTCAGTCTCAGATTGTAATTTTTTAAATCTTAGCTTTTTTTGGTTGTGCCGTTGTATTTCATGGTACGAGGTTACAGTTTATTAGGTACACCTGTCTAGTACCAGGTCGAACCCTTTGCCTCCACAACAGCCTGAATTCTTCGTGGCATGGCGTTCAGTCGTTGCTCAATTGGTATCAAGGGACCTAATGTTTGCCAGGAAAACATTCCCCACACCAGTACACCACCACCACCAGCCTGTACCGTTGACCAAGGTAGGATGGGTCCATGAACTCATGCTGTTTTCACCAAATCCTGACTCTGCCATCAGCATGACGCAACAGGAACCAGGATTCGTCGGACCGGGCAAAGTTTTTCCACTCCTCAATTGTCAAGTGGAGCCGCTCCTTCTTGTTTTTAGCGAATAGGAGTGGAACCCGGTGTGGTCGTCTGCTGCAATAGCCCATCCGTGACAAGGATTGACGAGTTGTGTGTTCTGAGATGCCGTACTGCACACCACTATTGCACTGCACCGTTATTTGTCTGGTCCGCCTGTTAGCTTGCACGACTCTTGCCATGCTCCTTCGACCTGCCGCTGACTGGATGTTTTTTGTTTGTCGCACCATTCTCAGTAAAACCTAGACACTAAGTCACTTGGCCGGGGCTTGCTATATAAAGCAGGTAGACGGGCATCGAGCCATTCAGGTACTGTTCGATTGAACATTAGAATGGGCAAAATTAGTGACCTAAGCAACTTTGAGCGTGGTATGATCGTCGGTGCCAGGCGCGCCCTCCTGGGCTTTTCATGCATGCCCATTCTAACGTGAAAAGCCCAGGAGGACGGCCGTCACTGTCTGTAGGAGCGATCCATTTCCTTTAAAGGGATGATTGACAATATATGGTTAATTAGGGGTGTTTCTAAATGCAAATAGCCAAGGTCGTGCACGAGCACTGAGGCTGAGAACAATTGGTATTCATCAATGGTTATCGCCGACCGGCGTGCAAATGACGCTCGTAGGATTGTTTGATAAATCACACATTTTCTATGCGTACAAACATTCTAAATTCCATTTAGAATAGTTTCTACGCAATATTGATAAATGAGGCCCCAATTGTTTCAAAGTTTATAATACTACCGAAGTTGTCTTTGAACTCACAAAATGTTTCCCAATATAACCGTTACCAATTATCAGTCGTTTTTTTGCGCTCACACGCGAAATGCGCATCTTTTCACTTCGCAATAGAAACCCTCTCAACTTGAAAAATATCATTTTCTATATCATTCTTATTCGTGCTCATGAATTTACCATGTTAAATGTGATGGTACTTCTTTATTTGTTACAAGTTGTCTCACATAATTAAGTGTTTTGTTAAGGAGAGAGAGAGAGAGAGCGAAAGAGAGGAGCTATTGCTCCATTCTCCTTACAAGTAACTTTTTTCGCTTGACAAACAATGGCCTCTGAGGACCGGGCCAAACCAAGCATAATAATTGGTGGGGGGGTAGTAGTGTAAAGCCACAGAAAGCCGGTAGCTATGGTAGAGGGGTGAAATTGGCCTGATACCAAGCACAAGTTATGCGCTTGGTATCAGGTGTGTTTTTGTTAGCTGTGATGGCAGCAAAAACCAGTACATTACAGTATAAATGCACACACACTCATGCACAAATCCGCAGGCAAAGACTAAGAGTTGAAATTGCATTATTAAGAGGTAATTAATATTTTGTTCAAGACCCAATCGAGACCTGACAGTCACATGGTTGAACAGTGTTGCAGTGACTATCTGAGCTAGCAAGTTATGACTGGGTTATACCACTTTCTGAACACATGGTTTCTCTCCATATCTCTTTCTTTCCTCCCCTATTTCTCCAGCTTTCTCTCTTCCTCTCTCTCTCCCTCACAAACAGCCGTGCTCTGACCCCTTCTCTTTTAGCAGACAGCTGCTCTACAGCTTCCACTCGTTAAAACAGCAACCACAGCAGGAGACTTAGCTAGAGTACCGCCATTACGACATCACAAACACAGTGGCCTGGGAGTGCGAAAAGAGACGGACATCGCAGTGTGTGTGTGTCACAAACTCAGTCTTCTCACACATGTTCCCTTATCCCTGATGTCACCAACAATTAGCCATGGCTTTCAATTAGCCAAAATTAGCTAACTTCCCTCAATGCACTTGTGCAGGCTGAAGCTCTCCCAGTGAAGGCTGACCAGGCCTTGCCAATAGTACAGTATATGGGGGTTAGATCCACTGGTGTAGCACATCCCGCAAGGCTGGAGGCCCCACGAGCTTTGGGCCCCTTCAGATAGCATATGAACATGTCATAAGCATGACATTTGTTTTTTTATTACTTTAAAACTGCAACACTTAGCCGCATGACAAAATGTGTAGAATAGCAGGAAATAGCTGAGGGATTCTTGAAAGTCGTGACAATCCTCATCCGGCAGGGAAACTTGCTAAAAAAAAGCATTATTTGAGCTTAAAATGTACATTTACAAGAATTTTATAATTAATTTCCATGTTGGCTCTATGCCTGGAAATAGCCAATTTCTAACTCTTCAAAAAAGTGTAAATAAAAAGGCAAAAATGGAATTAATTGAACAATTATCTTATGTAGTTTTTTGCAATAGCCATCTGTGACTTTAAATAACATTTGTCTCAAAACTGTGATTCCTAAAAGATGTGTCCGGATATTTGGTCAACTCCGTCAGATTGGTCTAAAATCCTAAATGAATCAGGAATGAGCAGGGTCAGCTTTACCATAAGGACCCCTTATTCATGTCCTCATTACATGTAGTTCAACATGACCACTCATGGTCTGTAAAGTTTTTAACTTTTATAGATTTAAACAATATTTGAATCACCATTGTCACAACCATAAAATGTCAACTCCATCTACATGATATAATATTAATTTTGGTTCAAGTATGTTACATTTAATAATATTTTACAGCAACTAAGGATAAACAAAATTGCTACTGTGAAAAATAAAAATGGAATATGGTTGTTAACTCCGTAAAACATCAACTCTGTCCGATTTTTGTCTAACGTCAACCCCATAAGACAGATGTTTTGGTCAATAAAAAAAAAAAAAAACATTTGAATCACTGTTCTGCAACATATGCTTAAACAATTAAAGTATTTGCTGTGCAAGACCTATGGGATAATTTTTACTTTAAACATTTTGTTTTTTGTTCTAAATCTAGAAAAACATGCCAAAATGCTAACGAAATTAGCCCTGGAGCATTTAATAGTGGTATAAAAGAAAACAAAAAGAAGTTTGGAGATTTGTATTACATATTTGAATAATCTAATGTTAGAATTAAACAAATCAAGGCCTTTAAACACTTGGACAATAATTGTAAAAAATAAAATGCCTTTTATGGTGTCTGACGGAGTTCACATAAATCCAGTTACACTACATGACCAAAAGAATGTGGACACCTGCTCGTCGAACATCTCATTCCAAAATCATGGGCATTAATATGGAGTTGGTCCCCCCTTTGCTGCTATAACAGCCTCCACTCTTCTGGGAAGGCTTTCCACTAGATGTTGGAACATTGCTGCAAGGACTTGCTTCCATTCAGCCACAAGAGCATTAGTGAGGTTGGGCACTGATGTTGGGCGATTTGGCCTGGCTGGCAGTCGACATTCCAATTCATCCCAAAGGTGTTCGATGGGGTTGAGGTCAGGGCTCTGTGCAGGCCAGTCAAGTTCTTCCACACCGATCTCGACAAACCAGTTCTGTATGGACCTTGCTTTATGCACAGGGGCATTGTCATGCTGAAACAGGAAAGGGCCTTCCCCAAACTGTTGCCACGAAGTTGGAAGCACAAAATCGTCTAGAATGTCATTGTATGATGTAGCATTAAGATTTCCCTTCACTGGAACTAGGGGCCTAGCCCGAACCATGAAAAACAGCCCTAGACCATTATTCATCATCCACCAAACTTTACAGTTGGCACTATGCATTGGGGCAGGTAGCGTTCTCCTGGCATCCGCCAAACCCAGATTCGTCCATCGGACTACCGGATGGTGAAGTGTGATTCATCACTCCAGAGAACGTGTTACTACTGCTCCAGAGTCCAATGGCGACAAGCTTTACACCACTCCAGCCGACGCTTGGCATTGCACATGGTGATCTTAGGCTTGTGTGCGGCTGCTCGGCCATAGAAACCCATTTCATGAAGCTCCAGACGAACAATTATTGTACTGATGTTGCTTCCAGAGGCAGTTTGGAACTTGGTAGTGAGTGTTGCAACCGAGGACAGACGATTTTTACGCGCTACGTGCTTCAGCATTCAGTGGTCCAGTTCTGTGAGGTTGTGTGGGCTACCATTTCGTGGCTGAGCCGTTGTTGCGCCTAGACGTTTCCACTTCACAATAAGAGCACTTACAGTTGACCGGGGCAGCTCTAGCAGGGCAGAAATGTGAAAAACTGACTTGTTGGAAAGATGGCATCCTATGACGGTGCCACGTTGAAAGTCACTGAGCTCATCAGTAAGGCCATTCTACTGCCAATGTTTGTCTATGGAGATTGCATGGCGGTGTGCCCGATTTTATACACCTGTCAGCAACGGGTGTGGCAGAAATAGCCGAACCCACAAATTTGAAGGGGTGTCCACATACTTGTGTATACATAGTGTAGTTGCATATTAAGTTGTTCCTTTATATTGTGTGATAGCTGATACATTCAAATGTTGTTAGTATTAAGACAAATATTTGTGGGAAAAAATATTGAGATTGTCCCATCTTTCAAGAATCCCTGAGCTCTAAAACTGCAGCATTTTCTCTCAGCCTCATGGCAAAACAGCATGAGATTAGCTATGAAACTGCAAATTTTCCTCTGTGCCCCATGGCTCTGGTCCTGCCATACCACCATTGCCACCACAAACCATTTACAGTCCACAGAGCAAACACGAGCTCTCTCCCTCTTTTTCTCAATCTTTCTCTGTCTTTCTCTTCTGAGAGCAGTCAGTGGCATCCCACCAACAATGCTACACTAACATGCCTTGAATGAGAAGGGGGAGAATCTTAGGAGGAGAGCCTCTTTGGAGACGGATGGAGTTTGCATCAGTCCCACTCTTTGGCAGCCAGCCCCCTATCTCCTCACCCCCCTTCCAAACTTGGCCCCCTGCCTCACACTAACAAGATTTTATTTTTTATTCTCCCCCAGAAAGCTCCCCCCTTCCCAAACCACTATGGTTTCTTAAATCCCCGCCCTGCCTTCTCTGAAAAGTATCACGCCTGGCAGAGTCTGCAGATCACTCGAGCTTTCACTGAACTTAACTACCAGGTAACATTTGAACTTTGCCTATTGGCGCCTCATAAATAAAGTGAAGAATGCGCGCTAAGCAGAGGATTTGATAGGCCTGCATCCAGCAGCGCTGCATGGAAGGCCCGACCAGCCGGCTTGGTGGAGGCCAGCTACCGCCAGCAACAAAGCCGTGAGGGTGAAATAAATCAAAAGCCTGCAATGTCAGCAGATTCCGACTGGCAGACAACAGCAGACTGCAGGAAGCAACACCAGCAACTCACAAAGTATGTTTTCCCCCTCCGACTTTTCACATTGACCCTGTTTTTATCCGAGCACCGGGCAGTCCACTTAACACTCAAAGGGAAAAAGCCTGGGACTGCTCTCAGCTGCAAATGGAGTCTCCCAGTGTCCATTTACTTGTACTACCACTGAACCCATGCTGTGAGTTTTTGTCATAGTCTTAACTAAAGAACAGGGAGAGGGGGGAGAAAAGCGATGGGGAAATGTTCCTGAGAGAAAAATACAGCACCTTATGGGGGGAGTGTTTTGTCCTTGCTGTTGCAGTAGCTGAAAGTGTGTAGCTGAGTGGGTAATTTGTCAAAGTAGACAGGGACGGAGAGAAGGTAACCCAACACTGGCTGTCCAAATAGTCAAGATGACAGCAAGCTCAAAAAATACCATCGCAGAGGAATCCATTCTAACCCCTGACCCTGACCTCTTATCCTATCCCCCTAGCGACTCACTGCATTGTGCCCGTTTCTCCTCAACCACCAGCATCCCATAATGCTCATTCGCAGAGCCCAGGGACTCTGAGGGTGGCATACACTCTATGATGTGAGGCTTAGAGTGTCCTAACCCCACGGTATGGTAAAGCCCTGTCGGGTAAGTCACACTGATTTCTGATCATGCGCCTCTATCCTACAGCTTTGGAAATACTGTAATATTTAGCCAGTTATCAATCAAATATATTTATAAAGCCCTTTTTACATCAGCAGATGTAACAAAGTGCTATACAGAAATCAGCCTAAAACCCCAAACAGCAAGCAATGCAGATTTAAAAGCACAGTGGCTAAGAAAATCTCCCTAGAAAGGCATAAACCTAGGAAGAAACCTAGAGAGGAACCAGGCTCTGAGGGGTGGCCAGTCCCCTTCTTGCTGTGCCAGGTGGAGATAACAGTATATGGCCATTAAGGCCAGATTTTTCTCCAAGATGTTCAAACATTCATAGATTACCAGCAGGGTCAAATAATAATCACGGTGGTTGTAGAGATTGCAACAGGTCAGTACATCAGGAGTAAATGTCCCTTGGCTTTTCATAGCCGGGCATTTAGAGGTTGAAATAGCAGATGCGGTAGAGAGAGTTTAAAAAAGCAGGTCTGGGACAAGGTAGCATGTCTGGTGAACAGGTCAGGGTTCCATAGCCGCAGGCAGAAGAGTTTAAACTGGAGCAGCAGCACAACCAGGTGGACTGGGGAAAGCAAGGAGTCATCAGGCTAGATAGTCCTGAGGCATGGTCCTAGGGCTCAGGTCCTCCGGGAGGGGAGGGAGAGAGAGACAAATTAGAGGGAGCACACTTAAATTCACACAGGACACCGGATAAGACAGGAGAATAACACCAGATATAACAGACTGACCCTAGCCCCCCAGCACATAGACTTTTGCAGCATAGATACTGGAGGCTGAGACAGGGGGGGTCGGGAGACACTGTCGCCCCGTACGATGATACCCCCGGACAGGGCCAACCAGGCAGGATATAACCCCACCCACTTTGCCAAAGCACAGCCCCCACACCACCAGAGGGATATCAACAGACCAGCAACCTACTACCCTGAGACAAGGCTGAGTATAGCCCACGAAGATCTCCTCCACTGCACAAGCCCGAGGGGGTGACAAACCAGACAGGAAGATCACGTCAGTGACTCAACCCACTCAAGTGACACACCCCTCCTAGGGACGGCATGGAAAGCACCAGTAAGCTAGTGACTCAGCCCCCGTAATAGGGTCAGAGGCAGAGAATCCCAATGGAGAGACAGGAACCGGCCCGGCAGAAACAGCAAGGGCAGTTCGTTGCTCCAGTGCCTTGCCGTTCACCTTCGCACCCCTGGGCCAGACTACACTCAATCATAGGACCTACTGAAAAGGTTGAGACCGAGTCTGCGTCTCTCACATTGATAGGCAGACCATTCCATAAAAATTGAGCTCTATAGGAGAAAGCCCTGCCTCCAGCTGTTTGCTTAGAAATAAGAAGTCCTGCGTCTTGTGACCGTAGCGTACGCGTAGGTATGTACGGCAGGAACAAATCGGACATATAAGTAGGAGCAAGCCCATGTAATGCTTTGTAGGTTAGCAGTAAAACCTTGAAATCAGCCCTAGCCTTAACAGGAAGCCAGTCTAGTACTGGAGTAATATGATCAAATGTTTTGGTTCTAGTCAAGATTCTAGTAGCCGTGTTTAGCACTAGCTGAAGTTTAATTAGTGCTTTATCCGGGTTGCCGGAGAGTAATCTAGAAGTAACAAATGCATGGATTAGCTTTTCTGCATCATTTTTGGACAGAAAGTTTCTGATTTTTGTAATGTTACGAAGATGGAAAAAAAGCTGTCCTTAAAATATCCTTGATATGTTCATCAGGGTCAAGAGCAATGCAGAGGTCCTTCACAGTTTTTTTTTGAGACGACTGTACAATCATCAAGATTAATTGTCAGATCCTGTCACGCCCTGGCTCTGGGGACTCTTTAATGTTGAGCCAGGGTGTTAGTTTCTATGTTTAGTTTTCTAGGTTTATGTTCTAGATCGTGTGGATCTATGTTGGCCAGGGTGGTTCCCAATCAGAGGCAGCTGATTCTCGTTGTCTCTGATTGGGAACCATACTTAGGCAGCCTGTTTTGCACAGTTAATTGTGGGATCTTGATCTGTATAGGTTTGTGTTGGTGAACCTGTAGACTTCACGTATCGTTTTGTTGTTGTTGGTTAAAGTGCTCATTAAAAGATGTACGCATATCACGCTGCGCCTTGGTCCGCTTCTTACGACGATCGTGACAGATCCAACAGAAGATCTCTTTGTTTCTTGGGACCTAGAACTAGTTTTGTCCGAGTTTAAAAGTAAAACATTTGCCACCATCCACTTCCTTATGTCTGAAACACATGCTTCCATGGTAGGCAATTTTGGGGCTTCACCATGTTTCATCGAAATGTACAGCTGTGTGTCGTCCGCATAGCAATGAAAGTTAACATTGTGTTTCCAAGAGGTAAAATATATAGTGAAAATAAATAGTGGTCCTAAAACGGAACTTTGAGGAACACCAAAACGTACAATTGATTTGTCGGAGGACAAACCATCCACAGAGACAAACTGATATCTTTCCAACAGATAAGATCTAAACCAGGCAAGAACTTGTCCATGTAGACCAATTTAGGTTTCCAATCTCTCCAAAAGAATGTGGTGATCGAGGCTGTCAAAATCAGCACCAAGGCCTAGGAGCACGAGGACAAATGCAGAGTCTTGGTCTGACCCCGTTAAAAGGTCATTTACCACCTTCACATGTGCAGTCTCAGTGCTATGATGGGGTCTAAAACCAGACTGTAGCGTTTCATATACATTATTTGTCTTCAGGAAGGCAGTGAGTTGCTGCACAACAGCTTTTTCTAAAATGTTTGAGAGGAATGGGAGATTCGATATAGGCTGATCGTTTCTTACATTTTCTGGGTTAAGGTTTGTCTTTTTTAAGAGAGGCTTTATTACTGCCAATGTTGGTGAGTTTTGTACACATCCAGTGGATAGGTAGCCATTTATTATTTTCAACATAGGAGGGCCAAGCACAGGAAGTAGCTCTTTCAGTGGTATAGTTGGAATAGGATCCAGTATGCAGCTTGAAGGTTTAGAGGCCATGACTATTTTCATGAATGTGTCAAGAGAAACAGGATTAAACAACTTGAGTGTCTCCATTGATCCTAGGTCCTGGCAGTTTTGTGCAGACTCAGGACAGCTGAGCTTTGGAGAAATACGCGGATTCAAAGAGGAGTCCATAATTTGCTTTCTAACGATCATGATCTTTTCGTCGAAGAAGTTCATGAATTCATCACTGCTGAAGTGAATGGCATCCTCTCTTGGGGAATCCTGCTTTTAGGTTAGCTTTGCGACAGTATCAAATATACATTTTGGATTGTTCTTATTCTCCTCAATTAGGTTGTAAAAATAAGATGATCGAGCAGCAGTGAGGGCTCTTCGATATTGCTCTGTACTTTCTTTCCAAGCTAGTAGGAAGACTTCCAGTTTGGTGGAGCGCCATTACCATTCCAATTTTCTGGAAGCTTGCTTCAGGGCTCGGGTATTTTCTGTATACCAGGGAGCTACTTTCTTGTGACAAATGTTTTTTGTTTTTAGGGGTGCGACTGCATCTAGGATATTACGCAAGGTTACATTTAGATCCTCAGTTAGGTCGCTAACTGATTTTTGTACTAAGTGCATCTAGGAATCTTTAGGTTATCCGAGAATTTATAGCACAGCTTTTGATGATCCTTAGTTGGGGTCTGAGCAGATTATTTGTTGCGATTGCAAACGTAATAAGATGGTGGTCCGATAGTCCAGGATTTTTATTCCACGGGACAAAACTAGATCCAGGGTATGACTGTGTTAATGAGTAGGTCTGGAGAAATGTTGGATAAAACCCACTGAGTCGATGATGGCTCCGAAAGCCTTTTGGAGTGGGTCTGTGGACTTTTCCATGTGAATATTAAAGTCACCAAAAATGTGAATATTATCTGCCATGACTACAAGGTCCAATAGAAATTCAGGGAACTCAGTGAGGAACTCTGTATACGGAACAAGAGGCCTGTAAACAGTAGCTATAAAAAGTGATTGAGTAGGCTGCAAAGATTTCATGACTAGAAGCTCAAAAGCTGAAATTTGCTATAGTAAATGTTAGCAACACCTCCGCCTTTGGGGGATGCGAGGGGGATATGGTCACTAGTGTAACCAGGAGGAGAGGCCTCATTTAACACAGTAAATTAATTAGGCTTAAGCCATGTTTCAGTCAGGCCAACCACATCAAGATTATGATCAGTGATTAGTTCATTGACCATAACTGCCTTGGAAGTGAGGGATCTAACATTAAGTAGCCCTATTTTGAGATGTGAGATATCACAATCTCTTTCAATAATGACAGGACTGGAGGAGGTCTTTATTCCAGTGAGATTGCTAAGGCGAACACCGCCATGTTTAGTTTTGCTCAACCTAGATCAAAGAACAGACACGGTCTCAATGGGGATAGCCGAGCTGACTACACTGACTGTGCTAGTGGCAGACTCCACTAAGCTGACAGGTTGGCTAACAGCCTGCTGCCTGGCCTGCACCCTATCTCATTGTGGAGCTAGAGGAGTTAGAGCCATGTCAATGTTGGTAGATAAGATGAGAGCACCCCTCCAGCTAGGATAGAGTCCGTCACTCCTCAGCAGGCCAGGCTTGGTCCTGTTTGTGGGCGAGTCCCAGAAAGAGGGCCAATTATCTACAAATGTTATCTTTTGGGAGGGACAGAAAACAGTTTTCAACCAGCGATTGAGTTGTGAGACTGCTGTAGAGCTCATCACTCTGCCAAACTGTGAGGGGGCCAGAGACAATTATTCGATGCCGACTCCTCTTTCTAGCTAATTTACACGCTGAATCTATGTTGCTCTTGGTGACCTCTGACTGTTTCATCCTAACATCGTTGGTACCGACGTGGATAACAACATCCCTATACTCTCTATACTCACCAGTTTTTGCCTTAGCCAGCACCATCTTCAGATTAGCCTTTACATCGGTGGCCCTGCCCCCTGCTAAACAGTGTATGATCGCTGGATGATTCTTTTTAAGTCTAATATTGCGGGTAATGGAGTCGCCAATGACTAGGGTTTTCAATTTGTCAGAGCTTATGGTGGGAGGCTTCGGTGGCTCAGACCCAGTAACAGGTGGAGGAGAGACCTGAGAATGCTCGGCCTCTGACTCCGACTCGTTGCTTAATGGGGAGAACCGGTTTAAAGTTTCTGTTTGCTAAATGAGCGACACCGGTTGAGCGTGCCGGTTGAGCATGCCGACAGCATTTCTTTCCAGAAGCCTTGAGAAAATTGTCCGGCTGTGGGGACTGTGCGAGGGGATTTATACTACTACATGTACTTACTGATGGCACAGACGCTGTTTCATCCTTTCCTACACTTAAAATACCCTTGCCTAACGATTGCTTCTGAAGCTGGACTTGCAGCATGGTTATCCTCACCATAATGCAATAGTTTTCCTGTATATTATGAGTACAGCGACTGCAATTAGATGGCATAGTGTTAATGTTACTACTTAGCTTCAGCTGGTGGAGGTCCTGTAGAACCATGTCCAGATAAAGCGTCCGGGGTGAAAAAGTAGAATGACAAAAGTCGAGCGAGGAAAAAAACATTTTTGTACATTAGTCAGGTCTCGAAGTTGCACCGACAACACGCAGAAAAATGATTGGCCATAGCCTATAACTTGGAGTTTAAGCAGGATGAAGTGATACCTCTATAATACCTGCCGATTTAAATTATGTTGAAATAGACCCTTATACTGAGCTTCTACCTGGCTTAGAGAGAGGGAATGAGACTCATTAGATACATTTTAAACTACATTGCTTCTAAACACTCTGGGTAAGTCAGACTTACGTTTGAGGATTGGATATGCTGAGCACAAAGGAATGCTCGCCCATATGACGGCATCCTCTGGATATCATATATCTCATATGTGGAGGCGTTTCTTTTTTCCTTTACTCTTTTCCCCCGCGCAGAATAGATCAGGTTTATCGGTTGCCATCAATTTCCTTCAAAGCCTTGATATTGTTTGAGCTTCAGAGGCAAAATCCTCAAGGATGGTTTAATTCCCTGAATCATGTGGCGTGACCCACCACTTTATTCTTATCAAAAGCTCTTAAGAGTGGGGAGGGCAGCAAAAGGGGACGGGGGGACTGCCCCCCTCTATCCCTGGATTTGAATAATGCAGTGGGGATCCTCAATAGTTTCAGGACATATCTCACTTTGAAGTAGTTCACTGGGATATCGCAACTGCCGATGTTCACAAAAAGGTAAACTCGTAGTTACTAGAGCAGGTTGCTAATGCTTCTTAATAAACTAGACCCATTTTGTTTTGTGAATGTCTGCAAATCATATAGGCCAAATTAGCATGAAAGAAAATGTATGTAATCGAGTAAAATTTGAATTGAAATGTCGTATTCTTTCCAATTGTAATTTGTCTGAATATCAAGGAGAGCTGTTTTGGCAAGCAAATACGAAGGTCTTCTCTTGAGCAGGGCTTTTACGTTGCTGCATCTCAAGTACCCTCAGCTTCTGAAAGTGTCTAAGATTCAAAGCCCTTTTTTAAAACATATTTGCCACCCTCCCTCTGCGGGAGCGATATGAATAGGCCCAGAAGGGCCCACGATATCAAACAAAAGGTTGTCCAGCGCTTGTTTGCGATTTGCCTAATCTGCAGGTTTTAATCTCCTCAGCAGATGATGCCCTTCTGTATAGTGCTACGTCCAGCTGACAGATAATCATCTCTGGATGGCCTTTGACGGTAGTAATAATCATAATCATAATAATGATTTTAATATTAGGTCGCTAGAGCGGTCTTTCCAGACTTCACCTCACAATGGTAATCTGGGATGGGACTGCCCGTGCGTGGGGACTAGTTATCTTTCAGTAGAAAGGAGGTGATAGACCAGTGAGTTCCGGTTGTTGCAGAGCACAACAACAGACCGACTTGTTCCTCCCTCACAGGCTAATTACAAATGCAGAGAAGGACAGTACGGAGAAAGCTAAACTATGTAAAAAAAAAAAAAAATCCCCAAATCCTTGAAAATATAGGCTGTACTCCGAGCTAGATCGAGTGCTCCATTTATCACTTCAGCTGGGTCTTGGGGCCTATGGCTCACAAAATGGAGGCAGAAGAAGAGGGAGGCGGTAGACATGTGGGTGCGGGCGGGGTAGAGTGGGAAAAGGGGGTTGAGCGAGAGGGTGGGGGTAGGGTGGGTTGATATTGTTAGTCCCCGCAGCGCTGCCTGCCCACCTCATCATCTTCAGCTTCACTGTAAATCGCAGTGATGGCCACTGACCCAGAAGTGGTGCGTGCGAGCAAGCCGCGGGGGGCTGGAGGGGGTTGGGGTAGAAGAGTGTGAGTGTGGGGTGGAGGGCAGGGGCGGGGAGCAGCCTCCTCGTCACTCCGTGTAAAAGTCAAAAAAGAAGGCAGCCATGTTAGGCCGAGCTGTCACTGCAGTAGCATCCCTGGAGCCAGAACTTTAGTGCGTGTGTGTTTATGTGTGTGTGTGGAAAGGAGGGGTCTGAGAATGGGGGGCGGGGGGAGTTGCCGTGTCCCCATATCAGAGCATGGCCAAACCAGAGGGACAGTGCAGGCTCTGACGAGATGCTCAGCTGTCAACTCGATGTGCACGCTCCCCTGTTTCTTTCTGGTGCCAAGTCAAAGTTTCACAAAGTGAGGTTCATTGGGGCTATCGCTGCCGTACAGGAGCCGATCTAACTCCGACTCTGATTCGGACTTGTTCAGCATTTTTGTTCGCTCTCGCTTAGCCTTTGTTCAAACTCTTAGGACTTCACCGGAATGACTACTGACAAAAGGAAATTGTTGGTGCTGTCTCATATTTGCAGTAGTTCCATCTTCATCCATCATCTGTTTTGGGTAGTTCTGGGCGTTTTCAAGACTTGTCTGCGACGACAGATTGAATCAATATGGCTGCTAAGAGTCGTTTAATCCCTCACAGCATACTAGACGCCATGCGCTCATTACGCAAAATCATAAGGTTCCAACCCGTCAATTAGCAAATCTCTGCTAGACCAATGAAGCCTAATTGTTTTCACTATTGCATGCGTTTGCTTTAAACCCCCTTTCATCCCAGTCGCTCTTCTTATAACCTGCATCTCAGGGTCAGTCTCACCAAAGCTACAGAAATGCAGCAAAAAGTGGGGCTTGAGTCTTATAACAAGACTGTTAAACATGCAGACTGCTGTGCTTTCTCTCTCTCCCCCCCCCGCCCCTTTCTCTTCCCCCCCCTCCCAGAGTCCCTATATCTCGCTCTTTCGCTCTCTCTCTATTACTCTATCCCTCTCTCTCTAGCCGTCATGCAGAGCATTTTTCCTTCTAAAACTCTGATTTATTACTAATCTGTCATGATTAGCTAGATTTTCTCCCTTTGCCCTTATCAGTCATCTGGACAGCTGATTCGCTTACTGACAATTAACTGCAGCCCCAGCCCCTTGCTCCTGACTTCTCTCCCACTTCAAATCTGTTTGGAATTCATAGAGGCCCCTGGCTTTCCTGTGCCCTGCCACCAAATGCAGCAAGTATGTCTGTTCTGTGTCTTCCTTCCACTCCCTAGCGTAGAGGGAAAGAGGGAAAACCCTATGCAGCTTTCCATCAGAAGAGTGAATTGAAACAGGAGGAGCAGATTGTGACAGTGTTAAATTTCCCCAAAGCTTTCAACATCTTTTTATGACCGGAGTCCCCCCTATGGCGATTTACTATAACGGAAAGGCCCAGCTTTTTCCCCCGCAGAGATCATTTGTAGCAGATGAGTGCTCAGACTAGTATATGCTCTAGGACAGATATACGATGAAGTAAGTCTCCATGCATTGCAAACACGGTACACAGATCCACCAGCCTATAGCTGACAACCGAATCCCCAACATTACTGATGGAATTGATTCCATGCCTTCTCCACGCTCTCATTCCAGAGACAAAAGGAGAGACGGTGATTGGCCCAAGTAGACGCTCTAGTTCCCCAGTCTGCAGATCAGAGACAGGCAGAGGTGCATATCTCTCTCTTTCTCTCTTTTTCTTTTAGCCCCTCATTCTCCCTCTCTATATTCCCAGTCTCCTCTCATATGTGAGGCACTCTGCGCTCTGACTGGAGAGAGCCTTTGATCCTCCACAGAAGCAAAGGTGCATGGGAAATGAGCGGAGCCTTTGATTGAGAAATGAAAGGGCTTGGCCCTGACAGAGCAGTTTCAGAGTGCTCACATGCAACAAAACAGATTGCTGCCGAACGATATTTTTTTCCCGGTGACATTTAGCGAGCATTATTATTCTGGTGTCCCTTTTTTTCTTTCATTTGAAAGATAGTTCAAATCGAGTCGTTGCCAGACTGGATTTTTTTTTGAAGACACTTTTTGTTGTTCTATGAATGGCAAAGTCAATTTAGCCTTAACCAAAAAGCATTATTTATATAGTTGACATTATTGATTAATCATTTAGCATTTTATTTAATTATTGAAAACCCTCGAAGGGTGGGGGGAGTGTCTGTTGGGGGCTACCGCTTTACTCGTTTAGAGTGTTTGTGTCTAGCCTATGTGTTCTTGACTGTGTTATGCTTGGGCGTTTGTTTCGCTGGGGGTGGGTGGGCGAATATGATAGTGAGTGAGGAGCGCCTGGGAGATATGTGGGTCACCCAGGCAGATGACCCTGAGCTAGGTCCCCTCCTACTGCACTGTGGGCCTGCTTGCCTAATCTGCACTAATGCGCCGAGAATGGCTGCCAGACGGGACTCCATAATTGACCCTGATATTCAGTGAACAGAAAAAAGCACGTCAAATGGCTCGTAATTTTTTTAACACAGGACCCCGTAGCCGCTGCAGTGAAAATGTGCTCACATTTTAGTTTTCCTTCGGAAAATATTCAGACCCCTTGACATTTTCCACATTTTGTTAGGTTACAGCCTTATTCTAAAATTGATTAAATTGTCCCTCATCAATCCACACACAGTACATTTTGTTAAGTTACAGCCTTATTCTAAAATTGATTACATTTCCCTCATCAATCCACACACAATACCCCATAATGACAAAGCAAAAACAGGTTTTTAGAAGAAATTAAATGAAATATCACATTTACATAAGTATTCAGACCCTTTACTCAGTACTTTGTTGAAGCGCCTTTGGCAGCGATTACAGCCTCGAGTCTTCTTGGGTATGACGCTACAAACTTGGCACACCTGTATTTGGGGAGTTTCTCCCATTCTTCTCTGCAGATCCTCTCAAGCTCTGTTTGATTGGATTGTGTTGCTGCACAGCTATTTTCAGGTCTCTCCAGAGATGTTCGATCGGGTTCAAGTTCGGGCTCTGGCTGGGCCACTCAAGGACATTCAGAGACTTGTCCCGAAGCCACTTCTGCGTTGTCTTGGCTGTGTGCTTAGGGTCATTGTCCTGTTGGAAGGTGAACCTTCACCCCAATTTGAGGTCCTGGGTGCTCTGGAGCAGGTTTTCATCAAGGATCTCTCTGTACTTTGCTCCGTTCATCTTTCCCTCGATGCTGACTAGTCCCCCAGTGCCTGCCGCTGAAAAACATCCCCACAGCATGATGCTGCCACCACCATGCTTCAACGTAGGGATAGTGCCAGGTTTCCTCCAGATGTGACGCTTGGTATTTAGGCCAAAGAGTTCAATCTTGGTTTCATCAGACCAGAGAATCTTGTTTCTCATGGGAGAGTCTTTAGGTGCCTTTTGGCAAACTCCAAGCGGGCTGTCATGTGCCTTTTACTGAGGAGTGGCTTCCGTCTGGCCACTCTACCATAAAGGCCTGATTGGTGGAGTGCTGCAGAGATGGTTGTCCTTCTGGAAGGTTCTCCATCTCCACAGAGGAACTCTAGAGCTCTGTCAAAGTGACCATCGGGTTCTTGGTCACCTCCCTGACCAAGGCTTTTCTGACCCGATTGCTCAGTTTGGCCGGGCGGCCAGCTCTAGGAAGAGTCTTGGTGGTTCCAAACTTCTTCCATTTAAGAATGATGGAGGACACTGTGTCCTTGGGGACCTTCAATGCTGCAGACACTTTTTGGTACCCTTCCCTAGATCTGTGCCTCGACACAATCCTGTCTCGGAGCTCTACGGACAATTCCTTCGACCACATCGCTTGGTTTTTGCTCTGACATGCACTCTCACCTTATATAAACAGGTGTGTGCCTTTCCTAATCATGTCCAATCAATTGAATGTACCACAGGTGGACTCCAATCAAGTTGTAAAAACATCTCAAGGATGATCAATGGAAACAGGATGCACCTGAGCTCAATTTCGAGTCTCATAGCAAAGGGTCTGAATACATATGTAATTTGCAAACATTTCTAAAAACCTGTTTTCACTTTGTCATTATGGGGTATTGTGTGTAGAATGCTGAGGATTTGTATTAATTTAATCAATTTTAGAATAAGGCTGTAATGTAACAAAATGTGGAAAAAGTCAAGGCGTCTGAATACTTTTCGAAGGCACTGTATGTGGTGGTTGAAGTATATATAATATCAATAGGTTAAATTAAAACATTTGAAAATACAGTAGTGCTGGAAGATCAATATGTATTGATTTAAATATTAATTGATCATTAATTAATTAATTAGGGGTTTGATTAAATTGCAGTGGTTAGATAATACTCGTTAGAAGAACCAATGTTTAGATAACGCTGTCTGTTCATTTCTCATGTCTGTATGAAAATGCGGTATTGAACTAGGTGTCGTAGAGATTCGCCGCGGTACAACAAAATGGTGACACAAATTTACATGGACAACACAATAGTGACAATGGGCCAGATGCCCATCTGTTCCAGAGAGAGAGAAAAATAATATGTGGATTTGACACGCTGTCAACATCTACCAAATTCATATTTCACCTCATGATCAATCAAATCCAAAACAGGGTTCGATACTGCAACCAAAATAGTCGCACTAGTGAGCGACCCTTTGATTTGGCAGTGCAATTTAGTTTTTTAAAGCAAATTGAACCAAAATCGATCATGATTTATTCAAACAGTAATGTGCAATTGACCAAAAATATACCAACTTTCTGAAGAGGCACGGGAGTGCTCCTGTCTGTGTGTGCCCGCCCTCAGGGCCAGTCGATCATCCCAGTCAGTGGCTCGCTTGGGCCAGTGAAAACAATATTGTAATAATGGCATTTTTAATCTAGGCTATATCATTTATTTTTAAAAGATTGATTTCCGAAGCTGTTCGTTCGTTATGTTGATTATTTATCACACGCACGCTGCACACAGATAATTTGTCGGAAAAGCCTGCAGCTCTCAAACAGCTGGTTGTTGCGTGGAGCAGCTCGCCCGAAAACCGAAAGATGTTCCAAGTTATGATATCTAACAGTAAATGCTAAGGCAAGAATGGGTATGCAAAGCAGGTATTTAAAAAGTTCAAAGTTTTGGTTAAATAGTTGCAATGCACAATTCAGTCACCATGGAATAGCCTACCTTGAAAATCAGACATTTCCTCTAGGCTATTTGGTCCTTGAAAAGTCATTGAAGTTATGGTAGCCGATTTATAAGTTCTACTGCTCCAAAATAATTATTCTGTGATTTCATTTCTGATTAGTTTTTAGGAGAGATGTAGCCGCTTTCGTTTGTTTCCTGCCGTTTCAATTGAAGAGTGATGCGCTAGTTGCCATATAAATAACAACGAATAAAAGGGCTTGGAAGCTCTAACCCTAGCGATTCACTGGTAAACGCATGGGTACCCTCGCAATGGCTGCCTGGTATTGTGATGCAGTAATTTCCATGGTATTTTGAAATGTTCTATCAACTGATGCTGGATTGCCATGGTAATGTAGAATGTTCATTCAAATTATGCTAACTGATGTGGATCATGCAATGGAATGTATTTTTTTGTAATGTCAGTTGAGTTGACTCAACAAATCACAGCACAGATTTATGGGTACACTTCCTGCTTTTACTTCCTGACATGGGTACACTCAAAATGGCTGCCAGTCCACCAATTATGCCATCATTGACTTGAATGGAGACACCCTTTCTATTCATTCTTATTTCTATGCTAGTTATTATGAGCAGTTATTATGAGCAAGACAACATCGAATGTTCGCTTCAACTTGGTTTTCCATACAAAGCGTTCAATTTCTGGTCGCTTTCTCTTTTTAAAACATGATACAATACCCCTCAATTACTATTCAACATCTCTAATGGCGAGACTGACTACTACCAATGACCACATTTACAAGCGCACAGTATTCCGGATAGTAACTCATATCCCGCTTAAGGTCTTATTTCGGGATAAGCTGTTTACCTGCACCTTTGATATCCCGCTCACCTTTGATATCCTGCCTGTATCCATGAAGAAACAAAATATTCCTAATTTAAGTATGGGTTAAATGGAATAGTAACTGAAATATGGATACTGACTGTAGGCCTATAACCTCTCACATGTAGCATAATATAATATTAACTCCTGCAGAATTAGGCTATGCATTTCTTGCAGTGAAATTATACAACAAACGTTAATTTTGTCTCGGTAACAGGAGTGGAGAATTATTATTTATTTATTTCAGTATCTCTGGAGCAAATGTGAATGCGCGTGTCATGTGTTCTCTTTGACACTTATGCAAGCAGACAGTATTTCAACCACATAAAATATACACCCAAGACGAATTGAAGTCTTATCAGAAATGTGTTTCGTCATTTTCTCAGCTTTTCATTTCCTTAAAACCGATCAAACGGATGACATTTGGACATTTTGCACTGGACCAATCATTCCACTTTTATGGAGTTAATGCGTTTTGTCCCCGGTCCCTAAACGAAACAGACAACTTTACAGGTGTTAACTAGATTTCTAATGCTTTCATTCTATCGATGTAAGACATTATTCTGGTGAGCACTACTTTATTTAGTATTCTGGGGCAACACGTTATGACAGAAGAGAAGCTGCATGTATCAAACTAGATGAAAACAACACCCATGACATGTGAAACTGAGCCTGCGCAGACCGCAAAAACAACAATAAAAGGGATAAGATGTTTACGGGCCACAGTATCCCGTCTTAGATCAGCATGTCCCAAGCATCGTAACCGGGATACAAGCTTTTTACGGTAATTCTGACATATTTTACAATGTAAAAATAATGTGACTGTCAATGCATAATGCCATTGGGTAGGCCTATTAAAAAATACATTATTCTTAAAGTGGTAAAGCATACGGTGAGGGGAGTTTTTTTTCCTATAGGCTATTACAACAATTCAATATAAAATGTAGGTCCTTGAAAATTACAATTAAGTGCTTGAAAAAGTCCTTGAATTTGACTTGCCAATGTCTGTATGAACCCTGTATAGGCTACTTGCTCAGCCCACAAATGAAAGATAAAAATATCTGCTATTGAAATGATGCACACATCATTCACTTTCCTGTCAGATCTTGAACCGGGCCAGTATACATATTTTTCAGGCCAGTAGCTTTAAGTTGTCACTGGCCCGGTGTGCCACTAGCAAATTTACCTGAATGTCGAGCCCTGTGAGTGCGGTGCGCGTAGGGCCTATATGTCTACCACTTTGTGTAGCTGTTAGCGATGCTAATGATAGCCTAACCGTCTTCAGATAGATGGAAAGGCAATTAAAAGATAACTACAAAGAAGCCTATGCCTACCTGGCAGAATCATTATTATTTGCATCAATCCAGTGACCATATGTTTTGAAAACTCCCATCACAACTGCGCTAAAGAAACACCACTAGCCAAACATCTTTCTGGCTGGTGCACACCTGAATTAAATGGTAACTACACAAAAAAATCTGAATTTCTCAGATTTTTCCCAGATCTAGAAAATGGTCCCCAGATGTGGTTTAAGCATTGATGTGGTTTAAGCATCACATTTTGTTGTTTTTCTAATAAAAGGTATGATTTTGAGAGCGAAAACGTGAGAAACTGGGAGAAATCACAGTCCATTTTTGCTGTGTTGGTATCAAGTATCGTATTTTATCGGAATGGTGCCAGAGGGGATGGCTGCCTTTTATGGACTCTTAACCAACTGTGCTATTTTGTTAGTTTTTTCACATTGTTTGTAACTTATTCTGTACATCATGTTGCTGCTACCGTCTCTTATGACCGAAAAGAGCTTCTGGACATCAGAACAGCGATTACTCACCTTGAACTGGACAAATCATTTTTCTTTAATGAGTCGGACGAGAGGGATTTGCTCCAGACACCCGACAGGGCCCTCATCCCCGTCATTCGCAGTAGAAAGAAAAGGACATATCGCGGAAGGAGATCGAGGTGCCAAGTAAGGAGCCGGTGACGAGTGGCTAATATGCCTTTTCCATCGATACTATTGTCCAATGTACAATCGCTTGATAATAAAGTGGACGAACTACTAGCACGTACAGTGGGGAAAAAAAGTATTTAGTCAGCCACCAATTGTGCAAGTTCTCCCACTTAAAAAGATAAGAGAGGCCTGTAATTTTCATCATAGGTTCGCGTCAACTATGACAGACAAAATGAGGAAAAAATATCCAGAAAATCACATTGTAGGATTTTTAATGAATTTATTTGCAAATCTGACCATAATTCTAATTCTTCCGATGGCATTGGGGAGTACACCACATCAGTCACTGGCTTCATCAATAAGTGCATTGATGACGTTGTCCCCACAGTGACTGTACGTACATACCCCAACCAGAAGCCATGGATTACAGGCAACATCCGCACTGAGCTAAAGGGTAGAGCTGCCGCTTTCAAGGAGCGGGACTCTAACCCGGAAGCTTATAAGAAATCCTGCTATGCCCTCCGACAAACCATCAAAACATCAATACAGGACTAAGATCGAATCATACTACACCGGCTTCGAGGCAAGTAACACTGAAACATGCATGAGAGCATCAGCTGTTCCGGACAACAGTGTGATCGCGCTCTCCGTAGCCGATGTGAGTAAGACCTTTAAACAGGTCAACATTCACAAGGCCGCAGGGCCAGATGAATTACCAGGACGTGTACTCCGAGCATGCGCTGACCAACTGGTAAGTGTCTTCACTGACATTTTCAACCTCTCCCTGTCTGAGTCTGTAATACCAACATGTTTCAAGCAGACCACCATAGTCCCTGTGCCCAAGAACACTAAGGTAACCTGCCTAAATGACTACCGACCCATAGCACTCACGTCTGCAGCCATGAAGTGCTTTGAAAGGCTGGTCATGGCTCACATCAACACCATTATCCCAGAAACCCTAAACCCACCCCAATTTGTATACCGCCCCAACAGATCCACAGATGATGCAATCTCTATTGCACTCCACACTGCCCTTTCACAACTGGGCAAAAGGAACACCTACATGAGAATGCTATTCATTGACTACAGCTCAGCGTTCAACACCATTGTGCCCTCAAAGCTCATCACTAAGCTAAGGACCCTGGGACTAAACATTCCCTCTGCAACTGGAACCTGGACTTCCTGACGGGCTGCCCCCAGGTGGTAAGGGTAGGTAACAACACATCCACCACACTGATCCTCAACACGGGGGCTCCTCAGGGGTGCGTGCTCAGTCCCCTCCTGTACTCCCTGTTCACTCATGACTGCATGGCCAGGCACGACTCTAACACCATCATTATGTTTGCCGATGACACAACAGTGGTAGGCCTGATCACCGACAACGACTAGACAGCCTATAGGGAGGAGGTCAGAGATCTGGCCGTGTAGGGCCAAGACAATAACCTCTCCCTCAACGTGATCAAGACAAAGGAGATGATTGTGGACTTCAGGAAAAAGGAGAGGACCGAGCACGCCCCCATTCTCATCGACGGGGCTGTAGTGGAGCAGGTTGAGCGCTTCAATTTCCTTGGTGTCCACATCACCAACAAACTAACATGGTCCAAGCACACCAAGACAGTCGTGAAGAGGAAACCTATTCCCCCTAAGGAGACTGAAAAGATTTGGCATGGGTCCTCAGATCCTCAAAAGGTTCTACAGCTGCACCATCGAGAGCATCCTGACTGGTTGCATCACTGCCTGGCATGGCAAATGCTCGGCCTCCGACCGCAAGGCACTACAGAGGGTAGTGCGTACGGCCCAGTACATCACTGGGGCCAAGCTTCCTGCCATCCAGGACCTCTATACCAGGCGGTGTCAGAGGAAGGCCCTAAAAATTGTCAGACTCCAGCCACCCTAGTCATAGACTGTTCTCTCTGCTACCGCATGGCAAGCGGTACCGGAGCACCAAGTCTCAGTCCAAGAGGCTTCCAAACAGCTTCTACCCCCAAGCCATAAGACTCCTGAACATCTAATCCAGACTCCTGAACATCTAATCCAGTGCCCAGACTATTTGCAGTGCCCAGAGTACATGTACATATTACCTCAATTAACTTCACTAACCGGTGCCCCCGCACATTGACTCGGTACTGGTACCCCCTGTATATAGCCTAGCTATTGTTATTTTACTGCTGCTCTTTAATTATTAGTTACTTTTATTTTGTATTATTATTTTATTTATTTATTTTTGGTATTGTTTCTTAAAACTGCATTGTTGGGAAAGGGCTTGTTAGTAAGCATTTCACTGTAAGGTCTACACCTGTTGTATTCGGCGCATGTGACAAATCAAATTGTATTTTATTTTTATTTTAAAATCTGCCCTCTAGAGGATTCGCAGAAAAGAACACATGGCACTTTGAAATCAGCAATAAATACATTTTGCACTTTATTTTAACTTTCTATTTTCTTTGCTTTTACAGTAAATCTATTCAAATCAATGTAAGAACACAAGGGTATGCTAATTTAAAAGATGGCTAGTCATTATTAGCCTGGTTCTGTATGGAATGCAGGCACATTATGGGACACAGGCCAGGTCATTATAAATGCTATTGTTTTTATTTTAAAAAATTGGTGTGACCAAATCATGTGCTGGTGCCACCAATTGAAAAGTTTGGTGCTTCCAGTGGAAAAAGTTAGTGTAGAACCCTGCCAAAACTGTAATCCCTGAGCAAGTGTTAACTGCGTGTCATTTTCAGATTTTTTCCACTACAGGACGAGAGCACAACCTTAATTTTCATCCTTACGTAAAACAAGTTTTGCCACCCTTCCATCTTTGTTTCATTGTGTTAATAATTTTTACACTGCCATTTTTCCTTTGCAATAGTTTTTAAATAAATGTTTTACTGATGAGGGATATCACTTTCACTTTAGAACTCAACAGCCTATATTTTGTCCAGACATCCATTTCCCCCGCAAATTTCCTAATAACTCAATTTAATCTTCCGAGAACCTGTCGCCTGTCTTAATCATGAGTATTCCCGTCTGGGCCTTATATTTAGTTTTTTGTATTTAGTGTTTTGTTTGCTTTGCAGTGCGGCTGTAGTTATTAAAGTGCTCAGGAATGTTTTGAGTCACTGAGCGAGACTAGAAGGGGCTTCTCTCTGGGCATGTGGAAACAGCCTTGCATGCTGCAGCCTCTCCTGCCATGTCACCTAGCCCACATCCCCTCCAAACATAAACACACACACACACATACACACACACACACATACACACACACACAATTTGTTACTCTTAATCATAAAAAACATACATCACACAAATGTAATGGCAGCTATTGTAACAGCCAAAATGACTTAATGTAATAGTAACTTGCTTGACCATGCTACAGGTGATATAACTGTTTGTATGCAATATTTGCTTTGTGGACTTCACTGGACAGATATTGCTTTCCTATTTTGTGATGAAAGAAACGTGTGTGTAGTTGAATTTATTCTGTCACTATGTGACTTGTCTTTTTGTTGTCACAGCGTTATTGTATATCATGGTGGCGTATGAACGAATGGGTTATAGAGCAAACAACGCAATTATCACAACATAGGTTGTAATATGGCTTTTTTACTGGCTTCCTCAGTGATTTTACCCACACACTGCTACTGGTCATCAACTAGTTTATCACAAATATCAGCAGGTCCTTGCCAACATCGCTTTACTGAGCGTGTGTGAGAAAAAAAAAACTTGAGCAGTGGTAGCACTAAGTGAGTTCCTCTGCAACTGCAACATTGTCTGACTCTGACAGTTCTGATTTATCCTATTCTATCCTTCACTTCGCCCCAGGCAATGTTTCTGTTTTAGTTACCGGTGTCCAGACTTTAATCACATTTAAGCAGAAACCACAAGAGATTTATGTCACATAGCAATTATTTTTTGCTTCCCAGCTTCCTCTTAACCTTAGTTGACCGATACAGTTATTTAAAGAATTGTTCAAGAATGTAGATATTTCTTTCGTAATCGGAATGAGATATGCAAATATTGGATTTGACTTCCACAAAATGAGTCTTGTGGATAAGTGTGGTTTGATCTCCCACTTACAAAATGACTTGAATGGGGATTGTAGCTTGTTTAAAGTTGACGCCCGCTGCCCTGAAGGTTTATATTTAGAAGCAAGTCATATCATTGTCATTGCCTCTTTCAGCTTTGGAGAAAAAACACACAAAAGGTCAGACAAAGCATTTCCTGTCACTCAACACATTCCAACACCCCCTCCTACCCTCACCGCCCTGAAAAAAACCTCACCCCGCTCTCCGTCCTTTCATAATTGCTGCACTTCTTTCCCCTTCGTCTTTTGTGGGACGAAATTTATCCTCGTATTTTGCCATGTGGCAGTTTCTCCCCACTGTTCCTCACAATGTTGCTGACCGGCCACTTTCTTTTCCAAGGCAGACTGGATAAAAATAAAATAAAAAACGGAAAGGGGAAAAGAAAAGTATACTACTTCCTTTTTGCATTTGTCAAAGCCGGTCAGTCGGAAGCTGCATATAAGCACCTCTGCAACCCCGGCCTCTCTTCCCTTAATAATTTTCACGCTGCCATTTTTCCTTTGCAATATTTTTTCAAATAATTTTTTTACTGATGAGGGATATAACTTTCACTTTAGAACTCAACAGCCTATATTTTGTCCCGCAGATTTCCTAAAAACTCAATTTAATCTTCTGAGAACCTGTCGCCTGTCTTAATCATGAGTATTCGCGTCTGGGCCTTATATTTAGTTTTTTGTATTTAGCGTTTTGTTTGTTTTGCAGTGCGGCTGTAGTTATTATAGTGCTCAGGAATGCTTTGAGTCACTGAGCGAGACTAGAAGGGGCTTCTCTCTGGGCATGTGGAAACAGCCTTGCATGCTGCAGCCTCTCCTGCCATGTCACCTAGCCCACATCCCCTCCAAACATAAGCACACACATACACACACACACACACACACACAAACAATCTGTTACTCTTAATCACACACACGCCACTGACATTGTCAATCTGTTACTCTTAATCATAAAAAACACACATCACACACACGTAACGGCAGCTATTGTAACAGCCAAAATGACTTAATGTAATACATTTTAAGGGGAGCATATGGGTTTGGAAAGCTGTGAGGATGCACACATGTGCACTCATTCACACACATACAAGCATTTACCCAAAGTCACACTCCGCCCCACAGTATATCACACAACACTCTGTAGTAGTGAATGCTAGCTAACTAAATATCAATCCTCTCAGGTAGTGGGCCTCAAAGTGAAGAACTGACAACACAATGCTTCCCTGCCTTGCCAAGGAGGCCTCCAAGACACACACACACACACACACACACACATTTTCCACGTCTTCCGTGTGGAAGTCCAAGCAGGTGGAAGTCCAAGCAGGTGCCGATCCATTCAACACGTCGAACCTGCCTTGCCCAAAGGCACCATGGGAGGTAAAGGCGGTCACAAAACAAAGAGCAGAACGGCACAGGTGGCCACAGCGAACCCGAAACACACACACACACACACACACACACACACACACACACACACACACACACACACACACACCTGCCTTTGTCCGTAAGCAGCGACACTGAACTGAGCTGACAGGCAGCAGTCTTAAGGTTGGTGACTTGGCCAGGCGACTCCATTCTCTCCACTGCAGAAGATGGCTGCAATTAAGGGCTTTGACAAGGAGACAAGTTCAAGTGGTTAAGGTCGGGCCTTTGTCTCGGAAACGTAAACAACGTCTACATTTACTCGCTCGCTACATTCCCGACCTCGTAAAGCGGATATTGGGAATTCTTAACCTAGCGGGTCGGGGTGTAGCTGCTAGCTAGACGAACGGGGACAATAGTGCGAGATAAGATGTTGCAGATTTTTGGGGGTTTGTTTTTTTTACCTTATTTTCTCTCTTGTGGTTGTTCTTTTTCCTTTTTATCGATGTATGTTCTAGAGATTATGACTCAATTCGGAGCCCAACAAATGAGGCAGAGCTCTCCCTAAAGTTTGTGACAAGCATGTCTGTGGTTCCTCTCTAAAAGAGGGGGAGAGATGGCGGGATAAAAAAGATGAAAAGAATAAAAGATGAAAAGAGGGGAAGAATGCAGATGCATGGCGAGACATTGGAGAGAGATGGAGAGAGAGAGGGACTTGGAAGGAAGGAGGGAGTAGCATAAATAAACCTCCCCCCACCCCCTTTTGAGTGTTTGTTTTTGCAGCACCTGAGTTCTTTAACGACCGTGTCATTGGCAGAGGACGTGGCAGACAGGTTCTGGGGCTTTACGTTGTTTCTCTCTTCCCTCTATCCCTCGTTCTCTCTCCCTCTCTCTTTCTCTCTCTCGCTCTCTCTCTCTCTCTCTCTCTCTTCACACATTTTTTACTGCACCAAATTGGCTGAGAATGGGCCTCCAGCTGGAAGGTTCAGAAAAGCATGTTGCCATGGCTCGTTCCTTTTCCCCCTCTTCTCCCTCCTTTTTGGGAGCGCCAATCTGTAAGTTCATCAAAGGCAGACATTTCCTGTCCACTGCTACCCCCCTCTCCGAACCCTGACCCCCCTTCCTCCAAAAGACACTCGCCCTCTGTACACTAGCCCTCTAATCCCAACCTCTCTCTTCTCCCTCCCTCTCTCTCTCGGCGCAGCTCCGCGCTTTGTGTGGGGGAAGGGGATTGGTTTGGGTACTGGGTGCTAACAGATCCCCATTGTCCGGCCAGCGTACTTGAATGGCGACTGAGCCCAGTGCATTGCCTGTCTGGTTTCTATTCAAATCCAGGTAGAGGCTGGGAGAGGCAGGAGGACGGACGGACACCAGAGGGAGGAGGGGTAGAGGGGTAGATGATAGCTAAGGCAAGGCTAAGGCACTAGGACATTTTAATGGCTGCATGTGAACAAAGTGAAGGCGTCCCTCAGGCCGTAAGGGCAGCTTACACAAACCCTAGCCCTCCTCTCCTCCCTCATAAAGTAGAGAGAAAAAGTAGCCTCATTCTCTCTCCTGGCTTGCTGTCTGGCTGGCTGCCCCACTTTTGGCCCTGTCATCAACAGTGGCGTGTATTCAAGGATGCCAAGGGAGCCAGGCTTCCCCACACATTTGACCAGTAAATAAATACAAATGATGAAATAATTTATCTTTCGTCTCTCTCTGTGTTTTCATAATTTTGAGTAAATTCGCAAGTGGCTGATTCTCACCGGAGAAATCATCCAAGCAAGCGAAACAGCGACCCTCTGTCTCAGTATGTGTAGCCCATGTACAGTGCATTCAGAAAGTATTCAGACCCATTGTCTTTTTTAAAATGTTGCAACGTTACAGCCTTATTCTAAAATGGATTAAATTGTTTTTTTCCCCCCTCATCAATCTACACAAAATACCCCATGATGACAAAGAAAAAACAAGTTTTTAGACATTTCTGCAAATGTATTTAACCCCCGAAATATCACATTTACATAGTATTCAGACCCTTTACTCGGTACTTTGTTGAAGCACCTTTGGCAGCGATTACAGCCTCCAGTCTTCTTGGGTATGACGCTACAAGCTTGGCACACCTGTATTTGGGGAGTTTCTCCCATTCTTCTCTGCAGATCCTCTCAAGCTCTGTCAGGTTGAATGGGGAGCATCACTGCACAGCTATTTTCAGGTCTCTCCAGAGATGTTCGATCGGGTTCAAGGCCGGGCTCTTGCTGGGCCACTCAAGGACATTCAGAGACTTGTCCTGAAGCCACAAGTCTTGGCTGTGTGCTTAGGGTCGTTGTCCTGTTGGAAGGTGAACCTTCACCACAGACCGAGGCCCTGAGCACTCTGGAGCAGGTTTTCATCAAGGATCTCTCTGTACTTTTCTCCGTTCATCTTTCCCTCGATCCTGACTAGTCTCCCAGTCCCTGCCGCTGAAAAACATCCCCAGAGCATGATGCTGCCACCACCATGCTTCACTGTAGGGATGGTGCCAGGTTTCCTCCAGATGTGACGTTTGGCATTCGGGCCAAATAGTTAAATCTTGGTTTCATCAGAGCAGAGAACCTTGTTTCTCATGGTCTGAGAGTCCTTTAGGTGCCTTTTGGCAAACTCCAAGCGGGCTGTCATGTGCCTTTTACTGAGGAGTGGCTTCTGTCTGGCCACTCTACCATAAAGGCCTGATTGGTGGAGTGCTGCAGAGATGGTTGTCCTTCTGGAAGGTTCTCTCTTCTCCACAGAGGAACTCTGGAGCTCTGTCAGAGTGACCATCGGGTTCTTGGTCACCTCCCTGACCAAGGCCCTTCTTCCCCGATTGCTCATTTTGGCCTGGCGGCCAGCTCTAGGAAGAGTCTTGGTGGTTCCAAACTTCTTCCATTTAAGAATGATGGAGGCCACCGTGTTCTTGGGGACCTTCAATGCTGCAGAAATGTTTTGGTACCCTTCCCCAGGGTCTGAAGTCTTATGTAAATGTTTTTGTTTTAATTACAACAATTTCAAAAAAAAAAACTGTTTTTGCATTGTCATTATGGGGTATTGTGTGTAGATTGATGAGGGGAAAATATATTTAATCAATTTTAGAATAACGCTGTAACGTAATAAAATGTGGAAAAAGTCAAGGGGTCTGAATACTTTCCGAATGCACTGTATATAGACAGGTGTGTGCCTTTCCAAATCATGTCCAATCAATGGATTTTACCACATGTGGACTCCAATCAAGTTGTAGAAACATCTCAAGGATGATCAATGGAAACAGGATGCACTTGAGCTACATTTTGAGTCTCATAGCAACGGGTCTGAATACTTATGTAAATAAGGTATTTTTATTTTATTTATTGTTATACATTTGCATAAATGTCTAAAAACCTGTTTTCGCTTTGTCATCATGGGGTATTGTGTGTAGATTGATGAGGGAAGAATATACTTAATCTATTTTAGAATAAGGCTGTAATGTAACAAAATGTGGGTCTGAATACTTTCCGAATGAACTGTATCTGATGCTGTCTGGACCAAAAGAGTATAACATATTGTCGCCGTAGCATTTGATTGATTGATGCCAGCAAGCAGTTGGCCTCACTTGATAAAAATAATTATAAAATAATCAGCCAATCAGCATTGAGCTGAGCTCAGCTGTGGGTTGTCCCGGTGCAGCAAAACACCCCCCAAGGGAAGCCAGTTTGGATTTGGCTTCACACCAATCAAATGTCTTCCTTTGCAAAACATCATTTTCAGAAAAAGGTGTCTATTTCTGGTCTGCTTGTGTTGATGTCCTGCAGTAGCTAGCTTGCTAAATCGGCCCTTTCCTAAACCATGGATGGATTTGGAATTATCTGTACAGGCCAATGATTATGACACCTATTCTGATCTAACCATTAATTAATGTTGTGCCACTGGGCTGAGACAATTGAAGTTCAATATGTAGCTTAGATGTAGCCTAGTAGGTAACTTAGCTGGTTCATTGTTGCCTAAGCGAGGAAGTCAGGATAGCAAGCAACTAGTCTTCAGGTAGGGTCAGTCAACATTTTCTGTTTTACTTGCACACACACACACACACACACACACACACATAAATCAGTACCATGGACAGCAACATGATATTTAGCAACATTGATTATACTAATTTGTTTTTTGTATGTTTTCAGTGTATTAAACTAAGCATATATTGCCTTAAATATTTAAGTTGAAATGGTGCTGGAATAGCGGAGGCAGTGCCCCTGTTGTCTTTGTGCTGACTTGCAGTAACTCTGTGGTTCTAAATCAGTAGTTCTAAAACACTAACTTGCTTGACCATGCTGCAGGTGATATAACTGTTTGTATGCAATATTTGCTTTGTGGATTTCACTGGACAGATGTTGCTTTCCTATTTTGTGATGAAACAAATGTGTGTGTAGTTGAATTTATTTAGCCCCAAGTGGCGCAGCGGTCTAAGGCACTGCATCTCAGTGCTTGAGGCGTCACTACAGACCCCCTGGTTCGATTCCAGGCTGTATCACAACCGGCCGTGATTGGGAGTCCCGTAGGGCGGCGCACAATTGGCCCAGCGTCGTCCGGGTTTGGCCGGTGTAGGCCGTCATTGTAAATAAGAATTTGTTCTTAACTGACTTGCCTAGTTAAATAAAGGTAAAAAATAAATAATAATAAAAATAAGAAACAAAAAAGTGATTTGTCTTTTTGTTGTCACAGCGTTATTGTATATCATGGTGGCGTATGAACGAATGGGTTATAGAGCAAACAACGCAATTATCACAACAGAGGTTGTAATATGGCTTTTTTACTGGCTTCCTCAGTGATTTTACCCACGCACTGCTACTGGTCATCAACTAGTTTATCACAAATATCAGCAGGTCCTTGCCAACATCGCTTTACTGAGCGTGTGTGAGAAAAAAATAACTTGAGCAGTGGTAGAACTAAGTGAGTTTCTCTGCAACTGCAACATTGTCTGACTCTGACAGTTCTGATTTATCCTATTCTATCCTTCACTTCGCCCCAGGCAATGTTTCTGTTTTAGTTACCGGTGTCCAGACTTTAATCACATTTGAGCAGAAACCGCAAGAGATTTATGTCACATAGCAATTATTTTCTGCTTCCCAGCTTCCTCTTATCCTGGTGGTCCTCTGTAGCTCAGCTGGTAGAGCACGGCGCTTGTAACGCCAAGGTAGTGGGTTCGATCCCCGGGACCACGCATACACAAAAAAAAAAAAAATGTATGCACGCATGACTGTAAGTCTCTTTGGATAAAAGCGTCTGCTAAATGGCATATTATTATCCTAAGTAGACCGATACAGTTATTTAAAGAATTGTTCAAGAATGTAGATATTTTTTTCGTGATCGGAATGAGAATGCAAATATTGGATTTGACTTTCACAAAATGAGTCTCGTGGATAAGTGTGGTTTGATCTCCCACTTACAAAATGACTTGAGTGGGGATTGTAGCTTGTTTAAAGTTGACGCCCGCTGCCCTGAAGGTTTATATTTAGAAGCAAGTCATATTGTTGTCATTGCCTCTTTTAGCTTTGGAGAAAAAACACACAAAAGGTCAGACAAAGCATTTCCTGTCACTCAACACATTCCAACACCCCCTCCTACCCCCACCGCCCTGAAAAAAACCTCACCCCGCTCTCTGTCCTTTCATAATTGCTGCATTTCTTTCCCTTCGTCTTTTATGGGACAAAATCTCTCCTCGTTTTTTGCCATGTGGCAGTTTCTCCCCACTGTTCCTCACAATGTTACTGGCCGGCCACTTTCTTTTCCAAGGCGGAACAAATTGAGAGAGAGTGGATAAAAATAAAATAAAAAACGGAAAGGGGAAAAGAAAAGTATACTACCACCTTTTTGCATTTGTCAAAGCCGGTCAGTCGGAAGCTGCATATAAGCACCTCTGCAACCCCGGCCTCTCTTCCCTCACCACCGTCCCCCTGACCCTTGGTCTCTCTCCCCCCGCCACCTCCCCAGCAGTTGGGTGTCCTGTCTTATCAAGTCCCTGTCTGGGGCAGAGGGGCCCTCTGATTTTGTCCAATGTCTAGCCCAGATCCTCCCTCCACCACCACAACCCCTCCTTTTTCCCCACGGCTAGGAGCGCCCCAGAGGGCTAAGGCCGGGCTCTCCCCTCCATCCCCCGTCCTTGTCAGGCACGTCGCAACTCCCCTAGTCTCTCCCCGATGACCCCCTTCTCCACACACTCTCCGTGGAAAGAAAAACATATTTTCTCTCCCGAAAAATCCCCCTCCCTCCACCAACCCACCTGTGCTAACGGATTTGCCTGTGACAATGTCGGTGGTTTAGTGGTGCGTAACGATGACAATAAACGGCCTAGCCCTGTCACCAGTGGCAGTGACTAGTGACTAATTACGAAGTAGACCCTTTCTGTTCGAACGGAAACTTAACCCCAAACGGTCTTTGAACCGACAAGCACACCTGGACATGAAGCTGGTCTGAAATGAAACAGCAACCACTGCAGAAGTGGAAGTGAACAGAACGGAGAGAGAAAAAAAAGGAAAGTGAAACATGCTCATGGGAGTTAGTAAGTCACAGTACATCACATCACCATTACACACATTGGACAGGAGGAAAAAATAACATTTATTTTGCTTACCTAAACAAAGACAGAAGTATGTCCCGTGAGCTTCTCCCCGCATCAAATGGGGGGGGGCATGCTTGAGAAAGGAGGGTAATCTGTCAAGAAATTAAATAAGCGGGGGGGAAGAAATACCCAAAAAGGGGAAAAATAGGACTAAAAGAAAGAGGGAGCACAGCAGCTAGCACCATTGAGCGGAGGATGACTTCCATTAAATGTGCTCTTGTGAAAAGTTGGACTGGAAATGAGAGGAATGGGAGTGTTTTCTCCTCCCCTCCCTCCCTCCCTCCCTCCCTCCCTCTCTCTCTCTCTCTCTCTCTGTCTCTTTTTCCCCCCACCCTTGCTCTAATCTCCTGTTCGGGGGCCTGTTCACACGTTCTCTGGCTTACCCAACAGGAACTCTGCCATTAGTTCTCTCTCTCTCTCTCTCTCTCTCTCTCTCTCTCTCTCTCTCTCTCTCTCTCTCTCTCTCTCTCTCTCTCTCTCTCTCTCTCTCTCTCTCTCTCTCTCTCTCTCTCTCTCTCTCTCTCTCTCTCTCTCTCTCTCTCTCTCTCTCTCTCTCTCTCTCTCTCTCTCTCTCTCTCTCTCTCTCTCTCTCTCTCTCTCTCTCTCACCAGGCTAGACAAGGTATTGAACAGCTCCATGCTTCCACCCAGCCTCCTCTGCCCCACATGAAATGAACGATATATGACCCAGTTGATGGACAGGAGCAAATTCAGTCATGTGAACAGAAAAAACACTCCCCATTGGCTGAGCCCCCGGCAGCCCGGGGCTGGGGCTATCCGATTGGCTGAGACAAGGATAATTGAAGCATGAGTCCCTCACCATTCACAAGCTGCAGAGCTGGTCAGTGTCACTGTTTGGGTGTCTGGCTGCTACCTGCAATCAGGAGGAGGATGTAAAAAGACACACTGCTCCGGCCGGCATCCACACTGCTCCTCTCTGCTACTGTATAACTCAACACTGGAGATCTGAAAATGTGGGCTATGAGTGCGCACACTTATAATATGTGTGTATAGCAGAGGTGTGGACTCGAGTCATGTGACTTGGACTCGAGTCAGACTCGAGTCATGAATTTGATGACTTCAGACTCGACTCGACAAAATGTACAAAGACTTGCAACTCGACTTGGACTTTAACATCAATGACTCGTGACTTGACTTGGACTTGCGCCTTATGACTCGAGAAGACTTGCTACGAGGACTTGTAATGACTTGCAAAGGCTTGCTAAGAGGACTTGAAATGACTCGAAACTAAAATGTAGGACTTTGGACTCGACTTGAGACTTGACGGCTTTGACTTTTGACTCGACTTGGGACTTGCCTCATCTTTGACTCGACTTGACTCGGGACTCGAGGGCAAAGACTTGAGACTTACTTGTGACTTGCATAACAATGACTTTGTCCCACCTCTGGTGTATAGCATAGTAAAGTAGATAACAATGTGGGTGTGTTTTAAGGTCTAAAATAGTGTCTAAATTAGATGACCGTATGTGTATACATTTGCGTTAGTATATGGGTGTGCATTTAGGCTCAGAATCGGGGGACTCATTGCCAGATTAGCGCTCGTTTATCCCCATCTACTCCTCGCCCGAGGTGGAGCCACGAGGGCTGCGAATGAAAGGGAGCAGTAGCGGTACAGTATAGCATGGCACTAATCCCAGCCCATTGAGAGGAGATGAATCAGCTTCAACTCAGGGCTTTGTCTCACACACTCCTCTCCGTTTACCTCCGCAATCAAAAATCCCACAGCTGACACCAATTGCATCTCCATTCTTGTGTATAGATAGTGATATGGGGGTGGAAAGCAGACTAGCTGATAACCTGGCAGTCAAACGGTTGTATTTCGCCCCGCTGTGCCTCCCACCGGGCAAAGGACTGGGGTGTACAGTATGGGCACATATACACACCGACACAAGCACGTGCATTCACACACATATACACACACACACACAGTCTTGTACAGCTAACCTTGAGGGGACACAAAATTCAGTCCCATTCAAAATCCTATTTTCCCTAACCCCTAACCCTAACCCTAAACCTAACCTTAACCCGTACTCTTACCTTAACACTAACCCTAACCCTAACCTTAACCCAAAAACTAACCCTAGCTCTTAACCCTAACCCTTAACATAATTCTAACCCTAACAGTTATTCTAACCTTAACCTCTTAAGGATTGGACCCTTTTTTTCAATTTTCGCCTAAAATGACATACCCAAATCTAACTGCCTGTAGCTCAGGACCTGAAGCAAGGATATACATATTCTTGATATCATTTGAAAGGAAACACTTTGAAGTTTGTGGAAATGTGAAATTAACGTAGAAGAATATAACACATTAGATCTTGTAAAAGATAATACAAACAAAGAAACATGTGTTTTCTATTTTATTTTATTTTTTAATTATCTTTGAAATGCAAGAGAAAGGCCACAATATAATATTGCAGTTTAGGCGCAATTTAGATTTTGGCCACAAGATGGCCGCAGTTTGTGTGCAAAGTTTCAGATTGATCCAGTGAAGCATTGCAATACTGGACTATTTTGTATCAAGTCTGCCCAAATGTCCCGAATTGGTCAATTGTCACATTTTAAAGTACATAACTATAGAGAACATAGAAAAATTATATGGTAAAACAAAATGTTAGTTTACACACTCCCAGGAATGTCATACATGATGGATCATTAGCTTATACACTAACTTTCACACATCTAGATGGCTGGGCAGGGTGGGTGTGGAGTCAGAGACAGCAGGGATTCAAACTGTAAAACCCAGTTCCTACATTTGAACATAAAAATTGATTTTATCAAACAAAACTATGCTACATTTTTTCTTTGGGACCCTTAGGATGACAAATCAGAGCAAGATTACTGAATATAAGTACCTTATTTACCTTATTATGTCCTGGAAAGTTTGCTCTTACTTACAACAGTCATGCTAATCACATTAGAGCATGTTAGCTCAACCGTCCCGTATACGGGACACCAATCCCATAGAGGTTAACCCTAAACCCCCTAGAAATAGCATTTGACCTTGTGGGGACTAACAAAGTGTCCCCAGTTGGTCAAATGTTTGTTTGTTTACTATTCTTGTGGGGACTTCTGGTTTGGGCTACACATTAATATGACCCCTCTGTGGAAAGATGAGACTCTCAGGAACATGTACATGTCGGTTTTGCTCTAGGATGCCCACAGGCCTCACAAGACCCCGGTACCAGTTTAAAAAATGAGTGGAAGTATATATGTGGTCCTCTGTAGCTCAATTGGTAGAGCATGGCGCTTGTAACGCCAAGGTAGTGGGTTCGATCCTCGGGACCACCCCATACGTAAAAATGTATACACACATGACTGTAAGTCGCTTTGGATAAAAGTGTCTGCCAAAAAAAGGTGGTTAAATACATGTAAAAAAAAAACTTTAATAAACGACTGTTTCCTGATCTTTCTTATATCTCTCAGATATAAAACACTTCAGAACAAACTTCCTCTTTAATTTTTTGGGGCAATATCTGTTATTCCATGTAGTGAATCTGTTACACAATGCGTTTCTATGTGCTAATAGCAGTAAGGCCAAAAATAATGTTTCATCAAATTATTTTGTAAAAAAATTTTTTTTACTTCAAGGGGTCTTAAAATTCTAATTCAAATAGCAAAATGATCCTTGATATGACTTTCTTAAAACAATTCCATCACAGGAGGTTGGTGGCACCTTAATTGGGGAGGACGGGCTCGTGGTAATGGATGGAGTGGAATGAGTGGAATGGTATCAAATACATTAAACACATGGTTTCCATGTGTTTGATGTCATTCCATTTGCTCTGTTCCAGCCATTATTACAAGTTGTCCTCCCTTCAGCAGCCTCCAATGAATTCCATATAGCTTATTATACAACGGGTGGGTCTAATCCTGAATGCTGATAGGTTGAAATCACATTCTAGCCGGTGTCTATTCCACAAATTACCACTGCAAAATCTAGATGTTAAAATGCCTATTTACTATGTTCTATCTGACTGCGCAATCCACTGTCTCATCAGCCCAGCCAGGCAATTTATAAACTTGATCTCCACTATAAAAAAGCATCTAGACATTATCTCACATTTCAATTAGACTAATATTTAGTGTTCAACAGCAGAGATTTGTAGAAACCTTGCTGTCTGTCTCTCCGACATTTGCAAAAAAAATTCAATATTCAAATTCGATCTCCAGGTGTCCCATAGTAATGAACGTGTCGGGAGTCGGGACGAGACAGACAGGCAGGCAGCGTTTCTCAGCCAGTCGAGTCAGCTGGCATAATTTTATGTATATATACAAAGAAATGCCAATAGAAAAAATGTAAAAAGAAACGAGGTGCAGCTAGTTTGCAATCTTTCCAACTTCAGTTTGAAGTCATTATGTTAGCTATGTTGTTGGCTAGCTCCTCTGAACAACAGTGTCCTGACGAGTGAGCACATTTTCTATGCCAGGCGAAATTGCGCCTCAATGGCTCATTGTTCTGGATGTATCCAAGTAAATGTCACTAGAAAACAGCTTAAACAAATTCAAATGTGGCTACTTTGCTGTTATTCTGCCGGTAAAATAGTCCGGGTGGCCATTTGATTAATTGTTCAGCAATCTTATGGCTTAGGGGTAGAAGCTGTTAAGGAGCCTTTTGGACCACTGCTTGCCATGCAGTAGCAGAGAGAACAGTCTATGACTTGGGTGACTGGAGTCTTTGACAATTTTTTAGGCCTTCCTCTGACACTGCCTAGTATATAGGTCCTGGATGGCAGGAAGCTTGGCCCCAGCGATGTACGGGGCTGCACGCACTACCCTCTGTAGCATCTTATGGTCAGATGCTGAGCAGTTGCCATACCAGGATGCTCTCGATGGCGCAGCTGTAGAAACACCGGCTTTTCAGGCATTATCAGTGCTCTTAGTTAGTTTGAAGAGTTTCTCAACTTTTATCAGGCATTGCGAGGGGACCCCTCCTTCCTGGGGTTTGGGTCATTGAGTTCACTAGTCTAAAGAAACCAGGCTTTTGACCCAAGGGTCAAGAGTTCAAATACTCTGTTGGTGTTACTTAGCATGGATCAACTCTGTATACGTCTGTCATGTGAACAGAGCTGTGAAACAAGAGCTACAAATGCGCTCCAATTATCAAAGCCTGACTCGCACTATTTAGAAACAGGTTTCTCCTCCAAGTTCTTCACTCTATTTCTCTAAATGACTCTAAATGACAGAAGGAAAGTCGAGAGAGGAATTTAGGGGAGGAAAGGTATAAACAACAATAAATAACTAGAAAAGTACATTTCCTGAAGAAAATGTGGTTTGCTTGCTAGCTTGTTTTAAAGTATTTATGTTTTTGAAATAAGTTATAGTAGTTGTAGTGACTGCAAGAGTAATGGTAGTGACTGGTTATAGTTGGAAAAAGTAGGTAGATGGAAAGATTGATTGATTGAATTAATTATTGATTGGTTTATTGATTGATTGGTTGATCGATTGGATATGATGAGATAGGCTAGCCTGGACATGTTAAACCTGGTTTGGCGTCTCTAGCTTGAATGGTTCAAGAGTTACTGTTGGTGAGTAACGTTATGCTAATTTACGCACATTTATATAGTTATAGTTTATACAAGTTTTTAAGAATATGAAGTTAGGATAGTCTGAATGTGTGAAAGGAAGTTGGCTTGGTGACTCTAGCTTGAACAGTTCAAGAGTTACTGTTGGTGAGTTATTCTATGCTAATTCATGCACATTTGTATAGTTATAGTTGATCAAAGTTTTAAAGAATTTGAATTTAGGATAGCCTGAACATGTGAAAGTTTGTTTGATGTCTCTAACTTGAACGGTTCAAGAGTTACAGTTGGTGAGTTATTTTATGCAAATTTATGCAACTGTGTATTCAAATTTTTTAAGAAAATATTATTAGGATAGCCTGAATGTTTTAAAGTTGGTCTTGTAGCTTTATTGGCCAAGGAGCAGGACCATTTTGAATAGCTACCTCTGTATTCCTATATTTCTTATTCAAACCCATGTTAATTTATGCACATTTGAAATGGATATAGTTAAAAAAGTAATAATTGTATAACAAATCTCTGTAATCTAAATTGGGTCAGTCTGAACATGTCAACATTGGTTTGGTGTTGATAACTTAAACTGTGTAAGAGCTGTGGCGAATTCAAATACTTCCCATTTAAGCCTATGGAGCTTTTAATAACATTTGACATGGTTATAGTTCAAAAAGTATAAATGGTATAAAAATTCTGAATGCAAGCAACCTAAGTTGGGTCAGTCTGAAAATCTCAGCGTTGGTCTGAAGTTGATAGCTTAAACGGTGAGAGGAGATACAGGTAACTGACAAAATAAAGGAAAGACTTGAGTAATGAGGTATACAAAGTATATTGAAAGCAGGTGTGGTTCCTGAGTTAAATAAGCAATTAAAACATGTGTACAAATTCCCAGTTGCGCATTCATTTGTCTACCAATGGCCAAATGAAAGGAGGATAGGGGGTTTAAATCGTGTGTGTCTCAGTCATCAGAACTCAACCCAATTGAACATAGACACCATCAACAAAACACCAAATTAGGGAATTTCTCATGGAAGAATGGTGTTGCATCCCTCCAATAGAGTTCCAGAGACTTGTAGTGCCTTCAGAAAGTATTCACACCCCTTGACATTTCCACTTTTTGTGGATTAAATAGAGATTTTGTGTCACTAGCCTACACACAATACCCCATAATATGGAATAATGTTTTTTCAAATTTTTACAAATTAATTACAAATGAAAAGCTGAAATGTCTTGAGTCAATAAGTATTCAATGAAAAGCTGAAATGTCTTGAGTAAATAAGTATTCGACCCCTTTGTTATGGCAAGCCAAAATAAGTTCAGGATTAAAAATGTGTTTAAAACGTCACATAATAAGTTGCATGGTGTCAGTGTTTTGAGGTGGATGTGGTGTTGGAGTCAGGCGCAGGACACAGAAGCTTAGTCCAAACAGACTTTACTTGTCAGCAAATGACAATACAAAATAAAGGGCCTCAAATAACAGAGGCGAGCGATACGCAAAACAGTACGTAAAACAATAAACATAAGCGATGCGCAAACAGTGCGTCAATACACTTAATAACAAGAATGCAAAATCCAAAACCTTAACGGACAGGCGTACAACAACACACAACTACAAACAAAACCAAAGGAAACTTATAGGTGACATAATCAGGACAGGATAAGACACAGGTGCACCAAACAGACAAAACCAAACAAACACAGAGAACATCAAACGGTAGCAGCTAGTACTCCGGGGACAACGAACGCCGAAGCCTGCCCGAACAAGGAGGAGGAGCAGCCTCGGCGGAATTCGTGACACATGGACTCACTTTGTGTGCAATAATAGTGTTTAAAAGACAAAATGTATGACTACCTTATCTTTGTACCACACATATACAATTATTTGTAAGGTCCTTCAGTCCAGGAGTGAATATCAAACACAGATTCAACCACAAAGACCAGGGAGGTTTTCCAATGCCTCGCAAAGAAGTAGATGGGTAAAAATAAAAAGCAGACATTGAATATCCCTTTGAGCATGGTGAAGTTATTAATTACACTTTGGATGGTGTATCAATATACCCAGTCACAACAAAGATACAGGCGTCCTTCCTAACTCAGTTGCTGGAGAGGAAGGAAACTGCTCATTGATTTCACCATGAGGCCAATGGTGACTATAAAACAGTTACAGAGTTTAATGGCTGTGATAGGAGAAAAATGTGATTTTCTGAATTTTTGTTCTAGATTCCGTCTCTCGCAGTTGAAGTGTACCTATGATAAAAATTACAGACCTCTACATGCTTTGTAAGTAGGAAAACCTGCAAAATCGGCAGTTTGTCAAATACTTGTTCTCCCCACTGTGTATATATATATATATATATATATATATATATATATATATATATATACACACATACACACACACATGCATACATACATACATACATACATACATACATACATACATACAGTGGGGGAAAAAAAGTATTTAGTCAGCCACCAATTGTGCAAGTTCTCCCACTTAAAAAGATGAGAGAGGCCTGTAATTTTCATCATAGGTACACGTCAACTATGACAGACAAAATGAGAAAAAAAATCCAGAAAATCACATTGTAGGATTTTTATGAATTTATTTGCAAATTATGGTGGAAAATAAGTATTTGGTCACCTACAAACAAGCAAGATTTCTGGCTCTCACAGACCTGTAACTTCTTCTTTAAGAGGCTCCTCTGTCCTCCACTCGTTACCTGTATTAATGGCACCTGTTTGAACATGTTATCAGTATAAAAGACACCTGTCCACAACCTCAAACAGTCACACTCCAAACTCCACTATGGCCAAGACCAAAGAGCTGTCAAAGGACACCAGAAACAAAATTGTAGACCTGCACCAGGCTGGGAAGACTGAATCTGCAATAGGTAAGCAGCTTGGTTTGAAGAAATCAACTATGGGAGCAATTATTAGGAAATGGAAGACATACAAGACCACTGATAATGTCCCTCGATCTGGGGCTCCACGCAAGATCTCACCCCGTGGGGTCAAAATGATCACAAGAACGGTGAGCAAAAATCCCAAAACCACACGGGGGGACCTAGTGAATGACCTGCAGAGAGCTGGGACCAAAGTAACAAAGCCTACCATCAGTAACACACTACGCCGCCAGGGACTCCAATCCTGCAGTGAAAGACGTGTCCCCCTGCTTAAGCCAGTACATGTCCAGGCCCGTCTGAAGTTTGCTAGAGTGCATTTGGATGATCCAGAAGAGGATTGGGAGAATGTCATATGGCCAGATGAAACCAAAATAGAACTTTTTGGTAATAACTCAACTCGTCGTGTTTGGAGGACAAAGAATGCTGAGTTGCATCCAAAGAACACCATACCTACTGTGAAGCATGGGGGTGGAAACATCATGCTTTGGGGCTGTTTTTCTGCAAAGGGACCAGGACGACTGATCCGTGTAAAGGAAAGAATGAATGGGGCCATGTATCGTGAGATTTTTAGTGAAAACCTCCTTCCATCAGCAAGGGCATTGAAGATGAAACGTGGCTGGGTCTTTCAGTATGACAATGATCCCAAACACACCGCCCGGGCAACAAAGGAGTGGCTTCGTAAGAAGCATTTCAAGGTCCTGGAGTGGCCTAGCCAGTCTACAGATCTCAACTCCAAAGAAAATATTTGGAGGGAGTTGAAAGTCCATGTTGCCCAGCGACAGCCCCAAAACATCACTGCTCTAGAGGAGATCTGCATGGAGGAATGGGCCAAAATACCAGCAACAGTGTGTGAAAACCTTGTGAAGACTTACAGAAAACGTTTGACCTGTGTCATTGCCAACAAATGGTATATAACAAAGTATTGACAAACTTTTGTCATTGACCAAATACTTATTTTCCACCATAATTTGCAAATAAATTCATTAAAAATCCTACAATGTGATTTTCTGGATTTCTTTTCCTCATTTTGGCTGTCATAGTTGACGTGTACCTATGATGAAAATTACAGGCCTCTCTCATCTTTTTAAGTGGGAGAACTTGCACAATTGGTGGCTGACTAAATACTTTTTTCCCCCACTGTACATACACATACATATCCTTTAAAAAAATATATATATTCCCCTTTATTACTTTCCAACCCCGCCACCCTTTCCCCACTTTGAGTAAACTAGTGAACAACAACGCCTAGGCCTCTACTTCCAGCCCATACCCACTATCTACATTTTATGGACACAGTCAATTTTACAGTAATTACATTTTGTTTGTTCTTTCTCCTGAACTTCTACTCTCAACCTCTCCGATCATTTTCATGATGTCCATCCGGTTTGCTTATATATGCCATATCTTTCTAACTGTGCTCCTTCACAAAAGCTCCCGACCTACAACCCATACACTTATTATGGACACAGCGTGCCTACATTATTAGTTATCTTGTTATTGTTTGTTGTTAGTTGTTATTAGTCCCATCCTTCAATTCCATTCAACACCTCCCATCTATCTTTTAACACCATCCATATAAGATTTCTATTTGCCATATACAGTGGGGAAAAAAGTATTTTGTCAGCCACCAATTGTGCAAGTTCTCCCACTTAAAAATATGAGAGAGGCCTGTAATTTTCATCATAGGTACACGTCAACTATGACAGACAAATTGAGAGAAAAAAAAATCCAGAAAATCACATTGTAGGATTTTTAATGAATTTATTTGCAAAAGATGGTGGAAAATAAGTATTTGGTCACCTACAAACAAGCAAGATTTCTGTCTCTCACAGACCTGTAACTTCTTCTTTAAGAGGCTCCTCTGTCCTCCACTCGTTACCTGTATTAATGGCACCTGTTTGAACTTGTTATCAGTATAAAAGACACCTGTCCACAACCTCAAACAGTCACACTCCAAACTCCACTATGGCCAAGACCAAAGAGCTGTCAAAGGACACCAGAAACAACATTGTAGACCTGCACCAGGCTGGGAAGACTGAATCTGCAATAGGTAAGCAGCTTGGTTTGAAGAAATCAACTGTGGGAGCAATTATTAGGAAATGGAAGACATACAAGACCACTGATAATCTCCCTCGATCTGGGGCTCCACGCAAGATCTCACCCCGTGGGGGTCAAAATGATCACAAGAACGGTGAGCAAAAATCCCAGAACCACACGGGGGGACCTAGTGAATGACCTGCAGAGAGCTGGGACCAAAGTAACAAAGCCTACCATCAGTAACACACTACACCGCCAGGGACTCAAATCCTGCAGTGCCAGATGTGTCCCCCTGCTTAAGCCAGTACATGTCCAGGCCCATCTGAAGTTTGCTAGAGTGCATTTGGATGATCCAGAAGAGGATTGGGAGAATGTCATATGGTCAGATGAAACCAAAATATAACTTTTTGGTAAAAACTCAACTCGTCGTGTTTGGAGGACAAAGAATGCTGAGTTGCATCCAAAGAACACCATACCTACGGTGAAGCATGGGGGTGGAAACATCAAGCTTTGGGGCTGTTTTTCTGCAAAGGGACTAGGACGACTGATCCGTGTAAAGGAAAGAATGAATGGGGCCATGTATCGTGAGATTTTGAGTGAAAACCTCCTTCCATCAGCAAGGGCATTGAAGATGAAACGTGGCTGGGTCTTTCAGCATGACAATGATCCCAAACACACTGCCCGGGCAATGAAGGAGTGGCTTCGTAAGAAGCATTTCAAGGTCCTGGAGTGGCCTAGTCAGTCTCCAGATCTCAACCCCATAGAAAATCTTTGGAGGGAGTTGAAAGTCCGTGTTGCCCAGCGACAGCCCCAAAACATCTCTGCTCTAGAGGAGATCTGCATGGAGGAATGGGCCAAAATACCAGCAACAGTGTGTGAAAACCTTGTGAAGACTTACAGAAAACGTTTGACCTGTGTCATTGCCAACAAAGGGTATATAACAAAGTATTGAGAAACTTTTGTTATTGACCAAATACTTATTTTCCACCATGATTTGCAAATAAATTCATTAAAAATCCTACAATGTGATTTTCTGGGAATTTTTTCTTCCTTTTGTCTGTCATAGTTGACGTGTACCTATGATGAAAATTACAGGCCTCTCTCATCTTTTTAAGTGGGAGAACATGCACAATTGGTGGCTGACTAAATACTTTTTTTCCCCACTGTATATTTCAACTGTACTGTGATGTCTTACAAAAGTTCTGAACCTTTCTATTCTCATTGTTTCTACAGATTGTGAATTGAATATAAACATTTTTGCAAATAGTATTATTATGTTATTGATCGATTGACAAAGACTTTTCAGATCACCCAGTTGTGCTATCTGCAGGGTTAGCTCCAGGTAAATATTGCAATCATTCAGCCATTCCTGGACCTGTGACCAAAAACAAGCTACAAATGGACAGCACCAAAACAAATGATCTAATGATTCTGTCTCTTCGCAGCAAAATCTGCAGAGCTGGTGGTTTGCTGCATCATGTTATGGGTATGCTTGCCATCGGCAAGGACTAGGCCGTTTTCTTTTGGACAAAAAGAAACGGAACAGTGCTAACCACAGGCAAAATCCTAGAGGAAAACTTGGTTCAGTCTGCTTTGCAACAGACACTAGGAGACAAATTCACCTTTCAGCAAGACAATAACCTAACACACAAGGCCAAATATACCCTGGAGTTGCATACCAAGACAACATTGAATGTTCCTGAGTGGCCTAGTTACAGTTTTGACTTAAATCGGCATGAAAATCTATGGCAAGACTTGAAAATGGCTGTCTAGCAATGATCAACAACCAACTTGACAAAGCATGAAGAATTTTTAAAAGAATAATTTGCAAATATTGTACAATCCAGGTGTGCACATCTCTTAGAGACTTACCCAGAAAGACTCACAGCTGTAATCACTGCCAAAGGTGATTCTAACGTGTATTGACTCAGGGGATTGAATACTTATTTAATCAAGATATGTTAGTCATTTTTTTATTAATTTTTTTACACATTTTATAATTTTTCTTCCACTTTGACATTGCAGAGTAGTTTGTGTAGATTGTGGACAAAAAATTACAATTATATCCATTTTAATCCTGCCTTGTAACACAACAACATTTGAAAAAAGTCAAGGGGTGTGAATACTTTCTGAATGCACTGTATGCCAAGGTGCGTTGAAACTGTTCTGGCATCTCGTGGTGGCCCAATGCCCTATTAAGACACTTCATGTGGGTGTTTCGTTTATTTTGGCAGTTACCTGTTGGTCTAGATTTGTATTTTTTTACCATTCAAGTCTATGGGTCTTTTTGTTTTGCCTTTGAAATGCATTGGGAGCTAATTTAAATATTGTTATAGTTTAAAAAGTGTAAATGCTATCAAAAATATATTCTCAAGTAATCTAAGTTGGGGTGGTCTGGACATTTTAAGAGTTGGTTTTGTGTTAATAGCTTAAAGGTCTAGAGCGGGCTGAAGAAAAATAATAATAATAATAAGACTGTGAGAGAAATCTAAAGTTGTGCTTTGCCTTCAGCAAAACACAACTAATTAGAATGTGCTCAGAAGAAATGAGATGCCATTGTTGAGTGTGTGATAGATAGGCTACATAAAACTTGAATGCCTAAGACAAATTTCCCTTCAAGGACAAAGTTAATCTTATTATCTTCTAAATCGTATTATCTAATTAACAAGCAGTTAATTTGCTCATTGAAAGGATCCTCCATTTTGGGTTATGCTGTGTAGGTAGAGGGGGAAATTAGGTTGTGTAGGTTTTGCTGTACCATGTGAATATTATTATGTAGCGAGAGAAGCAGCCGGCATTTAGAACAAGGTCACACTCCACATTTAATGCTCTGGTGACGATGGCACACTTATTTTTGTTTTATGTCAACATTAATGAAAGTCCAAATTTGAAGAAAGAGCTGACTGTTGGAAAAAAAACAATACAGTCAGGGAAAAAAGTATTTGATCCCCTGCTGATTTTGTACGTTTGCCCACTGACAAAGACATGATCAGTCTATAATATTAATGGTAGGTTTATTTGAACAGTGAGAGACAGAATAACAACAAAAAAATCCAGAAAAACGCATGTAAAAATTTTTATGAATTGATTTGTATTTTAATGAGGGAAATAAGTATTTGACCCCTCTGCAAAACATGACTTAGTACTTGGTGGCAAAACCCTTGTTGGCAATCACAGAGGTCAGACGTTTCTTGTAGTTGGCCACCAGGTTTACACACATCTCAGGAGGGATTTTGTCCCACTCCTCTTTGCAGATCTTCTCCAAGTCATTAAGGTTTCGAACCTGACGTTTGGCAACTCGAACCTTCAGCTCCCTCCACATATTTTCTATGGGATTAAGGTCTGGAGACTGGCTAGGCCACTCCAGGACCATAATGTGCTTCTTCTTGAGCCACTCCTTTGTTGCCTTGGCCGTGTGTTTTGGGTCATTGTCATGCTGGAATACCCACCCACAACCCATTTTCAATGCCCTGGCTGAGGGAAGGAGGTTCTCACTCAAGATTTGATGGTACATGGCGCCGTCCATCGTCCCTTTGATGCGGTGAAGTTGTCCTGTCCCCTTAGCAGAAAAACACCCCCAAAGCATAATGTTTCCACCTCCATGTTTGACGGTGGGGATGATGTTCTTGGGGTCATAGGCAGCAATCCTCCTCCTCCAAACACGGCGAGTTGAGTTGATGCCAAAGAGCTCCATTTTGGTCTCATCTGACCACAACACTTTCACCCAGTTCTCCTCTGAATCATTCAGATGTTCATTGGCAAACTTCAGACGGCCCTGTATATGTGCTTTCTTAAGCAGGGGGACCTTGCGGGCACTGCAGGATTTCAGTCCTTCACGGCGTAGTGTGTTACGAATTGTTTTTTTGGTGACTATGGTCCCAGCTGCCTTGAGATCATTGACAAGATCCTCCCGTGTAGTTCTGGGCTGATTCCTCACCGTTCTCATGATCATTGCAACTCCACGAGGTGAGATCTTGCATGGAGCCCCAGGCCAAGGGAGATTGACAGTTATTTTGTGTTTCTTCCATTTGCGAATAATCGCACCAACTGTTGTCACCTTCTCACCAAGCTGCTTGGCGATGGTCTTGTAGCCCATTCCAGCCTTGTGTAGGTCTACAATCTTGTCCCTGACATCCTTGGAGAGCGCTTTGGTCTTGGCCATGGTGGAGAGTTTGGAATCTGATTGATTGTTACCTGTATAAAAGACACCTGTCCACAGAAGCAAACTGAGATTAGGAGCACTCCCTTTAAGAGTGTGCTCCTAATCTCAGCTCGTTACCTGTATAAAAGACACCTGGGAGCCAGAAATCTTTCTGATTGAGAGGGGGTCAAATACTTATTTCCCTTATTAAAATCAATTTAAAACATTTTTGACATGCGTTTTTCTGGATTTCTTTGTTGTTATTCTGTCTCTCACTGTTCAAATAAACCTACCATTAAAATTGTAGACTGATCATGTCTTTGTCAGTGGGCAAACGTACAAAATCAGCAGGGGATCAAATACTTTTTTCCCTCACTGTATAGAACAGTGAAGGGACAATTTTTCCCTATCATTTTCTCTCTTCGTTCTTTCCCACATAAACAAAAATACTACAGTTTACTATAGAATACTACAATACTTACTATATAATTCTGTAGTAAACTGTAGTATACTGTATAATACTATACTACACACTGTAGTATCCCTCGTGTAGTACTTAGTATAGAATTTTGTAGTATACTGTAGGATACTGTACAGTATTATCCACAACAACAAAAAACTACATATAGAAAAGAGCAGAAGCCTTCCTTCCTCTTTCTCTCTCAATCTACCACTCTTTCTCTCTCTTTCATTTCGATTTCTCTCTCATTCTCTTCCTTTACAACTATTTTTCTCATTCTCTTTCCCACTCTCTCCCTCTTTTTGTCAACCTCTCTGTCTCTCACCCTATCTTTCATTGACCATGCCCTATCCATAGTCCAATCTGAATTACACCATCACTCTAATTTCTTTAGGATGCCATTCAGTTTGCACAGACCCAGAGGCCTCATTCAATGGCCAAAAACCATTCAGGAACGTGAGCCACAGTTTTAACGCTTGTGTATCATTTCATGCTTACTGAATGTGACCCACAGATCTGTCTCACGGGTTAGCAGGGTGCAGAGGTTAGACACTGGCGAGCTAGCCTTCTGAGTTTTGGCTTAACAAATTGCCCCGGTCCTGCAAAACAATATCTGCCGACCTCGCAACAATCTCTCCCAGCTGCAGCACAACCCAGAAATGGCCATATTTTGTAAATCTCCATTTTCCATGTATTCACACCCATTCTCTATTTTTGCCTGCAGGCATATATGTAACATTTTAACTCATTTTATAACTTCTGAACTTTTCTGTAACTTCTATGTGGCCCGAGTGGATTCATACCCTGTTGCACTACCGATGTGAACGTTTGTGAACGATGAAAAGGGAGAAGGAAGTATATCTCTGTGTAGAGAAAGAGGCCTTGTGAGATAGAGGTGGTAGAAAAGCAGTGAGGGGAGACAGGAAGATGGATTGAGAGGGAGAGAGAGTAAGTAGGAGAGCGGAAGATCCTCACGTGACCCCCACTGAACCTGTTGAACCCAGGGGCCGCCATGAAAAGTCTCTCAGTCAGACTTCCTTCTCCGTTGTCATTGGCTGCTTAGGCTGGTGGCTGGGCAGTGGGGGCCTGCTCTGTCTGGTTTCCAATGTTGCACACACAAACACACACACACACATACACACACATAAACAGGGTGTGCTGTCCGTCAGACAGAACACCCTGTTCCTCGGGCTTGGTTTGACCTCCCTGGCTAACTCTCTTGCCACTTGCCACAGGACTGTCGTCTTGTCCTTAATTGCCACTGAAAAAACAAATATATCCTTACCTTCTTTCCAGAACTGTCCACGAGTCCAGAGCTCTTTTAATAAACTCGGCCAGCCAGCGAGGAGAGAAAGAGAGAGAGAGACGCTAACTGTTTGCTCAGCTGCTTCAATTTAACCCTCTCTCTCTTCTCTTCAGCAACTCTTGGTTCTGTCACAGGCCCCGGTTATAGAACTGCTCTGCCTGTCCTGCCTGCTCAACAGCCATTCAATAATGGGCAGAGGAAGCCACACATGACGGGTAGGAGGGAAATACAAAATGACCTGGGATATGTAAAAGGAACCTACTGTACTAGGGGCGAGAAGGGGAGTGTTGTGTAAGGGCAGATCTGAGATCAGATGATAGGTTAGTGGGTGATATATGGCTCAGTGGCTGGAGGGAGGGTGGTGGAGAGGGTGTGTCAGAAGCTATCTTGGGGCTCGTAGCAGCTCAAGGGCTCTTGAACTCAGACTTGAGGATTTTGCCAGGTTGGAGGGTATTCCATAGGTGTTCTTTTATCCTTCTGTTTTTTTTTCTTGAGGGGAGTGAGTTTAATAGGCTGTAGGAGGTAGCTGATGTTTATGCGAGGGGGCGAGAGTGCAGACCGGGACAGGGCACTCTTCCTCTCTTTTCTCTCTCTTTCTTTTTCTCCTTCCCTCACTAGTCGCAGCAGCCACTCCAGACCCAAATGAAAGCCACATGTTCCCAGTTAGCGGCATGGCTGCGGCCATCTCCCTCCCTGGACCTCCCTCCTTCTCTTCGTCCCTCCATCCCTTCCCTCATTCCCTCACTCAACCCGCTGAGGCCACAGCCCACCCTGAGTGCCTTCACACATAGTTTTGAGTTATAGTTTGAATCAGAGTTTCATTATTTGTTACATTGTATTTTATTTTTTTTGGTCTGGTTGGTTTCACATTGCCAAATGTCAAACAAACAAAAATTCCAAAAAAAAAAAAAAAAAAAACTTGTATTCCTTACATGCTTCGTAAACAACATATGTGGACTAACAGTGAAATGCTTAATTACCTTCCTAACAATGCAGAGTGAAAGAAAATAGAGAAATAATAGAAAAGTATAACAAGTAAAAAAGGTAATAATAGATACACAATGAGTAACGATAACTTGGCTATACTGTATACAAGGGGTACCAGTACCAAGTCGATGTGCAGGGGTACGAGGTAATTGAGGTAGATACACTACATTACCAAAAGTATGTGGACACCTGCTCGTCGAACATCTCATTCCAAAATCATGGGCATTAATATGGAGTTGGTCCCCCCTTTGCTGTTATATCAGCCTCCACTGTAGTAGAATGCACAAGGTGCAATTTCGAAATTGGGTAGTGCATCACCAGTATTCCTCTTGTCATGTCAGTCATTTCATACCTTAGAGAGCTATTTATAACTAGTCAGAAATGTCCAGATCAACTAGCCCATGTCAGCTAACGTTTTTTAGCTAGGTTTTTTAGCCCATAGATATTGTTGGAATTTTTGAGTCACTCAAATATCACATGAATACACATTAAACATTGGCAAAGTGTATAGAATTGCAAGAAAAAGAGCTATAAACCTGCAAAATGTTCTCTCCGTCTTTTTTATGTCTTAAAGGGGCAGTTTTGTATTTTGAGACGGTCTTGAATAAGCTAAGTAGCCAATAGGCAGAGGGTAGCATAATTTGTCTGTTTCTCTCTAGTAATGGTATGGGAATAATAATGTTTTGTTTTTTTGTAAAGTGGTTTCTTGCATCAAACAACACAACATTTTCAGTCACCTCCTTGTCTGAAGGACAAGTGGATACACAGGTGAATGTCAAGCCCTGGATGTTTTTTTCAAAAGTCTCATGGAATGTAGGCATACATTGAACACAGCACATTTGCTGCTGCTGACAGAACAGCTATTTCCGTGTTAAAATGTTATGTGATGCATTTTTCTACATTGTTTTTGCTGGTAGGCCTACATTATGATCAAATAGCCACCGCAGACTACTTGGCCACTGTTAAAACTGTAACTTAAAGTTGCTACAGCCTCAGTGGTCACAGTAAATGTGCACCGGAAGTTGAAAATAATTTTCACAATGTTCAAGTTCAGCAGACCTGAAATTTGCTCAGTGCTGAAAATAATTAGAGGGAACATTGGTCTAAACCATTCACTTTCGAGAGAGGTATAAAATCCAAAAGCTGCATTAAATTAATTGGCTAAATGCCATACTAATTTCTAAATATAAATATCCATGTTAAAAGTGTACCAAAACTCGGTGTAGAGCAATGACTTGAAGGAAGGTGGAAAAAAGTTGTCATCGCAAGGACAAAAACCGAGAGTGAAAATAAGTTGTTTGACCAAATAAACGTTAAGATTGGATGCAAACATCAACTGAATGCTCTCCTCAAAAAATGCAATACGTTAGAATTTTACAAAAACAAATATTTTTTTCATACAATTCACCATTTTTCATTTACATTAAAAAAAATTAAATAAAGTTAATTATTTCACTTTTCATTTGCGTTCTCTTTTGAGCCAAATTGGCTCCAGACATGTGATGTTAGTTTACTGTGCACCTTTAACATCGGCCTCTGTACGAGCGCCCAGGTCCCATCCTGACCTTTTGCTGACCCCAATAAGACACCCTGAGGAAGGTTATGTAGTTTTTCCAGTCATCAGTTGACATTTGTGGAATGCTAGCATCAACATGTGGACACAAATGCAACTGACGGCCATTTAGAATTCTAGAGGCAGAATGTGGGACTATGATGTACAGGGCTGAAAGGCGGTTTATAAAAGTGAATATGTATTTTATTGATATTCTTTATTGATATCATGTCATTACTGGAGGGACCTTTTGTAGATTGCTAATATCAGTCTGTAAAAGAGACCGTTCATTTACTGTTCTCTTTTGCTTGTCGTCACAGGTCAGGTTGTACTTCTATTTCCGAGTCAAGAACTACATGTTCACTGATGTTGTCGTCCTATTTGAGATATAAACTGAACAAAAATATAAACGCAAAGTGTTGGTCCCATGTTTCATGAGCTGAAATAAAAAATCCCAGAAATGTTCCATACGCACAAAAAGCGTATTTCTCTCAAATTTGATTTACATCCCTGTTAGTGAGCATTTCTCCTTTACCAAGATAATCCATCCAACTGACAGGTATGGCATATCAAGAAGCTGATTAAACAGCATGATCATTACACAGGTGCACCTTTACATTTTTACATGGGGACAATAAAAGGCCAGTCTAAAATGTGCAGTTTTGTCACACAACACAATGCCACAGATGTGCATTTGGCATGCTGACTGCAGGAATATCCACCAGAGCTGTTGCCAGAGAATTGAATGTTAATTTCTCAACCATAAGCTGCCTCCAACGTAATTTCAGAGAATTTGGCAGTACGTCCAACTGGCTTCACAACCGTAGCCCACGTGTAACCACGCCAGCCCATGAACTCCACATCCGGCTTCTTCACCTGCGGGATCGTCTGAGACCAGCCACCCGAAAAGCTGATGAAACTGTGAAGGATTTCTGCACAAACTGTCAGAAACCGTCTCTGAGACGTTCATCTGCGTACTCGTCGTCCTCACCAGGACCTGACTACAGTTTGGCGTCGTATCCGACTTCAGTGGGCAAATGCTCACCTTCAATGGCCACTGGCACGCTGGAGAAGTGTGCTATTCACAGATGAATCACAGTTTCAACTGTACCGGGCAGATGGCAGACAACGTGTATGGGGTTGTGCGGGCGAGCGGTTTGATGGTGTCAACGTTGTGAACAGAGTGCCCCATGGTGGCAATGGGGTTATGGTATGGGCAGGCATAAGCTACAGACAACAACCACAATTGCATTTTATCGATGGCATTTTGAATGCACAGAGATACCGTGATGAGATCCTGAGGCCCATTGTCATGACATTAATCCGTCGCCATCACCTCATGTTTCAGCATGATAATGCTTGGCCCCATGTCGCAAGGATCTGTACACAATTCCTGGAAGCTGAAAATGTCCCAGTTCTTCCATGGCCTGCATACTCACCAGACATGTCACCCATTCAGCATGTTTGGGATGCTCTGGATCGACATGTACGACAGTGTGTTCCAGTTCCCGTCAATATCCAGCAACTTCGCACAGCCGGTGAAGAGGAGTGGGACAACATTTCAGAGGCCACTACCAACAGCCTGATCAACTCTATGCGAAGGAGATGTGTCGCGCTGCATGAGGCAAATGGTGATCACACCAGATACTGACTGGTTTTCTGAAAACTGTTGATTCTGATGTTTGTTCAGTGTTTTTGCGGTGATCAGACCAGCAAATGAAGGGTTTAGCGTTATAGTATGTGCACCAAGTCTTCTGTTCCCCGTGAGAGAAACTTGAAAGGAGGAGTAAATGTTCAAGGGAATTCATGAATCCATTGCGGCATGGCATATAGGAGTAGGAATTAACATAATATGCCATGATGGCCCATTTTCTTTCTCTTTCTCTCTCTCTCTCGCTTTTGTTTTTCCTCTCTATCTCCAATCCCTGCCTCTCTTTTCCATCTCCTTCAAGCCCTTCCTTTACATCTCTATCTCCAAGACCTCCCTTTACGTCTCTCTTTTTCTGTCTCTCTTTATATTATTTCCTTTACATCTCTCTCGATTTCTTCTCTCTATCTCTCCCTCAATTTTTTTTCTCCAATACCTCCCTCCCTCTCTCTCACTTTCGCTCACCCCCTTCACTCTATTTCTCCATCTCTCTCTCACTCTTTCTCTCCCTCTCTCTTCACTCCCTCTCCCTCTCCACCTCTCCATGCCTACTGGCTGTTCTGGGCTCTCCCTATCATTGACACTGATGTCTAGTGACATTCCAACCAAAGCCTGCTAAACCCTTGGGCCTCTGACAACTTCTGGTCACACTGTCCCAATCTATCACTAGGTGTGTGTGTGTGCGTGTGTCCTGTAGATATGATTATGCAAGCATACATTGCTGATTGCTCACATGTGATGACTGTGTGTGTGTGTGTGTGTGCGTGTGTGTGTGAGCGGTGCTTGTCTCTTTGTATAAGTCTGGTTGGAGCCAGAGGATGTTCTCTGCCTCTATACCCCTCGGAGAGGTGACTCCAGTGCTCACACTCGCTGACCAGCGCATGAGGCTCTGCACAACATGCAAGACTCTTATGTCAGCTGTTTGTGTGTGTGTGTGTGTGTGTTTCCTATTTTGTTGCCTTACAACCAGGAAATTAAAATGGATTTTTGGGGGTTTGTATCATTTGATTTGCCCACTTTGAAGATGCAAAATATTTTTTTATTGTGAAACAAACAAGAAATAAGACAAAAAAACAGAAAACTTGAGCGTGCATAACTATTCACCCCCCAAAAAAAAATAATGAATACTCTGTAGAGCCACCTTTTGCGCAGCAATTACAGCTGCAAGTCTCTCTGGGTATGTCTCTATAAGCTTGGCACATCTAGCCACTGGAATTTTTGCCCATTCTTCAAGGCAGAACTGCTCCAGCTCCTTCAAGTTGGATGGGTTCCACTGGTGTACAGCAATCTTTAAGTCATACCACAGATTGTCAATTGGATTGAGGTCTGGGCTTTGACAAGGCCATTCCAAGACATTTAAATGTTTCCCCTTAAACCACTCAAGTGTTGCTTTAGCAGTATGCTTAGGGTCATTGTCCTGCTGGAAAGTGAACCTCCGTCCCAGTCTCAAATCTCTGGAAGACTGAAACAGGTTTCCCTCAAGAATTTCCTTGCATTTAGCGCCATCCATCATTCCTTCAATTCTGACCACTTTCCCAGTCCCTGCCGATGAAAAACATCCCCACAGGGGATGGTGTTCTTGGGGTGATGAAAGGAGTTGGGTTTGCACCAGACATAGCGTTTTCCTTGATGGCAAAAAAGCTCAATTTTAGTCTCATCTGACCAGAGTACCTTCTTCCATATGTTTGGTGAGTCTCCCACATGCCTTTTGGCAAACACCAAACGTGTTTGCTTATTTTTTTCTTTAAGCAATGGCTTTTTTCTGGCTATTCTTCCGTAAAGCCCAGCTCTGTGGAGTGTACGGCTTAAAGTGGTCCTATGGACAGATACTCCAATCTCCGCTGTGGAGCTTTGCAGCTCCTTCAGGGTTACCTTTGGTGTCTTTGTTGCCTCTCTGATTAATGCCCTCCTTGCCTGGTCCGTGAGTTTTGGTGGGCGGCCCTCTCTTGGCAGGTTTGTTGTGGTGCCATATTCTTTCATTTTTTTATAATGGATTTAATGGTGCTCTGTGGGATGTTCAAAGTGTCTGATATTTTTTGATAACCGAACCCTGATCTGTACTTCTCCACAACGTTGTCCCTGACTTGTTTGGAGAGCTCCTTGGTCTTCATGGTGCCTCTTGCTTGGTGGTGCCCCTTGCTTAGTGGTGTTACAGACTCTTGGGCCTTTCAGAACAGGTGTATATATACTGACATCATGTGACAGATCATGTGACACTTAGATTGCACACAGGTGGACTTTATTTAACTAATTATGTGACTTCTGAAGGTAATTGGTTGCACCAGAACATATTTAGGGGCTTCATAGCAAAGGGGGTGAATACATATGCACGCACCACTTTTCCATTATTTATTTTGTAGAATTCTTTTAAACATTTTTTTTTTTCATTCCACTTCACCAATTTGGACAATTTTGTGTATGTCCATTACATTAAATAAAAAAAAAATACATTTAAATTACAGGTTGTAATGCAACAAAATAGGAAAAACGCGTGTGTTACCTGTGCTTACATGCATTATTTCCAATCTTGTATCCCATGTATTAGCATACTATAATATAATAATGCATATAATAATAATAATAATATAATGTTCTATACTATATAAAGGGTTACCTTGGATGTCTGAATACCATCTTCCATTTCACTTGCCATCATCCCTACTGTATTTACAAAGGAATACGCATTTGAAATAGTAATATACAGTAGGAAAAGAACAGGCTTATTTCCAGCACATTCCTTCAATACTTCCTTCAAAGTTCCAAATGCCTTTTCGTTATGTAACAGGATAACGTCCATCGAAACAGCGCTCTTGATCCGTGTGCCGCAACCTTGTCAGTTTTGGTCGAGGTACTCCCACGGCCTTGGGTAGGTCACAATACATTAGCCTGCTGAGCTGCCTCTGCTTTCATCACCACATCACACCACCGTCTCACCGACAAGAAGGGATGAGCGAGAGAGAGGAAAATAAAAAAAGAGGAGTGCTCTGTCTCATCAATTTACAGTATTAGGCTGCACTTGTTCAAAGTATTAATGAATTACGTTGTAAGCTACACAGCTGCAGAGTTCTTTTGAACCCTTTTCCAGTGTGTATATGTGTCCATTCTCATCAGAGTTTTGACAGAGTTTCTGTAACCCTATACAGAGTAGAAAATTAACATTGGGGTGAAATATTAGGAATTTCACTCTACCCTGGAGTGAACTATTGATTATTCCCCCATCCCTTTCAACCTTGTGTACTAACAACTACAATAAACACAGTACAGTATATGTTTTCAATACTTTAATCCCTGTAAGGGTTGGTGTGAGGTGTGACCCAGGTGCGGTGCAGGAAAGACATTAGGCAGTAGGCAGAGATGGTGAAACAAGGATCTTTACTGGTGGTCCCAAAACCAGGATATAAAACAACGGACTTAACGCGATAACATAAAGGTGGAGCAAATAAATCTAAAAAAACAGGCTGACAGCCAAAATACGAAATAGTAACTACGACTGAAATAATAAAGAAACAGGGAGAACACTTCTCAAGTACCTGTACATACTTCTCTGATCAGACACTGATTAGTACTGCTGAGCATAGAGAAACAAGCAGAGAAAACTGAGCAAGGGAACACAGGGAAGTGAGGGCATAAGTACACAGGTGAACAGGTAGACACAGGTGACACCAATAGGATCATGATTAGTCCAGACTCTGAGTGAAAAGGTGCCTAAGGTTGTCGGAGGAGGACACCTAGTGGATCGCTCCAGAACTGCAACCCCCTCCTGTAACAAATCCCCAACCAATACACCACATTTAACTCAAGCATTACCTTGACTGACAAAAATACAAATACTTTGGTATATCAGTTTACAAATGTACAAGTCACACAATGTGACAATATGGCACAAAATGTGTTCTTTCATTAGAATATTAAGAAAACTTCCTGACATAAGGTCTATGATAAACCAGGTCATCTACAGAAATCACAGAACAGGCAGTATACAGACCCTCCTAAAACTACTCCAGGACTACTTCCTACTGAGGATATGACGGATGCCTTTTAAGTGATTTCTAGCTAGGCTAACAAATAGGATTGATGGTCCCCGCCAAGTAAATCTAGTTAGCAACTGGTGCTAGCGTGGCTGATTGTTAAGTAATGAATTACACTTTTAATTTCACACACCAAATATCAGTTCAACCAACATCAGCGATTGCAAAATACTGTTGAATATAATGCTGTGAAAAAGTATTCGCCCCCTTTCTGATTTTCTCTATTTTTGCATTTTTTTGATACTGGACGTTATCAGATCTTCAACCAAAACTAAATATTAGATAAAGGGAACCTGAGTTTACAAATAACAACAAAAACAAAAAATATACTTATTTTATTTCTTTAATTAACAAAGTTATGCAACACCCAATTCCCCTGTGTGAAAAATCAATTGCCCCCTTACACTCAATAACTGGTTGTGTGCCACCTTTAGCTGCAATGACTGCAACCAAATGCTTCCTGTGGAGGGATTTTGGCCCACTCTTGCATGCAGAACTGCTTTAACTCAGCGACATTTGTGGGTTTTCAAGTATGAACTGCTCGTTTCAAGTCTTGCCACAACATCTCAATTGGGATTAGGTCTGGACTTTGACTAGGCCATTCCAACACTTCAAATCTGTTGCTTTTTAACAATTTTCATGTAGACGTGATTGTGTGTATTGGATCATTGTCTTGCTGCATGACCCAGCTGCGCTTCAGCTTCAGCTCACAGACTGAGGCCTGACATTTTCCTGTAGAATTCTCTGATACAGAGCAAAATTCATGGTTCCTTCTATTAAGGCAAGTCGTCCAGGTCCTGAGGCAGCAAAGCATCCCCAAAGCATCACACTACCATGCTTGACAGTAGGTATAAGGTTCTTACTGTAGAATGCAGTGTTTGGTTTTCGCCAGGCATAATGGGATCCATGTCATGAAATCTTGGACGATCTGAAAAAAAGTCAACAAATTTAGTTTTTCACAAAACATATTATTTTTCTATGTTCTTTTGAAATCAACATGATGAAAGTAGTAAAAATAAAGAAAAACCCTTGAATGAGTAGATGTGTCCAAACTTTTGACTATACAGTACCAGTCAAAAGTTTGGACACACCTACTCATTCCAGGGTTTTTCTTTATTTTTACTATTTTCTACATTGTAGAAAAATAGTGAAGACATCAAAACTATGAAATAACACATATGGAATCATGTAGTAACCAAAAAATGGAGGTAAGGCAATAAATAGGCCATAGTGCAAAATAATTACAATTTAGTATTAACACTGGAGTGATCGATCTGCAGAAGATGATGTGCAAATAGAGATACTGGGGTGCAAATTAGCAAAATAAATAACAATATGGGGTTGAGGTACGTGGGTGGGCTAATTACAGATGGGCTGTGTACAGGTGCAGTGATCGGTAAGCTGCTCCGACAACTGATGCTTAAAGTTAGTGAGGGAGATAAGAGTCTCCAGCTTCAGAGATTTTTGCAGTTCGTTCCAGTCATTGTCAGCAGAGAACTGGAAGGAATGGCGGCCAAAGGAGGTGTTGGCTTTGGGGATGACCAGTGAGATATACCTGCTGGAGCGCATACTACGGGTGAGTGTTGCTATGGTGACCAATGAGCTAAGATAAGGCGGGGATTTGCCTAGCAGTGTTTTATAGATGACCTGGAGCCAGTGTGTTTGGCGACGAATATGTAGTGAGGGCCAGCCAACGAGAGCGTACAGGTCACAATGGTGGGAAGTATATGGGGCTTTGGTGACAAAACGGATGGCACTGTGATAGACTACATCCAATTTGCTGAGTAGAGTGTTGGATGCTAATTTGTAAATGACATCGCCGAAGTCAAGGATCGATAGGATATTCTGTTTTACTAGGGCATGTTTGGCAGCATGAGTGAAGGAGGCTTTGTTGCGAAATAAGAAGCCGATTCTAGATTTAACTTTGGATTGGAGATGCTTAATGTGAGTCTGGAAGGAGAGTTTACTGTCTAACCAGACACCTAGATATTTGTAGTTGTCCACATATTCTAAGTCAGACCCGCCGAGAGTAGTGATTCTAGTCGGGCGGGCGGGTGCAAGCAGCGTTCGATTGAAGAGCATCCATTTAGTTTTACTAGCGTTTAAGAGAAATTGGAGGCTACGGAAGGAGTGTTGTATGGCATTGAAAGTTGCATGGGCAAGTTGCAGCGGAGGGTGCAGAGCTGGTGGCCGGGGTAGGGGTAGCCAGGTGGAAAGCATGGCCAGCCATAGCAAAATGCTTGTTGAAATTCTTGATTGTCATGGATTTATCGGTGGTGACAGTGTTTCCTAGCCTCAGTGCAGTGGGCAGCTGGGAGGTGCTCTTATTCTCCATGGAATTTACAGTGTCCCAAAACTTTTTGGAGTTAGTGCTACAGGATGCACATTTCTGTTTGAAAAAGCTAGCCTTTGCTTTCCTAACTGATTGTGTATATTGGTTCCTGACTTCCCTGAAAAGTTGCATATCGCGGGGGCTGTTCAATGCTAATGCAGTACGCCACAGGATGTTTTTGTGCTGGTCAAGGGCAGTCAAGTCTGGGGTGAACCAGGGGCTATATCTGTTCTTAGTTCTGAATTTTTCCTCTACTGACGGAATGAGGTCAATATCCATCCAGGATACCCAGGCCAGGTCAATTAGAAAGGCCTGCTCGTTGAAGTGTTTTAGGGAGCGTTTGACAGTGATGACGGGTGGTTGTTTGACCGCGGACCCATTACGTCGCAACAGGAAGCCCGTTGAAATGACATCAGACGATTATGTCGGTAGACCAGTCGTGATGGATCGGAGGGGCTCTGTGTCAACACTAGGAGGTCCCGTCCGGTTGACAGAGAGGTAGATAGCCGGGAGATGGGCCTGGTTCGAGGCTAGCTCAAGGCTAACTGGTGCTTGTTTCGGGACAGTGGTGATTAGCCAACAACAACAATAGCCATTCGGTTGCAGCTAGCTAGTTGCGATGATCCAGTGTTAAGTTTGAGTGATTCAGTGGTTCCAGCAGAAAATCCGATATGCTCTGGGTCGATAGCGCGCTGTGGAGACTGTGCAGACTGGCTGATAATTGTCCAGGCTAGAGCTGGCTGGTAGGTAGTGCAGGTCACGGACAATGGTGAAGACCGCTAACGGTGGCTAATAGCAAGTAGCTAGTTAGCTGGCTAGCTGGCTAGTTTCTACATAAAAAGGTATAAAGAAATAATAGAATCTGTTCCACATTGGGTGAGGCGGGTTGCAGGAAAGTATATTTAGTTAAAGGATGGAAAATGAGATTGAGAAATATATACGAAAAAGACAAACAAAGACAAAAAAAACAGGCTATTTACACGAGGACACTACAGAATACACGACCGCACTGCTACGCCATCTTGCCTTCTTAAAAGTTAATTTGTGGAATTTATTTCCTTCTTAATGCTCTTGAGCCAATCAGTTGTCTTGTGAAAAGGTAGGTGTGGTATACAGAAGATAGCCCTATTTGGTAAAAGATCAAGTCCATATTATGGCAAGAACAGCTCAAATAAGCAAAGAGAAACGACAGTCCATCATTACTTTAAGACATGAAGGTCAGTCAATCTGGAAAATGTCAAGAACTTTTAAAGTTTCTTCAAGTGCAGTCGCAAAAACCATCAAGCGCTATGATGAAGCTGGCTCTCATGAGGACTGCCACAGGTATGGAAGACCCAGAGTTACCTCTGCTGCAGAGGATAAGTTCATTAGAGTTACCAGACTCAGACATTGCAGCCCAAACAAGTGTTTCACAGAGTTCAAGTAACAGACACATCTTAACATCAACTGTTCAGAGCAGACTGTGTGAATCAGGACTTCATGGTCGAATTGCTGCAAAGAAACCACTACTAAAGGACACCAATAAGAAGAAGAGACTTGCTTGGGCCAAGAAACACGAGCAATGGATATTAAACTGGTGGAAATGTGTCCTTTGGTCTGGAGTCCAAATTAGACATTTTTGGTTCCAACCGCTGTGTCTTTGTGAGACACGGTGCGGTTGAACGGATGATCTCCGCATGTGTATTCCCCACCGTAAAGCATGGAGGAGGAGGTGTTATGGTGTGGGAGTGCTTTGCTGGTGACACTGTCTGTGATTTATGTAGATTTCAAGGCGCACTTAACCAGCATGGCTACCACAGCATTCTGCAGCAGTACGCCATCCCATCTGGTTTGGGCTTAGTGGGACTATCATGTATTTTTCAACAGGACAATGACACAACACACCTCCAGGCTGTGTAAGGGCTATTTTACCAAGAAGGAGAGTGATGGAGTGCTGCATCAGATGACCTAGCCTCCACAATCCCTAACCTCAACCAAATTGAGATGGTTTGGGATGAGTCGGACCGTAGAGTGAATGAAAAGCAGCCAACAAGTGCTCAGAATACTCTTTCAAGACTGTTGGAAAAGCATTCCAGGTGATGCTGGTTGAGAGAATGCCAAGTGTGTGCAAAGCTGTAATCAGTGCAAAGGGTGGCTATTTGAAGAATCTCAAATATAAATATGATTTGTTTAACACTTTTCTGGTTACTACATATTTCATAGTTTTGATGTCTTCACTATTATTCTACAATGTAGAAAATAGTAAAAATAAAGAAAACCCTTGAATGAGTAGGTGTTCTAAAACTTTTGACCGGTAGTGTATATATATATATATATATATTTGACAAAACAAATGGCCGCTCCCATTGGTCAGTGGGTGCTCTGGTCAGTGGGTGGCCTCCATAACCTCCCGTTTCAGCCTATGACAGGGGAAACACATGACTCCTGGGAGGCACAGCATCTACCTGGAGGTAACTTGGTCGCCTGTGTTTTGAAAAACGTGTGAGCCAAATTGAGGTATTTGGGGGGAATGCGCACGATGGAGGTACTGTCTGGACTTTCCACCGTGGTTGTACCAACGGAAACACCGAGACACCTACCCTGACAGTCTCGCGACCACCCCGTGAGAACCCTCTGCGGCCATGAAAAGGTGGGGCTGTGGAGTGCTAACCAAGGAATACCTAATACCACAGGGAAAGCAGGAGACTCAGTAATAAAAAAAAATGATTAGCTCGCGATTAGTCTCGTGGGTAACCATAGTGACTGGTGCTGTAACTTCCCTAACAAACCCGGACCCTAATGGTCGACTGTCAAGTGCTCTGATGGGGAGTGGAATGGATAGGGGACCCAATGAAATGCCTAGACTGTGCGAAAATGACCTGTCCATAAAGTTCCCAGCTGTGCCTGAATCTACTAGCGCCTTACACTGGGGAACTACACTGTAATCAGGAAAGTGGATGGGTGGGGTACAGTGTGCAGCAGAGGGCTCTGAATGGGTGTGGGCGTTCGATACCTGGGGTGACGTAAGAGTGCCCAGCCTGCCGCCTCCAGACCCAAAGGAACGCTAACGACATTGTGCGGTGAAATGTCCTCTCGTACCACCAGAGTGACACTGGCGCTGTCGTCCTCCGCTCTCTCGGATCGGCGCTCACCCAGCTCTATCAGCTTGTGATCCGAGTTGGGCGGGGTTGGAACGGGCAGACCCGTTCCAGGACGTCCTCTGTCCGCCAGCAGGTTGTCCAAGCAGATGGCCATGTCCACCAGTTGCGTGAAGGACAACATGGTGTCCCGGCAGGCTAGCTCCCTTCGGACGTCCTCCCACAGATGGCACCGGAAGTAGTCGATGAGGACCCGCTCGTTCCAGCCAGACCCAGTTGCTAGAGTCCGGAACTCCAGGGCAAAGTCCGGAACTCCAGGGCAAAGTCCTGCGCGGTCCTCGCCCCCTGCCTCAGGTGGACCAGCCCCTCGTCCGCCTCTCGACCCAAGGGCGGGTGATCGAAGACAGCCCGAAAGAGGCGAACAAACTCCCCATAGTTGTCCAACGCGGCTCCTCCTTCATTCCAGACCGCGTTGTCCCACTCCAGGGCTTTCCCCGAGAGGCAGGAGACGAGGGCGGACACCTTTTCCCGCTCCGATGGGGCCAGGCTGATGCTGGAATAATAGAGCTCCAGTTGGAGGAGGAATCCCTGGCAGAGAGCAGCTGTCCCGTCAAAATCCCGTGGTTGGGATATATGGATCCCTCTGGGTGCTGGGGTGTGGTTGGCTGGATCCGGTCACCCAGCTGGTCTCGACAGATCGGGTCCTCTCTTCTCCAGACGTTGGACGACCAGGAGAACCCGATGCATTGCTTCTCCCAAGCTGGCTAGCATCGTTGAATGCTCCTGGACCCATGCCACAACTCCAGGCATGCGCTCCTCTCCCGCTGACTCCATAGCGGGTGGGTGATTCTGTGATGGGTGATTTGAAGGAGTCAGGCGCTGGAGGGTAAATCACAGAATACAGAGTTTATTCCGGGATACAGAGTTACACAGGATAGCGTCAAACAGTCCAGCTCGCAAAACAGGCGCACTGGAACAAAACAGGCACACAGGGAAAATATACCCCGGCAATACAAAATACACGGATCTCAACCGAGCTACTCTCTCCTCACATTAAACAATCACCCACAAGGACGAAGGGGCAGAGGGAACACTTATACAAGTACTAATGAAGGGATATGAACCAGGTGTGTGTAATAGACAAGACAAAACAAATGGAATGATGAGATGAGATGTGGCAGTGGCTAGAAGGCCGGTGACGACGAACACCGAAGCCTGCCCGAACAAGGAGAGGAGGCAGCTTCGGAGGATGTCGTGACAAGACCCCATTTCAGCCGTGCGCAATTGGCCGACCCCAACCATTTTAAAGGAGGTGCAGCGCTTTATTGGCTTTGCCAATTACTATCGGAGGTTTATCCAGGGCTTTGGCAAGGTTGCAGCTCCCATCACCTCTCTGTTGAAGGGTGGGCCATCCCGGCTCAGCTGGTCTGCTGAGGCTGACAGGGCTTTCAGTAACCTGAGGGCTCTGTTCACCTCAGCCCTAGTACTGGCCCATCCCGATCCATGATTACCGTTCATAGTGGAGGTGGAGCCGTCCGAGGTAGGGATAGGCACTGTCCTATCTCAACACTCAGGCACGCCACCCAAGCTCCGCCCCTGTGCCTTCTTCTCTAAGAAGCTGAGCCCGGCGAGCAGAACTACAACGTTGGTGATCGAGAGCTGTTGGCTGTTGTCAGAGCCCTGACTCCATGGAGGCACTGGCTCGAGGGGGCGAAACACCCTTTCCTCGTCTGGACTGACCACCGTAACCTTGAGTACATCCGGGCAGCGAGGAGGCTGAACCCTCGCCAGGCCAGGTGGGCCTTGTTCTTCACCCAGTTTGATTTCACGTTGTCATACATACCAGGTACTAAGAATGTGAAGGCAGACGCACTGTCACGGCTATACGACACAGAGGAGAGGCCCATAGACAACACCCCCATACTCCCGGCCTCCTGCATTGTGGAACCTGTAGTGTGGGCGGTGGACGCGGACATAGAGCGGGCGTTTCGCACAGAGCCATCTCTACCTCAGTGCCCAGCTGGGCTGCAGTACGTGCCATCTCTTATCCATGATCGTCTGATCTATTGGGCATACACGTCCCCCTCCTCCGGTCACCCAGGTATCAGCCGTACAGTGCACTGCCTGACCGGGAAGTACTGGTGGCCTACCTTGGCTAAGGACGTGAGGGTGTATGTCTCCTCCTGCTCGGTGTGCGCCCAGAGTAAGGCACCTAGGCACCTCCCAGCGGGTAAGTTACATCCCTTACCAGTTCCACAACGGCCATGGTCTCACTTGTCAATTGACTTCCTCACTGATCTTCCCTCTCTCAGGGTACCACCACCAACCTGTGGACCGCTTTTCTAAAGCCTGCCGCCTCCTTCCTCTGCCCAGTCTCCCCATGGCCCTGCAAACTGTGTAAGCCCTGTTTACTCACATCTTCCGGCACTACGGGGTGCCATAGGACATAGTGTCTGACCGGGGTCCCCAGTTTACATCCAGGGTCTGGAAGGAGTTCATGGAACATCTGGGGGTCTTGGTCAGCCTGACCTCTGGATTTCACCCCGAGTCTAATGGGCAGGTGGAATGGGTGAATCAGGATGTGGGTAGGTTCCAGCGGTCCTGCTGCCAGGACCGGCCGGGGGAGTGGTCGGTGATTTTGCCATGGGCCGAATATGCCCAGAACTCTCTCTGCCACTCCTTCACTAACCTATCCCCATTTCAATGTGTTTTAGTGTTAGGCCTACTGCTGCTAGGTAGCTCTCTCTGCTCTCCCCCTCCCCTCTGTCTGTTCTTGATTGCAGGAGTGAAGTCTGGTGTGCGGGAGTCAGGGTTCCAGCTGCAGCTCATTCACCATAATCACCTCAGCCTTAAAGACCCGGTCAAACTTGCCACTCATCGTCAGATCATAGTCAAGACGACCATGTTAGTCTTGCTGCTGACTCAACCTGCTTGTTTTCGCTCTTTGTGTTTTTGGCCTGTTCTATTTACATTTCTCCTGTGCCACAGATTATTGGAACCTGACTCCTGCCTCCGCTTCACTCCTGCCACCACCATCCCGCTTACCACTACTGGTCTTCCCTTTTGGACTCACCCCGGACACTAGGACGTTACGGTACCACTCCTGCTCTGAACCTGGATCTGTTACCCTCCCTGTAGACCTGGACTTGCTCTTCCCCCTATTTTTGGAAACCTGGACAATTTTACTTTGTAATAAACCTGTTAAACCTTCTCTGGCTCGGTGTAGTTGTCTGCATTTGGGTTCATATCCAGTTAAATCGTGACATTTAGGTTATCAGCCGGTCCTAGCACCATGACATCAGAGCCAGACCAAAGCTCCTGCAGTGGATAACTGGTTTCGGCGCACAGAGGAGACGTGGAACGCTGCCCACGTCCACCTCCAGCGCACCGTGCTTCGCCAGAAGGCAACGCTGACCGCCACCGCAGTGAGGCCCCGGTCTTTGTACCGGGTGATCGGGTCTGATTCTTGACCCGGAATCTTCCCCTCCACCTGCCCTGCCGGAAGCTGAGCCCGCGGTTTGTGGGGCCATTCAAAGTCCTGAGGAGAGTAAACAAGGTTACGTATAGGTTACCACTCCCTTCTGATTAAAGTATTAACCCCTCGTTTCATGTGTCTCTCCTCAGGCCGGTGGTAGCTGGTCCGCTCCAGGAGTCTGAGGTGCGGGAGGTCCCTCCGCTGCCTCTGGACATCGAGGGGGCCCCGGTGTACTCCGTCCGTTCCATCCTGGATTCGAGGCTTCGGGTGGGGGGCCTTCAGTACCTCGTGGAGTGGGAGGGGTACGGTCCGGAAGAGCAGTGCTGGGTCCCAGTGAGGGATGTCCTCGATCCCTCCCTGTTGCGGGATTTCCACCGTCACTATCGGCTCGCCCTGCTCCGCGTCCTCCTGGCCGTCCCGAGGCCAGTGTCAGCGCGCTGCTGGAGCTGCACGTCAAAGGTGGGGGGGTACTGTCACAACTTCCTCCGAAGCTGCCTCCTCTCCTTGTTCGGGCAGGCTTCGGCGTTCGTCGTCACCGGCCTTCTAGCCACTGCCGCTCCTCATCTCATCATTCCATTTGTTTTGTCTTGTTTATTACACACACCTGGTTCATATCCCCTCATCAGTACCTGTATAAGTATTCCCTCTGCCCCCCTTGTCTTTGTGTGTGATTGTTTATTGTGGAGGTTACATTAGCTCGGTGGAGCTATATTGTATTGTGTATCGCCGGGATATTCACCCGTGTGCCTTGTTTCCCCCCAGTGCGCCGTTTTACCGCACTGGAGTGTTTTACACATTGCTGCGTACCGCTATATTGCCGAATAAACCATTTATTCTGTGATTTACCCTCCTGCGCATGACTCCGTCCAAAATCACCCACAACACACACACCACTCACAGCATGAAACAAAACCACAAAATGTAAATAGCGAAACGCAAAACATACAATAATCCCATCCCCAACCTCACCCCTGATTGGAGGACCTCAAACGTTTATACTGTACATTTGTGTATATAATTATTCCAACACTCGTCAATTCCACCCTTCAGACAGCCACAGTTCAACCCACCTTTCCCAATAAATCATAATTAATTTCCTCTCGCAATACATCCCTCCATTCTCGCATGATGTCTCACTAGGGACTTGAACCTCCCCATCTGCAACATTTCTGCCGAAATTGCCCCAAAAAGAAACATGTTACCGTGGTCCTTCAAATCCCCCAACAATACAGTTTGCAGGTCCAACCCCACCCTAATATTATGGCATAACAACCATTCCTAGACCTGACTCAAAAAACAAGCCAACAATGGCTTGTTCTATTGATTCTGTTTCCGCATGGCTGCACCGGTCTGACTGTTGAATAACCCATATACTGAGCATTCTTTTGTAGTGAGAATTTTATATAATAGCTTAAATTCAAAAGAATGAATTGATGCATCAATTGTTGTTTTGTATATCCGTTCATAAACCCAATGCACACACCAACTATTAGTTGAACCAACATCAGTGAATGCAAAATGCTAACTATTTTCCCAAAGGAAAGGACACCATAATAATGTAAGCTGGCAAACCAACTAAGTTAGCTAGCTGGCTATTTACATCAGCTTCGGAAGAACTGTCTTTCTTCGTCGCCTTCCAGGAGCTAGCTCATTATCGCCAAATCTCTTATCTGACAAAAAACATCATGGACAGTCATCAAATAACTTTACATTCAACAACAATGAAAGGTAACTATGTGAAACTTACTGTTCTGTTGAATATTTTCGGGTTCCGTTGGCAATGTAAAAGTGAAGTGAGGTGAGAGGAAAAAGTTTGGCTTGGTGGCGTGGCTTAACATGTTAAATTAACCCTGACGTTGTCAAAACTCATATCACTCCCAGTTTTAACCCAGAATATGTGACATGAATCACCCCAAGAGTGTGGTATCAGAAAACATTAACAGTCATTACTGTTACAGTTGAAGTCGGAAGTTTACATACACTTAGGTTGAAGTCATTAAAACTTGTTTTTCAACCACTCCACACATTTCTTGTTAACAAACTATAGTTTTGGCAAGTCGGTTAGGACATCTACATTGTGCATGACACAAGTAATTCTTCCAACAATTGTTTACAGACAGATTATTTCACTTATAATTCAATAATTGTTTAAAGGCACAGTCAACTAAGTTGACTGTGCCTTTAAACAGCTTGGAAATTTCCAGAAAATTATGTCATGGCTTTAGAAGCTTCTGATAGGCAAATTGACATCATTTGAGTCAATTGGAGGTGTACCTGTGGATGTATTTCAAGGCCTACCTTCGAACTCAGTGCCTCTTTGCTTGACATCATGGGAAAATCAAATACTGTGAACCATCAGATCCTCCTCTCCACCCTCTCCGAGCTGGGCATCTCCGGCGCGGCTCACTCCTGGATTGCGTCCTACCTGACCGGTCGCTCCTACCAAGTGGCGTGGCGAGAAGCTGTCTCCGCACCACGTGCTCTCACCACTGGTGTCCCCCAGGGCTCAGTTCTAGGCCCTCTCCTATTCTCCCTATACACCAAGTCACTTGGCTCTGTCATATCCTCACATGGCCTCTCCTATAATTGCTACGCTGACGATACACAACTAATCTTCTCCTTTCCCCCTTCTGATAACCAGGTAGCGAATCGCATCTCTGCATGTCTGGCAGACATATCAGTATGGATGACGGATCACCACCTCAAGCTGAACCTTGGCAAGACGGAGCTGCTCTTCCTCCCGGGGAAGGACTGCCCGTTCCATGATCTCGCCATCACGGTTGACAACTCCGTTGTGTCCTCCTCCCAGAGTGCGAAGAGCCTTGGCGTGACCCTGGACAACACCCTGTCGTTCTCCGCTAACATCAAGGCGGTGACCCGATCCTGCAGGTTCATGCTCTACAACATTCGGAGAGTACGACCCTGCCTTACACAGGAAGCGGCACAGGTCCTAATCCAGGCACTTGTCATCTCCCGTCTGGATTACTGCAACTCGCTGTTGGCTGGGCTCCCTGCCTGTGCCATTAAACCCCTACAACTCATCCAGAATGCCGCAGCCCGTCTGGTGTTCAACCTTCCCAAGTTCTCTCACGTCACCCCGCTCCTCCGCACACTCCACTGGCTTCCAGTTGAAGCTCGCATCTGTTACAAGACCATGGTGCTTGCCTATGGAGCTGTGAGGGGAACGGCACCTCTGTACCTTCAGGCTCTGATCAGTCCCTACACCCAAACGAGGGCATTGCGTTCATCCACCTCTGGCCTGCTGGCTCCCCTTCCTCTGCGGAAGCATAGTTCCCGCTCAGCCCAGTCAAAACTGTTCGCTGCTCTGGCACCCCAATGGTGGAACAAGCTCCCTCACGACGCCAGGACAGCGGAGTCACTCACCACCTTCCGGAGACATTTGAAACCCCACCTCTTTAAGGAATACCTGGGATAGGATAAAGTAATCCTTCTACCCCTCCGCCCCCCCTTAAAAAATTAAATAAAATAAAATAAAATAAAACAATTTGTAAAGTGGCTAACCCACTGGCTATAGGGTGAATGCACCAATTTGTAAGTCGCTCTGGATAAGAGCGTCTGCTAAATGACGTAAATGTAAATGTAAATGTAAAATCAAAAGAAATCAGCCAAGACCTCAGAAAAAAAATGTGTAGACCTCCACAAGTCTGGTTCATCATTGGGAGCAATTTCCAAACACCTGAAGGTACCACGTTCATCTGTACAAACAATAGTACGCAAGTATAAACACCTCAGGACCACGCAGCAGTCATACCGCTCAGGAAGGAGACGCGTTCTGTCTCCTAGAGATGAATGTACTTTGGTGCGAAAAGTGCAAATCAATCCCAGAACAACAGCAAAGAACCTTGTGAAGATGCTGGAGGAAACAGGTACAAAATTATCTATATCCACAGTAAAACGAGTCCTATATCCACATAACCTGAAAGGCCGCTCAGCAAGGAAGAAGCCACTGCTCCAAAACCACCATAAAAAATCCAGACTACGGTTTGCAACTGCACATGGGGACTAAGATCGTATTTTTTGGAGAAATGTCCTCTGGTCTGATGAAACAAAAATAGAACTGCTTGGCCATAATGACCATCGTTATGTTTGGAGGAAAAAGGGGGTTGCTTGCAAGCCGAAGAACACCATCCCAACCGTGAAACACGGGGGTGTCAGCACCATGCTATGGGGGTGCTTTGCTGCAGGAGGGACTGGTGCACTTCACAAAATAGATGGCATCATGAGGAAGGAAAATGATGTGGATATATTGAAGCTACATCTCAAGACATCAGTCAGGAAGTTAAAGCTTGGTCGCAAATGGGTCTTCCAAATGGACAATGACCCCAAGCATACTTCCCAAGTTGTGACAAAATGGCTTAAGGACAACAAAGTCAAGGTATTAGAGTGGCCATCACAAAGCCCTGACTTCAATCCTATAGAAAATGTGTGGGCAGAACTGAAAAAGCGTTTGTGAGCAAGGAGGCTTACAAACCTGACACAATCACACCAGCTCTGTCAGGAGGAATGGGCCAAAATTCACCCAACTTATTGTGGGAAGCTTGTGGAAGGGTCCCCGAAACGTTTGACCCAAGTTAAACAATTTAAAGGCAATGCTACCAAATACTAATTGAGTGTATGTAAACTTCTGACCCACTGGGAATGTGATTAAATAAATAAAAGCTGAAATAAATCATTCTCTCTACTATTATTCTGACATTTCACATTCTTAAAATAAAGTGTTGATCCTAACTGACCTAAGACAGGGAATTTTTACTAGGTTTAAATGTCAGGAATTGTGAAAAACTGAGTTTAAATGTATTTGGCTAAGGTGTATATAAACTTCCGACTTCAACTGTACATTAGCACTCATTTTTTTAAACGTACTCTCACTCTGCGATTTTAACACTTGTGGATTTAGGTCTGTGTGTTTATAGATCATTCCTATTTCCTTTCATCTCGGCAAGGCCAAACAAGATGAAATCCAATGTTTTATAATTTTTCTAGTTCAAAAAACGAAAATTGGATATCAACCTCGTTTTCTCGTTTATGGTTTCCAAATTGGGCATCGAGTAGCAGAAAACAAATAACGACTAAATGTATCACATTTTTCTTTTTTCTTTTTGTTCATACCTGGAAGTACACGCCTCCTAATATAATATTCACAGCGCATAGCAGGTGTTTCTTTACAGTCTGGGTTGAGCTGCAGTGTCAGCAGCACCGAGAAAGGGTTAGACATTTGTATGAAAGGAAGATAAAAATAGTAATGCTAGCTAAGATGCTTAACTTATCATGAAGTTAGCATGCCAATAGAACGAACTCAACAACAACTGAACAAAGTTGGCTTGCACTACCTGGCTAGCTTTCATTAGCTGGCTAATGTTAATGCTGACTAGCTAGCAAGCTGTAGCCCTACCTGGCTAATGGCTATAATGCTAGCTAGTAGTAGCTAGTGGAAGTAAGTTAGTCCCTCGTGCTAGCTAGTAGTAGCTAGCTAGTGGAAGTAAGTTAACATTAGTCCCACAACCTGTTACAAGATGAAGCGGCCCTGCCAGAGGTACCTGCTGCATAAAGGTGAGATTTCTACATTACTTTCTGTAGCTAACTTAGCTTTATCTTCTGTCTGGCTGGTGCTTATTGACTGAGTAGGGTAATAATTAACTGCAGTTAAATTGTTACCTATCTGGCACATAGCATAGCTATTTCTTACACATTCAATACAACAATATTGTCGTAGCCTGTTTTCAATAAATGCTGTGCCAGGTCAGAGAGCAAAAGGTCAGAGAACAAAAGGACAGAGAAAACCTTATCTTATCACCAAATGGCCTAGGAATGTGATAATAGACAACACCCCCACCTCCGGCCATAAACAACAGATACTCCTCAGGAGTTCCCTGGACACACACAGACATCTCAATGTGGACGCACACTCATTCTCAACTCCCCTGTCTACTGGTCGGGTGCCAAGGGCAGAGGACTCTGCCGTGCACCAATGGGGCTTCTACTCTGGACAGAGCAGACCCGCCTCCTACGCCTCGGGAACCAATCAGGGACTAGAAGAAGGACCCCTTCCTTTGTGTTACATTGTATAAAGTATGCTGTAAACTCTGTTTAATCATCTTTCTCAACTGTCTCCATAAGAGGCAATTGATTGGGTCCATGCATAGGGCCCATGCATGTAGCTTGAGCAGTACCAGCTATCTCTGTTTTAATAAACTGCCTTTTGCTTAAAGCAAATTCCTCTCTGTCTAGCGTCGTTGGTTTTGTACTTCCTCTCCAAAAATGTGTTCACCAACAATATCCAGTTAAGCTGCAGTCAATGCTGATATTGTGTGTGTGTGGGGGTTCAGAATGTGCCCGCAGGAGAAGGACACAGTATGGCATCTGAGCAGATCATCATGAACTTCATCCAATTACATCAGGCTATACAGTAAATTAAAATTAGCATTTTTATTGGTGTGGGTATAATTCACAAACCTCCTTTCCTTTTTACTGAAAGGCAGATGTAGACAAGGCATAATGGTGAGGATAGTACATGAATTGATACGACAATTGGCCTACTTTTCTGAATGTATACTGTGGATCTCTTCTCCTCCCCTATCATCTTGGCGATCTCAACGCAGAGTTACAGGGTCAGGGAGTTAGAGGGCTAATCCTTAGGGAGAGATCCCGACCATCCAGCAGACCCAATCTGGTGAGATGTGCATTGAAGGAAGACAAAAAACTAAACAAACAAAACAACAGCAATACACTTCTTCATATATCACTCGATACACATCCTTCATATATCACTAGAGGTGGGGAAAACTTCAATCCATTTGGAGTAACTGTCAACCATTACCAACATATATTTCTTCATTTTATAGGCAGGCATGTGACCAATTTGCATATTTACCAAAGGGCCCCAGGGGACTGGTAAATCCCCCTTTGGACACATGACTCACATCGTGATTCATTCGTCCCAAAAAAACAACAACACTGCCGGTTAAATAAAAAATCTACGAATTACAATAACAAATCAAATTAGAATTACAACTCTTGATAACTCCATAAGGATATAATTGTATCCCATAAGGTAATAGTAAAATAAACTAGAGACAGGTTTCCCTCATTCAGGGGCAGTGCTACATTTAAATGTCACGCAATGTCTCTAGCCTTTCTAGTGAGGGTGATCAGCCCTTACCAGGAAGTCAGAACAGAGGTCAGAGGTCATTCAACTCCATTAAATGAGTGTTTCTTTCCCTTTACTTTCCCTGTACCTCAGACATTATTTAAAGACATTTCTTATCAAGAGAACTGACATGTGTGCAACCAAAACTTGGACAATAGATACTTCAGAAAATGTCATTTGTGTAGACTTTAAGGTGCATCCATTCTAACCCATGAAAACCCAACTAAAACCAAAATTAAAAGATCCCACACAATAAATCAAACACAGTATTAACACCACTAACAAATATTCAAAACAGGTGGGTTGTGTGGGTGCTGGCATGTGTGGTAAAACGTAGGGTAAAAACAAACAAAATGGCCAGGCCTTACTTAATTTGGGAGCTCCCTTCTACAGGATCGGTGTCCCTATACCGGGAAGGTTGCTGCTCTATATGCGATATGTGACTAGAATGGCGTTGTAAACAACAGCCAACTTTCCGGGACATAGACATGTCTTATATGGGCAGAAAGCTTAAATTCATGTTAATCTAACTGCAGTGTCCAATTTACAGTAGCTATTACAGCTTAAAAAAAAGACCATGCTATTGTTTGAGTATAGTGCACCTTTATACTGTATAGTACACAGTCACGATAACTGCTCTCCTAAGGCACCTGCTTCAGGAAGCCTTTCAAAGGGAGAGATACAGAATCATTGGTAAACTTGGTAGCGGACATTCATCAGTCCTGGAAGAAAAAAAACAACATGCATACTTTATGCATCTAAATTTGACTATGACCTCTCCAGTTTGCTGTTAATAAAGAATGATTCATTTAAGATTGACTTCAAGTGTCCCTGGTGGTAATTTCCACAACAATACCTACCACCTTTCAGGGGGGCTGATAATCAATGATATGGAGAAAGACTGATACTACCTGATTACTGATTCCCCCCACACTCTCCCTCCCTCTCTCTCATTCACAGGACCATTCACACAGTTCAGTCACTCAGCCCTATCCAGAAGCTCTGAAGGTCCTACACTACTTTCTCCTACAACACGCTGATGACAGTCGTCGTCGGGTGAGGTTGTGTCTCTCTCTGGCGGGAGGTAAGCTTGGCTTATATACATATATACATATATATATACATATATACATATATAAATTTGGGCTTTGTCGAGTAAAGCTTAAACTATGTATTTAGATTGTAGTTAGGTATTGTAGGTAGTTATCGTGGGTTGTTGTATGTAATTATTGTAGGTTAGTATTGTATTCGGCTGAGCCCGGTGAAGAACGAAGCTAGCTAGCTAACCCACTACCTGGACTAGCTAGCGGGTACCTACTGGTAACTATTTGCAACTGTGGATAGTTGTTTCAAGTACCTGTAATTACGCCAGCTAGCTGCCTACAATAGTTACATACAATAAAGCCTACCATTCAGCTGTTTTTCTAACCTCATTGTCTGAAGCGTTAACGTTAGGTAGTAAGTGGCTACTGTGCTTGAAATTTAGCTAGCTTGTTGCTACCTGGATAGCTACTAACAATGGCTGGAACGACCTAGTGAACAGACGCGAACTGGCTGAGTCAATTCAGTGGCTAGCTTTGCACTTGGCTAGCTAACAGTAGCTGCAAAGGGGTAAGTTATAACCTACATTTGAGTTTTGTTTTTACATACTGGTAGCCAGAGTCGTTCAAGGGAATTCGGGACATGGGTGACTAGTTAACGTTAGCTTGGCTCTCTCTGTGTGTTCGTGCCGTGGGAGGAGGGGTTTCTTCTTTGTCTGAAAGCAATGGCTAGCTAGTATGCTAACTATTCTAGCTAACTAACTGGCTGAATAAGTTGACGACGGACTCGCTCAAGCTGTCGGGACTAACCCACAACGTTAGACACGGACACAAATGATCTGCTTGGCGTGTTGACACACTGGTGGTTTGTTGTGGCCGAGTATTGGTGCTAAACCGTGTTGTTGGAGTCCGGCATGCTAGTTGGCTGTGGCATCATATGACTAGGTGCCCTGGACGATTTTCACGGAAGAATACTGTACCAAGTTAGCTAGCTGAATAAACTAAGTTAGTCTATTCCTAGAAAACATTGAAGCGCTGTAGTTTACAACAATTATCTTTTCTGAGGTGGAAGTTGGGAGAGTTATATTTGGGTGTTTCATTGAAACGTAAGTGAGGGAGGCCCCGCTCTCTCCTTTCCCAGATGTTTAGTTCATTTCATTCCGATCTCCTTTGCATTATTGTAGCCATTTTCTGTAGCCTGTCAACTATGCCTCTGTCTTTCCCTGTTCTCTCCTCTCCACACAGGCTATACAAACGCCTCACACCGCGTGGCTGCTGCCTCTCTAACCTGGTGGTCCCTGCACGCACCACCCACGTGGAGTTTCAGGTCTCAGGCAGCCTCTGGAACTGCCGTTCTGCTGCCAACAAGGCAGAGTTCATCTCAGCCTATGCTACCCTCCAGTCCCTCGACTTCTTGGCGCTGACGGAAACATGGATTACCACTGAATACACTGCTACTCCTACTGCTCTCTCCTCGTCTGACCATGTGTTCTCCTATACCCCGAGAGCATCTGGTCAGCGGGGTGGTGGCACAGGAATCCTCATTTCTCCCAAGTGGACATGCTCTCTTTTTCCCCTGACCCATCTGTCTATCTCCTCATTTGAATTCCATGCTGTCACAGTCACTAGCCCATTCAAGCTTAACATCCTTGTCATTTATCGCCCTCCAGGTTCCCTTGGAGAGTTCATCAATGAGCTTGACGCCTTGATAAGTTCCTTTCCTGAGGATGGCTCACCCCTCACAGTCCTGGGTGACTTCAACCTCCCTACGTCTACCTTTGACTCATTTCTCTCTGCCTCCTTCTTTCCTCTCCTCTCCTCTTTTGACCTCACCCTCTCACCGTCCCCCCCTACTCACAAGCCACATTCTACCACTCTAAATTCCAAGCATCTGCCTCTAAACCTAGGAAGCTCTTTGCCACCTTCTCCTCCCTCTCTGTGGATGACTTCATCAACCATTTTTAAAAGAAGGTTGACGACATCCGATCCTCGTTTGTTAAGTCAAATGACACTGCTGGTCCTGCTCACACTGCCCTACCCTATGTTTGACTTCTTTCTCCCCTCTCTCTCCAGATAAAATCTTGCGACTTGTGACAGCCGGCCGCCCAACAACCTGCCCGCTTGACCCTATCCCCTCCTCTCTTCTCCAGACCCTCTCCGGTGACCTTCTCCCTTACCTCACCTCGCTCATCAACTCATCCTTGACCGCTGGCTATGTCCCTTCTGTCTTCAAGAGAGCGAGTGTTGCACCCCTTCTCAAAAAACCAACACTCAATCCCTCTGATGTCAACATCTACAGACCAGTATCCCTTCTTTCTTTTCTCTCCAAAAACGCTTGAGCATGCCGTCTTTAGCCAACTCTCTTGCTATTTCTCTCAGAATGACCTTCTTGATCCAAACCAGTCAGGTTTCAAGACTGGTCATTCAACTGAGACTGCTCTTCTCTGTGTCACGGCTCTCAGCACTGCTAAAGCTAACTCTCTCTCCTCTGCTCTTGTCCTTCTAGACCTGTCTGCTGCCATTGATACTGTGAACCATCAGATCCTCCTCTCCACCCTCTCCGAGCTGGGCATCTCCGGCACGGCTCACTCTTGGATTGCGTCCTAACTGAGCGGTCGCTCCTACCAAGTGGCGTGGTGAGAATCTGTCTCCGCACCACGTGCTCTCACCACTGGTGTCCCCCAGGGCTCAGTTCTAGGCCCTCTCCTATTCCCCCAGAGTGTGAAGAGCCTTGGCGTGACCCTGGACAACACCCTGTCGTTCTCCGCTAACATCAAGGCAGTGACCCGATCCTGTAGGTTCATGCTCTACAACATTCGGAGAGTACGACCCTGCCTTACACAGGAAGCGGCACAGGTCCTAATCCAGGCACTTGTCATCTCCCGTCTGGATTACTGCAACTCGCTGTTGGCTGGGCTCCCTGCGTGTGCCATTAAACCCCTACAACTCATCCAGAATGCCGCAGCCCGTCTGGTGTTCAACCTTCCCAAGTTCTCTCACGTCACCCCGCTCCTCCGCACACTCCACTGGCTTCCAGTTGAAGCTCGCATCTGCTACAAGACCATGGTGCTTGCCTACAGAGCTGTGATGGGAACGGCACCTCCGTACCTTCAGGCTCTGATCAGTCCCTACACCCAAACGAGGGCATTGCGTTCATCCACCTCTGGCCTGCTGGCCCCCTACCTCTGCGGAATCACAGTTCCCGCTCAGCCCAGTCAAAATTGTTCGCTGCTCTGGCACCCCAATGGTGGAACAAGCTCCCTCACGACGCCAGGACAGCGGAGTCACTCACCACCTTCCGGAGACACTTGAAACCCTACCTCTTTAAGGAATACCTGGGATAGGATAAAGTAATCCTTCTACCCCCCGTTCCCACCCCCCCAAAAAAAAAAAAAAAATAATAAAAAATAAATAAATACATATTGTAAAGTGGTTATCCCACTGGCTATAAGGTGAATGCACCAATTTGTAAGACGCTCTGGATAAGAGCGTCTGCTAAATTACGTAAATGTAAGCAAAATGCCTGGCCCCAAGTTTGCATATCTCTCTAATCCTACTGTACCCTACTGTGCTGAAACAATCTGGCTCTAGAACAGTATTACACTTTTTTTTAATGGAATGCTCAACAGTCATTATTGAACACTCTCTCTCTCTGCCATCCTCACAGTTCACTCCCTCAGATGGTATGTAGGCTGGTTGATGGCACCTACAGGCCTGTTTGAGAAACAACTGGACAGAACCTATCAGAATGCTTGGACTTCTGCTGAGCCCGTCCTCTCCTTCCCCATCTGTCAAGGAAAGCACCTTCTTTACACTTCCTGTTTGGCATGATGCTCTCAAGTTGTGTCTCTTTCTGATGTTGTGTGGTATTAGCTATAGATGACTCCTAGACACTTTCACATAGTTTGCCTCTGAATTGTTGTCCACATCAGGCTACTTACTTGTTACCTTTGTGTTAGAATACTGCATCCCTTTCACATAATTTGAATGATCCCTCCACTGCCACATGCTCTCTCTCTCCAGGATACATTAGAGGAAGTTACTTTGCTGTTGGCACAACTCCCACGCTGCCAGGCTGCCAGACATCAACGACTTCATCCCCCTCATCCTAAACTTTGCTAACTCTTTTTCAACTGCTCTTTGATTAAATCGGTTTAATTAAATGTTTACATTCGCTTCAAGTGTGCTTTCTTAATCAAAGTTGACAGATGACACTGAGTTCGACGTTTAAAAGGGTAACTTGAAGCATAAAGGCCATTTTCCAGTTGGTTTTGGCTCAGTTAAACAGAGTAAAACACACAAATCTCTGTCCAAATTTAATCAATGTGTACCAATGTGGTATATCTAGTATTTGTCCCCCTGGTCTGGAAACTCAGTCATATTTTTAGACCTTCAGTGCATTTTGAAAGTATTCAGTCCCCTTCACTTTTTCCACATTTTGTTACGTTACAGCCTTATTCTAAAATGGATTTTAAAAAATCAGCAATCTACACACAATAGCCCATAAGGACAAAGCGAAAACAGGTTTTTTGACATTTTTGCAAATGAAACAGAAGTACCTTATTTACATAAGTATTCAGACCCTTTGATATGAAACTCGAAATTGAGCTCAGTTGCATCCTGTTTCCATTGATCATCCTTGAGACATTTCTACAACTTGATTGGAGTTCACCTGTGGTAAATTCAATTGATTGGACATGATTTGGAAACGCAAACACCTGTCTATATAAGGTCCAACAGTTGACACTGCATGTCAGAGCAAAAACCAAACCATGATGTCGAAGGAATTGTCCGAAGAGCGCCGAGGCAGGATTGTGTCAAGGCACAGATCTGGGGAAGGGTGCCAAAAAATGTCTGCAGCATTGTAGGTTCCCAAGAACACAGTGGCCTCCATCATTCTTAAATGGAAGAAGTTAAGAACCACAAAGACTCTTCCTAGAGCTGGCCGCCAGGCCAAACTGAGCAATCGGGGGAGAAGGGCCTTGGTCAGGGAGGTGACCAAGAACCCGATGGTCACTTTGACAGAGATCTAGAGTTCCTCTGTGGAGATGGGAGAACCTTCCAGAAGGACAACCATCACTGCAGCACTCCACCAATCAGGCCTTTATGGTAGAGTGGCCAGACGGAAGCCACTCTTCAGTAAAAAGCACATGACAGCCCACTTGGACATTGCCAAAAGGCACATAAAGGACTCTCAGACATGACAAACAAGATTCTCTGGTCTGATTAAACCAAGATTGAACTCTTTGGCCTGAATGCCAAGCGTCAAGTCTGGAGGAAACCTGGCTCCATCCCTATGGTGAAGCATGGTGGTGGCAGCATCATGCTGTGGGGATGTTTTTCAGCAGCAAGGACTGGGAGACTAGTCAGGATCGAGGGAAAGATGAACGGAGCAAAGTAAAGAGAGATCCTTGATGAAAACCTGCTCCAGAGTGCTCAGGACGTCAGACTGGGGCAAAGGTTCACCTTCTAACAGGACAATGACCCTAAGCACACAGCCAAGACAACGCAGGAGTGGCTTCAAGACAAGTCTCTGAATGTCATTGAGTGGCGCAGCCAGAGCCCGGACTTGAACCCGTTCTAACATCTCTGGAGAGACCTGAAAATAGCTGTGCATGGACACTCCCCATCCAACCTGACAGAGCTTGAGAGGATCTGCAGAGAAGAATGGGAGAAAGTCCGCTAATACAGGTGTGCCAAGTTTGTAGCGTCATACCCAAAAAGACTTGAGGCTGTAATCGCTGTCAAAGGTGTTTCAACAAAGTACTGAGTAAAGGGTCTGAATACTTATGTAAATGTGATATTTTTGCAAAAATGTATAAAAACCTGTTTTTGCTTTGTCATTATGTGGTACTGTGTGTAGATTGATGAGGGGAAAAACAATTTAATCAATTTTAGAATGAGGCTGTAACGTAACATAATGTGGAAAAAGTCAAGGGGTCTGAATACTTTCCGAATGCACTGTATTTTCACCTTCAGTACCAAAATGTTCTGGCTGCTCCCATAGGATATAGTAATTACAAAAGAAGGAAGAAGGAAATGAATGAAATGCCCTTAATTTGCATTGTGAATGTTGCTTTGATGGTTGTGATCAACAGTATGAATGTAAGAGTGGTAATGTAATTAATTACAGCAGAAGTATTTTTATGATCCTGCTGATGTCAGAAATCCACCTTCAATAACTGAGATTCCCAATGAGTAGGGGCAGAGAACAGGGTGCAGGGGGTTTAGACTTGAGATCCAAATTCACACAAAATGTGCCTATAATCCAAATCGAGCAGCTTGAGTGCCATTACACAGTGTGGAAGTCATGAAACCCACGCCCACATTTCTGAAACGTTTTACCTGCTGTGCTCTGCTCACTATACTATCAACCTAAAGTGCAAAAAATCCTCCTGTTTTGTAATAAGAAATATGAACACAGAGCAGTTTACAAGCTACAGTGGGGAGAACAAGTATTTGATACACTGCCGATTTTGCAGGTTTTCCTACTTACAAAGAATGTAGAGGTCTGTACGTTTTTTATCATAGGTATACTTCAACTGTGAGAGACGGAATCTAAAACAAAAATCCAGAAAATCACATTGTATGATTTTTAAGTAATTCATTTGCATTTTATTGCATGACATAAGTATTTGATCACCTACCAACCAGTAAGAATTCCGGCTCTCACAGACCTGTTCGTTTTTCTTTAAGAAGCCCTCCTGTTCTCCACTCATTACCTGTATTAACTGCACCTGTTTGAACTCGTTACCTGTATAAAAAACACCTGTCCACACACTCAACTAAACAGACTCCAACCACTCCACAATGGCCAAGACCAGAGAGCTGTGTAAGGACATCAGGGATAAAATGGTAGACCTGCACAAGGCTGGGATGGGCTACAGGACAATAGGCAAGCAGCTTGGTGAGAAGGCAACAACTGTTGGCGCAATTATTAGAAAATGGAAGAAGTTCAAAATGACGGTCAATCACCCTCGGTCTGGGGCTCCATGCAAGATCTCACCTCGTGGGGCATCAATGATCATGAGGAAGGTGAGGGATCAGCCCAGAACTACACGACAGGACCTGGTCAATGACCTGAAGAGAGCTGGGACCACAGTTCTCAAAGAAAACCATTAGTAACACACTACGCCGTCATGGATTAAAATCCTGCAGCGCACGCAAGGTCCCCCTGCTCAAGCCAGCGCATGTCCAGGCCCGTCTGAAGTTTGGCAATGACCATCTGGATGATCCAGAGGAGGAATGGGAGAAGGTCATGTGGTCTGATGAGACAAAAATATAGTTTTTTGGTCTAAACTCCACTCGCCGTGTTTGGAGGAAGAAGAAGGATGAGTACAACCCCAAGAACACCATCACAACCGTGAAGCATGGAGGTTGAAACATTCTTTGGGGATGCTTTTCTGCAAAGGGGACAGGACAACTGCACCGTATTGAGGGGAGGATGGATGGGGCCATGTATCGCGAGATCTTGGCCAACAACCTCCTTCCCTCAGTAAGAGCATTGAAGATGGGTCGTGGCTGTGTCTTCCAGCATGACAACGACCCGAAACACACAGCCAGGGCAACTAAGGAGTGGCTCCGTAAGAAGCATCTCAAGGTCCTGGAGTGGCCTAGCCAGTCTCCAGACCTGAACCCAATAGAACATCTTTGGAGGGAGCTGAAAGTCCGTATTGCCCAGCGACAGCCCCGAAACCTGAAGGATCTGGAGAAGGTCTGTATGGAGGAGTGGGCCAAAATCCCTGCTGTAGTGTGTGCAAACCTGGTCAAGACCTACAGGAAACGTATGATCTCTGTAATTGCAAACAAAGGTTTCTGTACCAAATATTAAGTTCTGCTTTTCTGATGTATCAAATACTTATGTCATGCAATAAAATGCAAATGAATTACTTAAAAATCATACAATGTGATTTTCTGTATTTTTTAGATTCCGTCTCTCACAGTTGAAGTGTACCTATGATAACAATTACAGACCTCTACATGCTTTGTAAGTAGGAAAACCTGCAAAATCGGCAGTGTATCAAATACTTGTTCTCCCCACTGTACATGTAAAATATAACACCGTAATTGGATGACCTTCCCTTAGATATAAATCAACAAAAAAAAAATATATAGATCTGGAGAAAAAGTGACTGACAAATATGAGAGCGAGAGGTCTATCTCTAAACTTGTGTTGGAAACACTTAAGACATACCTGTTAATCATAACAGATTATGGTCATGCACCATTCTACACATATCTACAAGTGATATCAATACTGTAACAATAAATTAGTCTAGGTTACGTTTTGCTGTCATTGTTTCAAAGCTTTTATGCTCTCTATTAACCTGATTTGAAGTTTAACTGTGGTACAATCATACACTGAGTCCACCGTGATATGGGATAAGGGTTTATTAAACACATACATGAACACGTACATGAGTAAGTCTTTCTCAGAGCTAACAAGCTAAAACTGATTTGTCCAATGAATGACATATGTAATTTTGTTTCTAAACTCAAGAAGAATTAAAAACAGTGCACTGGTCAGTCCATACACATCTGCGAGTGATATCAATGAGCTGTGACATCTTGATATGCATCCTGGTCTCAGAGCATTTCGTTTTATTCTGTAACGTTAGCCACCTAGCCACCTAGCTAGAATTTGTAAAATATCATACGTATTGCAAATTCGTATCTTATTGTACATTTTGCTAATTCGTAACGTATAATACGAATTGTAATTCGTAACATACAGTATCATACGAAATGGGGGATGGACATCCCCAAATTAATACATACCATATGAAACGTAACATATCATACTAAATGGAGTGTTGCGGATTTACGTACATAATAATACGATATGCTCCAGGTTGCAACATGGCCTATAATGGTGATTGACTGTACTGTCAAACCAAGCTGCCAGGTCGTGAGTCCAGGGTGTTAAACTCGCTCTCTGCGCGTTCTCTTTCCTCCTCAGAGTGGAATAGATCTATGGCTCCCAGGTGCTGATGGTAGAGGTGTGCTGCTTCCGAGGATCCTGGTCGTAGCTCTTCAGATATTATCTTCTTGCACCCACTTTGGGCCAGAGGATTTCAAATTATTTGCTTGATAAATAAGCAGCAGGAATGAGTAAATGTACCAAACATAAAACTTGTGATATATCAAACATCAGTACAATTATCATCCCAGATGATACAGATGATACAGATCCTATGAAGTTCTTGTGAAGTCATACTTAATTGCAATAATGTACATGGTTTCATTAGTGAAATAACTAAGAAAATTAACAAAGCTTTCAGTCAGGTTTTAACCCGCCAAGTCTCTAATGAGTGAAGTTTGGAGTTCAATACGGACATTGACCCTGACTATTTGCTGCTCATGTGAGAAAATATTTTACATTAATTTTTAGACAATGTTTAAATCCCTGAAGCGTTTGAAACATAAACATTTGTCTGGATCTACAATGTAATTGGTCTCTAAGGTCTATAGTGTAGTTAGCTGTGTAGTTGGTCTACAATCTGGTTGGTCTAGAGAGGTTGGAGGGGTGGGTGGATGTAGGAGATCTGCAGCAGTATGGCTGATATGATTGAAAGGCTTTTAGTGGATAGAATGTGTGAAGTCATTGTTAATCTAACAATGGGAGGTTTAGAATATTGACAAATACCCTGAGCTCTGACAGGTAAACAGGTGCTGAGTTTTATACAGCTTTGTGCATGAGGAGCAGAACGTAAGTCAATCCTCACTTTCATCGGGAGTCAGTGTAAGTCCCAGAGTACAGGGGTGATGTGGTTGATGAGAATCAGCTGTTGGAGTCAGTTGATTATGTGAGGGGAGACCACTGAGTAGGGCATTGTAGTAATCTAGGTGGGAGAACGTAAATTCATGCATCCTTAGTTGCATCAACTATTACAACCAATGAAACAGATGTTAATAGACATTTTCTAATAGGGCATTGTGATGATCAACGTGATTGTGAATATATGTTTTTAGAAATAACGCAGGAGCCCACACTCTCCACCTGCTGCCAGAGCTGCCTAGGGTGCCAGGCCTGTGTGAGAAAGTAGGCACAGAACTCATCACAGTGCCTAAAGTGCCGGGCAGAGGGTCCACCAGAAACCCAGCGGGTAGTCGGTCTGAGGGCACTCCTGGTGGTGATGAAGGATCTCCTAACTTGACATTTTTCTAAACAGTTTTTTCCAGTGTTAATGTTTCTGAAAGTTAAGCACACAAAAGGCTACAGTTCTACAGTTTTGCAGCTACAGCAGAATTCAAAAACATGTTTGCCAATAGTCAATATGTTCTGTTATAGGGTTAATCGAGATGCATTGTCACAGCTCAGTGATATCACTTGCATATGTGTCAGCATTGACTGTAGCTTAACTGGATATTGTTGTATTGAATGTGTAAGAAAGAAATGCATAGGGCCAGATAGGTAACCATTTACAGTAACTGCAGTTCATTATTTGCCTACTCAGTCAATAAGTTAGCTACAGAAAGTAATGTAGATATCTCACCTTTCTGCAGCAGGTAACTCTGGCCGGGCCGCTTCGTCTTGTAGAAGGTTGAGGGACTAACGTTAACTTACTTCCACTATCTAGCTATTACTAGCTAGTATGAGGGACTAACTTACTTCCACTAGCTACTACTAGCTAGCATGACTATAGCCAGTAGCGAGGTAGGGCTAGCTAGCCAGCCTGCTAGCTAGTCAGTTAACCAGCTTGCTAGCTAGTCAGTTAACCAGCTTGCTAGCTTGTCAGCACAGCAGTAACATTAGCCGGCTAATGCTAGCTAGCCAAGTAGTCCAAGCCAAATTTTTTCATTTGTTGTTGAGTTTGTTCTACTGGCATGCTATCGTCATGATAAGTTAAGCATCTTAGCTAACATTTGTATTTATTTCTGTCAAACAAATGTCTAATGCTTTCTCTGTGCTGCGGACACTGCAGCTCAACCCAGACTGTAAACAAATAACAGCTATACGTCCTGAATATTATATTAGGGGGGGTGTACTTCAAGGTATGAAAAAAAAGTGATACATTTTGTCGTTATTTGTTTTCTGTACTCAATGCCCAATTTGGAAACCATAAACGAGATAACGAGTTGATATCAAATTTTAATTTCAATTAGAAAAATTATAAAACAATTAATTTCCTCTTGTTTGGCCTTGCCGAGATGAAAGGAAATAGGAATTATCCATAAGCATGCGGAATAAGTTACGTGTTAAAATTGAGATCCTGTGTTGAAGATTGCATTTAAGCAGAAACACATTTTTGTATGTCAGATGAAGTTGAGGTCTCGTTGACCATCTTTATCAAGTCATCATTTTGACGTTGAACGTTCGATTACATTGAATCTCTGTTTGATTAAATACCTTCCAACAGCATCCAGGGAACATTATTAATTGTATCTATCCTTCGTTTAGCCAAGAAAGTAGCATGTACATTGTCTTTCTACAATTCTCCCTGCCAAATGCAAATGAGTGGAAAATATTTCCTTGTGTTCCTGATTGGTTCTAGACTGGTTTGGTCTTAGCTGGCGAGAGTTCATGGCTGATATGATGGTGTGTGGCGAAGCAGGGACTGCCGTTGTGTGTGTGTGTGCACATTAGTATCTGTGTAGTGGGGGTTGGGCAGGTTTGTTGGGTGCATGGGTAATGATGCTGCATGGTCTGCCACTCTACTCTTTGATCTCTGGGGCCTAACATTGGATTTCTTTGAAGTCCACTCTTCATGGAATTTTTTTATGTAGGCTTTAAACAAACATGCATGGGAACACACTTCAATGCATGCACACACACCCACACACACACACATTGTAACCCCAATGGGATTGTCTGTGCCTGGGGACCTCTTGTGTGGTCCTCTCTTTTAGTCAGGGTTAGGCTTGTTCCCTGGAGCCAGGTGTGTGTGGTGTGTGTGTGTGCTTGCGTGCACTTCTCTGTGTGTCTGTGTCGTGTGTGTGTGTATGTGTGTCTGTGGGGATCAAAGGTAGACTAAACAAAAACAAGCCTGCAGCCTTCTCTAGACAGCGGCAAGGTGTTGGGACATGTCTGTTTTGCTGGAACCTCAGCAGCCCAGACAAGCCCCGCAACATTCCCCCTAAGGCCATCCATTCTCACCACATTACTCTCTGGCATCATCACACTGCGCCATCACGAATCAGGATGAACAATTGTAGCTGAGATCGAGATTTCTTCAGTCATTGGTCCTCTTTGAATACTTCCAAAATAATGATTGATCCTTCCTTTAATTCTGAAGGTCATTGATCTTACATTGGATTGGTGAAAAGCAAAGTCTCAGCAACACTGTTTTCACCAGTCTGTGGTGATGGTCAGGGATTGTTTCAAGTAAGAAAGGAAGTATGAACTTTGAAAGTATACAAACGGCCTTAGGTTGATGGCAATGCACTTAAATGGCTTTTACTTTAGTTGTTGCCTACAATCCCTGAACTGTAAGGCGTGAATAGGTAACGGCAACGTACCTAAAACTAGTCCAAGGTGGAGTTTCTCAGCAGGTAAATTTGGTACACGGCATCTTAAAGACATAACTTCCTGTTTGTAAACTGGGTTTAGGGTTGAAAAGACGACATACACTGAGTATACCAAACATTAGGAACACCTTCCTAATATTGAGTTGCTTTCGAAAGCTTTCCACAGGGATGCTGGCCCATGTTGACTCCAATGCTTCCCACAGTTGTGTCAAGTAAACTGGATGTCCTTTGGGTGGAGGACCATTCTTGATACACACGGGAAACTGTTGAGCATGAAAAACCCAGCAGCGTTGCAGTTCTTGACACAAACCGGTGCGCATGGCAGCTACTACCATACCCTGTTCAAATGAACTTAAGTTTTGTGTCTTGCCCATTCACCCTCTGAATGGCACACATACACAATCCATGTCTCAATTGTCTCAAGGCCTAAACATCCTTCTTTAACCTGTCTCCTCCCCTTCATTTAAACTGATGAAGTGGATTTAACATAGTTTTCACCTGGATTCCCCCTGTATATAGCCTCATTATTGTTATTTTATTGTGTTACAACAAAAAATATATGTATACTTTCGTCTATTTTCTTAAAACTGCGTTGTTGGTTAAGGGCTTGTAAGTAAGCATTTCACGGTAAGGTCTACACCTGTTGTATTTGGCGCATGTGACAAATATAATTTGATTTGATTTGATTCACCTGGTCAGTCTATGTCATGGAAAGAGCAGGTGTTCTTAATGTTTTGTATACTCAGTGTATAACCAGATTACAACCAACTGGTCTCCGTTACAACCATAGAATTAGGAATTAGAATAATAGAATGGACCTGAACCTTCTTATGACGGGATAAAAAGTCAGCCATTTTGGTAAGGGAGTTGGTCAACTATGGTTTGCCAATACTGTGATAAGATATGGTGTAAAACAATGAATTTGAAGATTATCTGCACTGTATGTTTGTTAGCTAGCAGCCAGACAGTTTTAGTGGAATGATTCCATACATTTTATTGTATTTTGCCAATCACTGTTGGGGTCATTATTCAAAAAAAGTTATATTACCTATTACTTGTTACTTCTTTCAAATGTAACAAATTACTTTACTTATTACTACCTGGGAAACGTAATTAGTTACACTACATGTTATATTACTTTTGCGTTACACCCCAAAACGTAGCGCGTCCTCACTCAATGTAAACAATGTAAACAATGTCAACGTTACGTTACGTAGGTCAACACACCAACACAAGTAGCCTATTGATGACAGACACAAAAGCAGTATTTCCTCTACTACATACCCAGCTACAAGCTTGTTCAGCTCTCCCTGCCTGTCCTCCTGAACTATTTAAAATCAAGCCTTGTTTTTTTTGGATGAGGTAAGCCTATAGTCATCTTCAGCAGCAGTGGTCAGGTCTCAGGGGTCTTTCGCTACGAGTTTAGTCTTGGAGTGTTGCTTTTGCAGGTGCTTCAAGAGATTGGAAGTTGTGTTTCTAGCAGTGGAGAGGTGTTTCTCACCAGGGCACTGTTTACATTTTATAGTTATATTCTTGTCATTTTGTCCTCCTACCAAATCAAAGTAATGGGAGTACTTCCATGCTGAGAAACTCAATTGATCCCTCTCTGACAGAGAGGGATCAATAACTGTAATAGGAAGGGAATGATAACAAAATTAACAAAGTATCAAAAGTAACAAAGTAACGACAACCTATCTTTGATCAACTGTAATATTATTTTGAGTGTAACTGAATCGGATCTCAATGGTTACAACCAGGTAAAAATGCATATTTCATGTCTTCTTTTATCTTGACTCATTGTCACGTCATTAGTGTCTTGTACAGTGCCTTGTAAAAAGTATTCATCCCCCTTGGCATTTTTCTTATTTTGTTGCATTACAACCTGTAATTTAAATGGATTTTTATTTGGATTTCATGTAATGGACATACACAAAATAGTCCAAATTGGTGAAGTGAAATGAAAAAAATAACTTCTTTCAAAAAATTATAAAAAATAAATAACAAAAAAGTGGTGAGTGCATATGTATTCACCCCCTTTGCTATGAAGCCCCTAAATAAGATCCGGTGCAACCAATTACCTTCAGAAGTCACATAATTAGTTAAATAAAGTCTACCTGTGTGCAATCTAAGTGTCACAAAATGTATAGCGCATAGAATTAAAAAAGGTATTGTCGGACATTATTCATTCAAATCAGACAGGCTTTTTACATGGACGATACATTGGAGATAATATAAGGCAAGTACTGGAAACAATAGAACACTATGAAAAATCTGGGAAACCAGGCCTGCTATTCATAGCAGACTTTGAAAAGGCATTTGATAAAGTACGACTGGAGTTTATATATAAATGCCTGGAGCATTTCTATTTTGGAGAATCTCTTATAAAATGGGTCAAAATCATAGTAACCCTAGGTGTAAAACAGTAAATAATGGCTATTTCTCTGAAGGTTTTAAACTGTCAAGAGGTGTAAAACAAGTTTGTCCACTATCGGCATATCTATTTATTATGGCCATCGAAATGTTAGCTATTAAAATCAGATCCAACAATAATATCAAGGGATTAGAAATCCAGGGATTAAAAAACAAAGCTGTCATTGTACGCTGATGATTCATGTTTTCTTTTAAATCCACAACTTTAATCCCTCCACAGCCTCATAGAGGATCTAGATACATTTTCTAACCACTCTGGATTACAACCAAATTATGATAAATGTACTATATTACGTATTTTACATTACCATGTAGTTTACCAATAAAATAGTCTGATGGTGATGTGGATATACTCGGAATACATATCCCAAATGAAATAGATGATCTCACTCCAATAAATTGTAATAGAAAGTTAGCAAAAATAGATAAGATCTTGCTACCATGGAAAGGTAAATACCTGTCAATTTGTGGGGAAATCACCCTGATTAACTCTTTAATATTATTCCAGTTTACCAGTTTACCTATTTGCTTATGGTCTTGCCTACACCTGGCGAACAGTTTTTTAAATTATATGAGATATTTTTTTTTTTGGAACGGCAAGCAAGACAAAATCAAACGGGCCTATTTATATAATGAATATGAATTCGGAGGACAGAAATTATTAAATATTAAAGCATTAGACCTATCACTAAAAGCTTCAGTCATACGAAATTTATACTAAATCCGAACTGGTTCTCTAGTAAATTAGTAAGATTGTCTCACCCAATGTTCAAGAATGGCCTTTTTCCCTTTATTCAGATTACAACCTCTCACTTTCAGTTATTTGAAAAGGAAATCATCTCCCAAATATCATTTTTCTAAAACAAGCCATAGAAAGTTTGTTGCAATTTCAATGTAATCCTCCAGAAACGACAGAACAAATAATGCAACAAATATTGTGTGTCAGAGTGCGACGGTGAAATGCGGTAGGCGAAGTCAAACGCAGGACACAGAGCTTACTGGAAACGTACTTTACTCGAAAGTAACCAGAGTAGAAAAACAATCTCCACATAAGGAGGAATAAACAACCCGCACACGAAACACTGCCGATGACGAATACAATAACACACAACACACAATGAACGACAGAGGGTTAAATAGGGAATAGAATACAACATAATGGGGAACAGGTGTACACATTCAGGACAAAACAACTCACACACCGAAACATAGATCGGTGGCAGCTAGTACTCCGGGGACGACGAACGCCGAAGCCTGCCCGAGAAAGGAGGAGGAGCAGCCTCGGCTGATTCCGTGACAGTACCCCCCTTGACGCGCGGCTCCAGCCGTGCGCCGACCCCGGCCTCGGGGACGGCCAGGAGGACGCGGAGCAGGGCGAGTCGGATGACTCCGGTGGAAGTCCCTCAACATGGAGGGATCTAGAATGTCCCTCCTGGGGACCCAGCACCGTTCCTCCGGACCGTACCCCTCCCACTCCACGAGATACTGCAGGCCCCCCGTCCGACGCCTCGAATCCAAGATGGAACGGACTGAGTACGCCGGAGCCCCCTCGATGTCCAACGGGGGCGGAGGAGCCTCTTGTACCTCACTCTCCTGTAGTGGACCAGCCACCACTGGCCTGAGGAGAGACACATGGAACGAGGGGTTAATGCGGTAATTAATGGGCAGTTGTAACCTATAACATACCTCGTTCAATCTCCTCAGGACTTTAAAGGGCCCCACAAACCGCCGACCCAGCTTCCGGCAGGGCAGGCGAAGGGGCAGGTTTCAGGTCGAGAGCCAGACCTGGTCTCCCGGTGCATACACAAGAGCCTCACTGCGGTGGCGATCGGCGCTCGCTTTTTGCCACCTGATGGCCCGCTGCAGATGGACATGCGCAGCATTCCAAGTTTCTTCCGAGCGCCGAAACCACTCGTCCACCGCAGGGGCTTCGGTCTGGCTCTGATGCCAAGGTGCCAGAACCGGCTGATAACCTAACACACACTGGAAAGGCGTAAAGTTAGTGGACGAATGGCGGAGGGAGTTTTGGGCTATCTCTGCCCAGGGAATATATCCCGACCACTCCTCTTGCCGGTCCTGGCAATATGACCTCAGAAACCTACCCACATCCTGGTTAACTCTCTCCACCCGCCCATTACTCTCGGGGTGAAAACCTGAAGTAAGGCTAATTGAGACCCCCAGACGTTCCATAAATGCCCTCCAGACTCTAGAGCTGAACTGGGGACCCCGATCAGACACTATATCCTCAGGCACCCCATAGTGCCGGAAGACGTGTGTAAACAGGGCCTCAGCAGTTTGTAGCGCAGTAGGGAGACCTGGCAGGGGAATGAGACGGCAGGCTTTAGAAAACCGATCCACAACGACCAAGATCGTAGTGTTCCCCTGGGAGGGGGGAAGGTCCGTGACAAAATCCACCGATAGGTGAGACCACGGCCGTTGTGGAACGGGTAGGGGTTGTAACTTCCTCCTGGGCAGGTGTCTAGGTGCCTTACACTGGGCGCACACCGAGCAGGAGGAAACATAAACCCTCACGTCCTTAGCTAAGGTTGGCCACCAGTACTTCTCACTAAGTCAGTGCACTGTCCGACCAATACCCAGATGACCAGAGGAGGGTGACGTGTGAGCCCAGTATATCAAACGATCGCGAACCTCGAGCGGCACGTACCTCCGACCCTCTGGACACTGTGGAGGAGTAGGGTGGGAACGTAACGCCCGCTCGATTTCCGCATCTACCTCCCACACCACCGGTGCCACTAAACAAGACTCCGGGAGTATGGGAGTGGGCTCAATGGACCTCTCCTCTGTGTCATATAGTCGGGACAGGGCGTCTGCCTTAGCGTTCTGGGACCCTGGTCTATAGGTGAGCTTAAATACAAACCGGGAAAGAAATATTGACCACCTTGCCTGGCGAGGATTCAGCCTCCTCGCTGCCCGGATGTACTCCAGGTTACGATGGTCAGTCAGAATGAGAAAAGGGTGTTTATCCCCCTCAAGCCAATGTCTCCACACCTTCAGGGCTTGAACCACAGCCAGCAGCTCCCTATCCCCCACGTCATAATTGCGCTCCGCCGGACTGAGCTTCTTAGAATAGAAAGCACAGGGGCGGAGTTTAGGTGGCGTACCCGAGCACTGAGACAGCACAGCGCCGATCCCAGCCTCGGAAGCGTCCACCTCCACCTGGAATGCCAAAGAGGGATCCGGATGCGCCAGCACCGGAGCCGAGGTAAACAGGTCCTTCAGACGTTTAAACGCCCTGTCCGCCTCAGCTGACCACTGCAGGTGCACCGGACCCCCCTTTAGCAGAGAGGTAATTGGAGCTGCTACCTGTCCAAAGCCCCAGATAAACCTCCGGTAGTAATTGGCAAAACCCAAGAAGCGCTGCACCTCCTTTACCGTGGTGGGAGTCTGCCAATTACGCACGGCAGAAACGCAGTCAATCTCCAGCTCTACCCCTGACGCGGACAACCAATGTCCCAGGAAGGAGATGGAATCCTGGAACAACAGACATTTCTCCGCCTTCGCATACAGGTCATGCTCCAACAGTCTACCAAGCACTCGACGCACCAGGGACACATGCTCGGCTCGTGTAGCGGAGTATATTAGAATGTCATCAAAATATACCACAACACCCTGTCCATGCAAGTCCCCGGAAAATCTCGTCCACAAATGATTGGAAGACTGAAGGAGCATTCATTAACCTGCATGGCATGACGAGGTACTCATAGTGACCCGAGGTGGTACTGAATGCTGTCTTCCACTCATCTCCCTCCCTAATGCGCACCAGGTTGTACACGCTCCTGAGATCCAATTTTGTGAAGAATCGCGCCCCGTGTAATGACTCCGTCATACTAGCAATCAGAGGGAGAGGATAGCTGTATTTGATGGTGATCTGATTTAGACCACGGTAATCAATACACAGGCGTAAACCCCCATCCTTCTTCTTCACAAAAAAGAAACTTGAGGACGCAGGGGAAGTAGACGGCCGTATGTAACCCTGTCTCAAAGATTCGGTGACGTAGGTCTCCATAGCGGCCGTCTCCTCCTGAGACAGAGGATACATGTGACTACGTGGAAGCGCAGCGCCTACCTGGAGGTCTATCGCACAATCCCCCTGTCGATGAGGTGGTAATTGAGTCGCCTTCTTCTTACTGAAGGCGAGAGCCAAATCGGCATACTCAGGTGGAATGTGCAAGGTGGGAACTTGGTTCGGGCTCTCCACCGTCGTTGCCCCTACGGAAACGCCTACACATCGCCCAGTACACTGATCAGACTATCCCTGGAGAGCTCTCTGCTGCCATGAAATGTTGGGGTCATGAGATGTTATCCAGGGAAGCCCCAACACCACGGGAAACGCAGGAGAATCAATCAAATACAAACGTACTATCTCCTCATGACCATCCTACGTTTTCATCCGGAGAGGCGCCGTGACCTCCCTAATCAATCCTGACTCCAACGGGCGGCTATCTAGGGCATGAATGGGGAAGGGCACATCAACAGGTACGATAGGAATCCCTAACTTATAGGTGAACTGGCGATCAACAAAATTCCCAGCTGCGCCTGAATCTACTAGCGCCTTATGCTGGGAGTGAGGAGAAACCTCGGGAAACACCACTTTAATACACATATGATCAGCAGAGAGCTCTGGGTGAGTTGGGTGCCTACTCACCTGGAATGACTCATCAATGCGTCGCCCACTGCCTCGATTCCTAGGAGACCCTCCCCAGCACCGACCAGCAGTGTGTCCTCTGCGGCCACAGTTGGTGCAGGGGACGGCCTTCCTCCTGGTCTCCCTCCTGGTCTCCCTAGCACCAGCACCTCCGAGCTCCATAGGGGTCGGCTCGGAAGTGCTGGGGGATGGAATGGAAGGCCCCGAATCTGGACGTCCGCGGGTAGCCAACAGGGTATCCAGGCGAATCAACATGTCCACCAGTTGATCAAAGCTGAGGTTGGTGTCCCTGCAGGCAAATTCCCGACGCACGTCCTCCCTCAGGCTGCATCTGTAGTGGTCGATGAGGGCCCTCTCATTCCATCCCGTGTTGGCAGCTAGCGTCCGGAAGTCCAGCGCGAACTCCTGCGCGCTCCTCCTCCCCTGTCTAAGGTGGAATAGACGCTCACCCGCCACTTTACCCTCTGGGGGATGATCGAATACTGCCCGGAAGCGGCGGGTGAACTCCGCATAGCTGACCGTAGCGGCGTCTATCCCACCCCATTCGGCGTTGGCCCACTCCAGCGCCTTGCCGGACAGACAGGAGATGAGGGCAGACACGCTCTCGTATCCCAAGGGCGCCGGGTGAATGGTTGCTAGGTAGAGTTCAACCTGGAGTAGGAAACCCTGACACCCGGCCGCGGTGCCATCATAAGCCCTCGGGAGCGAGAGCCGAATCCCACTGGACTCCGGAGATGGAACGATGGCTGATGGTGGTGGTATCGTAGGAGGTGTGGGCAAACCTCCACTCTCCCATCGCCTCAAGGTGTCCATCAACCCTTGCATGGTGGTGCCCAGGTTCTTGATCATGGCCTCTTGGTGGATTACGCGCTCCTCCAGTGATCCCCTTGGCATAGCCGATCCTGCTGACTCCATGATGGTGTGTTATTCTGTCAGAGTGCGACGGTGAAATGCGGTAGGCGAAGTCAAACGCAGGACACAGAGCTTACTGGAAACGTACTTTACTCGAAAGTAACCAGAGTAGAAAAACAATCTCCACATAAGGAGGAATAAACAACCCGCACACGAAACACTGCCGATGACAAATACAATAACACAGAACACACAATGAACGACAGAGGGTTAAATAGGGAATACAATACAACATAATGGGGAACAGGTGTACACAATCAGGACAAAACAAGTCAAACACCGAAACATAGATCGGTGGCAGCTAGTACTCCGGGGACGACGAACGCCGAAGCCTGGGGACGAGGAGCAGCCTCGGCTGATTCCGTGACATTGTGGTTAAACTCAAATATACTAATTGATAAAAAACAACAACATTATATATATAAATATATATATATATATATATATAATCTTCGTTAATGATATCATAGGTAGGACTGGTGGAGTTATGTCGCACATGCAGCTAACAAAAACTTATGGAAATGTCTGCTCTACCCAAAATTACAACCAAATAATTGCAGCATTACCGCAAAAATGGAAGAGGAAAATGGAAGTGGGAAAAAGTAAGGAACTTGTCTGTCGGCCCTGCATTAAAGAACATAATTGGTTAAAGGAAATTGTGATAAATAAAAAAGTGTACCAGTTTAATTTAAGGACCAAAGGATTGACAGCCGTCCCATATAGATTGCAAAATAGTTGGGAAGAGATTTTTGACGTACATATTCCATGGCATAGTATTTATGAACTGATGCGCAAAACGATGCCAGATTCAAAACTTTGAATTGTTCAATTTAAATTATTATTATATAAAAATCTTGCTATCAGTAGAATGTTATTTATATGGGGGATACAATCTTCCCAGCTCTGCAGATTTTGTTGCAAAGTGACAGAATCATTAGATCATTTGTTTTGGTACTGTCCATTTGTAGCTTGTTTTTGGAAACAGGTCCAGGAATGGCTGAAGGATTGCAATATTTACCTGGAGCTAACCCTGCATATAGCACTACTGGGTGAACTGGAAAGTCATAGTCAATCTATCAATAATATAATAATACTTTTAGCAAAAAAAATTATTTTCAATTTACAATCTGTAGAAACAATGAGAATAGAAGGGTTCAGAACTTTTGTAAAACATCACAGTACAGTTGAAAAATATATGGCAAATAGAAATCCAATATGGATGGTGTTAAGAGATAGATGGGTGGTGTTGAATGGAGTTGAAGGATGGGACTAATAACAACTAACAACAACTAATAACAACAAGATAACTAAACTAAACGAAAAATATGCGAAACTTTGAACATCCCACGGAGCACCATTCAATTAATTATTAAATAACGGAAAGAATATGGCACCACAACAAACCTGCCAAGAGAGGGCCACCCATTAAAACTCACGGACCAGGCAAGGAGGGCATTAATCAGAGAGGCAACAAAGAGACCAAAGATAACCCTGAAGGAGCTGCAAAGCTCCACAGCGGAGATTGGAGTATCTGTCCACAGGACCACTTTAAGCCGTACACTCCAAAGAGCTGGGCTTTACGGAAGAGTGGCCAGAAAAAAGCTATTGCTTAAAGAAAAAAATAAGCAAACACGCTTGGTGTTCGCCAATAGGCATGTGGGAGACTCCCCAAACATATGGAAGAAGGTACTCTGGTCAGATGAGACTAAAATTGAGCTTTTTTGCCATCAAGGAAAACGCTATGTCTGGCACAAACCCAACACCTTTCATCACCCCGAGAACAACATCCCCTGTGGGGATGTTTTTCATCGGCAGGGACTGGGAAACTGGACAGAATTGAAGGAATGATGGATGGCGCTAAATACAAGGAAATTCTTGAGGGAAACCTGTTTCAGTCTTCCAGAGATTTGAAACTGGGACGGAGGTTCACCTTCCAGCAGGACAATGACCCTAAGCATACTGCTAAAGCAACACTTGAGTGGTTTAAGGGGAAACATTTAAATGCCTTGGAATGGCCTATTCAAAGCCCAGACCTCAATCCAATTTAGAATCTGTGGTATGACTTAAAGATTGCTATACACCAGAGACAGAAGGATTGTAAAAAAACAACAACAAAAAAAACAAGGGGGTTGAGCCCTAAGCCGCCTTGGGCTGGCCTTCTGGGCTAGGTTTGTCTTTGCGCTAATCATCTCAGACTCGGTGCATATCTGGAAGTGGACAATAAATGGAAAATGGAGGGAAAAAGAGCAGCGGAGGAGGTCGAAGAGAGTGAGGGAGGTAGAGGGTGAGCTTGAATCGGTTGAAGATGGCGGAAAAAAGGGGGATAGTTATGCACTCTCAAGTTTTCTGTTTTGTTGTCTTATTTCTTCTTTGTTTCACATTAAACAATATTTTGCATCTTCAAAGTGGTAGGCATGTTGTGTAAATCAAATTATACAAACCCCCGAAAAATCGATTTTACTTCCAGGTTGTAAGGCAACAAAATAGGAAAAATGCAAAGGAGGGTGAATACTTTCGCAAGTCACTGTACTGTATCTTAGCAGAGGAATGGTTCAGCTAGCTAACCCTCAATGACTGTGCAGAGGTGGGCTGTGCCATGGAGGCTGTCGTGAAGCACATCTTTTTTCAATATAATCACCAAGTGACACATGTAAACTGATACCAGGCTGGCCATGGAGACATCTTACTGCACCATGTCATTAGTGTCTTGTATCTTAGCATTTTAGGATAGTCATCAAGGGATAGCTAAACCATTAATCTTCTGAGGTGGGATGGGCAATAGAGACATCTTACTGCATTGTGTCCCACTCTCTCACTTTCTCTCCCTGAATTATTGAGTCTGTTTGGGGAAAGCCGACTTTGCTGAGCAGGAAGTAAGTATTTTTAGACGGCAGACACTGAGAGAGAGAGAGAGAGAGAGAGAGAGAGAGAGAGAGAGGATAGAGTAGCTCTGCAGTCACTCGTTTTCTCCTTATCTCTCTTTTTTTCCACCCCAGTAATCACTTATTTTCCTCTGTCACCTTTTCTCTCTTTTTGCACTCTTATTTTCTCTATTTCCCTCCTTTCCTTTCTATCATTATAACACTTGTTTTCTCTTCCCATATACTCCTCTTCTATCCCTTTCATAATTTCTCTGCCTGTCCTCCTAGATGTCCTACTGTGAAATGAATGTCTTGTGTTTCTCTCATTGATTTGTTCAGGTTTTTCTCATATCCATTTGTTATGATAGCAATAGTGAATGGGACACTGCTTTTTTTGACCAAGCGTACTGCTGAGACTGGTCCCACATTTTGTGCTGAGCAATTGATTGGGTCTATACAGTAACAGCAGGCAGACATCTCTCTACCTCTCATGCACATGTACATTAATGTATGTACTTGCTCTCTTTCTCTCTTTCTCTGTCTCTCTCATAGTGCTGAGCAATTAGTGCTTTTCTAGGTCGGTTCGGTTTCAGTTTCGATTATGAAAACATAATCACGTTATTCGATTTCGGTTTCCCACAAAACATTTTTAACCTTAAATGCATTATGAAATAATGACATTACAATTATTTTTGAACCTTTTAATGGAAATTACAAAGCCAAGAATAGTGAACATTCAATTGCCAAAACATAGAAAATATTATATTGTTATACAGGTTCACATTGGGTAGACATCAATAGAAAAATAGGAAATTACTATGAAATAATAAAATATTTCAGTTGTGTATTACTTAGTTTTTATTTGATTACTTTGTTATTTTTCATTCCTTAAAGTCATCATCTCACCTTACCACCGCTACACATGGTCATCAGCAGAGCCTTGTCTGTTCAGCACTTTTGAAATGTACAGCGACAGAATTCAGAACATGGGCCGTTCTTACAGTATTCTCCCTGTACACCAAGTCAGAACCGTGGATAAATAAATGGGGCATATAAGCAGACAATGAAAGCTCTTACAATATTCAATGATGACAAACAAACTATAACCTACATGTGCACCACCAAGTCAGAACAGTAGGCTAAATTATGAGGGGAAAAGGGATCAAATTATTAGGGTGAGGCACATGGGCTACTAACAGCTTACTACACAACATACACTTAGTATTACTTTCTTAGCTACAGTATACATATCTCCCTGGCATATTACATAATTTATGCAGCAGCATACAATACATTTTTGGACTCACCTTGTTGTGCTGTGCTCACTTGAACAGGAAGGTGGCGCGGTGGTCCTTGTGGGCAAATTTTGTGATCAAACTTTGTCATCAAAGTCTGGCATTCTCTGGATTTATGGTGCTTTCAAGACAACTGGGAACTCTGAAAAAAACAAGGTCGAATCATGACATTAGTGCTCTGCTCTTCAGGTCAGAGTTCTAGAAAGAGGCCCGAGTTCCCAATTTGGAATTCTGAGTTGGGTGACCGTTCAAAACATATTTTCCCAGTCGGAGCTCGTTTTTTCAGAGTTCGCAGTTTTATTGAACTCACTGAAGTCTGAGATTTCCCAGTTCCAAGTTTCCAGTTGTTTTGAACGCGGCAGAAGTCATGCTGGATTGACAGCATGGCCAATGTTGAATGTTTATCCTTTTAAGCTTGGAAAAGAGACCCTTAAACCCAGACTTGGACCACACATCCACTCCACTGAATAGCAGGCTAGTGATTGCTTTAAAACGCTTGCAGTTAGCCACTGATTCCTTCCAAACCACTCGTTGTTGAATTTGCAATTTCCAACTTGTTGTGTAATGTTTATGTCCAATAGCCGATGAGCACCGATGCGTTTTATCTATAATTCCTCTTCAAAATGTCTCTTCATATGACCAGGATTGAAAAGGATTTGCCAGTAGATTGTCAACTTGATTCATGATTATGACTGCTAGATTGCTGGCAATTTTTTTAAATGTATGATGTTGACATGATCAGGCCAATCATAGCTACTGTAGATATAACGTGATTTTACATCATTTTATCTGTGACCAATGACCTTGAGCCTTCTTGGATGGGCACTTCTAATGTAACAAAATGACAATAACACCCAAGGGTCTTGAATTTTAGAGCTCTCCCCGTAGATTTTGCATTGACGTAGTGTCCCCATGACTGACAGAACACTGAGCCAATCACGGCGCAACTAGTGAACATTACCAACCCGTATGCTCCGTATTTTCCGCTGGCCCCATCACCACAGAAAGCACTGAGATTGTCAAAGGGGTGATGTGTACGTGGCAGTGAAGTCAGGCGCAGGACACAGAGAATCAGGATGACTACTTTACTTAATGCAAAACGCACAAACAAAAGTCTCCACAACACTGGAGGAGAAAAACACTCTGTGCGTAAAAAGGCGAAATAGATATGCCGAACATCAACGAGACAAAATGACAATAACACACAAAGGCCAAACGTAAAACAAGGAACTTATATGTTACACAATCAACACAAAATAAGCAACAGGTGTATAAACTAGACAACACAAGACAAACACCGAAAACATCGATCGGCAGTAGCTAGTACTCCGGGGACGACGAACGCCGAAGCCTGCCCGAGCAAGGAGGAGGAGCAGCCTCGAAGAATCCGTGACAGTACCCACCCCCTTGACGCGCGGCACCAGCCGTGCACCGACCCCGGCCTCGGGGACGGCCAGGAGGACGTGGAGCAGGGCGAGTGGGATGACTCCGGTGGAACTCCGTCAGGAGGGAGGGATCTAAGATGTCCCTCCTAGGCACCCAGCACCGTTCCTCCGGACCGTACCCCTCCCACTCCACGAGATACTGCAGACCCCCCATCCGACGTCTCGAATCCACGATGGACCGGACTGAGTACGCCGGAGCCCCCTCGATGTCCAGTGGGGGCGGAGGAGCCTCCCGTATCTCATTGTCCTGGAGTGGACAAGCTACCACCGGCCTGAGGAGAGACACATGGAACGAGGGGTTAATGCGATAATCATTTGGCAGTTGTAACCTGTAACATACCTCGTTCAATCTCCTCAGGACTTTAAATGGCCCCACAAACCGCCGACCCAGCTTCCGGCAGGGCAGGCGAAGGGGCAGGTTTCGAGGCGAGAGCCAGACTCGATCTCCAGGTGCATACGCTGGACCCTCACTGCGGTGGCGATCGGCGCTCGCCTTATGCCTACAGATAGCCCGCTGCAGATGGACATGCGCAGCGTTCCATGTTTCCTCCGAGCGCCGAAACCATTCATCCACCGCAGGAGCCTCGATCTGGCTCTGATGCCAGGGTGCCAGAACCGGCTGATACCCCAACACACACTGAAAAGAAGTCAGATTCGTACAGGAGTGGCGAAGGGAGTTCTGGGCAATCTCCGCCCAGGGGATATACCCCGACCACTCCTCCTGCCGGTCCTGGCAATAAGACCTCAGAAACCTACCCACATCCTGGTTTACTCTCTCCACCTGCCCATTACTCTCAGGTTGGAAACCCGAGGTAAGGCTAACCGAGACCCCCAAGCGTTCCATAAACGCCCTCCAGACTCTAGAGGTGAACTGGGGACCCCGATCAGACACTATATCCTCAGGTACCCCGTAGTGCCGGAAGACGTGAGTAAACAGGGCCTCAGCAGTTTGTAGGGCAGTAGGGAGACCCGGCATTGGAATGAGACGACAGGCCTTAAGAAAACCGATCCACAACGACCAAAATAGTCCTACAAGCCCTCAGTCCAGCATCTCTCAGCCTATTGCGGACAGTCTGAGCACTGATGGAGGGATTGTGCGTTCCTGGTGTAACTGGGGCAGTTGTTGTTGCCATCCTGTACCTGTCCCGCAGGTGTGATATTCGGATGTACCGATCCTGTGCAGGTGTTGTTACACGTGGTCTGCCACTGCGAGGACGATCAGCTGACCGTCCTGTCTCCCTGTAGCGCTGTCTTATGCATCTCACAGTACGGACATTGACATTTATTTCCCTGGCCACATCTGCAGTCCTCATGCCTCCTTGCAGCATGCCTAAGGCACGTTCACACAGATGAGCAAGGACCCTGGGCAGCTTTCTTTTGGTGTTTTTCAGAGTCAGTAGAAAGGCCTCTTTAGTGTTCTAAGTTTTCATAACGGTGTCCTTAATTTCGCTGTTAGTGTCTTAGCGACCGTTCCACGGGTGCATGTTCATTAATTGTTTATGGTTCATTGAGTGTTTAAACCCTTTACAATTAAGATTTGTGAAGTTATTTTGATTTTTTCGAATTATCTTTGAAAGACAGGGTCTTGCTGAGTTTATATGGGCAAGTCCCTTGATGGGTACCAGGAATCATGGGAGGACAACCTGAAGGTAATTCTCTTTGCACACAACAGCAGCGTCCAGGCCTCCAGAGTACTCACCCTTATCGCCTGCTGTACGGACGAGAGCTCCAGCTGTTTGCTGAGGTATACAATGCAATTGTATATACAATTATTGCATATACTGTAGTATTCAACATTTGTGATTGACTTAGTGTTGTTTGTCTATTGCTATTTTTGTATAACGTACTTTGAGATCACTGAAACTCCACCTGATGTGGTGGAAGTTGTCGAACCAGATCAGAACGCCTTCGAGGACCACCTTCAGGAATGGGCTGAGAAGGATGTGGAAGTTTTTGACCAGGTAAAAATGATTGTCCACTGTTAATTTATTTTCTGGCCCTCCAAGAGATATGTAAGAGATGTGTTTGTAATAATATGAAATATAATTGCATTTATTTCTATTATCAATCAAGGTGAGACTGAATATGGATAAGGCACAGGAGAAACAATCAAGAAGGGACCAAGTGCTTCGACATTTGGGTGAATTACTTCGCTTGGATGAAGGATGAAAGGAAGGCGAGACCTGGGTAACCTTCCTGCACTTTCGCTCCTAGCTGGGGTAACCATTCATTAAGGTGAATATCAAAATCAAAGATGATAACTATTTGCATTTGGCTCTTTGTGGTGGGCGGCATCGCCATGCTGTCAGCAGTACCAACACTGGCCCAGGGGTTTCTCGAAATAGTCAATCTCAAGGCTAATCACTGGATCACTTTAAGTAACCTCCACTTCCAGGTAGGTATGTTAAGGTGTATGACTCCAGTGGTTATGACACCACCCTGGAGTTTCTCTCAAAACTCACCTCTTTCTTATCTTTTCCAGGGACCATCCCTTACCTCCCTCATCAACCTCACTGACATAAAAAATTACAGACAGGTCTCCTTTATATTCTGTCTGCCATTAACATCATTGCATGTCTAATCAAACATTTAAATTAAATCATTCAATAACTGTATTTTACATACCTGATCAACCTGTGTGTTTGCTTTCTTACATCTCTGTCTCCTACCCTGTTCCCTTTAACTCTGCTTCTGTTCTCCAGGACCTAGGGGTTCTGCCCAACACCCAGACGTGGATCCACCTGATGTCCTCCATTACCAACCACCCTCCAACTTTTCATTACATCATCTACAGCTACTGTTATTGTCATGTTGTCATTATCTGCTAAGAAAGTTTTCTTGCTCTATCATACTGGGCACATAATGTGAGATACACAGATTAGCTAAAAACACTAGCACTGCAAACACTCAGAACAAAGAGACCAGCAGTGCCTGGACTTCGCAGTCTCCTTCCGAGACTGACTGCCTGTTGAGAACAAGTGACAGGCAGAACCTCCCACCCACACAGCACCCACCTCCTCTCTATTCCACACACCATAATTCTGAATTTGTGAGTGTACAAAAAATCTGTGAAAGTAAATTGACACACGTACCCAAAAAAAATCTATGTTTATATATTTCAATCTTAAATGTTGCCAGGTTGGTTTTCACAGCTGTTTCACAAGGTGTTCATTATTGTAAATTGTAATGTATGCCTTGAAGGTATTTGTTAGTTCAACATTATTCATTGTTGTATACTAGTACCTACAATAGATATATATATATTCAACCACAAGGGTGTATATATAATGATATGAAGTCGGAGGACAGAAATGATTAAATATTAAAGCATTAGACCTATCACTAAAAGCTTCAGTCATACAAAAGTTATACTTAAATCCGAACTGGTTCTCTAGTAAATTAGTAAGATTGTCTCACCCCATTTTCAAGAATGGCCTTTTTCCCTTTATTCAGATTACAACCTCTCACTTTCAGTTATTTGAAAAGGAAATCATCTCCCAAATATCACTGTTTCTAAAACAAGCCATAGAAAGTTATTTGCAATTTTAATTTAATCCTCCAGAAATGACAGAACAAATAATGCAACAAATATTGTGGTTAAACTCAAATATACTAATTGATTAAAAAAAACATTATCTTTTGAATAATAAAAAAAAAAAGTATAATCTTCGTAAATTATATCATAGGTAGGACTGGTGGAGTTATGTCGCACATGCAGCTAACAAAAACATATGGAAATGTCTGCTCTACGCAAAATTACAACCAAATAATTGCAGCATTACCGCAAAAATGGAAGAGGAAACTGGAAGGAGGAAAAAGTAAGGAACTTGTCTGTCGGCCCTGCATTAAAGAACATAATTGGTTAAAGAAAATTGTGATAAGTAAAAAAGTATACCAGTTTCATTTCAGGACCAAAGGATTGACAGCCGACCCCAAAATATTTTGGAAGTGATTTTTGACGTACCGATTCCATGGCATAGTGTTTATGAACTGATACGCAAAAACGACGCCGGATTCAAAACATTTAATTTTTCAATTTAAATTATCATACAAAATTCTTGCTACCAATAGAATGTTATTTATATGGGGGATACAATCTTCCCAGCTCTGCAGATTTTGCTGCGAAGAGACAGAATTTGTTTTGGTACTGTCCATTTGTAGCTTGTTTTTGGTCACAGGTCCAGGAATGGCTGAAGGATTGCAATATTTACCTGGAGCTAACCCTGCAGATAGCACAACTGGGTGATCTGAAAAGTCATAAATCGATCAATAATATAATAATACTTTTAGCAAAAATGTTTATTTTCAATTTACAGTCTGTAGAAACAATGAGATTAGAAGGGTTCAGAACTTTTGTGAAACATCACAGTAGTTGAAAAATATATGGCAAATAGAAATCCAATATGGATGGTGTTAAGAGATAGATGGGAGGTGTTGAATGGAGCTGAAGGATGGGACTAATAACAACTAACAACAACTAATAACAAGATAACTAATGTAAAGCATACTGTGTCCATAATAAGTATATAGGTTATAGGTTGAGAGCTTTTGTGAAAGAGCACAGTTAGAAAGATATGGCATATAGAGGCAAACCGGATGGACATCATGAAAAAGATCGGCGAGGTTGAGGGTAGAGGAAGTTCAGGAGTAAAAACAAACAAAATATAATTATTGTACAATGGACTGTGTCCATAAAATGTATATAGTATGTATAACCTGGAAGTAGAGGCCTAAAGTGTTGTTGTTCACCAGTTTACTGCAATTAGGGAAGGGGTGGTGGGGTTGGAAAGTAATAAAAAAAAGGATATGTACAGTTGAAGTCAGAAGTTTACATACACCTTAGCCAAATACATATAAACTCAGTTTTTCACAATTCCTGACATTTAATCCTAGTAAAAGTTCCCTGTATTAGGTCAATTAGGATCACCACTTTAATTTTTGTGAAATGTCAGAATAATAGTAGAGAGAATGATTTATTTCAGCTTTTATTTCTTTCATCACATTCCCAGCGGGTCAGAAGTTTACATACACTCAATTAGTATTTGGTAGCTTTGCCTTTAAATTGTTTAACTTGGTCCAAACATTTCGGGTAGCCTCCCACAAGCTTCCCACAATAAGTTGGGTGAATTTTGGCCAATTCCTCCTGACAGAGCTGGTGTAACTGAGGCAGGTTTGTAGGCCTCCTTGCTCGCACACGCTTTTTCAGTTCTGCCCACAAATGTTCCATAGGATTGAGGTCAGGGCTTTGTGATGGCCACTCCAATACCTTGACTTTGTTGTCCTTAAGCCATTTTGCCACAACTCTGGAAGTATGCTTGGGGTCATTGTCCATTTGGAAGACCCATTTGAGACCAAGCTTTAACTTCCTGACTGATGTCTTGAGATGTTGCTTCAATATATCCACATAATTTTCCTTCCTCATGATGCCATCTATTTTGTGAAGTACACCAGTCCCTCCTGCAGCAAAGCACCCCCACAGCATGATGCTGCCACCCCCGTGCTTCACGGTTGGGATGGTGTTCTTCTGCTTGCAAGCAACCCCCTTTTTCCTCCAAACATAACGATGGTCATTATGGCCAAACAGTTCTATTTTAGTTTCATCAGACCAAAAAGTACGATCTTTGTCCCCATGTGCAGTTGCAAACCGTAGTCTGCCTTTTTTATGGCGGTTTTGGAGCAGTGGCTTCTTCCTTGCTGAGAGGCATTTCAGGTTATGTCGATATAGGACTCGTTTTACTGTTGATATAGATACTTTTGTACCTGTTTCCTCCAGTATCTTCACAAGGTCCTTTGCTGTTGTTCTGGGATTGATTTGCACTTTTCGCACCAAAGTACGTTAATCTCTAGGAGACAGAACACGTCTCCTTCCTGAGCGGTATGACAGCTGCGTTGTCCCATGGTGTTTATACTTGCGTACTATTGTTTGTACAGATGAACGTGGTACCTTCAGGTGTTTGGAAATTGCTCCCAAGGATGAACCAGACTTGTGGAGGTCTACAATTTTTTTTCTGAGGTCTTGGCTGATTTCTTTTGATTTTCCCCTGATGTCAAGCAAAGAGGCACTGAGTTTGAAGGTAGGCCTTGAAATACATCCACAGGTACACTTCCAATTGACTCAAATGATGTCAATTAGCCTATCAGAAGCGTCTAAAGCCATGACATCATTTTCTGGAATTTTCCAAGCTATTTAAAGGCACAGTCAACTTACTGTATGTAAACTTCTGACCCACTGGAATTGTGATACAGTGAATTATAAGTGAAATAATCTGTCTGTAAACAATTGTTGGAAAAATTACTTGTGTCATGCACAAAGTGGATGTCCTAACTGACTTGCCAAAAGTATAGCTTGTTAACAAGAAATTTGTGGAGTGGTTGAAAAACGAGTTTATGTAAACTTCCAACTTCAACTGTACATATATGTATGTATATGTATTTATATGTATGTATATGTATATACAGATATGTATATATATATATATTTGCAAGAAGAAAAAAAAGATATGGGGGATTTGAAGTGATGCAGAAAATTACATTGATAGAAGTTACAATCTATCTGCAATATTAAAGCTGATCTACAATTAAATCATAATAGAGGACAACTGAAATTATATTATTTTTGTGTGGATAAGGGAAGACCAGTTTTAAACGAAAACGTACCAGCCAGACAAGACAGTGTATGAATCAAATGTATTTGCATGTGAATTGAGTGAAAATTAGCTGACTTTGTGATCTGTAAGGTAAGTAACATTAATGCGAGTGGGGGGGCATCAAAACTATTTTTGTTTTTATTTAACCCCGATGCCTGTTTATTCATAGTAAATAACATTAATCTTAAAGGTTAGCCTATGAAAATTAATAAGAAAACAAAAGCGTATTAATAGGACTAGATTTAGCCTAATTGGGAACAAATATAACTTGGGTAAAAGTCAAAGGATCCTAATCAGGCTATTGTTTGTCAAATCCAGATTAAATATAGGCCTTCATGTATATCAAATCTGTAGGTGATTATAGACTAAATCAATGACAAATATAGCTGAAATGTTCTGTGATCAAAACAGGCAGGGGTGTTTTCCGTTTAGTCTAAGGTAATGCATAAGAATGCAACTGCACTGAAATGAATAGCCTGATTCAATGCGATTCTCCTGAATAAAAAGGTGTTTATCTGTTAAGCTGTTTGGTCTATGGATAGACCCATACCAATTCTATCATTTTGGTATTTTGCTGTAGGCATAGCCTACCACTAATGTTCTAAATTGCGGAGCATTTTATAAAACAACCATATTTTCCTGTGGTAGTGACACTTGCTTTTCATTTAAAAGTGAATGTTTTCATAAGCCTATAGGTCTAACAATACACAATGTTGAGGCTGAGCAAGACCTTCGATAGGCTTGTAGACTATGCAGAAATAATCGTGAAGTTAATCATTGTTATAGCCTAGATCGCTTTATATAATCTGGACCGTTGTTTTTTCTAAGGCTAAGCAAACAAGGGGTAGCATATGCTTTTTGCCCGTCTCTATAACAAGGGTTAGGCCTATATCCTCACATACCCCCTCAATTCAAGGCCTGCTTTTAACCATAAGACATCTCCACAGAAATGTATAGCCTAAGGATTGCATGGTGACAGTGATTGTGTCTGTTAAACAGGTAAATTTGTGGTAATCTGGGAACTCTGGGGGGGAAACAAAGTCAAATCATGACATCAGTGATTTTCAGGTCAGAGAAAGATGCCAGAGTTTCTGAATTGGAATTCCAATTTGGATGACCAGACTATTAGTGGACTATTAGTGGTGTTTGCATATGATGAAAGCGGCATCGATTTCAGCACCAGGCAACTGGACAGATCCCCCAACTGGATCATGTGAAAAACCGAACATGCTTCCAACAACGCTCTTAGCTGTGTCTCTTACAGGTTCACTCTACGTGCTTGTTTGGGTAACACTTAAAAAGTTGGATCGTAAATAACGTCTGGTATGACCATTTTAATGTTTCGGTTACACTGCAACTGGGAAACAAGGACCTGATCCGTCGGTCTCTCCTGGACTGTGTCACCTTCAGTGTTTTCCAGACAGTCCCGGGGAAAAGTGCCTCACACTTCAATAACCAAATTGGAAGCGAGGTAGGCTAAGCTATGGTTTACAATGCTTATTTGTCCAACTATGTAGGCTACTATGCCATTGTGGGGGCACAGAGCGGCTTGCCATATAAGACGGATAAAAAGTGCTCTACGCCTACAAGTGGAACAACTTAAAACAGACTTTCCTCTGCATCTCTCTGCACTGCTCTTTCACTGACAACCAGGACGTTTTCTAGAATTCCACGCAATCCGAATTTCCAGCAACACAGGTTAGTGCAATTGTCTGGATGAAATTATGAACCGGCCTAATAGTAGCTCACTCACGCCAAAGTTTGAGGCCTAATTGGAAGATCGTCATTTTAGCAGTGATAGAGGCGTTATCTGGAAGGCTGGTGTCACGGGTAGTAGGCCTAGTAGCATTCTGAGATTCGAGGTGAAGATCCGTGTCTGGGTGTTGGAGAGGCGGCCTGTTCTTGTGGCATTCGTAGGTTGCCTTCCTCGACAGTAGGCTAGCAGGCAATGCGGAGGCTGGAGGGACAGCGAAAAGTTGGGTATAAAAGTCAACAGGATACACACGATGACATAGCCTAAGTAACTCACACTGTATGAGTAGGTAGGTTCGGAAATGACCATGCCTCAACAGCAGAGCTAGAGAGCATTGTATCCTGTAGCCTCCCGTCTTCCGTCTCGCCCTGGGCTCGGAGCAGCGGTCATGTTTCTCCTCCCCGGAGTTGCGCGCCTCTGTTTTGAAATGCCGTCTTTTAATTATGCAGGTAACCAGCCAATGTAGAAACGCCAGGTGGAGGTCTGCTGACAATACTTCCTAGTCGAGACCAGCAGAGGGAACAAGCTCTCCAAATCAATAGCACACCCAGTGGCAATCACTGCCTTTCTCAACTACTTAGGCTAAGTCTCTATAATAGAGACTCTATAATAGTCTCGCCCGTGGTCTCTCATTCAGAACTCTCAGCACCTGCGTCTTTTGTCAACGCTGTTCAGGATCCTGAACCTGTGAAAATACAAATCGAATACAGGGCTAGTGCCTGAGATTATTAAAATAAATTGGTTGTAAGCAAGCCTATAGTGCACATATTTTGTTCAGGCAACGCATCCACAAATAAGCATTATAAATGTCATCATACTGCATAAACCCCGTCCTCAATCATACATTTCACAAAATGCATAGGCTATACGCTGTAAAAAATTATTCCGAGGCGTAGTAAATATTACCCCAAAACATAATAAATAAAAATGCAGGTAACTGGTTTACTTCAATATTTCAATAGCTCACTTAATTTGTATGTGTTCAAAAAGCATGATATTCTAAAATGTAAATGCGATGCACTATAATCCAACATCTAAACGATTATTTGTGAATATAATCAACAACCTAAAACATTTATGTAAGATTTACATGCTGCATCTGTCTCATATCTGTTCGGACATCAAATTTGCGTGGAATTTCAGTTTGGACAGTGAACAAGCAGGGCAAAATCCTGACTGAATAGCTCTCAATCCACACATACAGCAGGTAAGGACCGAACTACATGTGAATGTTGACAAATGAGCTACCATCTTTCCACCTAAAGCCAAGTAATTGCGGTGCAGTCCAAATACACAGTATTTCAAACATGGCTATTTTATTGAAATTGGAAATGGCCTCTATATGTGACCGACCGGCTCAAATCGGTCTTAAGTAGCAAAACTTGAAATCGTGTTTTTTACATTGGATAAAAGTAGAGACTCAGAGCTTCTGGCAGATTGGCTGATCTGAAGACCTGATAGTTGTTCCTCTGGCACTGCCAGCACAGGTCTGTCCTGGGCTTAGCGCTTGAGATGTGGGGCAGACATTTTCTCCACAGATTCCTGAAGGAAGACAGCCCGACTACACATACCTCTGGAAAATACAGAAAGAATGTGAGATCAATAAAAGTAGTGCGAATCAAGTTGGAGGTCAATTAAATAATCAAAACGTGTTGTTTATGCTTTACATACCAAGTGTTGTCATCGATTCCTTGTAGAGATGCCACACTTCTGCTTTTGTCACATGGGATGGCAGCAGCTTTCCACCAAAGCGTTTGTGTCCTGGGTGGCGTCCTGGTAATACTATTGCATTAGCCACTACGTAGTTGTTGATGAAGTTAACCACTCACTGTAAGTCCTCATGCTTCAGGTGTAACCTGTGCTTGCTTGTGCCAGCTCTCTTTTTGATGGGAGGCATTAGACCATTCCCCTTATATGACTGGTGGAGGAGAGTCAGGTGTGTTCTACTGATGCTGAAAGACAAATTCCAGATACAAATATTTTGCATTTTTATACAATAGATAGCCGCAATCAGTGTCATACACACCTGGCTAACTTGATGGGTCGTCAGCTAGCTAGCTAACAGTAAGCTTTAACTTGGGGTCTTTTGTTTAGACATGTAGCTAGCTAGCTAAACAATGAACCATAATCCCAATCCATAGAGTACTAGCAATATGAACTGATTGTCATAGCTAGCTTAAATGAACCAAATAGGTTAAATGTCAGCTAGTTAGCTAGCTAACATTAGGATATAACTAGCAATGAGAAATGGCATGCTGAGATAACATCACTACACACAGATCACACATGTAATGTTAGCTAGCAAGCCAGCCATCTAACGTCAGCTAGCTAGCTAACAGTAAACTTTCACTTGGGGTCTTTTGTTTAGACATGTCGCTAGCTAGCTAAACAATTACCCAGAATCCCAATCCATAGAGTACTAGCAATACAAAACCGATTGTCATAGCTAGCTAAAGTTAACCAAACAGGTTCAATGTTAGCTAGTTAGCTGGCTAACATTAGGCTATAACTAGCAATGCGAAATGGCATAATATCTGAATGTAAAATTGTAGCTAGACTCTTACCCGTATACACAAATGAACGCTTAACGGCAGACTGCAACCCCTTACATTAAATAAGACGTCCTGTGTCATTTCTGTGACAACAACACTGTTGATCGCTGTTTCTTCCCCATCACTGTCATCAGAAGACTACAATGTCTTCTTCAATGAAAATGTTTTTTACCTAAATCGTCTGATTCATTTTCAGAGTCAGAGAGAGTCAGCGTGGCACGATCGTCCTCCAGAAAGTAGTCCATCACAACTTTTTCCCACTGTCCTTTGTCGATAGCGTATTGAGCACAGTAGCAACATATTTGCAGTTCTCCATGGCTAACGTTATGGCTAACGTTATATCTTTCAGGAAAAAAATGCAGTAGAAAGGAGTATCTACGCATAACGAGCAACTGATTTTATAGACACAAGATGCTACACCGCAGACCAATCTGAAACTCATCTCTAAGCATCTCCAGCCCACTCATTATCTCAGCCAATCATGGCTAGCGGGAAAGTTCCTGTCAATTTCTGTGGCTAAACCGACTAGGCTTGTAATTTAACAACTTTATTCATATTAATAGATGGCATACAAGTTTGTTATTAAGGCACATGAAAGTTCAAATGTTCCAGAAGGCATTTCTGCCCCCAAACACATTTTGATAAAAATAAAAATAAACGTTCAAACGGCTCTCCTGTGAAGTCGTGACTTTCGACATACACCTAGTTTCCTGAAACGGGTCACATATGTGTAGCTAACGTTAACAAGTTGTTGGCTAAATAGGCCTACTACAGTCTGCGGCCAGTTAGCTAATGTTAGCTGGCTAACCAAGCACACCGATAGTAATAGAGCCAGAAACTGTTCCTGCCGTTGTAGCTAGCATTGTGTGGTATTTGTCCAATTCTGTGGCATCATTCAACGTCAATTAATAGTTTTGAGAAGTTTGAGATGTATTTGGCAACATGTGGTTTGCAATGCCTGTGCATGGGCGCGTCGAAAACAAGCTAGCTGTCTATTACTAATAGTATTACTAGAGCATAAATCAGGAAGCTACAGTATTTGAACTAGCTAGCTAGCTAACTGAGCACTTCAGTGTCCTACCATTCTCATTAATTTTAATCAAAACATTTCTTTAACAGATGATTACCCATTCAAGGACGTTGCTGTGAGCTTCTATCTGTTCATGTTATCCTGAATTCATTTTAAGGTATGATAATAATGTCAGTCTGTCACTGTAGTTTAAATTAGGCTGGACACATTACATTTTTAACGCTTTTTTGGGGGCTAAAAACTAGTTCATTGCATCCGCCATGGAGCTCAGTTTCATAACATTACCATATGTCCCAGCTGCTTGCCATAGTTTTTAAGTAATTGCAAAAAACAGGCCTTATTTTAGGGCATTTTTCACCCTGCGAGCTCCTATTAGTTCTATTGTCCACCAACTCGCCTTCCGAATGTTCAAGTCCCAGCCCATTGTTCTGCGTCACAATGCCTGCTTCGCTATTGCTGGCAATGAGACCTGCCCATGTTAACCTCGTAGGCTTACCTCAGGTAACTTATTATTAACATGTTACTGCTACTTTGTGAACAAGCTCACTGTTTGCCTGGGTACACGTTGTGGTGACACACAGTGCTAGCGAAGGCTGGCGCATAGCCATCAAACGTTAAATATTTTCTGGTCATTGTTAACCATATATTCTTTCAGAAAAAGCTGTAAAACCTAAACAAAACGCATGTCCCTCTCCTCTTTTTCAAGATGTGGCCGATTTAAACAGCCAGAAGACATTTTTTTATTGACGATTTGTGTTTTTAAATGGTTGCTGGGTAATTTGATATGCTTAGAAATCTGTTTGTTCGTAGGCATCGAATTGAGAGTAGGCATCGAGGTTCACTGAGTTGCAAACCAAATGGATAGGTCTAGCTGATTGATTTGTAGATCTGACGCAGTTGCTACTTCAGATTATGAGCAAGTGTCGCGAATGAGTTATGTAGTATCCACATAAAGCCACAGGGAGGAGCAAGGGAGCTATAAACCCATACAGCTTTTGGCTTAAAAACCCTAAACCTACGTATAATCTATTTTAGCCTTAACCCTAGGTAAAACCTATTTTAGCCTTAACCCTAAACCCTAACCCTAATTCTAGGGTTGGGTAGCCTAGAACACTTTTAGAAACTGTTTTAGTAATAATATTATGTTAGTAAATACCATTATAGTAGTAAATAGCATTTTGATTGTTAAAAGAAAAATGAAAACCTATGTAAGCATTTAGCTGTTTTTTGTTATTAGTTATTTTATGATATTTATTATTGCAAGGCAGAACACTTGATAAACAAGCCAAAATGATATCTTATATTTTTCAAATGTGGTTTGAACTGGGTGTGACCTCTATGTGAAAGTCCAGAAATTGGCTGGGATAGGTGGGGCAGGTTTGAGATTGAACTCAGGAATTAATAAGAAAAATACACTTTATTTCTCAGCTGCCTCACCAATGTCTTTATGTGAATTAATAACTTTTAATTGCTAAATATTTCCAATAGACTGCAGCATAAGACCACGAAGCATCAGTTATAGGCTAAAACAGCAATATGATTGGCATAAAATAGCATGCAACAGAATACTATATGTCCCATGATTTTCTTAAATGGTCACTCATTACTTCACAGATCTATCTATATCTCGTATTAGGCCAGTGTTGCTTTTGGGAGAGATTTTTTATATTTTTTAATTCAGCAGGTATTGAACCGCAGCCAAATAATCACTAGTAAGATGCGCTAACCTCAACCCTAGTATACTTGCATTATATAGTAATCTTAATATCGCATATGACAGTGCGAGTATACACCCTCGGAATAGAAAAGACAAAAGACTGCATCTTCCACAGCCCGTCCATAAATACATCATGCAACCCTCAAGGTTAGCGAATTTACCTCAGCTTGCGCGAGAAGGCAGAGTGCTCGCTGCCGCTGACGGCACAAGCTTTTGGCGGGGCTTGTTGAGTTGGCTACTTATGCAAGAAGGCAGAGCGGCTCGATGCTGGTTGATGAATATGACAATGAATGTACTAGGAAAATACGTTTCTCGACCAGAGATTACAATTAATGTTCAGGATTATTGATAATCGTTATTGAAATAGTAATCAAGTATAATTTCAAAACATGAGCATGAAAATAGGTCATAATAAACATGAAATAAATTTTTTCAAAGCCATGTATTGATCTGCCCATCAGTTTCTATACCTAAGGTCACCGAATGAAGTGTGCAGTGGCTTGCAAAAGTATTCACCCTACTTGGCATTTTACCTATTTTGTTGCCTTACAACCTGGAATAAAAATGTATTATTGGTTTACACCACATGCCTACCACTTTGAAGATACAAAATAAAAAAATTTGTGAAACAAACAAGAAATAAGACAAAAAAACTGAAAACTTGAGCGTGCGTAACTATTCACCCCCCACCCCCCAAAGTCAATACTTTGTAGAGCCACCTTTTGCAGCAATTACATTTACATTTTTTTTACATTTTAGTCATTTAGCAGACGCTCTTATCCAGAGCGACTTACAGTTAGTGAATACATATATATATATATTTTTATTTTTTTATTATTTTTTTATACTGGCCCCCCGTGGGAATCGAACCCACAACCCTGGCATTGCAAACACCATGCTCTATCAACTGAGCTACATCCCTGCCGGCCATTCCCTCCCCTACCCTGGACAACGCTGGGCCAATTGTGCGCCGCCCATGAGTCTCCCGGTCGCGGCCGGCTGCGACAGAGCCTGGATTCAAACCAGGATCTCTAGTGGCACAGTTAGCACAGCGATGCAATGCCTTAGACCACTGCGCCACTCAGGAGCCAATTACAGCAGCAAGTCTCTTGGGGTATGTCTCTATAAGCTTGGCACACCTAGCCACTGGGAATTTTACCCAATCTTCAAGGCAAAACTGCTCCAGCTCCTTCAATTTGGATGGGTTCCGCTGGTGTACAGCAATCTTTAAGTCATACCACAGATTCTCAATTGGATTGAGGTCTGGGCTTTGACTAGGCCATTCCAAGACATTTAAATGTTTCCCCTTAAACCACTCAAGTGTTGCTTTAGCAGTATGCTTAGGGTCATTGTCCTAATGGAAGGTGAACCTCCGTCCCAGTCTCAGGTAGCTTAGTGGTTAAGAGCGTTGTGCCAGTAACCGAAAGGTCGCTGCTTCTAATCCCTGAACCGACTGAAAAATCTGTCGATGTGCCCTTGAGGAAGGCACTTAACCCTAATTGCTCCTGTAAGTCACTCTGGATAAGAGCGTCTGCAAAATGACTACAAAAAAAATAAAAAATATTTGGAAGACTGAAACAGGTGCCATAGTCTTTCCATTTTTTTTATAATGGATTTTATGGTGCTCCGTGGGATGTTCAAAGGTTTGGATATTTTTTTCTAACCCAAACCTGATCTGTACTTCTCCAAAACGTTGTCCCTGACCTGTTTGGAGAGCTCCTTGGTCTTCATGGTGCTGCTTGCTTGGTGGTGTCCCTTGCTTAGTGGTGTTGCAGACTCAGAACAGGTGTATATATACTTTAAAGAATCTCAAATATAAAATATATGTTTGATTTGTTTAACACTTTTCTGCTTACTACATAATTACTAATAATCCTAATGTGTTATTTCATAGTTTTGATATCTTCACTATTACTTTACAATGTAGAATATAGTAAAAATAAACAAAAACCCTGGAATGAGTAGGTGTGTGCAAACTTTTGACTGGTACTGTACGTATTCACACCCCTATGTCAATACTTTGTAGAAGCACCTTTGGCAGTGATTACAGCTGTGAGTCTTTCTGGGTAAGTCTCTAAGAACTTTCCACATCTTGATTGTACAACATTTGCCCATTATATTTTTCAAAAATTCTTCAAGCTCTGTCACATTGGTTGTTGATCATTGCTATACAACCATTTGCAGATCTTGCCATAGATCTTCAAGTAGATTTAAGTCAAAACTGTAACTCAACCACTCAGGAACATTCACTATCTTTTTGGTAAGCAACTCCAGTGTAGATTTGGCCTTGTGTTTTAGGTTATTGTCCTGCTGAAATGTGTCACGCCCTGACTCAGGGGACTCTTATATGTTGAGTCAGGGTGTGGTGTTCTATGTTGTGTTTTCTATGTTTCAGTCTAGGTGTTGTAGTTCTGTGTTTGGCCGGGTGTTATTCCCAATCAGAGACAGCTGTCGCTCGTTGTCTTTGATTGGGGATCATACTTAGGCAGCCTATTGGCACTCGTTAGTTGTGGGATCTTGTTCTGTGTATAGGTTTGTTGTGTGTTCAACCTTAGGACTTCACGTTTCGTTTGTTTATTGTTTTGTCGTGTGTTTATCAGTTAAATAAACATGTACGCATTTCACGCTGCGCCTCGGTCTGACCCGTCCTTAAACAAACGTGACAGAAGATCCCACCAAACACGGACCAAGCAGCGTGCCCAGGAGGACTGAACACCCTGGACACAGGTGGGGAAGATGTGGTCGTGGGAGGAGATATTTGCGGGAAAAGGACCCTGGGCGAAGAAGGAAGCCCAGGCAGGAGAGGAGCAACGGCAACACAGAAGCCGGCCGAGGAGGAAGCCCGAGAAGCAGCCCCAATATTTATTTTTTGGGGGGGGCTAAAGGGGTGGTCGGGGAGCGAGAGAGAAGAGCCCCGACCACTGTACCCGGTGGGTTTCCAGATTGTGTCCCTACGACCATGGGAAGAAGAGTGGGAACAGAGAGGAGTCGGAGGATGACGACGACGATGAGTGTCTGTTCCCTAACTCGTGGGGGCTCCCGGAGGAGTCCTCACTGGAGGAGGAGTGCTGAGAGAGAGAGAAGGATCGGATATGCAGGGTAAGAGAGGAGGCCACCACATTACGGGGGCTGATAGCTAGAATAGAGCGGGAGAGATCCATTCAAGAGGAGGCACTGCAGGAGGCTCGTAAGGAGAAGGAGGAAGTAGAGGCACGGAGAGAGGAGCTGGTTAGGCAATATAAGGAGCAGGGGTTAATAGAGGAACCCAGGTATGCAGAGAAACGCACTGTATCGCCAGTGCGCATGCACAGCCCAGTGCGTTCTATGCCAGCGCCCCGCACGTGTCGTGCGAAAGTGGGCAGCCAGCCAGGACGGGTTGTGCCAGCTCTCCGCTCCAGACCTCCAGTCCGCCTCCACAGTCCGGTCTGGACAGTTCCTGTTCCTCGCACCAAGCCAGTGGTGTGTGTCCCCAGTCCGGCCCGGCCCGTTCCAGTTCCTCGCACCAGACCAGTGGTGCGTGTTCCCAGTCCGGCCCAGCCTGTTCCTGTTCCTCGCACCAAGCCCGTGGTGCGTGTTCCCAGTCCAGCCCGGCCCGTTCCTGCTCCTCGCACCAAGCCAGTTGTGCGTGTTCCCAGTCCGGCCCGGCCCGTTCCTGCTCCCCGCACCAAGCCAGTGGTGCGTGTTCCCAGTCCAGCCCGGCCCGTACCTGCTCCCCGCACCAAGCCAGTGGTGCGTGTCGCCAACCCGGTACGACCCGTTCCTGCTCCTCGCACCAGACCAGTGGTGCGTGTCTCCAGTCCGGCCCGTGCCTGCTCCTCGCACCAAGCCAGTTGTGCATGTCGCCAGTCCGGCCCGGCCTGTTCCTGCTTCTCGCACCAAGCCAGTGGTGCGTGTCGCCAGTCCGGCCCGTTCCTGCTCCTCGCACCAAGCCAGTGGTGTGTGTTCCCAGTCCGGCCCGGAACCGTTCCTGCTCCTCGCACCAAGCCTGTGGTGCGTGTTCCCAGTCCGGCCGGACCTCTTCCTGCTCCTCGCACCAAGCCAGTGGTGTGTGTCGCCAGTCAGGCCTGACCCGTTCCTGCTCCTCGCACCAAGCCAGTGGTGCGTGTTCCTAGTCCGGCCCGTGCCCATTCCACCGGTGCCAGCTCCGGTCAGCTGCTCCACTCCAGAGCCAGAGCAGTCCGCTCCACCGGTGCCCTAGTCCAGCTCCGGTCAGCGGCTCCACTCCGGAGCCAGAGCAGTCCGCTCCACCGGTGCCCATTCCAGCTCCGGTCAGCGGCTCCAGTCCGGAGCCTGAGCAGTCCGCTCCACCGGTGCCCAGTCCAGCTCCGGTCAGCGGCTCCAGTCCAGACCCAGACGTCAGCCCCTCTCCAGGTTTGGGGTCTCCCACACCAGGGTCTAGACAGGGCTTGGAGTATCGTGGGAGGAAGGAGAGGGGAAGCAGCGCGCTGAGGTCCAGACCAGACCAGGGGCGCAATAGGGAGGCGGGGAGTATGTGGTCGTCACGCCCGGAGCCGAATCCACCTCCGAGGCGGAATGCCCACCCGGTCCCTACCCTGTTATGTAAAGGTTGTGCGGTCGGAGTCTGCACCTTTGGGGGGTACTGGGGGGTACTGTCACGCCCTGACTCAGGGGACTCTTATATGTTGAGTCAGGGTGTGGTGTTCTATGTTGTGTTTTCTATGTTTCAGTCTAGGTGTTGTAGTTCTGTGTTTGGCCGGGTGTCATTCCCAATCAGAGACAGCTGTCGCTCGTTGTCTCTGATTGCGGATCATACTTAGGCAGCCTATTGGCACTCGTTAGTTGTGGGATCTTGTTCCATGTTTAGGTTTGTTGTGTGTTCAACCTTAGGACTTCACGTTTCTTTGTTTATTGTTTTGTCGTGTGTTTATCAGTTAAATAAACATGTACGCATTTCACGCTGCGCCTTGGTCTGACCCGTCCTTAAACTAATGTGACAAAAGGTGAATTTATCTCCCAGTGTCTGGTGGAAATCAGACTGAACCAGGTTATCCTGTAGGATTGTGCTTAGCTCCGTTCCGTTTATTTTTTATCCTGAAAAACTCCCTAGTCCTTAACGATTACAAGCATACCCATCAAATGATATAGCCAGCACTATGTTAGGAAGGACGCCTGTATTGTTGTAGTGACTGGGTGTATTGATACACCACCCAAAGTGTAATCAATAACTCCATCATGCTCAAAGGGATATTCAAAATCTGCTGTTTCATTACCAATAGGTGCCCTTTTTTGCAAGACGTTGGAAACCCTCCCTAGTCTTTGTGGTTGAATCAGTGTTTGAAATGAACTGCTCGACTGAGTAACCTTACAGATAATTGTGTGGGGTACAGAGATGAGGTAGTCATTCAAAAATCATGTTAAACACTATTATTGCACTAATGCAACTAATATGACTTGTTAAGCACATTTTTACTCCTGAACTTATTTAGGCTTGCCATAACAAAGGGGTTGAATACTTATTGACTCAAGACATTTCAGCTTTTCATTTTTTAATAATTTGTAAATATTTCGAAAAACATAATTCTGTCATGAGCCCTCTCACTCCACCGGGTTACCACCTTAATTGGTTTCCACTATCTTCCACTCTGCTCACCTCCCTCTCTCTACTCAGCCTAACTAGCTCCACCTGTCCCTGCTCTGCTCGGCTCTAATTACTCTGCCAGCTGCGCTGCATTACCCACTAACCTCTCCCAGTATTTAAGGCCCTGTCTTTCAGCTCTCCGGTGTCAGATCGTCTGCAAAGCTCACACCCGGAACCTGTTTGCTCGCGCTTCTGGCTCACCCTGGTTTTGTGACCCCGGACCTGCCTGTTTTTGGATACTCTTCTGCCTCAGGAGATCCAGACCTGCTTCTGCCATTACGACTCCTGACTACTCTTCAATCCCGGTAACTCTGACCAGCCTTCTGCCTTGCTACTACGTATTTTGGATTTCCCTTGAACTGTACTGCTGCCTGGTTTCATTCCGCCCTGTTGTGTCTGTGTCTCCCCCCCAGGACTTCTGGACCACCCACCACCGGCTTCATAGGACGTATCGCTGCCACTGGGGGGCACAGACCCAGCGCATTGGACGGGATCCCTGTTACCCCTGGAGCCTTCATTCACTCCCTACTTCCCTTTTCCCTTAAGTTTAATAAACTTTCTGGTGTGACGCAATTGTGGTCCTCTGGTCGTCTGTCTGAATCGTGACAGTACGATCTGACCATTATGGACTCAGCGCACACTTTCCCCGACATGGAAACCGATGAGCATGAGCAGCAGTTCCAGCAGCAGCAACAACAACTCGCCATGATCATTCAACTCCTCACCAACCTTACCCCAGCCAGTCTGCCCACCAGCCCAGCCCCCCGAGTTACCTGCCCCGGTCATTGCAGCCGCTGCTCCGGAACCCAAGATTGGAAACCCCGAGCGGTTCAACGGCGATTCAACCCAGGTCCGGCCATTCCTGACTAGCTGCCGACTTCAGTTCTCCTTGCAGCCAAGGACCTTCGCCACGGAGGGGGCTAAAGTTGGGTATGCCATCACTCACCTGACGGGCCGAGCTCGACTCTGGGGAACAGCAGAGTTCGAACGTCAAACCCCCGCATGTGCAACCTTCGACCTGTTTGCTGAGGAGATGCTGAAGGTGTTTGACCTGGATTCACCCACCGCAGAGGCGTCTCGTGAACTGTTCAGTATTCGACAAGGCAGACGTACAGTCGCAGACCATTCCATCGACTTCCGAACCCTGGCTAGACGAAGTTCTTGGAACACACCATCGTTGGTGGGACGCGTTCTTCCATAGTTTGGCTGACTATATCAAGGACGAGTTGGTCTCCCATGAACTGCCTTCCACTCTTGATGAAGCCATCGCACTGACTGTCAGGATCGACAGAAGGATACAGACCCGTCGTCGTGAGAGGGGGCGCCAAGGTCCACCTACTACCGGCATTCGGAGAGATCCGACTGGGCTCCTGTCATCTACTGCCACTCACCCAGGTCAGCTTGATCAGTCTGAGCCTATGGAGATTGGGCGAGCCTCCCTCACTCCTGCAGAGCGCCAGCGCCGCTTCACCTCAAACCTCTGCCTCTATTGTGGAGGTGATGGACATCGTGTGGTAACCTGCCCTTTAAAGGGCCGAAGCTCACCGGGCGTAGGGGGAGTCCGGTTGAGTTCAATGACCATCCAGTCCTCCGACCGCAAACCCCTGCTGCAAGTTCACCTCCGCCTCTCTGACTCAACTCACACCCTGGCTGCTCTGGTGGATTCTGGCGCCCGAAGCCAACATAATGGACATCAAGCTGGCACGCCAACTGGGACTGGAGAACCTCCGTTTGACACCTCCTATTCCTGCCCGGGCACTGGACGGACACTTACTCGGATCGGTCACTCATGTCACGGCCCCGGTCTCGATGGGTCTGTCCGGAAACCATCAAGAAACTATCCAGTTTCACCTGCTCCCCTCTCCAGGCCAACCCCTCATCCTGGGTTACCCATGGCTCCGCCGGCACAACCCTCAGCTCGACTGGGTGACCGGGGTGATCAGGGAGTGGGGAGAGGACTGCCACCGAACCTGCCTGCTTGCTGCCGCACTACCCCCTCGGCCAGTACCTACTAACTCCGCTCCTGACCTCTCCAATGTCCCAGAATGCTACCATGGTCTCAGAGAGGTGTTTAACAAAGCAAGAGCCACATCTCTGCCCCCTCACCGACCGTACGACTGTGCCATCGACCTCCTCCCTGGAACAGCTCCTCCAAGGGGTCGTCTTTATTCGTTGTCTGCTCCTGAAAGAAAGTCCATGGAGGACTACATCAATGGCTCTCTGTCCGCAGGATTAATCCGTTCATCTTCATCTCCTGCTGGTGCTGGCTTCTTCTTTGTGGGGAAGAAGGACGGATCTCTTCGCCCCTGCATCGACTACAGGGGACTCAACGACATCACAGTGAAAAACCGTTACCCTCTGCCTCTGCTCACCTCTGCTTTTGAGTTGCTCCAGGGAGCCACTGTTTTTACCAAGTTGGATCTCAGAAACGCTTACCACCTAGTGCGGATCCGGGAGGGAGATGAATGGAAAACCGCATTCAATACACCAACAGGCCACTACGAGTATCTGGTTATGCCTTTTGGCCTCACCAATGCTCCTGCTGTGTTCCAGGCTTTAGTGAATGATGTACTGCGGGACATGTTAAACAAGTTTGTCTTCGTTTACCTGGATGACATCTTAATTTACTCCAGAAACCTGTCTGAACACACCCGCCATGTCCAGCAAGTCCTTCATCGTCTTCTGGAGAATTCCCTCTACGCCAAGGCAGAGAAATGTGAGTTTCACGTCAAGACAGTGGCCTTCCTGGGGTACATAGTGGCAGAGGGAAGTATCCAAATGGATCCTGCCAAAGTATCAGCAGTCACTTCATGGCCAGTTCCGGAGAACAGAAAGAAGCTGCAACAGTTTCTGGGGTTTGCTAACTTCTATAGGAAGTTTATCCGGAACTACAGTACCGTTGCTGCCCCTCTCACTGCTCTAACCAGCACCAAGCAACCCTTCACCTGGACCCCAGCAGCCGACAAAGCCTTCAGTACCCTCAAGGTGAGGTTCACCTCCGCTCCCATCCTCCAGATGCCTGATGTGGACCGGCAATTCATTGTGGAGGTGGACGCCTCGGATGTGGGAGTTGGTGCTGTGATTTCTCAGTGGGCTGCGGAGGATAGGAAGCTCCATCCCTGTGCCTTTTTTCTCACGTCGGTTGTCCCCCTCTGAGTGCAATTACGACATAGGGAACCGTGAGCTGCTGGCTGTGAAGCTTGCCTTGGAGGAGTGGCGTCACTGGCTGGAGGGGTCCACCATTCCATTTCTCGTTTGGACCGATCATAAGAACTTGGAGTACATCCGCACGGCCAAACGGTTGAACTCCAGGCAGTCCCGCTGGGCCCTGTTCTTCACCAGGTTTAATTTCACTCTGTCATACCGGCCTGGATCACGCAACACCAAGCCAGACGCCCTCTCCCGTCAATTCCAGAAGGATGACACCCCCTCCAAGGACCCTGTGTCGATTCTGCCAAGTCCCTGCATCGTTGCAGCTCTGACCTGGGCTGTTGAGGAACAGGTGCTGGAGGCTCTCCGTAACCAGCCAGGTCCCAGCACTTGCCCAGCTGACCGCCTTTTTGTCCCCCGAAGACCTGAGGTCCCAGGTCATTCAGTGGGGACATGACTCCCGCCTAGCTTGTCACCCTGGCTCCACCCGCACTTACAACCTGCTCGCCCAGAGGTTCTGGTGGCCCTCTCTGAGGAAGGATGTACGGGAATTCGTCCAAGCCTGCCCCATCTGCAACCAACACAAGTCGTCCTGCCAGCCCCCAGCCGGATTGCTGCAGCCCCTGCCTGTGCCCAGACGTCCCTGGTCTCACATCGCCCTTGACTTTGTCACGGGGCTGCCCCCTTCAAGTGGCATGACCGTCATTCTCACCATCGTTGACCGTTTCAGCAAGATGGCACACTTCATTCCCCCCCCCAAGCTCCCAACCGCCAAGGAGACCGCCCAGGTGGTCCTGGAACACGTCTTCCGGATCCACGGACTGCCAAGGGATGTTGTTTCTGACCGTGGTCCACAATTCTCCTCCGCTTTTTGGAAGGAGTTCTGTCACCTGCTGGGAGCCACAGTCAGTCTGACTTCCGGATTCCATCCCCAATCCAATGGGCAGTCAGAGCGGGCTAATCAGGAGCTCGAGAAGGCACTGCGATGCATGACTTCACGCAACCCCCACTCCTGGTCGCAGCAATTGACATGGGTGGAGTACGCACACAATTCTCTGACCTGCTCTGCCATCGGTATGTCCCCTTTCCAATGTGTTTATGGATACCAGCCTCCTCTATTTGCCAGCCAGGAGGAGGAGGTTACTTGCCCATCTGCACTTGCTTTTGCCCGTCGATGTCGCCGCACCTGGTCACAAGCCCGAGCCACACTCCTCAGGTCCGTTGCCAGCTACACTACCGGGGCCAACCGTCGGAGAATTCCTGCTCCCACCTACCATGTTGGTCAAAGGGTGTGGTTGTCATCGAAGAACCTGCCACTCAGGGTGGAGTCGCAGAAGCTGGCACCTCGGTTCATTGGCCCATTCCCTATCATAAGAGTGATTAGCCCAACTGCTGTCCGGCTCCAACTGCCTAATTCCCTGAGGGTGCACCCCACTTTCCATGTGTCTAAGATTAAGCCCATCCATGAGAGTCCGCTGGTCCCTGCTGCGCCTGGTCCTCCTCCTCCACGGCTCGTCGATGGTGGTCTGGTTTACACCGTCCGCCGCCTGCTTCGGTCCAGACGGAGGGGTAGGGGTCTCCAGTACCTCATTGACTGGGAGGGCTATGGACCTGAGGAAAGGACCTGGGTGCCAGCTAGTCGGATTGTGGATAGGACTCTCATCACCGCTTTCCACCAACGGCATCCTGATCAACCTGCAATCCGTAGGGGCCGCCCCAGAGGGGTCCCTAACCGTCCGGCCCGCTCGGCTTCCTGTCCTGTGCCTGATCCTGTCTCGGGACCTGTCCCATCTCCCCGACCACGGCCCTCCGGCTTCCTCCGAGGATGAGGACGTTCACTCGGACCGTTCGGAGGAGTTCTAGCCCTCCTCCGGCTCCCCTCCTCCCGCCCGGCGTGGTGTTGCTCTTGGGACTTCTGGGGCCGTCCCTTGGGGGGGTTCTGTCATGAGCCCTCTCACTCCACCGGGTTACCACCTTAATTGGTTTCCACTATCTTCCACTCTGCTCACCTCCCTCTCTCTACTCAGCCTAACTAGCTCCACCTGTCCCTGCTCTGCTCGGCTCTAATTACTCTGCCAGCTGCGCTGCATTACCCACTAACCTCTCCCAGTATTTAAGGCCCTGTCTTTCAGCTCTCCGGTGTCAGATCGTCTGCAAAGCTCACACCCGGAACCTGTTTGCTCGCGCTTCTGGCTCACCCTGGTTTTGTGACCCCGGACCTGCCTGTTTTTGGATACTCTTCTGCCTCAGGAGATCCAGACCTGCTTCTGCCATTACGACTCCTGACTACTCTTCAATCCCGGTAACTCTGACCAGCCTTCTGCCTTGCTACTACGTATTTTGGATTTCCCTTGAACTGTACTGCTGCCTGGTTTCATTCCGCCCTGTTGTGTCTGTGTCTCCCCCCCCCCAGGACTTCTGGACCACCCACCACCGGCTTCATAGGACGCATCGCTGCCACTGGGGGGGGCACAGACCCAGCGCATTGGACGGGATCCCTGTTACCCCTGGAGCCTTCATTCACTCCCTACTTCCCTTTTCCCTTAAGTTTAATAAACTTTCTGGTGTGACGCAATTGTGGTCCTCTGGTCGTCTGTCTGAATCGTGACAAATTCCAGTTGGCATTGTGGGGTATTGTGTGTAGCCCTGTCACCCAGAAATCTCAATTGAATCCATTTTAAATTCAGGTTGTACCACAAAATGTGGAAAAAGTGAAGGGGTGTGAAAACTTTGAGAGTACTTTATCATGATGTCATTAAATGTCCTAAGTTTGGAGACTTAACTGTTTTTTAATGTGGGACAGCAATTTACACCACTTCTGTAGAACCACCCATATCTATATTAGCTGTACTGTAGCCTACTCTCTTATTCTCCTGTTCACTCTAAATCTGATCAGTGCTCATTGACAGCCTGTGATTCCTGAGAGGCATTAGGGTATCATATAAAAATGTAACATAAGTCTATATTGAAAGAAATTCGTAGTGAGTAATAGATTAACAACCTTGTCGCTGACTTGAAGAGTTGATCCTTGCCCGTCGACTATCAACTACTACTGAGTTTGACCTCAATAGCTGTGAAACACGATGATACACTGTTATTAAATACTACTTGGATTTACGATAGGAGATCTACAGTGGTCTTATTGCATGCTGTTTGGCTTTGGAGTAGTGTGAACAGTGCTTTGACTCTCTCTCTCTCTCTCTCTCTCTCTCTCTCTGATGAAATCATTGAACGTCATATAGGTAAGACAAACATTTGCTCAGAAATAGTGCTTGAAATTAAATTGAAATATGTTTAAACAATATGTACAGTGGGGGAAAAAAGTATTTAGTCAGCCACCAATTGTGCAAGTTCTCCCACTTAAAAAGATGAGAGAGGCCTGTAATTTTCATCATAGGTACACGTCAACTATGACAGACAAAATGAGAAAAAAAATCCAGAAAATCACATTGTAGGATTTTTAATGAATTTATTTGCAAATTATGGTGGAAAATAAGTATTTGGTCAATAACAAAAGTTTCACAATACTTTGTTATATACCCTTTGTTGGCAATGACACAGGTCAAACGTTTTCTGTAAGTCTTCAAAAGGTTTTCATACACTGTTGCTGGTATTTTGGCCCATTCCTCCATGCAGATCTCCTCTAGAGCAGTGATGTTTTGGGGCTGTCGCTGGGCAACACGGACTTTCAACTCCCTCCAAAGATTTTCTATGGGGTTGAGATCTGGAGACTGGCTAGGCCACTCCAGGACCTTGAAATGCTTCTTACGAAGCCACTCCTTCGTTGCCCGGGCGGTGTGTTTGGGATCATTGTCATGCTGAAAGACCCAGCCACGTTTCATCTTCAATGCCCTTGCTGATGGAAGGAGGTTTTCACTCAAAATCTCACGATACATGGCCCCATTCATTCTTTCCTTTACACGGATCAGTCGTCCTGGTCCCTTTGCAGAAAAACAGCCCCAAAGAATGATGTTTCCACCCCCATGCTTCACAGTAGGTATGGTGTTCTTTGGATGCAATTCAGCATTCTTTGTCCTCCAAACACGACGAGTTGAGTTTTTACCAAAAAGTTCTATTTTGGTTTCATCTGACCATATGACATTCTCCCAATCCTCTTCTGAATCATCCAAATGCACTCTAGCAAACTTCAGACGGGCCTGGACATGTACTGGCTTAAGCAGGGGGACACGTCTGGCACTGCAGGATTTGAGTCCCTGGCGGCGTAGTGTGTTACTGATGGTAGGCTTTGTTACTTTGGTCCCAGCTCTCTGCAGGTCATTCACTAGGTCCCCCCGTGTGGTTCTGGGATTTTTGCTCACCGTTCTTGTGATCATTTTGACCCCACGGGGTGAGATCTTGCGTGGAGACCCAGATCGAGGGAGATTATCAGTGGTCTTGTATGTCTTCCATTTCCTAATAATTGCTCCCACAGTTGATTTCTTCAAACCAAGCTGCTTACCTATTGCAGATTCAGTCTTCCCAGCCTGGTGCAGGTCTACAATTTTGTTTCTGGTGTCCTTTGACAGCTCTTTGGTCTTGGCCATAGTGGAGTTTGGAGTGTGACTGTTTGAGGTTGTGGACAGGTGTCTTTTATACTGATAACAAGTTCAAACAGGTGCCATTAATACAGGTAACGAGTGGAGGACAGAGGAGCCTCTTAAAGAAGAAGTTACAGGTCTGTGAGAGCCAGAAATCTTGCTTGTTTGTAGGTGACCAAATACTTATTTTCCACCATAATTTGCAAATAAATTCATAAAAAATCCTACAATGTGATTTTCTGGATTTTCTTTTCTCAATTTGTCTGTCATAGTTGACGTGTACCGATGATGAAAATTACAGGCCTCTCTCATCTTTTTAAGTGGGAGAACTTGCACAATTGGTGGCTGACTAAATACTTTTTTCCCCCACTGTATATGAATGAATGTGTACAGTATTATTGATATTTAATAGATGCAGACATATATTTAATTTAATTGATGAGAGGCCATGTTATTTATGAAATATGATGAGAGCTGTGTGTCACACTCACTGGAGGAGATCTGGGTCTCTTGCCGGATCTAAATGCAGGATGACACGCACCCACGCACGCACGCACACACACACACACACACACACACACACACACACACACACACACACACACACACACACACACACGTAACATAAAGTACATCATTTTCTAAATCTTAATACACACACGCACACAGCTGAATATCCTGCGTGTTACTTCTGCTCTCTTGACCACTGTGGAAGGGACTGGCTGTAGTGTAGCGAGTTAGTGGTGTAAGCTGAGTTTAATTAGGAGGTTCTAGCCACTGCGATCACAGGTTGGTGTGATGCGTTTCCCCTTCCTGTGTCCTAATGGTCACGCCGGGCAGTGAAAGATGTCATTATGTTGCACACACACACACACACAGAAACATTTACACACACACACATTCTTAGAACTATTTAATTTTGGGGCGACCCAGCCAAACCCTAGTCAAAATACCCTATAGAATTTTTCCAATAGAATCCTATAGGAATCTCTACCAGAATCCTTTTGGACTACTTTTTTCCTATTGGAAATAAAAAGTAATCCTATTGGATCTTATAGGATTCTCGCAGTCCTATAGGATTTTGTGTCACCTCTATCAGAATCCTATTGGAATCCTATTGTAATATGATTGGATCCTATAGATTTTTGCTAAGTCTTGTAGGATTTTGTCACCCCAATCAGAATCCTATTAGAAATTTTTTCTTAATTGAACCCAATAGATTATAGTTTGTTGTCATAAGTTCCAGTACAATACAACAACATTAATTACAACATTTACGTTGATCAGAAACAATAGTTATATTTTTATTTCTGTATTATTCACCTTTAAGAAAGCCTGTCCCTTTAAGAGTGACTGATGATGTCACAGCTTGCTCAGGCTTGCAGTATTAATTAACTACAAAGTTCAGCTCACCACCTGTAGCTGTGCAGAGAATCTCTAGTTAACTAACATTATAATTATTTTGGGTTTATCCTTCACTGTGCGGAATGCAAGAACTGTAAGTAAGGTTACAGTATTTGTTTCCTTATGTTTCATGATGAAGTTTTAGACACATTCTTTAATTGTTTTGTCTTTTATTTTTTATTTTGTACCTTATACTTTGCATATGCACCAAAAACACTGTTGTTTTGAAAAGTGGCAATTAATCACTCATATTGATTAGGGGGGAAATCAGGTTGTATGCGCTGTTGAAACAAATGCAACTCAAAAACCACATCCATTTTGATTTGGGGGTCTCCAAAACGGAAAGAGAAACACAACACTTATTTGTCAATCATATTGATATCATGTTGAAATAAATAGCGAGAGGTGGGAGTTGGGTTGCACATCCTGTTCAAACTAACCTTACTAAAAAAACACACGGAATCCGAGAATAATATGTATATCACTGGTTAGAGGACAACTTGTAGAAGACAGTCAGCTGCATTTTGGGTTTTCGCATTTTGTTTCAAGTGGGTCGCCAATGCAGAAAGCTAAACGCAACATTATTTTGTTAATCACTGATATCAATTTGAACTCAGTAGAGCAAGGGGAAAACGTTTGGTGTGTATGTGCTGTTTAAACAAACACTATTCAAACACCACACTGAATCTGAGGATAATTTGTATATCACTGGTTAGAAGAGAATTTGCTGAAGATTTGCTAAATTCTAGAATGTCGGAGGGAATTTTTGTGAGGCTGCCGAAACGGGAAGGGAAACACATCAGTTGCTTTGTTATTTAACCTCAATGAATCACAACCCGCCATAGTATATCAACAGTTTGAGTCTCAAATCCATGTATTGGTGTGAGGCCAGCATCTCTTATACAGAGAGCGCCCCAAATGTTTCCTGCCATTTGGGTTTGAAAATGATAGTAGAATTCTAAATCCTTAAACCGCCGGCGCATATGACAAAATCAACGATACAAAACCAATGATATTGATCTGTTTTAAGCAATCGATTTTGTGTCATTGTGATTACTATAAACGTTTATACTAATATCACTAATCTGAGTTGAAAAGGATGTGTAATTACCCTCAATTTGATGTGGTCAAAATGTGAGGTTGTGTAATGTAGTAACGCATACTGTCCACATATAGGAAATTTGTGCAAATCATCTAATAAGTAGCTTTATTGGACAATCTCACAACTAAAATGGCACAGAAACCTGAACATTTATGTTAAACTGCAATCAAGATTAAATACCAGTAAACTGAGGAACAGTCTTTCTCCCATGTCTACCCGGAGCACAATCTCCATCTCTTTGCCTACTCACACAAGTGATAATTCCCTGAGATTCTCGACCTCTTCAACACACCACCACAATATGGGAGTGATTCAATCCGTTCAGATTTTTGGACCAGTCCTATTGGACTCCTATGGGATTCTATCCTATAGGATTTTAATCTTATAGGATTCCAATACAAGAATTAGGCAAACTATTAGAATTTTAGCAACCATTTTAATGTAACAAATCAAACATTAAAATAGCCTACCATTATAGAAGGTAAAAATCTATATTCCACATTGGTCCGTGAATGAATACAGGTATATCGTTTTTTACAGTTTACTGCCCAGCCCTAGCGCACATGTCCCCCACTTTAGCCACTTATGTCTTCTCCCTTCGAAAGTGAACACATGCACATTCACTCTCTCACACACAGGAAATCAGGACCTTTCGTATAAAAGGGTACATTCTGAGGGCCAATATGACATGAACTGAGAAGTAGGCCTACAGTTTCCTACTGTCAAATAGAGTTTAGCCACAGTGTGTGGGTGTGCATGTGTGGTTGTGTGTGTGGAATTACCCCCATCTACGTCCTCGCTCTCCCACACACTCTTCTTAACACCCGGCAATCAGGCAAAAGGTGTGACTGCACACAAGATCCCCGAGCGAGTGGGGGCTCGTTTTAAATGGGTTAGCGAGCACTAGTTAATTTGTGGCGATTAGCTGACGGTGGACGGGGCCTAAATAAACAGAGTAAAAATGAACAGACAACTAGTCAAAGCTCAAACCAAGTTTATTCACCCACTGGGTCAAACAGCTGCAAGGACAAAGACAAGCACATATATTTATACCTTCCTCCTTGCATGACTTAAATGTTAAATGTTGCACATCTGGACAGCCAATACATCTCTGTTGCTAGACAGGACTTTAGTGAAATTCCTCACTCCTCCCCAACTCACGGCTGTCCTACCTTATCTGTTGACTGGAACCAGACTGTGGCCCTTCTCCTCTCCATAGGACACCTGAGATTTAACAATAACATGTTCTTCCTGCACTCCCCTTTTTCACTCAGTAGATTTCCATAACATCAGTTCTAATATGGTAACATGAATAAGGATATTTCCTGTTTCAAGTTTAGAAGTTAGTAAACAACAGTCCCCCTTTTGAACAATAACTCCATACTGTTCAACATTATATAAACTTGAAAATTACTTATAAAAAATAAATAAAAATAAAATAACACTCACAGTTGATTTGTATATTTACACCTCCGAGACTTATGGCCCCTGATCTATAATTACACTATGCACACTCTTATTTCCTTCTCTCATCGGACAACTGATAATGACATTTCAGCTGTAGCTTTTGACTTTCTCCATTTCCTCCTTTGGGTTCCTAAGAGAGTGATAGCACAAGACTTGAAAAGCAGAAGAGACACAAAACATAAGTATTAATGATGCGTTAAGCTATGCATAATTATATATGCAAAGAAAAACCGAAGTTTGATATCATGACAATTCCAACTCTCTCTGCGCCTGACTCTGCCTTCGGAATCATTTTCTACTGGGGTCCACAAAAATGAAGGCTCTAAAAAACCTCCTCATGCTTTCACCCAGTCTTCCCTGTCAGGCCACAGGTCACAAGAGTTGTTCCCAGGCCAGGTCCTTTTCACTTCGCTCCCCATCTCTTTCCTCCTCCATGGCCACCCGATATACACGTGCGGTGGCCTTAATCAACTTTACCTCGTCCTGAGGTAAATCAGCACTGTATATAAGTTTCAACATCAATGCCCTCAGAAGGTGATATCCCCGCAATGCTGACAAGGTAACCCTCTGCTACCACTAACACTGCGCATGATGCATACTTCAGAATACCCCTCATTTGCGCTGTAGTCCATTTCCATGCTGTTACTACAGCATCCTTCACAACTACTGCTGCTCCTTCAGTTGCTGCCCCTACAGCGACTGCTGTGAGAATAGCTATTGCATGGAATCTGTCTCCTGCTCCTGATCTCCTATTGCCTTTGTGGTTCACCGATAGATCTAGGACTGAACCTTTCAGATACTTCCTACCTGTCTCCCAACTCATTCCCGGTTCCCTAGCCACCAAAATCTCCAATGACCTCCTATGTTCTACTACAGTTGGTTCCTGTGGATAATACTTTACTGTGCTCAGGTTAGGTACACATTGCTCATCCCAAGGCCGATCATCACACTCTGCTATTATTACCTCGAACTTCCCTTCCGGTGAGGTGGCCTCCTATATACAGGGATCTGTGGCTATTCTTTCAAGCGTTGCACCTTCTTTGACAAACCCCTGACTGAAAGTTGACAATAGTGTCTGAAATGACAACACTATCACTGCTACTCCCACCATGATCTGGGTATGTGTGACGTTCAATTTAACTTCATAGTAGTCTCTATATTGTGCACAATTAGCTGTTCTTCCTCTCCTATGAGCTATCCCCTGATATCACTATACACAGAGGAATGGTATCGTTCCCCAGAGACTCTAATATCCCCTTCCATAATTTATGAGCCAAACAGATCTCCACCCCAGTCACATTCCATTCTGCTTTCCCAATTCCCCGTAATGTTAACTCCTTGGTTTTTGGGACTCCACATAATACCCTGATGTCGATCCTGCCAGACTCTGCAATTAACACCCTTATGCAAACATCCTGTTTTAAACACATGCCCCGTATGTACTTAGCCTCTGGCTACAAATACATTTGCACATAAATAATTCCATCTAATCCATAACACGTTAGTCACTACTGCTAACCATTAACATAGTTATAACATACTAAAACATGCTCTAGTCAATTTCCAACAATCCCTCCTCCTAGGAAATATATTGACTTAAACAGGGAAGAGAGAAAATACATGTTTAATAATTTCACACCACCCTTGATGCGAATGAGATTGGGGAAAGAACGGTCCATCCGTTCTGTTCTATGCCAATGGGATGCTAGTCTCCATACCAGTCTCCTTCATCCTCATCCTCGGGTGTCAATGCAAGACACAGACTATGAGCCTTGCACGTAATTAATTGTACTGTATTATCCAGCAAGCCATGTGTATTGATGCGCTTTAACATAAGGATTCTGATGACATGGTAAATTGAAACCCCTACTATCAATGTACACCATCATGGTTAGCCCAAGCTATCATCTAGTGCAGGGTTGCCCAACCCTGTTCCTGGAGAGCTACAGGATGGTAGCTCTCCAGGAACACGGTTGGGCAGTCCTGATCTAGTGGGTTCTCTAATAACCTCCCTCTCGGAGGACACAAAAATATAATGTTTCCTGGGAGGCTCAAGCAGTGCACCCTCCCCTCACTTTGTGCTCTCCTCACAGTTTAGGGGCAGCACTCTTTCTCGCCTTTCCGAATCATAATTAAAACACTTGATAAATTATCCAACACAAATTTAGAATGACAGTCCTTAGTGCTTCACGTTGAGTCTATCACTCGAATTCGAGACCCTCAACTTAGCACACACCGACACTGTTAGTATGTACATTTACAGACAAGGAAAATATATAGACAGTATGCACTACTTATATAACCAGGATTAACTTCTCTCATCCCCCCTCCTTCCTGGCACTCATCTTCTAGCGTATCTTCATTTTCTTCTTCAGATGGCGTTACAGTTCATCTTCCCAATGGCACATATATAACGCATGCCTGTCACAGTTGATGACCCTTGATAATGGCCTGATTTTAATATCTGGGGGATAATCAGATTTTCCCCAGCAAACAAATCTCTCACAACCATTCTGTACAGTCCATTTTGTCGGGTCCATTTTCCCACCAGTGCACCAGCAGCATGAGAGAAGTTTGGACATGATCCCTCTCCATGCTCTCTCCACCTGCACGGTCTCAGGACACATGCCGTACTCCTGCCGCTCGTACACAGGTTGCTGGCTCGGACTCAGGTCTCAGTAGAAGTGGTCGTAGTGAACGCCATTACTTCAGCCGGTTAGAGGGGGATGAAGCTCACACAGTTCTCATCGTATTATTCCTTCCATGCATTTAGATACCATCTGTAGTCACTACCGCCATAACTTCGAGAGAGGACAGACCAAAACAACAGTTTAAGGCATTTGATTCAGAAAATCACATTTACCATATAATAAATTATTACCTTCCCAATTTTCTTAATACAAAATTCCTAAGAGAAATGTCAAAGAGCATACCAACACACTGTTGAAACCATTTTTCAAATTGGCTTATACTCTGGTGACCTCACCGCAGAGTTATAGGGTCAGGGAGTTAGAGGGCTAACCCTTAGGGAGAAACCCCGACCATACAGCAGACCCAATCTGGTGAAATTTGTATCGAAACAAAAACCAGAACCAAAACAACAGCTATACACTTCTTCATATCATACTTAAATCTCACCCAAAGTCTCTATCCTTTTTAGTGAGGGAGATCAGGCCTCACCAGAAAGTCAGGACAAAGGGCATTCAACACCATCAAGTATTTATTTCCCTTTTCTTTCCCTGTACTTCAGAAACCATTTAAAAACCTTTCAAACATTTCCATCTTTCAGTTTACAACCAAATTAAAAAGACCCCACACAATAAATCAAACACGGTATTAACACCACTAACAAATATTCATAACCGGTGGGTTGTGTGTGTGTATGCAGGTGTGTGTGGTAAAACGTAGGGCAAAATCAAACAAATGGCCAGGCCTTACTTATCTGGGAACTCCCTTTACAGCCGGATCCGGATACCTTTATACTTTATAAAACTGCAGAATTTCACTAACTGCTCTCCCAAGACAGGTCTCAGGAAACATTTCAAAGAGCGAGATAAGGACACCCCATCCTCTCCTGGAAGAGTGTACATTTTGTTAGTATTCACTATGCTACATCTTAATCAGCAACCCAAAAGTAATTACAAACAAAACATGATAAGTCCACTGTCCTCCCTCCAATCATTAATCGTTTGTTTTAATCCATCCCAACATTTATGTACCCTTTATGTAGCTTGTACTACTCTTAGACATGGCGGCATTTCTCTCGCCAACAAGTCTAACGATTTACTCCCGTACATGACTGGTCTCTCTCTTTTCCCCATGATTTCTGTAACCACCACACTACAATGACCATGTTCATGAACAAACATTTTAAAAGGTCATTTTAGGTTTGGTAACCCCAATGCTGTCGCTTGACAGAATTGCTTTTTCAAAACTCAATTACAATATTAACTCCACTCTAATTTCTCATGACCCCACCTCCCTTTTGTCAATTCTATAAATCTATTTCAGAATAAGACAAAATAAAATGTCTCACAAATAAAATAACAAAAATTTTAAACGTTTTCTTAGCTTGTGAGGAGTGTTTGGCCGTGCCAATTCTAACTTGTTACCTGTTAGAATCCATTCTCCTGGCATTTCGCATAGATTCTTTCAACCCCAAAATTGGTTCCACACCCGTCGCCATGTAACATTATCCGGGTATTGTTACTGGTCCTATGGGTAGAAGCTGTATCACTTTCGATTCTGACCCTGTTACCTTACTTTTCCCTGTCGCAAATCTAGCCAATTTCTCATCGTAAGAAATCAGTGATATTTGAGCGCCGGTATCTATTAGAAAGTTGTGTGAGACATGACCTCCTACATGACCTCCTACTCCCTTCACATAGAAACAGTCTTCTCTATGAACCACTATCGATCGAACCAAGGCCATACACCACCATGTGAAAGTTTTCTGCCCCGCTGCTTTCAAGAGTGTTTGCTGCTGTTCTTTTGTCAAAGATGCAAGCGCTTGCATCGCAGTATTCCCTCCAAATGCAGCGGGTGTAGTAGGCTCCAGTAGTACCCTACACTCATTCCTCCAATGACCAACGGCCCCACATCTAAAACAGGGATCTGTCGCCCTACGCTTTGATGATTTATCGCTACTTTTCCCTCCCTGTTTCTTCGTCTTACCTTGGCCATTGAAACCACTGTCAGTGACTTTCGAGCCGAATTGGTAGAATGCTCGTGCACCTCTTTCAGCACCTCTATGGCTTTATTAAACTTTTCTTCCTCTAGCCCCCCTTTACAGGGAGAATCGGGGGCGCCGGTTGCCATTTCAATAGTTATTATTCCGACGCTTCTCCCGACGGTGTCCAGAGTGTTTAGATTTCTTCACCCACGGCTCTAATACATGCAAATTTTAACTATATACACTACCGGTCAAAAGTTTTAGAACACCTACTCATTCAAGGGTTTTTCTTTATTTTTACTATTTTCTTCATTGTAGAATAATAGTAAAGACATCAAAACTATGAAATGACACATTAATCATGTAGTAACCAAAAAGTGTTTAACAAATCAAAATATATTTTATATTTGAGATTCTTAAAATAGCCACCCTTTGCCTTGATGACAGCTTTGCACAGTCTTGGCATTCTCTCAACCTTCATTGAAAATGACTCAAGTAAAAGTGAAAGTCACCCAGTAAAATACTACTTGAGTAAAAGTCAAAGTATTTGGTATTAAAAATACTTAAGTATCAAAAGTAAATGTAACTGCAAAAATATAGTTGAGTATCAAAAGTAAAAGTATAAATAATTTCAAATTGCTTATATTAAGCAAACCAGATGGCACAATAATTTTTTACATTTACGGATAGCCAGGGGCAGACTAACACTCCAACATAATTTACAAAAAAAGCATTTGTGTTTAGTGAGTACGCCAGATCAGAGGCAGTAGGGATGACCAGGCATGTTGTCTTGACAAGTACGTGAATTGGACAATGTTCCTGTCCTGCTAAGCATTCAAAAATGTAACGAGCACTTTTGGGTGTCAGGGAAAATGCATTTAGAAAAAGTACATTATTTTCTTTAGGAATGTAGTAAAGTAAAAGTTGAGAAAAATATAAATAGTAAAGTAAAGTACAGATAACCCCAAAAAACTACTTAAGTAGTACTTTAAAGTATTTTTACTTAAGTACTTTATACCACAGCCCAGAAGCCACTCAGAACAGAGTGGAAAAGAACAGACACTAAATCAGACTTGGGGGAAAAGAACATCATCAATGATGTTATTTTGTACACAGAATGTCATACAACTGTCTCCAGTTATGTTTACAATTCAAGGATTTGACACATAGCGTGTATACCTATAGAGACAATGTAATTGTTATTGTAACACATCTTTTTTTTTTTTTTTGTGTTCTATTTAATTCTGTGATACACACACAAACTAGAGGTCTTCACTGGTCCAAAAAGTTACACACGTTCCGAAATGGACCTGGGGCTTTCTTACCCGGACCCAATATGCATAAATTAATCAAATATATACTGTACATAGAGACCCGTTCCGAGTGGACCCGAGGTCAACTAGGCCAGTTCTGTATAGATCTGATTGGATCCAGACCCGGTCCAATCCGAGTGAGGGAAGCAGCAGAAAAGTCATTTATAAAAGCTACTTTATTAACCGGAGCTGATCAAACGCGAGAGGAGGGGGGAGAGAGAGGTGCAGCTCTAGCAGGCGGGGAGGAGCCGTACTGTGAGCGAGTGACACGGGGAGCAGGGAGGGAGAGACAGCAACAACCAACCAAGCTGACTCGCGCTATAGTAGACTAAAAGCTGCCATAGCTCGGTTATTTATCATCACTGCATAATACCGGGAGAAGCTAGTTAACGTTAGCTAGTTAGGTTAATTGAGGCTGCAGTTCATGTGCTTTCTCATCCTACAGTTCAGAATATTAAGTAGCAGCCTACCTGTTGGCTCTTGCTCGTTGTAGCCTATCCTTCTCCTTTGAACTTCTAATTCTGTCATTTTAATTCCATCTTCCATTGATTAGATACTTTTGGTCATGTAGTGTAAGTGGACACCTGCTTGTTGAACATCTCATTCTAAAATCATGGGCATTAATGTGGAGTTGGTCCCCACCTTTGCTGCTATAACAGCCTCCACTCTTCTGGGAAGGCTTTCCACTAGATGTTGGAACATTGTAGCGGGGACTTGCTTCCATTCAGCCACCAAAGCATTAGTGAGCATCCAATTCATCCCAAAGGTGTTCAATGGGGCTTGAGGTCAGGGCTTTGTGCAGGCCAGTCAAACCATTTCTGTATGAACCTCGCCTTGTGCACGGGGGCATTGTCATGCTGAAACAGGAAAGGGCCTTCCCAAGCTGTTGCCACAAAGTTGGAAGCACAGCATCGTCTAGAATGTCATTGTATTCTGTAGCGTTAAGATTTCCCTTCACTGGAACTAAGGGGCCTAGCCCGAACCATGAAAAACAGTTCCAGACCATTATTCCTCCATCAAACTTTACAGTTGGCACTATGCATTGGGGCATGTAGCGTTCTCCTGGCGTCCGTCAGACTGCCAGATGGTGAAGCGTGATTCATCACTCCAGAGAACGTGTTTCCACTGCTCCAGAGTCCAATGGCGGCGAGCTTAACACCACACCAGCTGACGCTTGCCATTGCCCATGGTGATCTTAGGCTTGTGTGTGACTGGTCGGCCATGGAAACCCATTTCATGAAGCTCCTGACGAACAGTTCTTGTGCTGACGTTGCTTCCAGAGGCAGTTTGGAACTCGGTAGTGAGTGTTGCAACTGAGGACAGAGGATTTTTACACATTCGGCAGTCTCGTTCTGTGAGCTTGTGTGGCCTACCACTTCACGGCTGAGCCATTGTTGCTCCTAGATGTTTCCACTTCACAATAACAGCACTTACAGTTGACCGGGGCAGCTCTAGCAGGGCAGACATTTTAAAACTGACTTGTTGGAAAGGTGGCATCCTATCACGGTGCCACGTTAAAAGTGACTGAGCTCTTCAGTAAGGCCATTCTACTACCAATGTTTGTCTATGGAGATTGCATGGCAGTGTGCTCAATTTTATACACCTGTCAGCAACGGGTGTGGCTGAAATAGCCGAATTCACTAATTTGAATATGTAGTGTATCTTCTAACTTTTGCGACACATGGAAGCTCTATGACTGTAGCCTAATACCGCTTTGATGACTTATGATTGGCCAACAAGCTACACGCGCCACGCTCCACTCTCGTGAAAAGCAAGAGCAGCAGCATAAATTATAACATTTCTCTCTCTCTCTACTGTAGCAGTCACCTTCAGATCCTAGGACCCCTGGTTGGGAACCACTGCGGTAGACCATTCCATTCTTGTGGGTCAGCTAAGGAGTATTGGTGTCTCTGAGGGGTCTTTGGCCTGGTTTTCTAACTAATTTTCTCAGAGTGCAATGTGTAAAGTCAGAACATCTGCTGTCTCAGCCACTGCCTGTCACCAAGGGAGTACCCCAAGGCTTGATCCTAGGCCCCACGCTCTTCTCAGTTTACATCAACAACATAGCTCAGGCAGTATAAATCTTTGTCATCCATTTATATGCAGATGATAGTCTTATACTCAGCTGGCCTCTCCCCGGGTTTTGTGTTAAACGCTCTACAACAAAGCTTTCTTAATCTCCAACAAGCGTTCTCTGCCCTTATCCCTGTTCGGAACACCTCCAAAACAAAGCTAATATGGTTCGGTAAGAAGAATGCTGCCCCCCTTGTCTCTCTATGTTGTGTTGTGTGTCTTATCCTTTTAATTTTTTTATCCCCCGTTCCCTGCAGGAGGCCTTTTGCCTCTTGGTAGGCTGTCATTGTAAATAAGAATTTGTTCTTAATTGACTTGCCTAGTTAAATAAAAAATTTATTGCTAGTTGACTGCTGTGTATAGCCAAAAATGATTTGTTTTGAAAGTTGGATGATCTTGTACTTTCAAGCTTTAAAAGTGTTCTTACACTATGATTTTGAACATTCAAAGCAACTGAGAAACATCCATGGCAGATATTGTTGTCACCTGATAGGAAGCACGAGCACCACCACCAATCAGCCTACAACACTGAGCACACACCCGTCTTTACTATGACAACCAGTGTAGCCATATCAGCAAATGACTGCTGTCTGAACACACACACACACATCCAATTTGGTCACTTGTAATTTGCTGTTTGGGCATTCAATATTCCAAAACGGAGTTGAGAAACAAAACTGATTTGAGCATTAAGGCCTGCAGTGTGAACAAGGCTTTCGATGTTCAATGTTTATTAATCACCATATTAAAACGAGAGTTCAGTTCACGTAGCAGGGTAAAAATCAGCTGCAAATGTACCACCAACTGAACTACTTTTTCAAAGCAACAATGTAACTAGGGCTTTACAATGATGGTGGAAACTTGTGGAAGTTTTTAGCTTAAGTGGGTTAAAATCTTGACATTAGGAGTGACATGTCAAAATGCAGATTTTGGGCACTTTAGCAAATCTTTATTCGTATATAAAATCGTATTTGTATATTTAAATGGCACTTCATTTAAAATAACAGGCTTTTAAAATGCAATATTGGCGCACAATTTATACATTAAATATCAAAGGAACATAAAAATACCTGTGGAACGACCCAACAACAATGCCAGTTTGATGTTTAGTACTGTTAGGTGGTATAAACAAAGTATTTTGTAGGGCTATGTATGATGTCTATAGTATAGTGTAAACCCACCATCGAAGTAGTATGACAACATATTTCCTACAGTGCTCAGTGTGAGATTGGGATGGGGGGTATGGGTATGCGGCTGCAACAAGATCTCAACATTTCCCTTCGAATTTCGACATATTATGGATGAACGTGTATTTTTGATGCATTCATTCCGCTTGGTTACAGGGTTAAAACAGAAACAACTCAAAGGTTTACAGTTTAGGCATACGGTCCGAGTCGTAAGGTTAGGGCTATGGTTTGGGGAAGGCTTAAAACGAAATAATAAAACATTACTCGCTATTACCATCAGGTATCATCAAGTATTCTCACGGCTTGCTAGAGCGTGGCGCAGTGGTCTGAGCAGCACGCTTAGGCTCAGAGCATCACGAGTTTGCGCCCATTGCTGGGCAATCATTTTTCTTTTTTTTGTGAGCGCTGAGGAAGGCATATATTGACGTTCTCAGGATCTTTTCAAATGTCCGAAATCAAAGTCTATTTCTAGTGATCAGTCTGCTGTTAAGCCCTGGATGGAAGTCCTCTGATGTTACTGTAATTTGTGGCATTTATGGTAGACGCCCCATAGAAATAGAATTACCCCCCTCCACATGCACGCACACACGCACACATTTGGCAAATCTGACCATAACTCCATCCTCTTAATTCCAGTTTACAAGCAAAAACTCAAACAGGAAGTACCAGTGATGCGCTCAATACGGAAGTGGTCCGATAAAGCGGATGCTAAGCTACAGGACTGTTTCGCTAGCACAGTTTGGAATATGTTCCAGGATTCATCCGATGGCATTGAGGAGTTCACCACATCAATCACCAGCTTCATTAATAAGTGCATCAACGACGTAGTCCCCACAGTGACCGTACGTACATATCCTAACCAGAAGCCATAATAATATGCCATTTAGCAGACGCTTTTATCCAAAGCGACTTACAGTCATGTGCGCATACATTTTTACGTATGGGTGGTCCCGGGGATCGAACCCACTACCCTGGCGTTACAAGCGCCATGCTCTACCAATTGAGCTACAGAGGACCACAAGCCATGGACAGTAGTGCAAAGTACATAAGTAAAAATACTTTAAAGTACTACTTAAGTAGTTTTTGGGGTATCTGTACGTTAATATTCACATTTTTGAATACTTTTACTTCACTACATTCCTAAAGAAAATATTGAACTTTTAACTCCATACATTTTCCCTGACACCCAAAAGTACTCGTTACATTTTGAATGCTTAGCGAGACAGGAAAATTGTCAAAATCACACACTTATCAAGAGAACATCCTTGGTCATCCCTACTGCCTCTGATCTGGCAGACTCACTAAACACAAATGCTTGGTTTGTAAAGATGTCTGAATGTTGGAGTGTGCCCCTGGCTATCTGTAAACAAATAAGAAAAAAAGGAAATGGTGCCATCTGGTTTTCTTAATATAAGGAATTAAAAATGAATTATACTTTTACTTTTGATATTTAAGTATATTTTAGCAATTACATTTACTTTCGATACTTAAGTATATTTAAAACCAAATACTTTTAGACTTTTGCTCAAGTAGTATTTTACTGGGTGACTTTCACTTTTACTTAAGTCATTTTCTATGAAGGTATCTTTACTTTGTATGACAGTTGGGTACTTTTTACATGGATTACAGGCAACATCCGCATTAGCTAAAGGCTAGAGCTGCCACTTTCAAGGAGCGGGAGACAAATCCAAATGTTTATAAGAAATCGTGCTACGCCCTCCGATGAAACATCAAACAGGCATTAATGTAGGACTAAGATCGAATCCTACTACACCGGCTCTGATGCTCGTCGGATGTGGCAGGACTTGCAAACTATTACGGATTACAAAGGGAAATCCAGCCGCGAGCTGCTCAGTGACGCGAGCCTACCAGACCAGCTAAACGCCTTCTATGCTCACTTTGAGACAAACAACACTGAACCACGCATGAGAGCACCAGCTGTTCCGGAAGACTTTGTGATCACGGTCTCTGTAGCCGATGTGAGTAAGAACTTTAAACAGGTTAACATCCACAAGGCCGCAGGGCCAGACAGAATACCAGGACGCACACTCAGAGCATGCGCTGACCAGCTGGCAAGTGTCTTCACTGACATTTTCAACCTCTCCCTGACCCAATCTGTAATACCTACATGTTTCAAGCAGACCATCATCGTCCCTGTGCCCAAGAACACAAAGGTAACCTGTCTAAATTACTATCGCCCTGTAGCACTCACATCTGTAGCCATGACATTCTTTGAAAGGCTGGTGGTGAGGGCAGGCAACAACACATCCACCACGCTGACCCTCAACATGGGTGCCCCTCAGTGGTGCGTCCTTAGTCCCCTGCTGTACTCCGTTCACCAACGACTGCGTGGCTGCACACAACTCCAACACTATCATTAAGTTTGCTGACGACACGACGGTGGTAGACATGATCACTGACGACGATGAGACAGCCTATAGGGAGGTCAGAGACCTGGCAGTGTGCTGCCAGGACAACAACTCTCCCATTGCGTACTAGGAATACGGGACCAAATAATACACTTTTTACTACTTTAATACACATCCTGTAAGTTAATTTAACTAAAATGGGGGGGACTATGTACAAAAAGTGCTCATTTCTAAACGGTTCACCCGATATAGATGAAAATACCCTCTAATTAAAGCCGACAGTCTGCACTTTAACCTCAGTCATTGTATCATTTCAAATCCAAAGTGCTGGAGTACAGAGCCAAAACAACAAAAAATGTGTCACTGTCCCAATACTTTTAGAGCTCACTGTATGTACAGTACACACAGTATCTACCTCAATTTCCTTGTACCCCTGCACATCGACTCGGTACTGGTACCCAGTGTATATAGCCAAGTTATCGTTACTAATTGTGTATTTATTATTACTTTTATAATTACGCGTTATTACATTTCTATTTCTCTATTTTCTTTCCATCTGCATTGTTGGGAAGGGCCCATAAGTAAGCATTTCAATGTTAGTCTACACCAGTTGTTTATGACGCATGTGACTAATAACATTTGATCACTTGACACGGTAACAACAAGGTGTTATCCGAGATCTTTCCCTACAACCAGTTTGTTTTCTCACACCACTACTACACCTGAGCAGAAATACACACACACATACACTGAGACTAGAAGCAAGTCACAAAGGAACAAGATGGGGAAAAAGGGAGAGCAAAATAAAAACAAGTCGGCAAAGACTCAGTTTATCATTTTCTCTGCTCTGCTCCCACCCTGACAAGAGCAGACACCATCCTCTGAATAATGAAAGACTGCAGGGAGGAAGAGAGGGTAAGACGATATGAGAGGGAAGGAGACAGAGGAGAGAGAAATAGTAGAGGGAAAAAGACAGTCTGTTCCCCTCTTGTCTGTTGGCAGGTGGAGGAAAGGGGGGAAACAATTACTTTGCGGGGAGAGAAAGTCAGAGCTTATGTGGTGAGAAGAGAACCATTGGAATCGGAAGAGCTCAATCCACTTCTCAACAGTGTGAGTGGACCCCATAATAGCACACATTAAACCTATCTATACAGTGTAGCAAGTATACATCGACCAGTGTAAAATAGGCACGTATAGCCTATCTTTCTCTCTATATCGACCGATCTCTCTATCACTCTTTCACTCACTCTCTCTTTCTTACCCTCTCTTTCTTGCTTTCTTTTCATTCTTTTTCTTTCTCTCTCACTCATCTCTCGCTCTCTCTTTCCATCTCTCTTTCTCTCTCTCTCTCTGAATGTATATATCATACGGGGGAGACCTAGTGTAGTCTTTCTGCCTGCTCCACCCATTCTCTTGCTAACGAAGGGAAAGGCCTCGTTCGTTATGCAAATCAGCTTTATGCAGTCGGTCCTCTGAGACCAATCCCCCCGAGGAGATCGTTAACACTAACAAAACACACTCAGAAAGAAAGGTAAAACTCCCCATCGTATTATTAGAAATGCCTTGATGTAAACCTTGTTTGTCACGGTGGAAGTAACACGCCCTATTTCGTTCCCCGGCTCTTTTCATCAAGCCCCTCCAACCAATGTTTTGTTTCAGCTTGACATTTTTACATGGTGCGCTGGTTCGCTGGCTGGCAAGGCAGTCACTGTGGTGATGGTATGGTATTTAGTGGTGGTTGGGTGAGTTGGAAGTGATGTTGCCCTCTTGTGGTGAAATGGGCACTGTGCATCTTTGTTGAGAGGGGGAAAAGAGTGTCAGGGAGTGTGTGTTTGTCAGAGAGAGAGCGAGAGATTCAGCTTCTTAATGCTGTATACGGACCCTCCTCCTCACCCCTCTCTTTTCCAGCCGGGGAGGATAAAGAAATGAACACACACTGGTGTTTAACCTATTTCGTTTAACAGTAGCAGAGGGTAACCAACGATACAGCAGCTCCAAGGTTACCTCAACTAGCTCAGATGAACTGTAGAACATGTGGCAGACTCACCGACTGTGCCTAAATTGTACCAGAGCCATGTATTTAGAGAATTAGGACATTGAGTTTTCTGCATTATTATGCATTTACATGACAAATATATGGCTTTTGTTTGTACTATCCCAGTATATGGCTTGAAAACAAAAGATACACTTCCATTCGTATTCCCAATAGGTTATTTTAAGCCTTCCTTTCTCTTTAAGGACATTTTTATCAAAAGAAACGATATTATTAAAAATGACAAATATTTGGTCCATAAAATAGACAATATTATTTGGCTATTCTACAGTAAAAGGTTGATGAACAAAATTATGGAATATAATATTTCCCAAAATGATTTTATGCTCAACTTCAGCTACATGCTATTTCAACGATATGCAAACTACATTTTACATTTTAGCAGACGCTCTTATCCAGAGCGACTTACAGTTAGTGAGTGTATACATTATTTTTTAATTTTTCATGCTGGCCTACCAACTAAGCTAAATCCCTGCCGGCCATTCCCTCCCCTACCCTGGACGACGCTGGGCCAATTGTGCGCCGCCCCTTGGGTCTCCCGGTCGAGGCCGGCTACGACAGAGCCTGGTTTCGAACCAGGATCTCTAGTGGCACAGCTAGCACTGCGATGCAGTGCCTTAGACCACTGCGCCACTTGGGAGGTACTAATTGTCTGTACACTCCACTGGCTTCCAGTTGAAGCTCGCCTCTGCTACAAGAAAATGGTGCTTGCCTATGGAGCTGTGAGGGAACGGCACCTCCTTAACTTCAGGCTCTGATCAGTCCCTACACCCAAACGAGGGCATTGCGTTCTTCCACCTATATATAATAAATATTAAATAAAAAACATACAAATAAATATTTAAAAATAAAAAACATTTTCAAAAACAATATACAGTGAGGGAAAAAAGTATTTGATCCCCTGCTGATTTTGTACATTTCCCACTGACAAAGAAATGATCAGTCTATCATTTTAATGGTAGGTTTATTTGAACAGTGAGAGACAGAATAACAACAAAAAAAATCCAGAAAAACACATGTCAAAAATATTATGAATTGATTTGCATTTTAATGAGGGATCATTAAATAGTGTGTTAATAGTGTGCTCTCAATCAGAAAGATTTCTGGCTCCCAGGTGTCTTTTATACAGGTAACGAGCTGAGATTAGGAGCACACTATTAAAGGGAGTGCTCCTAATCTCAGCTTGTTACCTGTATAAAACACACCTGTCCACAGAAGCAATCAATCAATCAGATTCCAAACTCTCCACCATGGCCAAGACCAAAGAGCTCTCCAAGGATGTCAGGGACAAGATTGTAGACCTACACAAGGCTGGAATGGGCTACAAGACCATCGCCAAGCAGCTTGGTGAGAAGGTGACAACAGTTGGTGCGATTATTCGCAAATGGAAGAAATACAAAATAACTGTCAATCTCCCTCTGCCTGGGGCACCATGCAAGATCTCACCTCGTGGAGTTGCAATGATCATGAGAACGGTGAGGAATCAGCCCAGAACTACACGGGAAGATCTTGTCAATGATCTCAAGGCAGCTGGGACCATAGTCACCAAGAAAACAATTGGTAACACACTACGCCGTGAAGGACTAAAATCCTGCAGCGCCCGCAAGGTGCCCCTGCTCAAGAAAGCACATATACAGACATGTCTGAAGTTTGCCAATGAACATCTGAATGATTCAGAGGAGAACTGGGTGAAAGTGTTGTGGTCAGATGAGACCAAATTGAAGCTCTTTGGCATCAACTCAACTCGCCATGTTTGGAGGAGGAGGAATGCTGCCTATGACCCCAAGAACACCATCCCCACCGTCAAACATGGAGGTGGAAACATTATGCTTTGGGCTGTTTTTCTGCTAAGGGGACAGGACAACTTCACCGCATCAAAGGGATGATGGACGGGGCCATGTACCGTCAAATCTTGGGTGAGAACCTCCTTCCCTCAGCCAGGGCATTGAAAATGGGTCGTGGATGGGTATTCCAGCATGACAATGACCCAAAACACACAGCCAAGGCAACAAAGGAGTGGCTCAAGAAGAAGCACATTAAGGTCCTGGAGTGGCCTAGCCAGTCTCCAGACCTTAATCCCATTGAACATCTGTGGAGGGAGCTGAAGGTTCGAGTTGCCAAACGTCAGCCTCGAAACCTTAATGACTTGGAGAAGATCTGCAAAGTGGGACAAAATCCCTCCTGAGATGTGTGCAAACCTGGTGGCCAACTACAAGAAACGTCTGACCTCTGTGATTGCCAACAAGGGTTTTGCCACCAAGTACTAAGTCATGTTTTGCAGAGGGGTCAAATACTTATTTCCCTCATTAAAATGCAAATCAATTCATAAAAATGTTGACATGCATTTTTCTGGATTATTTTGTTGTTATTCTTTCTCTCACTGTTCAAATAAACCTACCATTAAAATTATAGACTGATCATGTCTTCAGTGGGCAATCATACAAAATCAGCAGGGGATCAAATACTTTTCCCCCTCACTGTATATATAAAACAAATGAAAATTTTAAATATACTCTAAAAATTAAAAAATTTGAAATATATAATAAAAAAAATTGTAAAGTGGTTGTCCCACTGGCTATCATAAGGTGAATGCACCAATTTGTAAGTCGCTCTGGATAAGAGCGTCTGCTAAATGATGTAAATGTAAGTGTAAATGTATATACATTTGATGGAAACAGTCAATTTTACAATAATGATATTTTGTTTGTTTTTTCTCCTGAACTTCTTCTACTCTCAACCTCTCTGATCATTTGCATGATTTCTATCCGGTTTGCTTCTATATGCCATATCTTTCTAACTGTGCTCTTTCACAAAAGCTCCCAACCTACAACCTACAGTGGGGAGAACAAGTATTTGATACACTGCCGATTTTGCAGGTTTTCCTACTTACAAAGCTTGTAGAGGTCTGTAATTTTTTATCATAGGTACACTTCAACTGTGAGAGACGGAATCTAAAACAAAAATCCATAAAATCACATTGTATGATTTTTAAGTAATTAATTTGGACAAGATCTATTTATGCTGACTTTCTATTAAAATTTATTGGAGTGAGATCATGTATTCCGACTATATCCACATCACCATCAGACCATTTTATTGGTAAACGACATTTTTATTTTTTAGAGATCCAATACGTAATATAGTACCTTTGTCATTATTTGGTTGTAATCCAGAGTGGTTAGAAAATGTATCTAGATCCTCTATGAGGGTGTGGAGGGATTAAAGTTGTGGATTTAAAAGAAAACATTAATCATCAGCGTACAATGACACCTTTTTGTTTCTAAACCCTGGATTTCTAATCCCTTGATATTATTGTTGGATCAGATTTTAATAGCTAACATCTCCATGGCCATATTAAATAGATCTGCCGATAGTGGACAACCTTGTTTCACTCCTCTTGACAGTTTAAAACTTTCTGAGAAATAGCCATTATTTACTATTTTACACCTAGGGTTACTATACATGATTTTGACCCATTTTATAAGAGATTCTTCTAAATTTAAATGCTCCAGTCATTTATATATAAACCCAGCCGTACTTTATCAAATGCCTTTTCGAAGTCTGCTATGAATAGCAGGGCTGGTTTCCCAGATTTTACATAGTGTTCTATTCTTTCCAATACTTGCCTTATATTATCTCCAATGTACTGTATGCACTCACTAACTGTAAGTCGCTCTGGATAAGAGCGTCTGCTAAATGACTAAAATGTAAATGTAAGTCCACAGAGCATATTGCATGTAACAAACAGTTACATTTTACATTTTAGTCATTTAGCAGACGCTCTTATCCAGAGCGACTTACAGTTAGTGAGTGCATACATTATTTTTTATTTTTCATACCGGCCCCCCCGTGGGAATCGAACCCACAACCCTGGCGTTGCAAACGCCATGCTCTACCAACTGACATAGGTTTTTTTCTGGCTTGGCTTCCCCAGTTACCCACGCACCGCTACTGATAATTGAAGTTCTGTTTGGCTGGTGGTAGATTTAATAGTTAGGCCCACTGGATTCTGTGGATAATTAATTAATTTGGATAATCAGTGTAGTATGAAATATAGTCAGCCGTTCCCCTGAATGTCATGCTCTACATTTTTCTTTTTAGTGACAAGTACAATAGGAAAACAGGACAAACTCTCTCTGGTGTGAAGTCAACTTTTCTTCAAACAAGATTGATTTTTTTCATGAATTTATTGTCACTGGACACACACACCCAAAACAAAGGAGATAAATGCATTTTGTGTTAATCCCCCACCTTACCCAGTTAGCCAGCCACTGTTTAGCTGCTGTGGGTTAGCTACCCGTCCATCCATCCCTCCCTCCCTCCCTCCCTCAGACCTGGGGGTTATGTCAACAACAGTGTGGATTGTACCAGGTACTATTTTACCTGGCGCCAACGTAGATGGCGGTCTTGCGACTAGCCCTTCGGAAACTTTGCAGTATTTTGTAAAATGTTTTACATTATTTGTTCAGAAAGTGTTTTGTATCATTACATACAGCCGGGAAAAACTATTGGATATCAGAGCGGCGGTAACTCACCAGTATTACGACCAGGAATATGACTTTGCCGAAGCAGATCCTTTGTTTGCTCTCCCCAGGGCAATTGAACTGATTCCAGCGGCTGACCCAAACATCGCCGGCGGAGGAGAGGCATTCTGAGCGGCCTGCTGGTTCGACTTAGGAGGCGCGCACACCACCCACCGCTTCCAAGTATATTACTCGCTAATGTTCAGTCTTTGGATAACAAAGTCGACGAGCTCAGGGCAAGGATTTCTTTCCAGAGAGACATCAGGGCCTGTAACATACTTTGTTTCACGGAAACATGGCTATTAAAACCTACCCTAACCAGAAACCGTGGATAGATGGCAGCATTCACACAAAACTGAAAGTGCGAACCACCGCATTTAACCATGGCAAGGAGACTGGGAATATGGCAGAATACAAACAGTGTAGCTACTCACTCCGCAAGGCAAATAAACAGGCAAAACATCAGTATAGAGACAAACGGCTCAGACACGAGACGTACAGTGGGGAGAACAAGTATTTGATACACTGCCGATTTTGCAGGTTTTCCTACTTACAAAGCATGTAGAGGTCTGTAATTTTTAACATAGGTACACTTCAACAAATCCAGAAAATCACATTGTATGATTTTTAAGTAATTAATTTGCATTTTATTGCATGACATAAGTATTTGATACATCAGAAAAGCAGAACTTAATATTTGGTACAGAAACCTTTGTTTGCAATTGCAGAGATCATACGTTTCCTGTAGGTCTTGACCAGGTTTGCACACACTGCAGCAGGGATTTTGGCCCACTCCTCCATACAGACCTTCTCCAGATCCTTCAGGTTTCGTGGCTGTCGCTGGGCAATACAGACTTTCAGCTCCCTCCAAAGATTTTCTATTGGGTTCAGGTCTGGAGACTGGCTAGGCCACTCCAGGACCTTGAGATGCTTCTTACAGAGCCACTCCTTAGTTGCCCTGGCTGTGTGTTTTGGGTCGTTGTCATGCTGGAAGACCCAGCCACGACCCATCTTCAATGCTCTTACTGAGAGAAGGAGGTTGTTGGCCAAGATCTCGCGATACATGGCCCCATCCATCCTCCCCTCAATACGGTGCAGTCGTCCTGTCCCCTTTGCAGAAAAGCATCCCCAAAGAATGATGTTTCCACCTACATGCTTCACGGTTGTGATGGTGTTCTTGGGGTTGTACTCATCCTTATTCTTCCTCTAAACACGGCGAGTGGAGTTTAGACCAAAAAGCTCTATTTTTGTCTCATCAGACCACATGACCTTCTCCCATTCCTCCTCTGGATCATCCAGATGGTCATTGGCAAACTTCAAACGGGCCTGGACATGCGCTGGCTTGAGCAGGGGGACCTTGCATGCGCTGCAGGATTTTAATCCGTGACGGCGTAGTGTGTTACTAATGGTTTTCTTTGAGACTGTGGTCCCAGCTCTCTTCAGGTCATTGACCAGGTCCTACCGTGTAGTTCTGGGCTGATCCCTCACCTTCCTCATGATCATTGATGCCCCACGAGGTGAGATCTTGTATGGAGCCCCAGACCGAGGGTGATTGACCGTCATCTTGAACTTCTTCCATTTTCTAATAATTGCGCCACAGTTGTTGCCTTCTCACCAACAGTTGTTGCTTTCTCACCAAGCTGCTTGCCTATTGTCCTGTAGCCCATCCCAGCCTTGTGCAGGTCTACAATTTTATCCCTGATGTCCTTACACAGCTCTCTGGTCTTGGCCATTGTGGAGAGGTTGGAGTCTGTTTGATTGAGTGTGTGGACAGGTGTCTTTTATACAGGTAACGAGTTCAAACAGGTGCAGTTAATACAGGTAATGAGTGGAGAACAGGAGGGCTTCTTACAGAAAAACGAACAGGTCTGTGAAAGCCGGAATTCTTACTGGTTGGTAGGTGATCAAATACTTATGTCATGCAATAAAATGCAAATTAATTACTTAAAAATCATACAATGTGATTTTCTGGATTTTTGTTTTAGATTCCGTCTCTCACAGTTGAAGTGTACCTATGATAAAAATTACAGACCTCTACATGCTTTGTAAGTAGGAAAACCTGGAAAATCGGCAGTGTATCAAATACTTGTTCTCCCCACTGTTTGTGGCAGGGTCTAGAGACAATCACGGACTACAAAAGGAAAACCAGCCACATCGCCGACACCGACGTCTTGCTTCCAGACAAGCTAAACACCTTCTTCGCCTGCTTTGAGGATAACACAGTGACACCGTCGCGGCCCACTACCAAGGACTGTGGGCTCTCCTTTTCCGTGGCCGACGTGAGTAAGACATTTAAGCATGTTAACCCCCGCAAGGCTGCCGGCCCAGAAGGCATCCCAAGCCGCGTCCTCAGAGCATGTGCAGACCAGCTGGCTGGTGTGTTTACGGACATATTCAATCTCTCCCTATCCCAGTCTGCTGTCCCCACATGCTTCAAGATGGCCACCATTGTTCCTGTACCCAAGAAAGCAAAGGTAACTGAACTAAATGACTATCGTCCCATAGCACTCACCTCTGTCATCATGAAGTGCTTTGAGAGACTAGTCAAGGATCATATCACCTCTACCTTACCTGTCACCCTAGACCAACTTCAATTTGCTTACTGCCCCAATAGATCAATAGACGATGCAATCACCATCACACTGCACACTGCCCTATCCCATCTGGACAAGAGGAATACCTATGTAAGAATGCTGTTCATTGACTATAGCTCAGCATTGAACACCATAGTACCCTCCAAGCTCATCATTAAGCTCGGGGCCCTGGGTCTGAACCCCTTCTGTGCAACTGGGTCCTGGACTTCCTGACGGGCCGCCCCCAGGTGGTGAAGGTAGGACACAACATCTCCACTTCGCTGATCCTCAACACTGGGGCCCCACAAGGGTGCGTGCTCAGCCCCTCCTGTACTCCCTGTTCACCCATGACTGCGTGGCTAAGCACGCCTTCAACTCAATCATCAAGTTTGCAGACGACACAACTGTAGTAGACTTGATTAACAATGATGAAACAGCCTACAGGGAGGAGGTGAGGGCTCTGGGAGTGTGGTGCCAGGAAAATAACCTCTCACTCAACGTCAACAATACAAAGATTGTGGACTTCAGGAAACAGCAGAGGGTGCACCCCCCTATCCACATCGACGGGACCGCAGTGGAGAAGGTGGAAAGCTTCAAGTTCCTTGGCGTACACATCATTGACAAACTGAAAATGGTCCACCCATGCAGACCGTGTGGTGATGAAGGTGCAACAGAGCCTCTTCAACTTCAGGAGGCTGAAGAAATTTGGCTTGGCACCTAAAACCCTCACAAACTTTTACAGATGCACAATTGAGAGTATCCTGTCGGGCTGTTTCACCGCCTGGTACGGCAACTGCACCGCCCGCAACCGCAGGGCTCTCCAGAGGGTGGTGCGGTATGCCAAACGCATTAACCGGGGCAAATTACCCGCCCTCCATGACACCTACAGCACCCGATGTCACAGGAAGGCCAAAAAGATCATCAAGGACATCAACCACCCGAGCCACTGCCTGTTCACCCCGCTATCATCCAGGAATGGTCAGTACAGGTGCATCAAAGCTGGGACTGAGAGACTGAAAAACTGCTTCTATCTCAAGGCCATCAGACTGTTAAATAGCCATCACTAGCAAATTAGAGGCTACTGCTGCCTATTGAAATCACTGGCCACTTTAAGAAATGGAACACAAGTCACTTTAATAATGTTTACATATCTTGCATTACTCATCTCATATGTATATACTGTATTCTATAATATTATACTGTATTTTAGTCCATGCCGCTCTGTCATTGCTTGTCCATATATGTATATATTCTTAATTCCATTCCTTACTTAGATTTGTGTGTATTGGGTAAATGTTGTGAAATTGTTAAATAGTACTTGTTAGATTTTACTGCACTGTCGGAGCTAGAAGCACAAGCATTTCGCTACACCCGCTATAACATCTGCTAAACACGTGTATGTGACAAATAAAATTTGATTTGATTACATGGACGGGTGTGTTGACAGATTCAATAGACGTGTTGCCAGAGTAGATAGGAGGGTAAGCGTGTGATTTTTAACATTAGTAGACGAGGAAACCACACATACACACAGATCAATACGTTTGATAATTGCCCAGAAAATATTATTATATTTTCTGGGCAACTCCGTTGGGGTCTCGACTTACTGTTGTGAGTTAGAATAGTAAAATACACAAGGTGCAATTTCGATATTTGGTTGTGCATCAGCAGTTTTTCTCTTGTCACTGATGATCAGTCAATTAGCCCATGTCAGCTAAAATTGCTAAGTTAGTTTAGCGGCCAGCTATCTAAACTTGTTATCATGGTCGAATTACCGGCCAGGGAGCCCCCATTGATTTTGTCTCACTTAGACATCATATTAAAAACTGAAAACAATTATCTCCACCATATGGCAGAATTTGTAGAATTTTAGGAAATTAGCTGTAAAACTCCTAATTTTCCTGTCCGCCCCATGGCAAAATGAGTAGAATTACATTAAATTAGTTCTAAAAGTGCAAAATCTTCTCTCCGACCCATGGCAAAATGTGTAGAACTGCATCACACTTGCTTTAACCCATAAGTCTAAGCCCTGTCTAAGTCGGGGGGGGGGTTCTACTAAGCAATATGGAATTGTTTTAAGAAGGTCATACAAGGGTAATTTTGCTATTTGGTTTTGAATTTTAAGACCCCTTGAATTATCAAAAAAGTATATAAAATTGTATTTGGCCTTACTGCTATTACCAAATACAAACGCATTGAATAACAGATTCACTACATGGAACAACAGATAGTCCCCCCCAACAAATCTAAAGGAAGTTTGTTCTGAAGTGTCTATCCTATATCTGAGATGTATTTAACCCCTTATTTTTGTCAACAGTCTCCATTCATTTTTTCAACTGGTACCGGGGGACCTTCGGACGAGTCTTATGAAGCTTGTGGGCATGTACGTGTTCATGAGACTCTCACCTTTACACAGATGGGTCATATTGGTGTGTAGCCCAAACTGTTCTAACACTACAGACAGAAGTTGGCAGATCGGCTGTACCGACTTCAGACGAGTCCCAAGACGCTTTTGGTGGTCGTAGCGCAAAACGGAGAACACCATCGTGTTCGTGAGAGTCATCTTTCCATAATGTTTTTATAGGCCAAACCGTTCAGATGATTTTGTGAGAGCTTTGTCACGTTTCACCGCAGATGCAGAGGTGTTACATAGGCGGATGCGGTAGATTGAGGCGTATCAATGCAAAAAGATATCTCTAGCTGAAACTGACAGATTTTTATGGGGATTTTTGTATTATGCTAATTAGATTTACATGGGGGCGCAGCCATCAACCTTAGGCTGAAAACTGCAGCATTTTCTTTACACCCAATGGCAAAATGTGTAGAATTGCACGAAATTAACTACATTTATCTGCACTGTCAAGAGGGGGGCCACTCTAATGTTTTGCTCTCCATGTGGGGGGGTATGGATGTGGGTACGCAGACCCGCAAGCAACTGCGGCCCCTCATGATGAGTTCAGATATTTTGTGGCCCCCACCCCCATCAATGTTGCCCATCCCTGTCCTAGACCCACTAAATTAGCATACCGCCCCAACAGATTTCACAGATGATGCAATCTCAATTGCACTTCACACTGCCCTCTCCCACCTGGACAAGAGGGGGAATAACTATGTGAGAATACTGTTCATAGACTACAGCTCAGTGTTCAACACCATAGTCCCCTCCAAGCTCATCACCAAGCTAGGGACCCTGGAACTGAACCCCTCACTCTGCAAGTGGATCCTGGACTTCCTGACGGTCCGGCCCCAGGTGGTGAGGGTAGGCAACACATCCGCCACGCTAGCCCTCAACACGGGGGCCCCTCAGGGGTGTGTGCTTAGTCCCTTCCTGTACTCCCTGTTCACCCACGACTGTGGGGCCACGCACGACTCCAAAACCATTATCAAGTTTGCTGATGACACGACGGTGGTAGGCCTGATCACTGATGGCGGTGAGTCAGCCTACAGGGATGAGGTCAGAGACTTAGCAGTGTGATACCAGGACAACAACCTCAACGTCAGTAAGACCAAGGAGCTGATCGTGGATTATAGGAGAAAGAGGGGAGAACACGCCCCCCCGTTCCACATCGACGGGGCTGTTGTGGAGCTGGTCGAGCGCTTCAAGTTCCTTGGCATCCACATCACTAAGGACATAACATGGTCCACACACACCCACACAATCGTGAAGAGGGCATCTTTATTTTTGATAAACTGAGTGAAAATTCAGAGTAGGAGGGATAGTTAAGACGTCTTTTGAGATACATGTATGTTTGCACTTTCCTCTCCTTCGTTCTCTCTCTCTCTCTCTGTGTGTGTGTGTGTGTGTGTGTGTGTGTGTGTGTGTGTCAATGTTTTCAGGTCAAATCTTCCTCTGGGAAAAAAATCGTAACACTCAGAAGCTTAATGAGTGCATGAATGTTCAAAATGTGATACTAAGCCCAACTTCAATCCAGGCGCAACAACTCTCATCATCTTAAAGTATGCCATGTTGTTATTGTTAAAGGAATTTCACCCTCTGGGAATCCGGGATTGTTTTCATAATGTCAGAGGCATTTCTAGGTCAATGAGATGTGTTTCACACATAATTGCCTAGGAGTAAGGCAGGTCTTTGCGCGTCAAATGATACACCCTATGATGGCTTCCGGTGTATTGATGGGGGGCGAGATCTTAAAATAAATGTAGTCCTGCTTTGTGGTATTTCGCAAAGGTTCTATGTGATACTGATCTCACTATACGTTTTTGTGCATGTAGATATGGTTGTCCTTGTTCGATAGAGCCATTGGATGTCTTTCAGCGATGTTCCTATCAGCGGATTCGTTGGTAAATATACAAGCTGACACATTTTTTACAGTCTCGTGCTCTGGCCCCGTCCCTCCCCCAAGGCAGGCTTTTTTTTAAAGGGAGGCGGACACTAAAAACACAATCCTTTGGGCAAAACTGAAAGAACCGACCAGACCACAATGGCTTCAAGTGATTCCTCTCATCAACACGAATTCAAAGATAGAGCATTTATTTAGCTACATAGTGACATTCAACCATACTGTGTGTGTTTTACTTTGTTTTTGTTTACTTTTTAACTTTTTAGCCCTTTTTCTCCCCAATTTCGTGATATCCACGACCCTGCCAAGCCGCACTGCTTCTTGACACACTCGCTTAACCCGGAAGCCAGCCACACCAATGTGTCGGAGGAAACACCGTACAACTGCTGACCAAAGTCAGCGTGCATGCGCCTGGCCCGCCACAGGAGTCGCTAGAACGCGATGGGACAAGGACATCCTGGCCGGCCAAACCCTTCCCTAACACGGACGACGCTGGGCCAATTGTGCGCCGCCTCATGGGTCTTCCGGTCGCTGCCGGCTGCGACACAGCCTGGGATTGAACCCAGGTCTGTAGTGACGCCTCAAGCACTGAGATGCAGTGCCTTAGACCGCTGAGGCTATACTGTACATGTTTTAACGGGAATACAGTAGAGCGAAGAGGATTCAAAACAAATATTTGGATTTAGCTAGAAGCTCAACTACAGCCGATTACAGCACCAAGAGGGCAGATGACAAATACAGTGGCTAGCTAAATACCTTATTTTTCTTGCAAGCCACCTAGCTAGCTAACTTTAGTTTATCTACTGAAACCCATATTGTGTATTTCTGGCTAACATACTGCTGTGTTACAGCGAGGGGAAATCAAATAATTGTTCTGCTTGCTGACTTAGGTAGCTAAGTTAGCTAAACAACTACAGGTAGCCATATATATGACAAAAAATGGAAGAGGTTTTACAATCGGAGATCTATTGTATCTAGAATGTAAAACCTGTTCTCGTTTTTAGTCGTAGATATGGCTACTAAACAGAAAGCTTTAATGTTACAACCAGCCACCTAAAGCTAGGTTTACCAGCAAACGTTAGCACATGACTGGAGTCGGCTAGCTAGTTAGCCTGGCACCTGTTAACTTGTTACTCTGTGACAGGCCTCCCGTTTGTAACTTTTTAGCAAACGTGTAACATCAGCAACTGTAAATAGTTTTTTACTAGGTAGCTATGTAACATAATTGACAAGGGTTGACACTGGTTATGATTATGACCGTGGATAAATTTCAAAAACACAAAATTATAGGCATGACTCAAGATAGGATTCCAAACATATGTAAATAACAATTATTGGCTATCCAGCAAGCTAGCTAGCTAAGTTGACTAACTGTGAGGATAAACAATAATACAATAATTTAACTGTTGTAAATCTCTAAAACTGATGAACTGCTTAATCATGCCTGTTAGACATGGCTGTAGCTAGATACTGTCTGCCTACCTACCTAGGTACATTTGTATGGTCTGGTCACTGTTGAGGGTTGAGGGTTATGGTATATTTCTTTCTATTAGGTTAGATATTGTTCTAAATGTAATCTCTGTGCCTATGTACATGTATGCATGTTGAACTAGTCTACCCTAACGGTGTTTGCTGGCACAGTTCAACTGTCGTTCAAACTGTGCAATGGAGTATAATTTATTATATTTCTTTGTCTTATAGACAATACCATGTGGTGCCTCGGCTTCTTTCTGGAGTGGATTCTTGGAGAGAAACATAATTCCTTTGCCTGCGTATGTCATTGTACCAGAACTGTATCCCGTGAACTGTATCCCTCTCGATGGATTGGACATTATGCAGGATTTCAAGCAGAAGATGACTCGAGGAGCTGAATGGCAGTTTGATCATGACAACACTCCTCCCACAGCTGTACAAGTGTTCCCTGAACTTACTGTATGTTTCTTGTGAATGGCAATTTCATATTGACCACCTCTCCCATCATCTGCTGCTCACCAGTTCTCTTAGCTATAGATTGTTACACCAGATAATATGATTTAACCAAAGATTTTTGGTATCCATTACTGGGAGTTACAGGATGGGATACTGTTTGGTGTAGCACATAATTTTCTACCAACATTAACTTGGCAATGCGGTCTTCTTGATTTGTGGAAACAGGAGTCTCATAAAAAGTCTGTGTCCACTGCACTGTTCATACTGTATTTTTTTGTGTTACTTTTACCATATAACATTTTGTTGAATACCCAGTTCTCTTTTTGTTAGCATTAAATATTCTACATTCTACTATTTTAGTTTTTTTTTTACAAATACACATTATTTGGATGTATCTGAATGTCTAACATGTTTGATGCTACAGACCCCTGTACAGCGTATATAAATATATTCTGTGAATCCATAAAGGAAGACATATTTTGAGGATTGATCAAAAATATCCATATTTATTTTATGGTCTTTTATCCAGCTTCGGGACACTGGCAAAGGTCCTGTCTGTGGTGTAAGGCCAGCTGGATAAGGCTGCCGGAAGTGGTGTAGGGCTTGTAGACCTTAACCACCAACTGTTTGGACCTCTTGCAGAATATGTGCTAGTACTGCACGTCTCCTGGAAAGATATGGTTGTGGTGTTACCATTTGACCGTTTTTGTGGAAGGGATGTAGGGCAACACGCCATTGTTGGTGAAGGTGTCAACCAATTGGGACCTATGTGTTTAGAGACAGACTAGTGTATTGTTTAGGAACAATGAGTGACATTGGGAGCTGCTTTTTAGAGGAAAGATCAGTCAACAAAGTGAATGGACTGGGGGGCTGCAGAAGGTGTGAAAAGTCTTGGGAGGGCAGTTCTGACACAGTATGTACTGCTGTGTATGGGAGATTGAAAAGAAATGGCACCTTTCAATCGTTGTCATGCACAGCAATACATGTACTGTCTCTAAGCACAACCAAAACCCCCTTCGTCATCTCAAAGATCTATCTGTAAACCTCCCCCAGCCCATTTACTTTGACAGATAATTATTGTCAATAGTACCAGGGGATTTTTGTAGACGTGTCTTTGTATTGTGTTTTGAGAATCTGCAGAGAGAAGAATGAAGTAGTTGTGTCATTACCTTTCAGTGTCCCTTGCTTGTTTTCGTCCCACAATCTTCTTGTGCTCCATAACCACAAGGTGTGTCCCCACCATCATGCTCGTGTACCCAAAATACCGCTGCTTTGGGGTATTTTTCAGCAGGGTCTGTGGAAGGAATCCAGATTACACCTTTTCTCTTTGTAAAACTCAGGTTGACTAAATTGATGACATGGTCTGGAAGGTACTCTGTGGTCCTCAGGCTACATCTAACCATCTGTAACCCCATAACACAAACACAAACCCATACAAACATTACCCAATTCATGTTTATGCCATGCTTACTGTAAATTGAGCTATCTTAGCCGTCAGCTTGTAAACATTTTTGTCAACTTACCTTCACCTTGTGCAGAGCTAGGGGTTGGAAAAACATGCTGGTGGAATCAGATTCTGTACCACCTACAACAAAACGCACAGTAATACACCATTTAACCACCCCACTAATTGTATTGATCTCTATTAGAATGGCTAGTTTAGCACACCTAACATGGACATTTCAATATTGTCAGCTTGCTGTTAGCTAGTTTGCATCACTAAATTGGCAGCAAGATTGCTAGCCGGCTGAGAACCAACTAACCAATCATAGACAATTTTTACACATTCATCATTATTACCAACACACCGAGAGTGAGTTAGCTACAGTGGGGGAAAAAAAGTATTTAGTCAGCCACCAATTGTGCAAGTTCTCCCACTTAAAAAGATGAGAGAGGCCTGTAATTTTCATCATAGGTACACGTCAACTAAATCCATAAAATCACATTGTAGGATTTTTAATGAATTTATTTGCAAATGATGGTGGAAAATAAGTATTTGGTCACCTACAAAGAAGCAAGATTTCTGGCTCTCACAGACCTGTAACTTCTTCTTTAAGAGGCTCCTCTGTCCTCCACTCGTTACCTGTATTAATGGCACCTGTTTGAACTTGTTATCAGTATAAAAGACACCTGTCCACAACCTCAAACAGTCACACTCCAAACTCCACTATGGCCAAGACCAAAGAGCTGTCAAAGGACACCAGAAACAAAATTGTAGACCTGCACCAGGCTGGGAAGACTGAATCTGCAATAGGTAAGCAGCTTGGTTTGAAGAAATCAACTGTGGGAGCAATTATTAGGAAATGGAAGACATACAAGACCACTGATAATCTCCCTTGATCATTTGCTCCACGCAAGATCTCACCCCTTGGGGTCAAAATGATCACAAGAACGGTGAGCAAAAATCCCAGAACCACACGGGGGGACCTAGTGAATGACCTGCAGAGAGCTGGGACCAAAGTAACAAAGCCTACCATCAGTAACACAGTACGCCGCCAGGGACTCAAATCCTGCAGTTCCAGACGTGTCCCCCTGCTTAAGCCAGTACATGTCCAGGCCCGTCTGAAGTTTGCTAGAGTGCATTTGGATAATCCAGAAGAGGATTGGGAGAATGTCATATGGTCAGATGAAACCAAAATATACGTTTTTGGTAAAACTCAACTCATCGTGTTTGGAGGACAAAGAATGCTGAGTTGCATCCAAAGAACCCCATACCTACTGTGAAGCATGGGGGTGGAAACATCATGCTTTGGGGCTGTTTTTCTGCAAAGGGACCAGGACGACTGATCCGTGTAAAGGAAAGAATGAATGGGGCCATGTATCGTGAGATTTTGAGTGAAAACCTCCTTCCATCAGCAAGGGCATTGAAGATGAAACGTGGCTGGGTCTTTCAGCATGACAATGATCCCAAACACACCGCCCGGGCAACAAAGGAGTGGCTTCGTAAGAAGCATTTCAAGGTCCTGGAGTGGCCTAGCCAGTCTCCAGATCTCAACCCCATAGAAAATCTTTGGAGGGAGTTGAAAGTCCGTGTTGCCCAGCGACAGCCCCAAAACATCACTGCTCTAGAGGAGATCTGCATGGAGGAATGGGCCAAAATACCAGCAACAGTGTGTGAAAACCTTGTGAAGACTTACAGAAAACGTTTGACCTGTGTCATTGCCAACAACGGGTATATAACAAAGTATTGAGAAACTTTTGTTATTGACCAAATACTTATTTTCCACCATAATTTGCAAATAAATTCATTAAAAATCCTACAATGTGATTTTCTGGATTATTTTTTCTCATTTTGTCTGTCATAATTGACGTGTACCTATGATGAAAATTGCAGGCCTCTCTAATCTTTTTAAGTGGGAGAACTTGCACAATTGGTGGCTGACTAAATACTTTTTTTCTCCACTGTGTATTGACAATTCTATTTTTTGTAACTGAGTGTTTTTCAGACAAGGTCGGAATAGATGGCTATCAGATTGAGTTACTCTTATTTGCTAACGTTAGCTAGCTTACGTTACCTAACGTTAGACAAAGATAAAGTGAGGGAAAAAAGTATTTGATCCCCTGCTGATTTTGTATGTTTGCCCACTGATAAAGAAATGATCAGTCTATAATTTTAATGGTAGGTTTATTTGAACAGTGAGAGACAGAATAACAACAAAAAAATCCAAAAAACTTATGTCAAAAATGTTATAAATTGATTAACATTTTAATGAGGGAAATAAGTATTTGACATCCTCTCAATCAGAAAGATGTCTGGCTCCCAGGTGTCTTTTATACATTAAAGGGAGTGCTCCTAATCTCAGCTTGTTACCTGTATAAAACACACCTGTCCACAGAAGCAATCAATCAATCAGATTCCAAACTCTCCACCATGGCCAAGACCAAAGAGCTCTCCAAGGATGTCAGGGACAAGATTGTAGACCTACACAAGGCTGGAATGGGCTACAAGACCATCGCCAAGCAGCTTGGTGAGAAGGTGACAACAGTTGGTGCGATTATTTGCAAATGGAAGAAACACAAAAGAACTGTCAATCTCCCTCGGCCTGGGGCTCCATGCAAGATCTCACCTCGTGGAGTTGCAATGATCATGAGAATGGTGAGGAATCAGCCCAGAACTACACGGGAGGATCTTGTCAATGATCTCAAGGCAGCTGGGACCATAGTCACCAGGAAAACAATTGGTAACACACTACGCCGTGAAGGACTGAAATCCTGCAGCGCCCGCAAGGTCCCCCTGCTCAAGAAATCACATATACAGGGCCGTCTGAAGTTTGCCAATTAACATCTGAATGATTCAGAGGAGAACTGGGTGAAAGTGTTGTGGTCAGATGAGGAGGATGATGACCCCAAGAACACCATCCCCACCGTCAAACATGGAGGTGGAAATATTAGGGGTTGTTTTTCTCCTAAGGGGACAGGACAACTTCACCGCATCAAAGGGACGATGGACGGGGCCATGTACCGTCAAGTCTTGGCTGAGAACCTCCTTCCCTCAGCCAGGTTATTGAAAATGGGTCGTGGATGGGTATTCCAGCATGACAATGACCCAAAACACACGGCCAAGGCAACAAAGGAGTGGCTCAAGAAAAAGCACATTAAGGTCCTGGAGTGGCCTAGCCAGTGTCCAGACCTTAATCCCATAGAAAATCTGTGGAGGGAGCTGAAGGTTCGAGTTGGCAAACGTCAGCCTCGAAACCTTAATGACTTGGAGAAGTTCTGCAAAGAGGAGTGGAACAAAATCCCTCCTGAGATGTGTGCAAACCTGGTGGCCAACTACAACAAACGTCTGACCTCTGTGATTGCCAACAAGGGTTTTGCCCCCAAGTACTAAGTCATGTTTTGCAGAGGGGTCAAATACTTATTTCCCTCATTAAAATGCTAATCAATTTATAACATTTTTGACATGCGTTTTTCAGGATTTTTTTGTTGTTATTCTGTCTCTCACTGTTCAAATAAACCTACCATTAAAATTATAGACTGATCATGTCTTTGTCAGTGGGCAAATGTACTAAATCAGCAGGGGATCAAATACTTTTTTCCCTCACTGTAGAACAAACAGACAAACATGTTTACTCTGCTGAAGGTAGCTACCAGTCTAGCAGTGACTACCATGGCATAGGTGAAATTGATTGACAGTGTGTATCCAAAAGATAGCTAGCTATATGATTTAGCTGATGGCTTCAGAGTTAAATACAGGACTGTAACGTTAACTAACGTAGCTAATTTACCTAGTCCAGCTAACGTTACATTACATCTAATCGAGAATCTTCTGTTTTGTTGTGAAGGGAGAAAAAGATTGTATCGCATCACTTCTCAGCTGTCGTCTAAATGTATTCTCCATCCGTTCAGCCTGAAAATCCCTTTGATAATCATTGGTCACTGTAAGCATCATTCTTTAAAGCTGCAAACTGCTCTCAGCATCTGCGTAAATCTCTGGTAGGTAGAACGATGAAAGATAACTAATTTTCGCCCTTGTTTTAATTAGCACAGCCAGACAGAACACCACACGGGCATGATGACAAACGTTAGTGAAAAACAAAAGTTTATAAAACAAAATGCCTTGAGAAATTCTGAGATTACTGTGTGTTGGTTGTTCGAAGTAAACAACACCAGGAACCTAGTTTGTGGCAATGCCCCCTCTACCTAGCAGGGCGGTATCTGCATTTGCTATGAATGCTGGACTTTGTAGTTCACAATGAGCAGACGAATACACCGGAAGTCAAAACTTCCCGATTCTAGCAGTGAAATGAAAATGCGCTCCTTCTAGCTTGTGGTTTGGATAATGTTGTTTATGACAAAAAAAGCAATGTTAATATAGTAATGACTATGTGCCGTGGCAGAGTCAGGGTGAAATTCCCCTTTAGGTTCAGAGGGTGAGAGCCAAAGCTATATTGGTGGCCATTTTGGTTTTCTGTTTGACTAAATGTGTCCCGATCCTTTTTGGGGGGATGGAACACCCATGTTAGGACATTCCCCGGCATTATCACTCTCAAGGTCACCATTCTGAATTGCAGGTCAAGTTGTTCGTCATTGTGGCTGGGTTGAGGCAGTCACTCTGTGTCAAGGGTCAAATGTGGCCTGTGGGGCATTGGCGCTGCGTCATCCGTGACAGCGAGCCAGGCCAGCTAGCAAAACATTCCTAGGGGTTCTAGGATGAAGAGACGACCCTCCGTCAAGCTCCCAAGCCAGCCCTGGACCCTTTGATAAAACACACCCTTCCTTCATGCAATCACTGCTCTAACACATTGATAGGTGTAAGCAACAGTTGAGCTTTCATCAACCCAGCCATGTCAAATCAGGTATTTCTTGAAGGAAGGAAGGATACATTCGTATAGTATTCAAACATGGCCCAAGCCTTTGCATTGGACTAATAAGAGACTAAATGTAACGGTAACACCTGTTCATAATGCATTATAAGCGCATTGATAATGTTTTGAGTGCCTATGTCATGCATTATAATGCATTATGAAGAGGGTATGCATGGGAAGTTTAACCAATTAAACAAATTAGCTTTAGTGGTGTGAAGGGAGTAAATATCACAAATGGGTCCAATAAACGTACTTTAAATGCTCCAAGGTTGTTATGAATGACACTCCGAATCACATATGAATGTTACATACATTCCAGAGGAGATTGGTGGGAGGAGCTACAGGAGTACAGGCTCATTGTAATGGCTGGAATGGAACTAATGGAACGTATCAAGCACATCAAACACATAGACGGGTCGGTTGTTTAGCAACATAAACCCACACTTGCGCAACTATGGGGCAAAACAGACTGTTGACAACATCTAAACTATATTTCCTCTCCAAATGTTTTTTGAAAACAAATACATTGCACAATAAGCAATAGTTGTCTCTCAAATACACTATTACAGTTGTTGGTTAGCTAGCTAGCGCAATTTTTTGCCATATAAGCATAGACGTGACATCAGTCAAAACAGGACATGGTATCAATAACAAGATACAACGAGCTGAAACGAGCCACCTACGATTCCCCACAAGGCAGCTTCTTGTCATTGTTGCTAGCTATTTAGAATCATAACAAGGCACATCTTCCGGCCACCTCGATACGCGCGCATCATTTTCATGACGTTGTCAACCAACCCGTCTATAGAAACCACGTTTGACTCCTTTCCATTTACTCCATTCCAGCCAATGAGCCCGTCCTCCTATAGCTCCTCCCACCAGCATCCACTGATACATTCATCATGTTACATAGGTTGAAATGTTCCCTTATCATTTAGATGCAGGGGAAATTATTTATTTTTTACACTGCTGTTCATCCAAAAGTGTTTTTCTTTTTCCCCCTAAACATTTTCACTGGGCTTCAGATTTGACTGTTAAGTGTGAAAGTTGTGGAGGGAAAGTCAATCCAATGACTCCTTGTTTGTTAACGAGATGCCTCAGTTAACAAGCCTCGTCCCTTCGTTAATCTGTTACCGCAACATATGGTGGGGGTCGTCATTGGAGTTTGTGATTAATTAAAAATGACTTAATTAAAGTCAGGCGGTCCTCCAGTGCGACAACAGAGGGTGCGCGCTAAGCTGGCCTCCCACGGAGGGTTAGCCGCCTCTGAGGAACACACACACTTCACTGCTCCCCAAAATGAATCCACGCAGGCACACACACACACACGGGACAAAGTGACAATATAAATCTTAAACTCATTTCATCCTTCAGTCATTTGATAACAAGTAGAGGAGGGGGATCGTAATCCTTCAGAAATCACAAAATCAGCTGCTTATAGTGGGGCCTAAACATAATTTGGCACATTGTCATTATGCATGTGGCTTTTGACGCACTGCCACCATCTGCAAAGCATATTTCAATTATAACCATATGTAGCCGGCGCGGTCTGCTCGTTGCCGACTACTGCGTTGTGTTCCGGTGCACTGAAGACAACACACTGGCGTACTTGAAGGCACTTTATTGTGTACAACTCTCTCAATCTGTTCAACATCAAAGAGAGAAAATGTTCAACACTCTACCCTCGACCAGAATCCGCCTCTCCCAGCCGAATACAATGCAGACTCAGTATAATCACATTCAAAAATACAAGGAATAAAATACAACATCATTGGAAAATAAACATTGCATCTGGTGTATATCTTATGTATGTGTCATATTCATGTTATCTCTGCCAAAAACTCTGAGCTTTTAGCCTTTATATTAATACTGTGCAACATGACATAAACCATCTTTCAAACAGGTAATACATACAGTAATATGCACGAAGCAACATGTAATCCTTCACATTTGAGCTTTTCAGTGCCATTAAACACTAATCAATACATGAAAACATTTTAAATGAACACATTTTTAACCTGATATAGGGAATACATACCTGTTCAACATCAAAGAGAGAAAATGTTCAACACTCTACCCTCGACCAGAATCCGCCTAACATAAAAAGAACAACGTGAGCTTCGTCACAAGAGGATAGAATGATGATTGCTAACTTACAGCTAAACAGAACACGAGGTTAGCTAAGTTAGCAATTTCTCAACTCTCAAAAATGGCTATATTCACGACACAGCTTGATTAAATGTACGTACACTCATCATATAATATACATACAAGTTACTATGTGCACTGAAACGTTTTAGTTTTAACAGGTATATCAAGTTTATGTCACGCCAAAGTGAACACGTACCTCTCCCAGCCGAATACAATGCAGACTGAGAAAAGCACAACATCCCTCCGCATATAACCAACTCTAGAGGGCGCACTTACACAACTAACTCTCCCAATATCTGTAGACTACACGAAATGCTGAACAATACAATATTTTGGTGAAATCAACTCACAAAATAAAATAAAAAATAGAAAATGAACGGTTGCAAAAATCTGTAATTCTTTGACCTGTTACACATAGACTCGTTCACGATTGCCAAATTGATGACCATTGCTTGACAATGCATGTGCCATGTCCATTACTCCTTGTGTTTAATATGAAGAACTTTGGTGAGTTTAATGACATTTAAGTGATAATGTCTGAGAAGCCGGTGTTTGGAGGATATATTGGCACGGGTGTTGTTATATACAGTTGAAGTCGGAAGTTTACATACACCTTAGTCAAATACATTTAAACTCAGTTTTTACAATTCCTGAAATGTAATCCTAGTAAAAAATCCCTGTCTTAGGTCAGTTAGGATCACCATTTTATTTTAAGAATGTGAAGTGTCAGAATATTAGTAGAGAGAATTATTTATTTCAGCTTTAATTTCTTTCATCACATCCCCGGTGGGTCAGAAGTTTACATACACTCAATTAGTATTTGGTAGCATTGCCTTTAAATTGTTCAACTTGGGTCAAACGTTTCGGGTAGCCTTCCACAAGCTTCCCACAATAAGTTGGGTGAATTTTGGCCCATTCCTCCTGACAAAGCTGGTGTAAATCAGGTTTGTAGGCCTCCTTGCTCGCACACGCTTTTTCAGTTCTGCCCACAAATGTTCTATAGGATTGAGGTCAGGGCTTTGTGATGGCCACTCCAATACCTTGACTTTGTTGTCCTTAAGCCATTTTGCCACAACTTTGGAAGTATGCTTGGGGTTATTGTCCATTGGGAAGACCCATTTGTGACCAAGCTTTAACTTCCTGACTGATGTCTTGAGATGTTGCTTCAATATATCCACATAATTTTCCTTCCTCATGATGCCATCTATTTTGTGAAGTGCACCAGTCCCTCCTGCAGCAAAGCACCCATTTACTTTTACATTTTCGTCATTTAGCGGACGACTTACAAATTGGTGCATTCACCTTATGATAGCCAGTGGGACAACCATTTTACTAAATGTTTTTTTTTCTTTTTTTCTTTGGGGTGGGGTAAGGGGGGGTATAAGGATTACTTTATCCTATCCCAGGTATTCCTTAAAGAGGTTGGGTTTCAAGTGTCTCCGGAAGGTGGTGAGTGACTCCGCTGTCCTGGCGTCGTGAGGGAGCTTGTTCCACCATTGGGGTGCCAGAGCAGTGAACAGTTTTGACTGGGCTGAGCGGGAACTGTGCTTCCGCAGAGGTAGGGGGGCCAGCAGGCCAGAGGTGGATGAATGCAATGCCCTCGTTTGGGTGTAGGGACTGATCAGAGCCTGAATGTACGGAGGTGCCGTTCCCCTCACAGCTCCGTAGGCAAGCACCATGGTCTTGTAGCAGATGCAAGCTTCAACTAGAAGCCAGTGGAGTGTGCGGAGGAGCGGGGTGACGTGAGAGAACTTGGGAAGGTTGAACACCAGACGGGCTGCGGCGTTCTGGATGAGTTGTAGGAGTTTAATGGCACAGGCAGGGAGCCCAGCCAACAGCGAGTTGCAGTAATCCAGACGGGAGATGACAAGTGCCTGGATTAGGACCTGTGCTGCTTCCTGTGTAAGGCAGGGTCGTACTCTACGAATGTTGTAGAGCATGAACCTACAGGATCGGGTCACCGCCTTGATGTTAGCGGAGAACGACAGGGTGTTGTCCAGGGTCACGCCAAGGCTCTTTGCACTCTGGGAGGAGGACACAATGGAGTTGTCAACCGTGATGGCGAGATCATGGAACGGGCAGTCCTTCCCCGGGAGGAAGAGCAGCTCCGTCTTGCCGAGGTTCAGCTTGAGGTGATGATCCGTCATCCACACTGATATGTCTGCCAGACATGCAGAGATGCAATTCGCCACCTGGTTATCAGAAGGGGGAAAGGAGAAGATGAATTGTGTGTCGTCTGTGTAGCAATGATAGGAGAGGCCATGTGAGGATATGACAGAGCCAAGTGACTTGGTGTATAGCGAGAATAGGAGAGGGCCTAGAACTGAGCCCTGGGGGACACCAGTGGTGAGAGCACGTGGTGCGGAGACAGATTCTCACCACACCACCTGGTAGGAGCGACCTGTCAGGTAGGACGCAATCCAAGAGTGAGCCGCGTCGGTGATGCCCAACTCGGAGAGGGTGGAGAGGAGGATCTGATGGTTCACAGTATCAAAGGCAGCAGATAGGTATAGAAGGATGAGAGCAGAGGAGAGAGAGTTAGCTTTAGCAGTGCGGAGAGCCTCCGTTACACAGAGAAGAGCAGTCTCAGTTGAATGACCAGTCTTGAAACCTGACTTGTTTGGATCAAGAAGGTCATTCTGAGAGAGATAGCAAGAGAGTTGGCTAAAGACGGCACGCTCAAGAGTTTTAGAGAGAAAAGAAAGAAGGGATACTGGTCTGTAGTTGTTGACATCGGAGGGATCGAGTGTAGGTTTTTTGAGAAGGGGTGCAACTCTCGCTCTCTTGAAGATGGAAGGGACATAGCCAGCGGTCAAGGATGAGTTGATGAGCGAGGTGAGGTAAGGGAGAAGGTCTCCAAAATAGTCTGGAGAAGACAGGAGTGGAGGGGATAGGGTCAAGAGGGCAGGTTGTTGGGCGGCCGGCCGTCACAAGTCGCAAGATTTCATCTGGAGAGAGAGGGGAGAAAGAAGTCAAAGCATAGGGTAGGGCAGTGCGAGCAGGACCAGCGGTGTCATTTGACTTAACAAACGAGGATCAGATGTCGTCAACCTTCTTTTCAAAATGGTTGACGAAGTCATCCACAGAAAGGGAGGGGGGTGGAGGAGGATTCAGCAGGGAGGAGAAGGTGGCAAAGAGTTTCCTAGGGTTAGAGGCAGATGCTTGTAATTTAGAGTGGTAGAAAGTGGCTTTAGCAGCAGAAACAGAGGAAGAAAATGTAGAGAGGAGGGAGTGAAAAGATGCCAGGTCCGCAGGGAGTCTAGTTTTCCTCCATTTCCACTCGGCTGCCCAGAGCCCTGTTCTGTGAGCTCGCAATGAGTCGTCAAGCCACGGAGAAGGAGGGGAGGACCGAGCCGGCCGGGAGGATAGGGGACATAGAGAGTCAAAGGATGCAGAAAGGGAGGAGAGGAGGGTTGAGAAGGCAGAATCAGGAGATTGGAGGGAGAAGGATTGAGCAGAGGGAAGAGATGATAGGATGGAAGAGGAGAGAGTAGCGGGAGAGACAGAGCGAAGGTTGCGACGGCGCATTACCATCTGAGTAGGGGCAGAGTGAGTAGTGTTGGAGGAGAGTGAGAGAGAAAAGGATACAAAGTAGTGGTCGGAGACTTGGAGGGGAGTTGCAGTGAGATTAGTAGAAGAACAGCATCTTTTACAATTTACTCAAATGATGTCAATTAGCCTATCAGAAGCTTCTAAAGCCATGACATCATTTTCTGGAATTTTCCAAGCTGTTTAAAGGCACAGTCAACTTAGTGTATGTAAACTTCTGACCCACTGGAATTGTGATACAATTAATTATATATGAAATAATCTGTCTGTAATCAATTGTTGGAAAAATGACTTGTGTCATGCACAAAGTAGATGTCCTAACCAACTTGCCAAAACTATAGTTTTAATGTCTCCAACCTAAGTGTATGTAAACTTCTGACTTCAACTGTATATCCTCCAAACACAAGTGCATTATCACTTTTATACAACGGGTTACCAACATATTCAAATAATGATTGACATATTTTCATTAAAACGTTATTTTGATTAATTTATTCATACTATTTCATCCTTCCACAAGATATAGTCCCGACACACATCTAGGGCTGCTACCCAAGCCAGCTGGTCGTTCAGTCTTTTTGTTCTGTATCTATGGACCCAGTCTGTATCTATGGACCCGGTCGTTCGTTCTAAATGTTCCATTGCCATTCTGGCTGGCAACGTTCTTTTCCCTTGCTTGCTAGCTAGTCAACTACGGCTAACTTACAGTCAAGTCAAAAAGTGCAACCAGAATAACAGCAAAGTAGCTGCATTTGCATTTGTTTAAGCTGTTTTCTAGTGACATTTATTTGGATACATCCATAACAATGAGGTAATGAGGCACGATTTTGCCTGGCATAGAAAATGTGCTCACTCGTCAGGAAGCTTAAGCTGGAAAGACTGCAAACTAGCTGCACTTCGTTTCGTTTAACCTTTTATTAAATTAAAATTTCTTTGTATATATCCATAAAAATGATGCCAGCTGATTCATGATTTCGACTGGCTGGGAAACGCTGGCGGTTTTAACCAATCAGCATTCAGGATTAGACCCACCCGTTGTATAACTGAAGAAGAAAAAAAACATTGGGATTAACATTTGGCAGCCTTCTAAATATCCATAGATTTGTGATTAAAGAAAGGAATCGAACCAAGACTATGCACGTCATTGAGGTGGATTATTTTGAAAACACAAAATGTCAAAAGAAGCGCTTGTCTTTGTGATGTCTCCAGTGTCACCGGCACCATGTTAAAAACACCTAAAGGGGTCTATACACTCTATGGAGATAGTAGATATGGAGCATAGTGCAGTGTTGCAATGTATTTTTTTGTCCCAAAAGGGCCGGCTCCTTGTAACACGCTCCGGCATTCTAGGTACTTTTGTGCTACCTGAAAATTGAGACGCGCCATATCATTCCTTGCGGAGCCGTGAGTGGGCAGTATTGTAGCATGGTTCCTTGATCTGATCTACACTATATATACAAAAGTATGTGGACAACCCTTCAAATTAGTGGATTCAGCTATTTTAGCCACACCCATTGCTGACAGTTGTATAAAATCGAGCACACAGGCATGCAATCTCCATAGACAAACATTGGCAGTAGAATGGCCTTACTGAAGAGCTCAGTGACTTTCAACGTGGCACTGTCATAGGATGCCACATTTTTCATGGTTCGGGCTGAGCCCCTTAGTTCCAGTGAAGGGAAATCTTAACGCTACAGCATACAATGGCATTCTAATCGATACTGTGCTTCCAACTTTGTGGCAACAGTTTGGGGAAGGCCCTTTCAGCATGACAATGCCCCCATGCACAAAGCGAGGTCCATACAGAAATGGTTTGTCGAGATCGGTGTGGAAGAACTTGACTGGCCTGCACAGAGTCCTGACCTCAACCCCATCGAATGCCTTTGTGATGAATAGGAATGTCAACTGCGAGCCAGGCCTAATCGCCCAACATCAGTGCCCGACCTCACTAATGCTCTTGTGGCTGAATAGAAGCAAGTCCCCGCAGCATTGTTCCAACATCTAGTGGAAAGCCTTCCCAGAAGAGTGGAGGCTGTTATAGCATCAAAGGGGGGACCAACTCCATATTAATGCCCATGATGTTCGACGAGCAGGTGTTCACATACTTTTGGTCATGTGGTGTATATGCTATGCATAAAAGTAGCATATTCTGCATTGATAACCAAATATAGTACAGTGACTGTTGAAACAATAAACCAAATAACATTGTAGCCTTTTTAGAATCCCCCTAAAAAGGTATTTTGTTGAGAAGTAATAAACTACAGCTACAAGGTAAAAACTGCTTGTAGCCATGTGCATTTTCTCTGTGATATGATGACATTCTATTTTTAGCTGGTATGGGAGCGAATACATTGAATCAGCATATTAAATTGAGATAATGTTGTAGGTTACACTGGCGAGTAGGCTGTAAGTATATTTGCCAAGGCTAATTATTTATAAATCGTATTATTTCACATGGAAACGTTAGCTTGCTTGATGTTTTTAGCCAGCTAGCTAGCAAGCTGCTAGTGGAGTAACCTACTGGAAGGCACAAAACAAGGTAATGTAAATCAAACCTAAACTTTCATTACATTTAGGCCTAGCTATTCCTTAAATATGCAGTTGTTTTTCTTTCAAATTAGCTTAATGGTGATTATGTTTTCAACGTGATTCTTCTTTGCCAGTAACATCTCTGATATCGCCCCCTTGTGAACGTTGCTATTGTGGGAGTCTAGAAATGCATGGACCAGCGAGTTATCATGTTACCAAAAGGTGTCCGCTACTCCAAAAATCAGACTCCACCCAAGTCTCACGCGCACACATTTTTCTATGCACATGAAGCTTGTAGCAAGCTTTAGCCCTTCTCTCTCCTTCCACCTCTTCTCGTTGTCCTCCTGAGCCTTTCTTTCTCCCTGCATTTGAATGTAAAGCATTTCTTTTTACCAGAGTGACTGACTGGGGTGTAGAAGGTGGGAGGGTTGGGCTTTACCAATGAGTCCTACTGGAGAACAGTAGCAGAGAAAAGTGTGAGTGACGGAGTAAGTGTGTGTTGACAGTAGTTACAAGGATAGCTCTTGAACAACAGTCTTTGTAGACTCCCACTACTATCTCACCTCCTTGATTGACCTAATACTTTGGCAGGATTAGTTCATGTGTTCAGCCATAATTCAACGTAATTAACAAAAAAAATTGGCTGATGACCATCGTGTGTGTGGCCGCTAATTACTCATTTTGTTGATGTGTTGATTGTTGGTGCTTTTTTAGCCTAAACCGCACACCCACACACATAGACATTTCCAGGCCCTCCTGTGAAGGTGAAAAGGAGAAGGAGGAGAATAGGGCTATCAGTTCCATCCCGGGGGCTTGACTCCACTAGGTCACATGACCAACTGGCCTGTAAACCCCCCCCACCACCACCACTACACACACACACACTCACCCCCTTCTCCTTTGGGGGGCCGGCCTGGAGCCAAGACCAGGGGTGAGAAAGCCAGAGAGACCTCAGAGGACTGGTCAGAAGAAGACCGAGAGAGAGGGAAAGAGAAAGAAACAGGGTAAAAGCAGATAAAGGAGTCATTAAGCCGAATCTGCCACGGTGGATGCAGTGTCAATTGTGATATAGTGGGTTTATATTATATTTTATATATATGTTTGATTTGGCGGTACCAGCATGGCTAGTGGCCAGGAGAATCACTGGCAGACTAGGACCAGTATGAAATGGATACATGGGAAGGTAAGGGTGTTTGTGTGTTTGTGTGTGTGTGTGTGTGTGTGTGTATGTATGCTCGCACGTGCCTGTGTGTGTATGTGTTTGTGTGTGTGTGTAGAGGGAGGGAGCGGGTAGATTTGTTGTGTAACCCACCCCTTTCCTCCATGTTTCCTCTTACTAAGGAAGATTAAGACTACAGTACATTGAAACAGTAATGTTTGTTGTGTGTTGTATGTGGCACCATTTATTATTTTACTTGGCTTCTGGTGAACTTCGATCTGGCATCAGAAATTGGGCCCAATTGTTCATGGGATAACTTCAGCTTCAAACCAAATGTTTGTATTCAGATTTTTAGGATGGTCATTCCAATTTTGAATTATAACGCTAATCAAACGTGTGTGTTTAGGGGATGAGCCTCTGAGTTGTGGAGACAGTAAGCATTTGTTTACATGACTGAATGCACATCCATATTAGTGTACACATGTACAGTGCATTCGGAAAGTATTCAGACCCCTTGACGTTTTCCACATTTTGTTTCGTTACAGCCTTATTCTAAAATGGATAAAATAATATGTTTTCCTCATCAATCTACACACAATACTCCATAATGACAAAGTGAAAACAGGTTTTTAGAAATGTTTGCTAATTTATTAAATATTAAAAACAAATACCTTATTTACTTAAGTGTTCAGACCCTTTGCTATGAGACTCGAAATTTAGCTCAGGTGCATCCTGTTTCCATTGATCATCCTTGAGATGTTTCTACAACTCGATTGGAGTCCACCTGTGGTAAATTAAACTGATTGGACATGATTTGGAAAGGCATAAGAATAAATGAAACGGTATAAAACACATCAACCATATGGAAACCACATGTTTGACTCCGTTCCATAAATTCCATTCCAGCCATTACAATGAGCCCATCCTCCTATAGCTCCTCCCACCAGCCTCCACTGTACTGTACATACATTTGATTGATTTCATTGATTGATTGATATCTTTCTTCGTGAAATACGAAAATACATCACTGTCGATGAAAAGGAGTCGTATATCAGAATGGATTTGTTATGACAATCTGTTTCAATCATTGTGTGTGTTAGGAGAGGGCCTCAGTGGCCTGTAGTGTATGGACCTTTGGTGGAATAGCCACGGGAAGTAGGGGTGCTGAGGGTGCTGCAGCAGGGGCATCATTTGGGTAGGCAACAAAAAAGGAGACTAAAATCATTCCAATCCCGATTTAAAATGCAATGGCTTTTTACCGTAATGGCTGGCTTTAGGATTATCATTGCTCAGAAAGCTGCCAGCCTGTGTGCCTTTTCTGTCACTTTTAGAAAGCAGAAGGCAGAGACGGTGTCATTTGCTTTGCCGGTCAGCTGTTTAGGCGGTGCGCTGATTTGCTTTGAATTTGATGTCGGCATTTGAACTTGGCCTTGTAAGCCTTGTTGTAATCTGATAGCCAGAGGTTAATTTACTTGGGAATTGGGAGGTGGGGAGCCCTCCTTTTTAGTGACCATTCGAAACCAAAAGCTATAAAAATATAGGTTGTGATAGCTGTAAGCCTAATTGTTATTTTCATTTATTCACCCAGTAGGCTAGTGCAATTTTGGTTTCATGTAGGCCTATTGGTATGAAAATGAACAACTGAACAACTTGCTATTTAGAGCATTCCCCAAAAATACATGTCTTGTTTTTGGCTTCAAAGACAACAATTGTAGGCTTTAATAAATGTGCATTGTCATGCAGTAACATAATGATAATTGAGATAATACAAATATTTAATGATGACCTAATTGGGCTAACTTTTTTACGTCTTGTTGTAGGCCTCCATCATCCTCTGCCTGCACCTCTAACTGTAGCCTACCTGCCTCTGGTATAATGCATTTCCACCTCTGTCTATCAGTCTTGCTTGTCCAGCTTCCTGAATTAAAATTAGATATTCTAACAGATCAATCTTGCTGGCAAAATGTCATTAAATATTGCTATGTTATTTAGCTATAGTGTGGATGTAGCGCTGTTTTTTTTTGTATATAATGAGCACCCAGATGCTGTATAGGCAATACAATAATGTCAGACAGAGACAAGCTGGCCCAGGGAAAATGTAGCAGGACTCCTCCGCGCAATGTTGTAAAGTACTTAAGTAAAAATACTTTAAAGTACTACTTACGTAGTTTTGGGGTATCTTGTACTTTACTTTATTATTTATATTTTTTGACAACTTTCACTTTTACTCCACTACATTTCTAAAGAAAATAATGTACGTTCTACTCCATAAATTTTCCCTGACACCCAAAAGTACTCGTTACATTTTGAATGCTTAGCAGGACAGGAAAATTGTCCAATTCGTGCACATATCAAGAGAAAATCCCTGGTCATCCCTACTGCATCTGATCTGGCGGACTCACTAAACACAAATGCTTTGTTTGTAAATTAGTGTTGGTGTGCCCCTGGCTATCCGTAAATAAATAAATAACAAGAAAATTGTGCCGTCTGGTTTGCTTAATATAAGAAATGCGAAATTATTTGTACTTTTACTTTTGATACTTAAGTATATTTTAGCAATTACATTTACTTTTGATACTTAAGTATATTTAAAACCAAATACTTTTAGACTTTTACTCAAGTAGTATTTTACTGGGTGACTTTCACTTTTACTTGAGTCATTTTCTATTAAGGTATCTTTACTTTTACTCAAGTATGACAATTGGGTACTTTCTCCAACACTGCCTCCGCGTTGGCTACTAAGTTGCAATATTAATATTCTCGGAGCAGTCTTGTTGATACAAAATGTTTTAATATTCTCAGAGATGCCTCGTTCGTTGATACAATGTTTCAATATTTTCAGAAAGACCTTGTTTATGCAATGCTTCAATATTTGCAGAATATTTCCTTTCCCTGGTGAATAATGCAGACAGGCAAATACCAAAATGAGCTGGGCGCACACATTATAAGGAACATTTCTGAATGAAGAGCAACAATTTTGGTGGAAGGCGCACAAGACAATGACATTGTAATAGTACACTGTATGCGCCGTTCCACAAGTGTGACTTCATATAGCCTATAGCAGGGGGTCTATAACCTTTTTCATATGAGTGACAATTTACAATTGATCCTATAATAATAATAATATGCCATTTAGCAGACGCTTTTATTCAAAGCGATTTACAGTCATGTGCGCATAAATGTTTACGTATGGGTGGTCCCGGGGATCGAACCCACTACCCTGGCATTACAAGCGCCATGCTCTACCAATTGAGCTACAGAGGACCACTACAATTTCTAAAGATCTGCGTGCCAGTTATGATTTTCATATGAGCATTGCCGGCTACTCAACTGTGCCCACAAACGGAATAGCCTAATTCTAGATGGCTATGAGAAAGAGATGCTGTTCATTCAGCCACACCCCACGGAGCTCCACTATGCCTACCTGTAATTTAGAACCACTGAGTTTCCGCAAGTGAGCACAAAGACAACAGGAGCACTGCCTCCGCTATCCCAGCACCATTTAAACTTAAACATCATCAAATCAACAAGGCTATAAATGCTTAGTTTAATACACTGAAAACAAATGTAAAGATACCAAAAACAATTTAGTCCAATAATGTTGCTAAATATCATGTGGCTATCCATGGTACTGATTTCTGTGTGCGTACGTGCATAATTAAAGAAATACATACAAATTGACTCACCTTACTTGCAGTTGAAAGCCAATGCCATCCTCCTCTCTTTCATGTTGGCAAAACGGTCTATGGCTCTATCATACAGTATGCTTTTAGTTTTTGTTGTCATAGGCTAACTAGCTAAAATGCTTGCTAGCTTAACTTCCTCACATGGGCAACAATGAACCAGCTAAGTTAGCTAGCTAGTTAACTTGAGCCTTCTAGGCTACGTATTGAACTTCAATCATCTCAGGCCAGTGGCACAATATATGAATTTATGGTTAGATTAGAATCACTGTAATTTTCATTGGCCTGTACAGAGAATTAAGTCAAAACCACAAGTCCAAATCCCCATCTCCATCCATGGCTTAGGAAAGGGTTGATTTAGCAAACTAGCTACTGCAGGATATCAACATAAGCAGGCCAGAAAAATACATGTTTTTCTGACAATTATGCGTTTTGCTTAGGATGTGATTTGACTGGTGTGAAGCCAAATCCAAACTTGCCTCCCTTGGGGGGCGTTTTGCTGCGCCAGGACAACCTACAGTTGAGCTCAGCTCAATGCTGATTGGCTAATTATTAGATAAAAATGTGTATCAAGGGATGCCAAATGCTTCCTGGCATCAGTCAAATTCTACAGCATCAGATACATGGGCTGGCTACACATACTGAGACAGAGGGGCGCTGCAAGAATGGCCCATGTTCTGAATTCTGTCGCTGTACATTTCAAAAGTGCTGAACAAATAGTTATATTGACTACGTCCGTCCTAGCTCGCTCATTAATGTCTTAATCGAAATTACGGATTGCCTCTTATCCGCTTGTCATCCCCTTATGCCATAGTTTGTATATCTCAATTGTTAGTATAAACCACATTTGTTTACGCAAGTCAGCCATATCAGCTATGTTTTTTTTAAAGGCAGTATATGAGGCTGAATGAACTGTTTCGCTGCCAGACAAGGCTCCGCTTATAGCCAGGTGTAGCAGTGGTAAGGTGTTGGACTGCTGTTGGGACTCTTCTGTTGGTACAGCTTTATGTAGGCCCTAACAGTTCGTGGGCACCGTTTGTCACCGTTATAGTGCAATTCATTTATTGTTTAGTGTTGTGTTGTGTTGTGTAGTGGCTTTGCTGGCATGCATCCCACATTTTTTTGTTTTTGTTTGCCACACCACGATTTACATACTAAAATCGTCACTGCATACGCCTATGCCTAGTTGGGAAGCCTGCAATTTGGGCAGCATGCGTGGCAAAAGGACTAGCTGATTATTGAGTTGCGGCTGTCAGTGAAAATCATCTAAAATGTTTGAAGATCAAAAATCAAATCAAATCTAATTGTATTTGTCACATCCGCCGAATACAACAGGTATACTGTGAAATGCTTACTTACAAGCCCTTAACCAACAATGGAGAGGTTTGTTTTAAAGTAAGTAAGAAAATATGTCCTAATAAAAAAATTAACAAAAGTAAAAAATAAATAAAAATAAAAATAATAACACAATAAAATAATAACTGCACAATCAAATAACAGTAACAAGGCTATATACAGGGGGTACTGGTACCGAGTCAATGTGCGGGGGTACAGGTTAGTCGAGGTAATTGAGGTAATATGTACATGTACTGTAGGTAGGGGTAAAGTGACTATGCACAGAAAATAAACAGTGAGTAACAGCAGTGTAAAAAAGGGGGTCAATGCAAATAGTCCGGGTAGCCATTTCATTAACTGTTTAGCAGATTTATGGCTTGGGGTTAGAAGCTGTTAATTAAGGTTTATTTACTCGCAAACGTAGTCCCGTCAGGTAGCCCGTTTGTTTGCCTCTCTTGCGCCATTTCTTCCTCTTTCAAGTCCCTCGGTAGGGCCTGGTGTGGAATGAGCAGTACATCCACAGCTGCCGACTCATTGAAGTAGAAATCTTCATCCGAATTGAGGTTAGTGATCGCTGTTCTGAAGTCCAGAAGCTGTTTTCCATCATAGGAAATAATGGCGGAAATATTATGTACAAAAAAAGTTACGAAAAAACACAAAATAGAAGAATTGGTCAGGAGCCCATAAGATAGCAGCTATCCATTGCAGCGCCATCTTCCACTTAATATGAATGTTATAGTTCCCCTCATCTGTTTCTATAAAAGCAATCCCTTTACAAGGGACTTTTTTCCAAACCAAAAAGATAGAGGAGGGAGTAACAGAGAGTGTGAGAGGGAGAGAGAGAATCTCAATGTGAGAATCTCAATTGTATATTGTACCGTAAAACGACCATGGAGTTCAAGGTGAAGTTGAGTGCTGGCCAGGGCATTGTATTCTCTTCTCACACCCAAGTGAAATTATTTAACACAGCTGTCATGAGACCTCGTGCTGACCCTGTCAACAGACCCCCACAAACACACTGACTCACACACGGATTCTCTCTCTCACACACACGTTGGCACGCACACACTGATTCTCTCTCCCACACACACGTTGGCACGCACACACATACACGCAACATTTGTTGTTGAATAGCCAATCAAATGGCTACCCGGACTATCTCAATTGACAATTTGCACTGGCACACTCACAGGTCTCTATCTACACACACACACACACACACACACACACACACACACACACACACACACACACACACATACACACACGCTGCTGCTACTGATTACTTTTATTATTATCTATCCTGATGCCTAGTCACTTTACCCCTGCCAACATGTACATACAGTGCATTCAGAAAGTATTCAGACCCCGTGACTTTTTCCACATTTTGTTAAGTTACAGCTTTATAATAAAATTTATCAAATTGTTTTTTCCCCCTCATCAATCTACACACAATACCCCATAATGACAAAGCAAATACAGATTTCTTTTAATTTTTGCAAATGTATTAACAGTTAAAAACTGAAATCACATTTACATAAGTTTTGAGACCCTTTACTCAGTACTTTGTTGAAGCACCTTTGGTAGCGATTACAGCCTTGAATATTATTGGGTATGACGCTTCAAGCTTGGCACACCTGTATTTGGGGATTTTCTCCCATTCCTCTCGCCAGATCCTCTGAAGCTCGGTCAGGTTGGATGGGGAGCGTCCCTGCACAGGTCTCTCCAGAGATGTTCGATCGGGTTCAAGTCCGGGCACTGGCTGGGCCACTCAAGGACATTCAGAGACTTGTCCCGAAGCCACTCCTGCGTTGTCTTGGCTGTGTGCTTAGGGTCGTTGTCCTGTTGGAAGGTGAACCTTCGCCCCAGTTTGAGTTCCTGAGCGCTCTGGAGCAGGTTTTAATCAAGGATCTCTCTGTACTTTGCTCCATTCATCTTTCCCTCGATCCTGACTAGTCTCTCAGTCCCTGCCGCTGAAAAACATCCCCACAGCATGATGCTGCCACCACCATGCTTCACCGTAGGGATCGTGCCAGGTTTCCTCCAGACGTGACACTTGGCATTCAGGCCAAAGAGATCAATCTTGGTTTCATCAGACCAGAGAATCTTGTTTCTCGTGGTCTGAGTGTCCTTTAAATGCCTTTTGGCAAACTCCAAGCGGGCTGTCATGTGCCTTTTACTGAGGAGTGGCTCCCGTCTGGCCACTCTACCATGAAGGCCTGGTTGGTGGAGTGCTGCAGAGATGGTTTTCCTTCTGGAAGGTTCTCCCATCTCCACAGTGGAACTCTGGAGCTCTGTCAGAATGACCATCGGGTTCTTGGTCACCTCCCTGACCAAGGCCCTTCTCCCCCGATTGCTCAGTTTGGCCAGGCGACCAGCTCTATGAAGAGTCTTGGTGGTTCCAAACTTCTTACATTTAAGAATGATGGAGGCCACTGTGTTCTTGGGGACCTTCAATGCTGCATAATTGTTTTGTTACCCTTCCCCAGATCTGTGCCTCAACACAATCCTGTCTCGGAGCTCTACGGACAATTCCTTCGACCTCATGGCTTGTTTTTGCACTGACATGCACTGTCAACTGTGGGATGTATATAGACAGTTGTGTGCCTTTCCAAATCATGTCCAATCAATTGAATTTACCACAGGTAGAAACATCTCAAGGATGATCAATGGAAATAGGATGCACCTGAGCTCAATTTCGAGTCTCATAGCAAAGGGTCTGAATACTTATGTAAATAAGGTATTTCATTTTTTTTTTTTTATAGATTTGCTAACATTTCTAAAAAGCTGTTTTCACTTTGTCATTATGGGGTATTGTGTGTAGATTGATGCCAATTATAATTTTTTTTTCATCCATTTTAGAATAAGGATGTAATGTAACAAAATGTGGAAAAAGTCAAGGGGTCTGAATACTTTCCGAATGCACTGTATCTACCTCAATTACCACGTATCCCTGCACAGTTCTACACCTATTGTATTCGGCATATGTGACAAATAAAATTTGATTTCAAGGAAAGTACAGTGAGGGAAAAAAGTTTTTGATCCCCTGCTGATTTTGTACGTTTGCCCACTGACAAAGAAATTATCAGTCTATCATTTTAATGGTAGGTTTATTTGAACAGGGAGAGACAGAATAACAACAACAAAAATCCAGAAAAACGCATGTACAAATGTTTATTTATTGATTTGCATTTTAATGAGGGAAATAAGTATTTGACCCCCTCTCAATCAGAAAGATATCTGGCTCCCAGGTGTCTTTTATTCAGGTAACGAGCTGAGATTAGGAGCACACTCTTAAAGGGAGTGCTCCTAATCTCAACTTGTTACCTGTATAAAAGATTACCTGTCCACAGAAGCAATCAAGCAATTATATTCCAAACTGTCCACCATGGCCAAGACCAAAGAGCTCTCCAAGGATGTCAGGGACAAGATTGTAGACCTACACAAGGCTGGAATGGGCTACAAGACCATCGCCAAGCCGCTTGGTGAGAAGGTGACAACAGTTGGTGCGATTATTTGCAAATGGAAGAAACACAAAATAACTGTCAATCTCCCTCGGCCTGGCGCTCCATGCAAGATCTCACCTCGTGGAGTTGCAATGATCATGAGAACGGTGAGCAATCAGCCCAGAACTACACAGGAGGATCTTGTCAATGATATCAAGGCAGCTGGGACCATAGTCACCAAGAAAACAATTGGTAACACACTATGCCATGAAGGACTGAAATCCTGCAACGCCCGCAAGGTCCCCATGCTCAAGAAAGCACATATACAGGCCCGTCTGAAGTTTGCCCATGAACATCTGAATGATTCAGAGGAGAACTGGGTGAAAATGTTGTGGTCAGATGAGACCAAAATGGAGCTCTTTGGCATCAACTCAACACGCCGTGTTTGGAGGAGGAGGAATGCTGCCTATGACCCCAAAAACACCATCCCCACCGTCAAACATGGAGGTGGAAACATTATGCTTTGGGGGTGTTTTACTGCAAAGGGGACAGGAGTGAGACTGAGGGAATTGAGTGAGAACCTCCTTCCCTCAGCCAGGGCATTGAAATGGGTCGTGGATGGGTATTCCAGCATGACAATGACCCAAAACACACGGCCAAGGCAACAAAGGAGTGGCTCAAGAAGAAGCACATTAAGGTCCTGGAGTGGCCTAGCCAGTCTCCAGACCTTAATCCCATAGAAAATCTGTGGAGGGAGCCAAACGTCAGCCTCGAAACCTTAATGACTTGGAGAAGATCTGCAAAGAGGAGTGGGACAAAATCCCTCCTGAGATGTGTGCAAACCTGGTGGCCAACTACAAGAAACGTCTGACCTCTGTGATTGCCAACAAGTGTTTTGCCACCAAGTACTAAGTCATGTTTTGCAGAGGGGTCAAATACTTATTTCCCTCATTAAAATGCAAATCAATTTATAACATTTTTGACATGTGTTTTTCTGGATTTTTTTGTTGTTATTCTGTCTCTCACTGTTCAAATAAACCTACCATTAAAATGATAGACTGATCATGTCTTTGTCAGTGGGCAAACGTACAAAATCAGCAGGGGATCAAATACTTTTTTCCCTCACTGTAGATAACACTTCAGAAGTAGATAACACATCACATCAATACCTCTTTTTGAGTGACTGTGAATTGTTATGAGTGGACGTAAACTAAAGGCTTGGCATCAGTGGAATGTGATACATGCCATCAAAGCAGCCAGTGAGGCCACGTGTTCAGGCAGTAACAACCCACATTGTTTAGAAGTCCCACCCTCGCTGGCTCCACTCACTATGTTACATTTTAGAAATACTTTGAGTCAATCGGCACCTCCGTATAAAAAATGCAAGACATTCACTTAATGTTAAAATTTCAGGATTAAGAGAAGATCGAGGGAAGAATTAAAGAAAGACAGGCAAATTCTAAATTCTGAAACATTGTCTCCAAATGTAGGCCTACTCATAAAGGTCTGGATATATCTATTTCCAGAAAAGGATACATTAAACATGACAGGAAGCAGCATTTATCCAAACCAATCCAATTTTAAGTTCAAGCATGAAAATAGTGATGTGTGTGTAAATGCGGCAACATTTGGCCAATAGAAGCCAAAAATCATGGAAAGATAGGTTCCTGTCTACTGTATGTCGGGGAAAAGGAAACAGTAGTACATTTTGAATAGTGGCAAGAAACATTTCACCAAGCCAATGTTAATTAAATGTGCATTTTAAACATACTTGGGAAAAATGCAGTGGCATTGACTGGATGTGCTTGTAAAGTAAAATACAGACGCACTGGTGAAATTCAGTCACCTCTTTCTACTTATTGCCGTCAAAGGTTAGCTCTGCCAAATGTCGGTGTGTAGCCATTGTTGTCGTACAGTTTGGCCACCCTCTCGCCCCTGCTACTCAACCTCCCACCTCCCCCTTCCTCTCCACGAGGACCAAACCTAAACCCAGTCAATTTAAATGGTAATACCTTTGGGGCTTTAAAAAAGCTAATCTCTTTTCACTCTTTTTAGCATATATTTGAGAGGCTTTGCAGTCCATGTTCCCACCATGCTAATAGCTTTTTCATGAACATAATGCCACTGGCGAGTCACTCATTCTCCAGCTCGCTCCTTTGGAGTAAATGGATGATTCTTTCTCACCTTTCTCTTACACCCCCTCTTCTTTCTCTCTCTCTGTCCCTCTTCCTTTCTCTAGAATTTTGAATTCTCTCTATTCTCAAAGGGTTGGGGGGTAAAGCTGGATGAAATATATGTTGCCTTTCCTCAAGCATTGCAACTCCTATTGATTGCATTTGATGTAGCCTCTGGATTTTGCCTTCAAAGGCCCATTCTCACGACAAACGCATACAACTTGATGGCAGAAAAATACCATCAAAATGTTGCATTAGACCTCTATACTTCATGAATTGGGGAATTGAGACTGAGGTCACAGGATGGCGCATTCTCTCTGTAGCACCACCAGCTGTTGTCCATGGTGCTGAAGTCATTGCTAACTGATCAGGAAGCTACATTCCTATGTAGGGGGTTACATGCTGAAACTGAACCAAGAGAGATTACCGGAATGTTATGTATTGTTAACACTTTGTAATAGCTTTCATTAGTAAGCGGTTATAGTTGCTTACAAATGTCTTTGGCTGCTTTGGACATCAACTAAATAAGCCCAGTCAATGACTGGGCAGCCAGGCTTCCAACAGCAAATTGTGTGTGTGTTTGTGTTTTTGTGTGTGGATATGCTTACGTGTGCATGTGCTGTTGTGTGTGTGGGAGCGTATGCGTGATTGTGTGTGTAAAGCGGTCATGCCTCCCCAATGCTGTGTTTCTATAAGGCCATGCCATTAGGGGGAGTCCCGGGTGTGTAGGGCCCTTAAGGCATCCGCATGCTTCCCATCCGAAACAATTTGTGAATTTTTTATGATGACATTTTGTGTAGTTTTTGTTTGTTTTGGTCTTCGGGAAGGATTTTTTAGGCTGTTCGTGTACACAATTTTTTAGCGCACTATCGAATCACAGTACAATGCCTTCAGAAAGTATTTACACCCCTTCACTTTTTCCGCATTTTTTTGTGTTATAGCCTGAATTTAAAATTTAGAAGTAGCCTGAATTTAAAATTTAAAAGTAGAATTACGATTTTATTTACAAATTAATTTTAAATGAAAAACTTAAATGTCTTGAGTCAATAAGTATTCAACTCCTTTGTTATGGCAAGCCTAAATAAGTTCAGGAGTAAAAATGTGCTTAACAAGTCACATAAGTTGCATGGACTCTGTGTGCTATAATAGTGTTTAACATGATTTTTGAATGACTCCCTAATCTCTGTACCCCACACTAAAATTATCTGTAAGGTCCCTCAGTTGAGCAGTGAATTTCAAAAACAGATTCAACCAAAAAGACGAGGGAGGTTTTCCAGTGCCTCACAAAGAAGGGCACCCATTGGTAGATGGGTAAAAAAAAGGCAGTATGGTGAAGTTATTAATTACACTTTGGATGGTGTATCAATACACCCAGTCACTACAAAGATGCAGGCGTCCTTCCTAACTCAGTTGCCGGTGAGGAAGGAAACCACTCAGGGATTTCACCATGAGGCCAATGGTAACTTTAAAACAGTTACAGAGTTTATTGGCTGTGATAGGAGAAAACTGATGATGGATCAACAACATTGTAGTTACTCCACAATACTAACCTAATTGACAGAGTGAAAAGAAGGAAGCCTGTAAGGAATAAAATATTCCAAAACATGCATCCTCTTTGCAACAAGGCACGAAAATAATACTCCAAGAAATGTGGCAAGACAATTAACTTTTTGTCCTGAATTCAAAGTGTTATGTTTGGGGCAAATCCAATACAACATATTACTGTGTACAACTCTCTATATTTTCAAGCATAGTGGTAGCTGCATCATGTTATGGGTATGCTTGTAATCATTAAGAACTGGAGAGTGTTTCAGGATAAAAAAGAAACAGTATGGAGCTAAGCACAGGCAAAATACTAGAGGTAAACCTGGTTGTCTGCTTTCCACCAGACACTGGGAGATGAATTCAAATTTCAGCAGGACAATAACCTAAAACACAAGGCCAAATCTACACTGGAGTTGCTTACCAAGAAGAAGGTGAATGATCCTGAGTATCCGAGTTACAGTTTTGACTTAAATCTGCATGAAAACCTACAGCAGGACATGTTTTCTAGCAATGACCAACAGCCGATTTGACAGATCTTGAAGAACTTTGAAAATAATAATGGGCAAATATTGTACAATCCAGGTGTGCGAAGCTCTAAGAGATTTACCCAGAAAGACTCATTTTTTTACATTTTAGTCAGCGTAATCGCTGCCAAAGGTGACTCTATGTATCGACTCGGGTGTGAATACTAAATGTAAATGACATTTCTGTATTTATTTTTCAATACATTTACAAACATTTCTAAAAACATGTTTTCCCTTGGTCATTATGGGGCGTTGTTAGTATTCAGGCTGTAAGACAACAAAATGTGGAATAAGTCAAGGGGTATGAATACTTTTTGAAGGCACTGTACATGTAAAATCATGAGAATGACAATACATATCGTATCGGTACGTAAGTATCATGATAATATCATATTGTGAGGTCCCAGGCAATTCCCAGACCTACTGCAAACATGAGGATTGGAAGCCATGTACGTCTGATATCATAATCGTCCCCCTCTCAATCTGTCACACACACAAATGCATTTACACACACACAAATGCACACACACTAACTCACTCACTCACTCACTTTCATACACTCAATTTCATACACTCACACACAGACACACATATGTGCGTGAGTGTTTGGGGGGCTGGTACAGTAGTGGACTTTTGATAGAGCTAATTCTCCTGCCAGCTTGATGTGCCGGCAGAGAAGAAAGGCAAAAGGCCTGTGCTTAATTCCCCAGTCGTGCTCTGAGGATTTAGACAGTGGAGAAAGGTTGAGGGATTATGCCATTTAAGATTTCACAAGCGCTTCTATTTCCTCTACTCTGAGCTCTCATCCCTGAAGAGTGTGAACCGCTCCTCTCAGTGATTTTGGTCTTTCTATGAATCTCGTGCACACACACACACCGTAGTTCACACACAGGTGACTGCCAAAATAATGGAAAACACTTGAGTAAATGAGGGATACAAAGTGTATTGAAATCAGGTGCTTCCACACAGGAGTGGTTTCATAGTTGATTAAGCAATTAAGATCCCATCATGCTTAGGGTCTGTATACAAATGCTGGGCACGCCATTATTTTCGCTACCATGACTATGCCCCCATAGGATGACAATTCCTCCATCCACAGGGCACGAGTGGTCACTCAAGGGTTTGATGAGCATGAAAACGATGTAAACCATATGCCATGTCCGTCTCAGTCACCAGATCTCAACACAATTGAACTTTGAATTTAACATTCTGGAGCGACGCCTGTAACAGCGTATTCTACACCTGCCAACAGAATTCCAGACACTTGTAGAATCTATGCCAAGGTGCATTGGAGCTGTTCTGGCTCGTGGTGGCCCAACATTCTATTAAAGACACTTTATGTTGGTGTTTCCTTTATTTTGCCAGTTACCTGTTGCTCAAAGAGATCACATCTCTAATATAAGTACACTGAAACGAACTAGCACACACACACTATCTTTTGTGTCCAGTTAATCTTGGCTCAAACAACATATTCCATCAACCCGTCTTTCTTCCGCTTGTACATACAGTACTGGGTATTGGTTACAGAGAGCAACGGAAAGTGTTAAATGTTGAAGCTGATTGCAAATGGAGAGTGGTTTATGCACACACACACACAGGCGTGCACATACAGTTCTGGGAACCATAATTGAGGAATGATCTCCTGATAGGGGAAAATGTCAAGCGATTTTTAAGCTCAAGTCCTATCTGGGTGGATGGTACTGAAGTGGTTTTGACCTGGTTTGAGGGACTCACACTAGCTCTGATAAACACCAACAGAGGTTGACACTGCCAGTGCCCCGTAGGATGCCAATACAGAGTGCGGGTAGGGGTTCAAATGGAGCTTGACTCACTCGGTGGTCCCAGAAAGATTCTAAAGACTTGTGCCAACAGGATACCAGTTGCAAACGACTTATCCCTAGGCCATTTATCCAAAATGTGTCCAATTCAAATCTGAGAAGGGCCTGCGAATGCCGGGGGTCTGTGACAGATGCCAATACAGTATGACACACACACTTGTGGAAATGAATTTGAGACCCCTTCTGAGAAGAACCCTGCTTGGAGATCTTTGCGAGGTAGCTTAAGTTTGTTCACAGTTGGTCTCGGCCAAACTTCAAATTTTACATGCGCCCTTGTCCGTACAATTCATCCCTGCTCCCTTACCATAAAAACAGGCTTCTGGCAAACAGTTATGGCAAATCTTTGGCCAATTCGCCGCAAAAATATTTTGACACGCAAATTACAGTGCATTCGGAAAGTATTCAGACCCCTTGACTTTTTCCACATTTTGTTACGTTACAGCCTCATTCTAAAATTTATTAAATTGTTTTTCCCCTCATCAATCTACACACAATACCCCATAATAACAAGGCAAAAACAGGTTTTTAGACATTTTTGCAAATGTATAAAACATAAGAAACTGAAATATCACATTTACAGAAGTATTCAGACCCTTTACTCAGTACTTTGTTGAAGCACCTTTGGAAGCGATTACAGCCACGAGTCTTCTTGGGTAGGACGCTACAAGCTTAGCACACCTGTATTTGGGGAGTTTCTCCCATTCTTCTCTGCAGATCCTCTCACGCTCTGTCAGGTTAAATGGGGAGCGCCACTGCACAGCTATTTTCATGTCTCTCCAGAGATGTTCGATCGGGTTCAAGTCCGGGCTCTGGCTGGGCCACTCAAGGACATTCAGAGACTTGTCCCGAAGCCACTCCTGTGTTTTCTTGGCTGTGTTCTTAGGGTCGTTGTCCTGTTGGAAGGTGAACCTTCGCCCAAGTCTGAGGTCCTGGAGCAGATTTTCATCAAGGATCTCTCTGTACTTTGCGCCATTCATCTTTCCCTCGATCCTGACTAGTCTCCCAGTCCCTGCCACTGAAAAACATCCCCACAGCATGATGCTGCCACCACCATGCTTTACCGTAGGGATAGTGCCAGATTTCCTTCAGATGTGACACTTGGCATTCAGGCCAAAGAGTTCAATCTTGGTTTCATCAAACCAGAGAATCTTGTTTCTCATGGTCTGAGAGTCTTTAGATGCTTTTTGGCAAACTCCAAGCGGGCTGTCATGTGCCTTTCAATGAGGAGTGGCTTCCGTCTGGCCACTCTGCCATGAAGGCCTGGTTGGTGGAGTGCTGCAGAGATGGTTGTCCTTCTGGAAGGTTCTCCCATCTCCACAGAGGAACTCTGGAGCTCTGTCAGAGTGACCATCGGGTTCTTGGTCGCCTCCCTGACCAAGGACCTTCTCCCTCAGTTTGGCCGGGCGGCCAGCTCTAGGAAGAGTCGATGGTTTCAAACTTCTTCCATTTAAGAATGATGGAGGCCACTGTGTTCTTGGGGACCTCCAATGCTGCAGACTTTTTTTGGTACCGTTCCCCAGATCTGTGCCTCGACACAATCCTGTCTCGGAGCTCTACGGACAATTCCTTCAACCTCATGGCTTGGTTTTTGCTCTGACATGCACTGTCAACTGTGGGACCTTATATAGGCAGATGTGTGCCTTTCCAAATCATGTCCAATCAATTGAATTTACCACAGGTGGACTCCAATTAAGTTGTAGAAACATCTCAAGGATGATCAGGATGCACCTGAGCTCAATTTCGAGTCTCATAGCCAAGGACCTGAATACTTATGCAAATAAGATATGCATGTTTGTTATTTTTAATACATTTGCCAAAATTTCTAAAAACCTGTTTTCACTTAGTCATTATAGGGTTTTGTGTGTGGCAAACTGTTGCAGCAAATTTAGGGAACTTGTGAACTTCTGGCAAAATCTGGGAAATTGTATTTGCTGCAAACTCATTATGAATATGCTAATTAGACCAGATTTTTGGTTACTTTGTGTATTACAACATTAAAATTATCTACACTGAACAAAAATATAAATGCAGCATGCAACAATTTCTAAGATTTTCTGAGTTAGAGTTCATATAAGGAAATCAATCAATTGAAATAAATTATTTACAGTGGGTAAAAAAAGTATTTAGTCAGCCACCAATTGTGCAAGTTCTCCCACTTAAAAAGATGAGAGAGGCCTGTAATTTTCATCATAGGTACACGTCAACTATGACAGATAAATTGAGAAAAAAAATGTCTCCAGAAAATCACATTGTAGGATTTTTTATGAATTTATTTGCAAATTATGGTGGAAAATAAGTATTTGGTCACCTACAAACAAGCAAGATTTCTGGCTCTCACAGACCTGTAACTTCTTCTTTAAGAGGCTCCTCTGTCCTCCACTCGTTACCTGTATTAATGGCACCTGTTTGAACTTGTTATCAGTATAAAAGACACCTGTCCACAACCTCAAACAGTCACACTCCAAACTCCACTATGGCCTAGGACCAAAGAGCTGTCAAAGGACACCAGAAACACAATTGTAGACCTGCACCAGGCTGGGAAGACTGAATCTGCAATAGGTAAGCAGCTTGGTTTGAAGAAATCAACTGTGGGAGCAATTATTAGGAAATGGAAGACATACAAGACCACTGATAATCTCCCTCGATCTGGGGCTCCACGCAAGATCTCACCCCGTGGGGTCAAAATTATCACAAGAACGGTGAGCAAAAATCCCAGAACCACACGGGGGGACCTAGTGAATGACCTGCAGAGAGCTGGTACCAAAGTAACAAAGCCTACCATCAGTAACACACTACGCCGCCAGGGACTCAAATCCTGCAGTGCCAGACGTGTTTCCCTGCTTAAGCCAGTACATGTCCAGGCCCGTCTGAAGTTTGCTAGAGTGCATTTGGATGATCCAGAAGAGGATTGGGAGAATGTCATATGGTCAGATGAAACCAAAATAGAACTTTTTGGTAAAAACTCAACTCGTCGTGTTTGGAGGACAAACAATGCTGAGTTGCATCCAAAGAACACCATACCTACTGTGAAGCATGGGGGTGGAAACTTCATGCTTTGGGGCTGTTTTTCTGCAAAGGGACCAGGACGACTGATCCGTGTAAAGGAAAGAATGAATGGGGCCATGTATCGTGAGATTTTTTAGTGAAAACCTCCTTCCATCAGCAAGGACATTGAAGATGAAACGTGGCTGGGTCTTTCAGCATGACAATGATCCCAAACACACCGCCCGGGCAACGAAGGAGTGGCTTCGTAAGAAGCATTTCAAGGACCTGGAGTGGCCTAGCCAGTCTCCAGATCTCAACCCCATAGAAAATCTTTGGAGGGAGTTGAAAGTCTGTGTTGCCCAGCGACAGCCCCAAAACATCACTGCTCTAGAGGAGATTTGCATGGAGGAATGGGCCAAAATACCAGCAACAGTGTGTGAAAACCTTGTGAAGACTTACAGAAAACGTTTGACCTGTGTCATTGCCAACAAAGGGTATATAACAAAGTATTGAGAAACTTTTGTTATTGACCAAATACTTATTTTCCACCATAATTTGCAAATAAATTCATTAAAAATCCTACAATGTGATTTTCTGGATTTGAGTCCCTGGCGGCGTAGTGTGTTACTGATGGTAGGCTTTGTTACTTTGGTACCAGCTCTCTGCAGGTCATTCACTAGGTCCCCCCGTGTGGTTCTGGGATTTTTGCTCACCGTTCTTGTGATAATTTTGACCCCACGGGGTGAGATCTTGCGTGGAGCCCCAGATCGAGGGAGATTATCAGTGGTCTTGTATGTCTTCCATTTCCTAATAATTGCTCCCACAGTTGATTTCTTCAAACCAAGCTGCTTACCTATTGCAGATTCAGTCTTCCCATCCTGGTGCAGGTCTACAATTGTGTTTCTGGTGTCCTTTGACAGCTCTTTGGTCTAGGTCATAGTGGAGTTTGGAGTGTGACTGTTTGAGGTTGTGGACAGGTGTCTTTTATACTGATAACAAGTTCAAACAGGTGCCATTAATACAGGTAACGAGTGGAGGACAGAGGAGCCTCTTAAAGAAGAAGTTACAGGTCTGTGAGAGCCAGACATCTTGCTTGTTTGTAGGTGACCAAATACTTATTTTCCACCATAATTTGCAAATAAATTTATTAAAAATCCTACAATGTGATTTTCTGGAGACATTTTTTTTCTCAATTTATCTGTCATAGTTGACGTGTACCTATGATGAAAATTACAGGCCTCTCTCATCTTTTTAAGTGGGAGAACTTGCACAATTGGTGGCTGACTAAATACTTTTTTTCCCCACTGTAGGCCCTAATCTATGGATTTCATATGACTGGGAATACAGATATGCATCAGTTGATCACAGATATATATTTTTTGTAGGTAGAGGCGTCGATCAGAAAACCAGTCAGTATCTGGTGTGACCACCATTTGCCTCATGCAGTGCGACACATCTCCTTCGCATAGAGTTGATCAGGCTGTTGGTAGTGGCCTCTGAAATGTTGTCCTACTCCTCTTCAATGGCTGTGCGAAGTTGCTGGATATTGGCGGGAGCTGGAACACGCTGTCGTACACGTCGATCCAGAGCATCCTACATGATCAATGGGTGACATGTCTGGTGAGTATTCAGGCCATGGAAGAACTGGGACATTTTCATCTTCCAGGAATTTTGTACAGATCCTTGCAACATGGGGCCATGCATTATCATGCTGAAACATGAGGTGATGGTGGCGGATGAATGGCACGACAATGAGCCTCAGGATCTCGTCACAGTATCTCTGTGCATTCAAATTGCCATCAATAAAATGCAGTTGTGTTCGTTGTCCGTAGCTTATGCCTGCCCATACCATAACCCCACCGCGAAGGCGGCTTATGATAATGAAATTAACATGAAATTATCTGGAAACAGCTCTGGTGGACATTCCTGCAGTCAGCATGCCAATTGTACGCTCCCTCAAAACTTGAGACATCTGTGGCATTGTGTTGTGTGAGAAAAAAAAAATCACATTTTAGAGTAGCCTTTTATTGTCCCCAGCACGAGTTGCACCTGTCTAATGATCATGCTGTTTAATCAGCTTCTTGATATGCCATACCTGTCAAGTGGATGGATTATCTTGGCAAATGAGAAATGCTCACTAACAGGGATGTAAACATTTGTGCATAAAATTAGAGAAATAAGCTGTTTGGGCATATAGAACATTTCTCTGATCTTTTATTTCAGCTCATGGAACATGGGACAAAAAAAATATATATATATATATATATATATATATACTGTGTGTGTGTATGTATGTATGTATGTATGTATGTATGTATGTATGTGTATATGTATATACACACATTACCAGTCATAGGTTTGGACACACCTACTCATTCCAGGCCTTTTCTTTATTTTTTCTATTTTCTACATTGTAGAATAATAGTGAAGACATCAAAACTATGAAATAACACATATGGAATCATGTAGTAACCAAAAAAGTGTTAAAAAAATCAAAGTATATTTTATATTTGAGAGGAGTTCCCACATATGCTGAGCACTTGTTGGCTGCTTTTCCTTCACTCTGCGGTCCAGCTGATCCCAAACCAGCATGGCTACCACAGCATTCTGCAGCGATAAGCCATCCCATCTGGTTTGGGCTTAGTGGGACTATAATTTGTTTTTCAACAGGACAAATACAATTAAATAAAATTTCATTTTTCACATACATGTGTTTAGCAGATGTTATAGCGGGTGTAGCGAAATGCTTGTGCTTCTAGCAACGACAGTGCAGTAATATCTAACAAGTAATATCTAACTAATATCTAATTTCACAACATATACCCAAAACACACAAAACTAGTAAGGAATGGGATTTAAGAATATATACATATATGGACAAGCAATGACAAAGCGGCATGGACTAAGATACAGTAGAATGTTATAGAATAGAATGCAGTATATACATATGAGATGAGTAGTGCAAGATATGTAAACATTATTAAAGTGACTAGTGTTCCATTTCTTAAAGTGGCCAGTGATTTCAATAGGCAGCATCAGCCTCTAATGTGCTAGTGATGGCTATTTAACAGTCTGATGGCCTTGAGATAGAAGCTGTTTTTCATTCTCTCAGTCCCAGCTTTGATGCACCTGTACTGACCTCGTCTTCTGGATGATAGCGGGGTGAACATGCAGTGGCTCGGGTGGTTGATGTCCTTGATGATCTTTTTGGCCTTCCTGTGACATCGGGTTCTGTATGTGTCTTGGAGGGCGGGTAGTTTGCCCCTGGTAATGCGTTCGGCAGACCGCACCACCCGCTGGAGTGCCCTGCGGTTGTGGGCGGTGCAGTTACTGTACCAGGCGGTGAAACAGCCCGACAGGATGCTCTCAATTGTGCATCTGTAAAATTTTGTGAGGGTTTTAGGTGCTAAGCCACATTTCTTCAGCCTTCTGAGGTTGAAGAGGCTCTGTTGCGCCTTCTTCACCACACTGTTTGTGCGGGTGGACCATTTCAGTTTGTCGGTGATGTGAACAACAAGGAACTTTCTCCACTGCGGTCCCGTCAATGTGGATAGGGGGGTGCACCCTCTGCTGTTTCCTGAAGTCCACAATCATCTCCTTTGTTTTGTTGATGTTGAGTGAGAGGTTATTTTCCTGGCACCACACTCCCAGAGACCTCACCTCCTCCCTGTAGGCGGCCTCGTCATTGTTGGTAATCAAGCCTACTACTGTTGTGTCATCTGCAAACTTGATGATTGAGTTGGAGGCGTGCTTGGCCATGCAGTCATGGGTGAACAGGGAGTACAGGAGGGGGCTGAGCACGCATCCTTGTGTTGACGATCAGCAAAGTGGAGATGTTGTTTCCTATCTTCACCACCTGGGGGCGGCCCGTCAGGAAGTCTAGGACCCAGTTGCACAGGGCGGGGTTCAGACCCAGGGCCTCGAGCTTAATGATGAGCTTGGAGGGTACTATGGTGTTGAATGCTGTGCTATAGTCAATGAACAGCATTCTTACATAGGTATTCCTCTAGTCCAGATGGGATAGGGCAGTGTTCAGTGTGATGGCAATTGCATCGTCTGTGGATCTATTGGGGCGGTAAGCAAATTGAAGTGGGTCTAGGGTGACTGGTAAGGTAGAGGTGATATGATCTTTGACTAGTCTCTCAAAGCACTTCATGATGACAGAGGTGAGTGCTACAGGGCGATAGTCATTTAGTTCAGTTACCTTTGCTTTCTTGGGTACACGAACAATGGTGGACATCTTGAAGCATGTGGGAGCAGCAGACTGGGAAAGGGAGAGATTGAATATGTCCATAAACACTCCAGCCAGCTGGTCTGAGCATGCTCTGAGGACACGGCTAGGGATGCCGTCTGGGCCGGCAGCCTTGCGGGGGTTAACATGCTTAAATGTCTTAATCACATCGGCCATGGAGAAGGAGAGGCCACAGTCCTTGGTAGTGGGCTTCGTCAGTGGCACTGTGTTATCCTCAAAGCGGGCGAAGAATGTGTTTAGATTGTCTGGAAGCGAGACGTCGGTGTCGGCGACGTGGCTGGTTTTCCTTTTGTAGTCCATGATTGTCTGTAGACCCTGCCACATACGTCTCGTGTCTGAGCCGTTGACCCAACACACCTCCAGGCTGTGTAAGGGCTATTTTACCATATAGGAGGGTGATGGAGTGCTGCATCAGATGATCTGGCCTCCACATCCCCCAACCTCAACCCAACTGAGATGGTTTGGGATGAGTTGGACCGCAGAGTGAAGGAAAAGCACCCAACAAGTGCTCAGGATATGTGGGAACTCCTTCAAGACTGTTGGAAAAGCATTCCAGGTGAAGCTGGTTGAGAGAATGCCAAGAGTGTGCAAAGCTGAAATCATGGGAAAGTGTGGCTATTTGAAGAATCTCAAACATAAAATATATTTTGATTTGTTTAACACTTTTTTGGTTACTATATGATTCCATATGTGTTATTTCATAGTTTTGATTTCTTCACTATTATTCTACGATGTAGAAAATAGTAAAAATAAAGAAAAACCCTTGAATGAGTAGGTGTGTCCAAACTTTTGACTGGTAGTGTATGTATATATATATATATATATATATATATATATATATATATATTAGTGCATTCGGAATGTATTCAGACCCCTTGACTTTTTCTACATTTTTTACGTTACAGCCTTATTCTAAAATGGATTAAATAAAACATTTGTCATCAATCTACACATAATACCCCATAATGACAAAGCGAAAACTGGTTTTTAGAAATGTTAGCAAATGTATAAAAAAAAATAATGAAATACCTTATTTACTTAAGTATTCAGACCCTTTGCTATGAGACTCAAAATTGAGCTCAGGTGCATCCTGTTTCCAATTATCATCCTTGAGATGTTTCTACAACTCAATTGGAGTCCACCTGTGGTAAAAATGGATTGGTCATGATTTGGAAAGGCACTCACCTGTCTGCATAAGGTCCCACAGCAAAAACCAACCCATGAGGTCGAAGGAATTGTCCGTAGAGCTCCGAGACAGGATTATGTGGAGGCACAGATCTGGGGAAGGGTACCAAAGAAAATTCTGCATCATTGAAGGTCCCCAAGAACACAGTGACCTCCATCATTCTTCAATGGAAGAAGTTTGGAACCACCAAGACTCTTCCTAGAGCTGGCCGCCCGGCCAAACTGAGCAATCGGCGGAGAAGGGCCTTGGTCAGGGAGGTGACCAAGAACCCGATGGTCACTCCGACAGAGCTCCAGAGTTCCTCTGTGGAGATGGGAGAACCTTCCAGAAGGACAACCATCTCTGCACTCTACTAATCAGTCCTTTATGGTAGAGTGGCCAGACGGAAGCCACTCCTCATTGAAAGGCACATGACAGCCCACTTGGAGATTGCCAAAAGGCACCTAAAGGACTCTCAGACCATGTGAAACGAGATTCAGATACAGTGCACTGGGAAAGAATTCAGACCCCTTGACTTTTCTTCAATTTGTTACGCTATGTTTTTGAAACAATGCTGCGGGGACTTGCTTCCATTCAGCCACAAGCATTAGTGAGGTCGGGTGATTAGGCCTGGCTCGCAGTCGGAGTTCCCAACACCTTTGGGATGAATTGATGCTGTTGAGGTCAGGGCTCTGTGCAGACCAGTCAAGTTCTTCCACATCAATATCGAGAAACCATTTCTGTATGGACCTCGCTTTGTGCACGGGGCATTGTCATGCTGAAAAAGGAAAGGGTCTTCCCCAAACTATTGCCACAAAGTTGGAAGCACAGAATCGTCTAGAATGCTTGTCGAAGAAGTCTTGAGCCTCCTTGGCAGTGCAAAACTTGTGTGTTGTATTCTGAAATGTCAAGATCAGTTTTGCCGGGTGGATGAAGCCGCATCTCAGGTGTAGCTTGCGTAGCTGGGATCTCACCTTGTTGTAGGTCACCCTCTGTTTCAGCAGTTCGGCACCCAGGTCTGGGTTGATGCTGATCCTCTTCTCCGCATTGGTCAGAGCCCCCGATTTCGCTGCGAGGAGAACAATTTGCAGTTGGACTACAAAACTGTGGATTCGTACAGTCATACACCGAGATCTGTTGCGGATAGGACCTGTGCGGTGTGCAATGTTTATCAGCGGCATGGGACCCAGCTTCTCCTGCCCAAACAGAAGTTGTAAGTTGAATTGCCCGCTTCCACACCAGTTTCAAGTCCTGTGACCCGCACATTGAATTTACGGGAATTATTTGAGTGATTCTGTTTTCTATTTTAGGAGATTTATTTCCCTTTCTAGCTTAGTTTGTGCTGTTTCCAGGTCATGGAGTCGCCCCTCTGTCACATCGGCTGCTGTCCCCAAACTGTCCACTTTAGTTGAGTAGGTATCCACTTTAGCAGTGAGCACGGCAAGAGATTAATTTACCGGTTTAATTGTAAGTCGAGGGGAGAGGTCATTTCCTCACAAACAATCTCTCGGATAGTAACGGCCAACTCTTTCTGTTGTCGGGTGTTGAGAGCCACCATGTTCCCACAGGTGAATTGTTTACGGACAGATTAGCTGCTGGAGCTAAATAGACCTGCTAGTTGTTCCTTGTAATACAGTGAACACCCCACACCACAGTATTCATACTTGTTATCACTGAAGTGTCACTCAAACAGAATCAATGTTTTAAGTCATATTTTATTTGAATAACTACTGAACTATGACTTCAAGTCCAAATACCTCCAGAACCACTAATGTAGGGAGCACTGTAGAACACGCCAAACATCGTCATCAAACGCCAACGAGAAAGACAGCGTGCTAGTATCAATGAGTGACAGGCCTAAAAACCACAGAGAGATTGAGATAAAGAGATTGACAAAGAGATAGTGAGGTGGATTGAGAGAGAGAAAGAGCGGTATAGACAGGGGAGGATAGTAGAGGAAGACCACATGGAGATTAGATACACTGTCATGGTGGGGAAGGGAAGGATCAGGCAGGTTTGAGAAGATTATAATGAGTATGATGATGGTTGGCAGGCCGTTAACCTGGATAGATCCAGAACCAATGCTGGGAGAGTTGTTGTTGTTGTTGTTGTTGTTGTCAGTTCAGGTCAGATTATATCTAGGTGAGCATACCGCTGTCTCCATTACCCTTTCTACCCACCTCCCCCACTCTCTCCATCTTGCTCCATTTCGATTAGCATACATTTTTCAAATAAAATGTTTTACTGGTCAAATCGTGTCACTGGGTTTTATTCCCTTATGGGCCACATGTACCCAACATATGTTTTAACTGTAATTACCTGCTAAAATAACATACTATATAGAGAATCAAACCTAACACATACTTCTTAATTTACACGATTCCATTATTCTTCCGGAGGACACTGAAGAATGTCACTGGTGTCATTAACCATCAGTTAGTGTGATTTCAGTCCTTAATCACATTAAGATGACACCACTGTTGTACTGGGGGAAGCAGAGAAGATATGACATACCGCTGTCCTGAATCACAGTTTCACCCTTGAAACAACTGACTTTCCCATCCTGATAAGCCCCTCTGGAAACATGAGTACTCTCTCCCGTTCCTTGTTCTATCTCTATTCTCTACTTCCCGAGACTCTTTGATCCTCGATATTCCAAAAGATAAGAACATGCTGCGCCGAAACCCGAGAAGAGGAGGAGAAATCCATTGCTCTGATGTCTCGATATGCAAAGTTATTGATAAAAATCGCTGTTAGATTTGCCACACCTAAGGGGGAGAAATAAAGAAAGGAGGACCAGGGAGGCCTCAATCAGCTGGTTCATCAATGGCCCCGAGGCAGAGGCCGGAATTAGACGACGAGAAGCGACAAGCGTTATCTGATTTTAACAGTCGCTAACGAGCACGGGTGAGACCAGCAGGTGCTCTCTTCCAAACATGGTGAAGCACCTTAAGCGATATGCAAATCAGCAACTGAGTGTGTTGTCACTGCCAAATATATGTCTATGACCTTGAAGTACACAGACATTAAATGTTTTGTTGGTGTAACAGTAAACTAATGGTAAAAGGGAAAGGGAAGGTAAAGGGGATACCTAGTCAGTTGCACAACTGAATGCATTCAACCGAAAGGGGTGACAGGTGGAAAGATCCCCAATTAATTCCAAAAAGACTGCATTTGAACCAAACAACCGCAGCATTCCATGTGCGAGTGCTTAGTCCTTCCTTTTGGCTTCCCTGAAATTCCGGGGGCCTGAGCTTGAGCGAGTGCTTCCAGTGCCTCCCTGTGGCAGCCTTGGAGAACACACCCAACACAGCTGCATTTCACACAATAGGAATGGTGCTAAGGACCTTTGTCAAATCCACATAGCCTGACCAGTGGCTAATACATCTACTGCACTAAGCGTTTGCAGCCTTATGCATGTGAGTGTGAGAATAAATGTGTGAACCGGTAATGTTATTAGGTGGAAACCTGCTCCTTTACCTTGTCGGTCAGCTGAGATCAACTCTGTGGCCGTGTCGGAATAACCCTACTTGCATTCTAAATAGTAGCTATTTTGTGTGTGCAAAAAAATAATGTTTTATAGAATGTGAAATTTCGAAAATGTAGTATGCTTTAAATGCCAGAATGTCATACTCATTTAGGTTTTTAATCTAGCAGAATTCGCTGCACACTATTGAGGAAGAGAATCGTCTTTCGAGACCCACGTGTGACTGAAAACAGCTGATAATTAGCTGAGGGGACGCGCTGTAACAAAATGAACTAATGGCTTGAATCAACGCATTGCGCATTAGATTATACATTCTCAGTAGGATGAGCCTAGTATGCTGATATTTGTTGCTTACTGCATTTGTTTTTACTAAATAGCACATTATAAATAGCATGCAGTATGAGTAGTACACAGTATGCAGTTTAAGTAGGTAGTAGGCAAGCCAGATTTCGGACCTGGCCACTCTCTCAGCTGGGATTAGTCTGTCAGATGTGTTCGACGTACAGTAGCGGTGCATGGGTAAAATCAGTGGGGATGCCAAGCCAGGAAAAAGCCATATTACAACATATGTTATGATAATTGCGTTGTTTGCTCTATAACCCATTCATTCATACGCTACCGTGATATACAATAAGGCCATGACAACAAAAAGACAACAGTCACACAGTGGCGGAATAAATTCAACCACACATACATTTGTTTCATCACAACACCAGAGTGCAACATCTGTCCGGTGAAGTCCACAAAGCAAATATTGCTTGTAACAAACCGTTACATGACCTACAACAGTGTTTCCCAACCCTGGTCCTCGAGTACCCCCAACAGTACCCAGTTTCATTGTAGCCGTTGACAAACAGGCCTCATTCAACTCATTAAGGACTTGATGATTAGTTGACAAGTTGAATCAGGTGTGCTTGTCCAGGGTTACAATAACAATTTGTACTGTTGGGGGTACTCCGAGGACCAGGGTTGGGAAACACTGACCTACAACGTGGTCAAGCAAGTTAATGTTTCCGACAGTTTACTAAACAACTACTGATTTAGAACCACAGAGAGTTACAGCAAGTAAGCACAAAGAAAACAGGAGCACTGCCTCTACTATTCCAGCACCATTTCAACTTAAACATTTAAACATCATCAAATGAACTAGGCTATACACTGAGTGCACAAAACATTATGAACACCTGCTCTTTCCATGACATAGACTGACCAGGTGAAAGTTATGATCCCTTATTGATGTCACTTGTTAAATCCACTTCAATCAGTATAGATGGAGGGGAGGAGACAGGTTAAAGAAGGATTTTTAAGCCTTGAAACAATGGAGACACAGATTGTGTATGTGTGCCGTTCGGAGGGGTGGTGTTAATGTTTTGTTTGCTCAGTGTGTATGATTAGTCTAATGCAGTGAAAACAAACTTAAAGATACCAAAAACAATTAAATCCAATCGACATTGCTAAATAATGTGGCTGTCCATGGTATTGATTTCTGTGTGTGAAACATGTTGACTCACCCTAGACTAGATGAATGCCAATGCCATCCTCCTCTCTTTCATGTTGGCAAAACAGTATGACTGTCATACAGTAGTACACGCTTTTAGTTTTTGATGTCCTAGACTAGGCTACATGGCTACAATGCTTGCTAGCCTAACTTCCTGGAATGGACAACAATGAACCAGCTAAGTTAGCTAGCTAGCTAGTTAACATTTGCTTACTACATCTAGGCTACATATTGAACTTCAATCGTCTCAGGCCAGTGGCACAATGTATGAATTTATGGTTAGATCAAAATTGCCGTTATAATCATTGGCCTGTACGGAGAATGAAGTAAAAACACCAAGTCCAAATCCCCATCTCCATCCATGGCTTAGGAAAGGGCCGATCACTACTGCAGGACAACAACACATCACAAGCAGATCAGAAACCAGTGCCAGAAACAGATATTTCTTTCTGAATATAACCACGTTTCTGACTATAACCATTTCATGTGGATGAATTACCTGACACATGAAAAAAAGTGGAAGTTACGCGATGATAAAGCATGCAGTTTATTAGGCTACAGAGGAAATAAATTACGATGAACTTCACAGGGTAGTGAAAGTGATGAGCTTGATGCTCCATTCCAATAAATATTGAGGGTCTCATTCTGGTGACATGATGATCAATGCTTGGCTGCCGTTTGAGAAATACAAATAATATCACTCTTATCCATAATAATCTCATAATGTAGGTAGCCTACCTGCACTGCATCTGTGACCTGATGGCTAAAGCGCATGTGCCAAGACCAGAGTGGGCACATTTGCTACATTTGAAGTCGAAGTTTACATACACTTAGGTTGGAGTCATTAAAACTCATTTTTCAACCACTCCACACATTTCTTGTTAACAAACTATAGTTTTGGCAAGTTGGTTAGGTCATCTACTTTGTGCATGACACAAGTAATTTTTCCAACAATTGTTTACAGACAGATTATTTCATTTATAATTCACTGTATCACAATTCCAGTGGGTCAGAAGTTTACATACACTAAGTTGACTGTGCCTTTAAACAGCTTGGAAAATTCCAGAAAATTATGTCATGGCTTTAGAAGCTTCTGATAGGCTAATTGACATCATTTGTGTCAATTAGAGGTGTACCTGTGGATGTATTTCAAGGCCGACCTTCAAACTCAGTGCCTCTTTGCTTGACGTCATGGGGAAAAAATTGTAGACCTCCACAAGTCTGGTTCATCCTTGGGAGCAATTTCCAAACGCCTGAAGGTACCATGTTCATCTGTACAAACAATTGTACCCAAGTATAAACACCATGGCACCACACAGCCGTCATACCGCTCAGGAAGGAGACGCGTTCTGTCTCCTAGAGATGAACGTACTTTGGTGCGAAAAGTGCAAATTAATCCCAGAACCACAGCAAAGGACCTTGTGAAGATGCTGGAGGAAACAGGTACAAAGGTATCTATATCCACAGTAAAAAGGCCGCTCAGCAAGGAAGAAGCCACTGCTCCAAAACCGCCATAAAAAAGTCTGACTACGGTTTGCAACTGCACATGGGACAAAGATCGTACTTTTTGGAGAAATGTCAGCTGGTCTGATGAAACAAAAATAGAACTGTTTGGCCATAATGACCATCGTTATGTTTGGAGGAAAAAAGGGGTTGCTTGCAAGCCGAAGAACACCATCCCAACCGTGAAGCACGGGGGAGGCAGCATCATGCTGTGGAGGGACTGGTGCACTTCACAAAATACATGGCATCATGAGGAAGGAAAATTATGTGGATATATTGAAGCAACATCTCAAGACAAGTTAAAGCTTGGTCGCAAATGGGTCTTCCAAATGGCCAATGATCCCAAGCATACTTCCAAAGTTGTGGCAAAATGGCTTTAGGACAACAAAGTCAAGGAAAGTCAAGGGATTGGAGTGGCCATCACAAAGCCCTGACCTCAATCCTATAGAAAATTGTGGACAGAACTGAAAAAGTGTGTGCGAGCAAGGAGGCCTACAAACCGGACTCAGTTACACCAGCTCTGTCAGGAGGAATGGGCCAAAATTCACCCAATTTATTGTGGGAAGCTTGTGGAAGGCTACCCGAAACGTTTGACCCAAGTTAAACAATTTAAAGGCAATGCTACCAAATACTAATTGAGTGTACTTCTGACCCACTGGGAATGTGATGAAATAAATAAAAAGCTGAAATAAATAATTCTCTCTACTATTATTCTGACATTTCACATTCTTCAAATAAAGTGGTGATCCTAACTGACCTAAGACAGGGAATTTTTTACTAGGATTAAATGTCAGGAATTGTGAAAAACTGAGTTTAAATATATTTGGCTAAGGTGTATGTAAACTTCCTACTTCAACTGTATATAATGCAACAGTTTTTGTGACAAAATCATTAGTAGAGTTGAAAATGCGATGGAAACCCATTTAACTTATATTTTTCATTTAATGGCAAAAGTTATTTTTATGTGCACTACATCATCACCCACAGCCTTTTATACACAAAAAGTATGTTTGTTGGAAACACCTCTCTGGTGGGAAAATGTGCATATTGTTTTATGCAGATTTTTGAATGTTGACTTGAAAATCTGTCGCAAATTGGATGGAAACCTAGCTAATGACGTTCTGCTTTTGATGTGATTTGATTTGGGGTGTGAAGCCAAATCCAAACTGGCCTCCCTTGGGGGGCATTTTGCTACGCCAGGACCACCCACAGTTGAGCTTAGCTCAACACTGATTGGCTAATTATTATATATTTTTATCAAAGGAGACCAAATTCTTGCTGGCATCAATCAATCAAATGCTACAGTGGCAACATGTCATACTATTTTTGTCCAGACAGCATCAGATACATGGGCTACACATGCTGAGGCAGAGGGGCGCTGTTTCCCCCATTTGGATGATTTCTCCTGTGAGATACAGTAGATAAAGCCAATTGCGAATTGAAGGAAAAATTCTGAAAACATAGAGAGACAAATTGTTGTTGTTTTTTGGGGGGGAGCCTGGCTTCCCTTGGTACCCATGAATACACACCGCTGTATAGGCCTATGTGTGGCAGCAATAAGCAATGTAGGGAGAAAAGCGTAACCCAATTTCGCTACAATCCATTCAGTTCTTTTGCGTTGTAGAGACATTTTTATGTATTCATGTCAATCACATGCATTCTTCTACTTCTATTTAATCCAGTCAGACCTGATGCATTTTCTCACCATTAGAGGGTACCACGTCCATTCCACAAATCTCACAGCTCAGATTCTACAGCCTTCCACATACAGTACACTGAGTGTACTAAATATTAGGAACACCGGCTCTTTCCATGACATAGACTGACCAGGTGAATCCAGATGAAAGCTATGATTCCTTGTTGATGTCACCTGTTAAATCCACTTCAATCACTGTAGATGAAGGGAAGGAGACAGGTTAAAGAAGGATTTACTTGAGACAATTGAGACATGGATTCTGAATGTGTGCCATTCAGAGGGTGAATGGGCAAATATTTAAGTGCCTTTGAATGGGGTATGGTAGTAGGTGCCAGGTGCACTGGTTTTGAGTGTGTCAAGAACTGCAACGCTGCTAGGTTTTTCATGCTCAACAGTTTCTCGTGTGTATCAAGAATGGTCCACCACCCAAAGGACATCCAGCCAACTTGACACAAGCATTGGAGTCAACATGGACCAGCATCCCTGTGGAATGCTTTTGACACCTTGTAGTCCATACCCCGACAAACTGAGTCTGTTCTGAGGGCAAAAGGGGGTTCAACTCAATATTAGGAAGGTGTTACTAATGTTTTATACACTCAGTGTAGATCTCCCTCACCAGTAAAAACTGCCAGTCATCCTATGTTGAGTTGCTGAACCTACGCCAACTCTAATCTTGCAACTAGTCAATTTTTGAATGGTTATGGAAGTGAATTCGAAATGCATTTACAGTTTGTCAAAATTAATGTCAGAATGGCCTTTCTAAGTTATGTCTGTCTGTTTGTCTTTCCACAGAAATCAGAGAGGATGGGATGCCAGGGGGAATGAATAAGAGCATCGGACTTGTTGAGGTATATCACTATTTCCATTCTGGTCCAGTCTTAGGTCTTTTAGCTGTGTCCTGCCTATACTGTATACCTTTTGACTCAAGGGCAGGCACAGTGCCTGTTGGATTTCATTTTTACTTTTAGATTATTTCTATCCAATTAGTGGCATAATAAACTGATCAAGTAAGTGCCAGGGGCATTAACGACAAAGGAGATGATCGTGGACTACAGGAAAAGGAGGGCCGAGCACGCCCCCATTCTCATTGACGGGGCTGTAGTGGAGCAGCTTGAGAGCTTCAAGTTCCTTGGTGTCCACATCATCAACAAACTATCAAGGTCCAAACACACCAAGACAGTTGTGAAGAGGGCACGACAACGCCTATTCCCCCTCAGGAGACTGAGAAGATTTGGCATGGGTCCTCAGATCCTCAAAAAGTTCTACAGCTGCAGCATCGAGAGCATCCTGACTGGTTGCATCACCGCCTGGTATGGCAACTGCTCGGCCTCCGACCGCAAGACACTACAGAGGGTAGTGTATACGGCCCAGTACATCACTGGGGCCAAGCTTCCTGCCATCCAGGACGTCTATACCAGGCGGTGTCAGAGGAAGGCCCTAAACATTGCCAAAGACTGTTCTCTCTGCGGTACCGGAGCGCCAAGTGTAGGTCCAAAAGGCTTCTTAACAGCTTCTACCCACCTAGCCATAAGACTGCTGAACAGCTAATCAAATGGCTACCCGGACTATTTGCATTGACGCCTTTTTTACGCTGCTGCTACTCGCTGTTTATTATCTATGCATAGTCACTTTACCCCTACCTACATGTACATATTACCTCAATACATTTACATTTTACATTTACATTTACATCATATAGCAGACGCTCTTATCCAGAGCGACTTACAAATTGGTGCATTCACCTTATAGCCAGTGGGATAACCATTTTACAATATATATATATTATTAATTTTTTTTGGGGTGGGGGGGTGGGGTGGGGTAAAGGGGGGTAGAATGATTACTTTATCCTATCCCAGGTATTCCTTAAAGAGGTGGGGTTTCAAGTGTCTCCCGAAGGTGGTGAGTGACTCCGCTGTCCTGGCGTCGTGAGGGAGCTTGTTCCACCATTGGGGTGCCAGAGCAGCGAACAGTTTTGACTGGGCTGAGCGGGAACTGTGCTTCCGCAGAGGTAGGGGGGGCCAGCAGGCCAGAGGTGGATGAACACAATGCCCTCGTTTGGGTGTAGGGACTGATCAGAGCCTGAAGGTACGGAGGTGCCGTTCCCCTCACAGCTCCGTAGGCAAGCACCATGGTCTTGTAGCAGATGTGAGCTTCAACTGGAAGCCAGTGGAGTGTGCGGAGGAGCGGGGTGACGTGAGAGAACTTGGGAAGGTTGAACACCAGACAGGCTGCGGCATTCTGGATCAGTTGTAGGGGTTTAATGGCACAGGCAGGGAGCCCAGCCAACAGCGAGTTGCAGTAATCCAGACAGGAGATGACAAGTGCCTGGATTAGGACCTGTGCCGCTTCCTGTGTAAGGCAGGGTCGTACTCTCCGAATGTTGTAGAGCATGAACCTACAAGATCGGGTCACCGCCTTGATGTTAGCGGAGAACGACAGGGTGTTGTCCAGGGTCACGCCAAGGCTCTTCGCACTCTGGGAGGAGGACACAACGGAGTTGTCAACCATGATGGCGAGATCATGGAACGGGCAGTCCTTCCCCGGGAGGAAGAGCAGCTCCGTCTTGCCGAGGTTCAGTTTGAGGTGGTGATCCGTCATCCACACTGATATGTCTGCCAGACATGCAGAGATGCGATTCGCCACCTGGTTATCAGAAGGGGGAAAGGAGAAGATTAGTTGTGTGTCGTCTGCATAGCAATGATAGGAGAGGCCATGTGAGGATATGACAGAGCCAAATGACTTGGTGTATAGCGAGAATAGGAGAGGGCCTAGAACTGAGCCCTGGGGGACACCAGTGGTGAGAGCACATGGTGCGGAGACAGATTCTCGCCACGCCACTTGGTAGGAGCGACTGGTCAGGTAGGACGCAATCCAAGAGTGAGCCGCGCCGGAGATGCCCAGTTCGGAGAGGGTGGAGAGGAGGATCTGATGGTTCACAGTATCAAAGGCAGCAGACAGGTCTAGAAGGACAAGAGCAGAGGAGAGAGAGTTAGCTTTAGCAGTGCGAAGAGCCTCCGTGACACAGAGAAGAGCAGTCTCATTTGAATGACCAGTCTTGAAACCTGACTGGTTTGGATCAAGAAGGTCATTCTGAGGGAGATAGCAAAGCAGAGTTGGCTAAAGACGGCACGCTCAAGAGTTTTGGAAAGAAAAGAAGAAGGGATACTGGTCAGTAGTTGTTGACATCAGAGGGATCGAGTGTTGGTTTTTTGAGAAGGGGTGCAACTCTCGCTCTCTTGAAGACGAAAGGGACATAGCCAGCGGACAAGGATGAGTTGATGAGCGAGGTGAGGTAAGGGAGAAGGTCACCGGAGATGGTCTGGAGAAGAGAGGAGGGGATAGGGTCAAGTGGGCAGGATGTTGGGCGGCCGGCCGTCACAAGTCGCAAGATTTCATCTGGAGAGAGAGGGGAGAAAGAAGTCAAAGCATAGGGTAGGGCAATGTGAGCAGACCAGCAGTGTCATTTAACTTAACAAACGAGGATTGGATGTCGTCAACCTTCTTTTCAAAATGGTTGACAAAATCATCCACAGAGAGGGGGGGTGGAGGAGGATTCAGCAGGGAGGAGAAGGTGGCAAAGAGCTTCCTAGGGTTAGAGGCAGATGCTTGGAATTTAGATTGGTAGAAAGTGGCTTTAGTAGCAGAAACAGATTAAGAAAATGTAGAGAGGAGGGAGTGAAAAGATGCCAGGTCCGCAGGGAGTCTAGTTTTCCTCCATTTCCGCTCGGCTGCCCGGAGTCCTGTTCTGTGAGCTCGCAATGAGTCGTCAAGCCACGGAGCAGGAGGGGAGGACAGAGCCTGCCAGGAGGATAGGGGACATAGAGAGTCAAAGGATGCAGAAAGGGAGGAGAGGAGGGTTGAGGAGGCAGAATCAGGAGATTGGAGGGAGAAGGATTTAGCAGAGGGAAGAGATGATAGGATGGAAGGAGGAGAGAGTAGCGGGAGAGAGAGAGCGAAGGTTGCGACGGTGCATTACCATCTGAGTAGGGGCAGAGTGAGTAGTGTTGGAGGAGAGCGAGAGAGAAAAGGATACAAAGTAGTGGTCGGAGACATGGAGGGGAGTTGCAGTGAGATTAGTAGAAGAACAGCATCTAGTAAAGATGAGGTTAAGCGTATTGCCTGCCTTGTGAGTAGGGGGGGACGGTGAGAGGGTGAGGTCAAAAGAGGAGACGAGTGGAAAGAAGGAGGCAGAGAGAAATGAGTCAAAGGTAGACATAGGGAGGTTGAAGTCACCCAGAACTGTGAGGGGTTATCCATCCTCAGGAAAGGAACTTATCAAGGTGTCAAGCTCATTGATGAACTCTCCAAGGGAACCTGGAGGGCGATAAATGACAATGATGTTAAGCTTGAATGGGCTAGTGACTGTGACAGCATGGAATTCAAATGACGAGATAGACAGATGGGTCAGGGGAAAAAGAGAGAATGTCCACTTGGGAGAGATGAGGAATCCTGTGCCATCACCCCGCTGACCAGATGCTCTCGGGGTATGCGAGAACACATGGTCAGATGAGGAGAGAGCAGTAGGAGTAGCAGTGTTTTCAGTGGTAATCCATGTTTCCGTCAGCGCCAAGAAGTCTGGGGACTGGAGGGTAGCATAGGCTGAGATGTTGGCCACAGATTGGCAGTTCCAGAGGCTGCCGGAGACCTGGAACTCCACGTGGGTGGTGCGTGCAGGGACCACCAGGCTAGAGAGGCAGCAGCCACACAGTGTGAGGCGTTTGTATAGCCTGTGCGGAGAGGAGAGAACAGGGATAGACAGAGGCATAGTTGACAGGCTACAGAAAATGGCTACAATAATGCAAAGGAGATCGGAATGAAATGAACTAAACATCTGGGAAAGCGAGAGAGCGGGGCCTCCCTCTCTTACGTTTCACTGAAACACCCAAATATAACTCTCCCAACTTCCACCTCAGAAACTATAATTGTTGTCAATGTTTTCTAGGAATAGACTAAATTAGTTTATTCAGCTAGCTAACTTGGTACAGTATTCTTCCGTGAAAACCGTCCAGGGAACCTAGTCATATAACGCCACAGCCAACTAGCATGCCGGACTCCAACAACACGGTTTAGCACCAATACTCGGCCACAACAAACCACCAGTGTGTCAACACGCCAAGCAGATCATTCGTGTCCGTGTCTAACGTTGTGGGTTAGTCCCGACAGCTTGAGCGAGTCCGTTGTCAACTTATTCAGCCAGTTAGTTAGCTAGAATAGTTAGCATACTAGCTAGCCATTGCTTTCTGCCAACGAAGAAACCCCTCCTCCCACGGCACGAACACACAGAGAGAGCCAAGCTAACGTTAACTAGTCACCCATGTCCCGAATTCCTTTGAACGACTCTGGCTACCAGTATGTAAAAACAAAACACAAATGTAGGTTATACCCCTACCCCTAGCAGCTACTGTTAGCTAGCCAAGTGCAAAGCTAGCCACTGAATTGACTCAGCCAGTTCGCGTCTGTTCGCTAGGTCGTTCCAGCTATTGTTTAGTAACTATCCAGGTAGCAACAAGCTAGCTACATTTCAAGCACAGTAGCCACTTACCTCGACTAACCTGTACCCCCGCACATTGACTCGGTACCCCCTGTATATAGCCTCGTTATTGTTATTTTATTGTTGCTCTTTCATTTTTTTACTTTAGTTTATTTAGTAAATATTTTCTTAAAACGTCATTTTTGGTTAAGGGCTTGTAAGTAAGCATTTCACGGTAAGGTCTACTACACCTGTTGTATTCGGTGCATGTGACAAATAAAATTTGATTTGATTTGAATAAAGTGGCAATATTTCGAGAATAAAGTGTAAATGAAATGTTGTGAATAAAGTGGCAATATTTAGAGAATAATGTGGCAATATGATGTGGCTGTCCATGGTTCTGATGTGTGTGTGTGTGTGCGTGCATTCGTACAAATAGAAAAAACATGTTGACTCACCCTACATGTAGAGAAACGCCAATGCCATCCTCCTCTCTTTCATGTTGCTGAAACGGTCTATGGCTCTGTCATACAGTACACGTTTTTTATTTTTGGTTGTCACAGGCTACCTGGGGCCTGTTGCACAAAACTAGGATAAGGGATTAAGCCAGGATATCTTGGTGATCCTGGCTCAATTGATCCGTAATCCGGTTGCACTAAAGATGGATAGGGGGCAGGAGGATATGTTATGGTATAAATTACCATGGAGATTTATTCTGTGGAGCTAGCCTGCTCCAGACCAGGCTAAATTCCAGGATCTATTTAATCTCATCCCTAATGTCAGTCAGCAGTCACCACAAATGGAAACCAATAGTTATTTCACTGCTCACTATACATTGTTATCACATATAACTAGACCCACTGTCATTATTTAAACGTTTGTGATCATTAATTTCAATGATTTTGGATAAAAAATGATTTTTAGATGATGTTGCTATCATTAGATAATTTACAGTTTCCCATAGACTATAAGGCTATATATAAAATGATAGAATATTAGGGCCACAGAGGGGAAAAAAACACAAGTCATAATATTGTAACCAGTTGTTTTAAAGGAGGACAGTTGTTAAAATGACAGATGTGGGGCATTTCGTGAAATTGTACTTCAGTATGGTTTCATAAACAAAGACATGCTGATGTGCCAGAATATTAAGTATCACATTGTCATAAGTATCAAAACTGTAAAAACAATATGTAGCTTTTCTGCAGAAAGAACCAGCCTCATAAATTTATGACTTTATCCTTTTTCTTCAGTGTGGCCCTAGTACTCTGTCATATAAACAAATACACATTCCATATGAATATAAAAACACAATGTGTAACATTATGTTCCTTTATTGAATAAGGACAAAACAAAGCAGGTAAACCATCAGCTCCTTTCGAAACTGAAGTCACAGTGACTCTACAAGATGGAAAGCACAGAATCCAAGCATATTATACAAAATGATACATACACATTCAAAGGTCTGTATATAACACACCCTGCATGTCTGCACACTAAAATAAATGCAGGACAAATCCATACACATCAACTGAACAGACAAATGAATGGATGCAGTAGCCTCCCTGCAGCCTTGTATTACACACAGTATACCGCACAAACATCATAAGAGGCCAAATTCGTAAAAAAACGAACCCAAAAAAAACCAAATTCCTCTGCCACCGCAGGACATATTTAACCAAAATTGAAAGCACACATACTAACTAAAATAATTCAACACATATTGGTCCCTCAGTAGCCGACCACTGTCGTCATCAGGGAAGATTGCCGGATTGTCCCAGTCCATGGCTGGTGGCACTCTGGGGGCCCTCTCCTTCCTCAGGCAGGCCACATTGTGGAGGACAGCACAAGCCACAGTAATATCACATGCCCTAACAGGGCTGACCCTTAATTTGTGAAGGCAGTGAAAGCGTGCCTTCAGGAGGCCAAAGGTCATTTCAACTCTGGCCCTGGTCCTGGCATGGGCATGGTTGTAGGCCTGCTGTGCTTCCTGGGGGTCTGTGAAAGGTGTCAGGAGAAAAGGCTGGCAGCCATACCCCCTGTCTCCCAGCAACACACCAGAGAATTCACCTGTCAACACAAAATCTCATCATTACTACCTCATAAACACAGTGATATTCTTGACACAGCCATGATGGTTATAAATAGGGGTTGTGTGGCTTACCTTGTGATAGGCACTGATAGATTTCAGAGGCCCGAAAGATTCTGGAGTCATGGACTGAGCCAGGCCATTTTGCCACAACATTGCTGATCACACAGTCAGCATTGCAGACCATCTGAAATCATAAGATGAGGAATATTACACCAATCAATGCACATCACTGGCAATGCAGAGTGTTCGTCAATGGACAATATCAAAAAGTTATGTTCACCTGAACATTAATGCTGTGAAAGGATTTCCTATTCACAAAATCGGCCTCATGGACACCTGAGGGGGCTTTTATCCTTATGTGTGTGCAGTCCACTGCACCAATGACATTGGGGAAACCTGTCACACAAAGTAATGAGTATCCTACTATGTGTTAACAGTTGTCCTGTAATTTGTAGATCCTCTTACCTGCAATCCTATAGAACTCCTCTTTGATGTCACAGAGTCTTCTGTGGCCAGGGAAGGAGATGAAGACATCTGCTAATGCTTTGATAGCCAGACACACACTCCTTATTGTGCGGCAAATTGTGGCCTTGTTCAGCTGTTCTGCATCCCCCACTGAGTACAGGAAGGCTCCACTAGCAAAAAAGTGCAAGGCCACACAAACCATTTGCTCCACACTCAGTGCATGGCTCCGTGCAGTGCGGTGCTTAATCCTGGGACCCAGTAGTCTGCATAGATACCTGATGCCATCTGCAGAAAACCTGTATCTTTCATATAGATGGTCATCAGGGAAGGCCAGTGGGTCCAACCGGTCCCTGAAGACCCTTTCTCGCCTGAAGGCTCTCCTCAGCACAAGTGCTTCTTCATCCACCACATCTCGCACGAATGGGCATGCCATTGTCAGAGCAGAAAGGAACACACAATTTTGGGCCTTCATATAGGCTAGTGGCCACACCTGGTGCTGGGGGTGGGCAAAAGAGGGCGATGCCTTATAACGATGACTTGGTTGTACTGATTGCTGGGAAAATAAAAAAACCTTAGAAAGATGCCACCGTCCTGTGTGCTCACAATAAGAGCTCATATGTCATGGCTCACTTGACTTTACGAGAATATACCTAATTTTTATTTTGAGCTGTGTCATCTTCTTGGAGCTGGGGGAGGAAAGAAAAATAATGATTAATACATTTGTGTTACAGTTAGCATACAGTGTACATTGAAGGCATATCTCACCTCCCTCTCAAGTTTTTTTATTTCAAGGTCCAGTTTCCTAATTGTCCTCTTTTTTATTTCGGACTCCAGTGCAAGATTTTCCATCTTTTTCTTCTTGTACTGAATGTCTATGTCTGCCAGTTCTATTTGGCGCCGGAGGTGGTTGCCATACAACTTTCTGATAGCTTGTGAGCTCTGTGAACACAATACAATTAGCGCAGCTGGAATTTGGCAGGATGTGGTGTCCTTTTATTAATACGCACTATGTTGCCAGGCTGGTTTTCCCACTGTATAGCATCTGGGTCCTGTAAAAGAAATTAGATTTTTTGATTTTGATGAGGACTCCTCACCATTGTAGAGTAAATAGTACTTTCACAGTCTTAACATGATACCTCATGCCTTCTGGAATCCAGAGAGATGGTCTCCTCCTCATCATCGTCTCCATCATGTGCTGTTGCTGCTGCACTGGGGCCTTCACCCTATCACATTTAATCGGATTCATATTGAAGCTAGTAGACAAGACATGCCAGGCCTACAGTATGCCTTTGATGGAGTACTCACTGGATCAGCATTGTCTGGTGCTTGTGCTGGTGGCTCTAACAGGAACACAGTGCTGCCAGACACTGCAAGGCAATAGGTAAACCAAAGTCAGACAGTCCAAATTGATTCAATATGAATGTGGTTGTATCCCATGTAGAGATGGAAGGACATACCTTGAATGAAGCGGGTGGCATCTTGGGAGGAACCTATGCTCGTCTCTTTCCCCCCAGGGATCCCCTCTAAGACGGGCCTGCCTTTATTTAGCTCCAAGGCCATGTCCTCTGCTGGGGTAAGGTCAGCCTTTGGTGACCCACCACCCGTGCCTTGTCTGTGGGTATTCTTTTTCACTGCTAAAACAGTACAGACAATGTGTGAGCAGGCACCTTCTGGGTACAATATATGCTTGTGCTTTGTTAAATATTAGTCAGGGACCATACCATTCTGCAGAATGTTCTTGTATTTGATTTTGACCTGCTGCCATGTCCGTTTTGGCCCGTTCATGTTTAATCTACACACACACACACACACACACACACACACATTTAATGGAGTCACACTGCAAAAAATTACTTGGTATTTTTGTCTTGTTTTCAGTAAAAATATCAAACAATTTATCATAGCTTTATACAGTGTGATGGAGTTACTTTACACAATTTCACTCATATCTGCAGTGCATTTCAATTAAAAATTTAACCGTTTCATAATTACAGTACAACTGCATTTTTGGAGATGTGAATTAAATATTTGAATTGTAATTGTGATGTTTCAGCGGAGCGGTGAGTGTGTAATTGTGCACTACTTACGCATTCAGGCGGTCTGCAATACTTTGCCACGCTTTTTCTCTTTGCTTTATCACTGTGGCGGTGTTGCCTTTCTTCTTAATTATATATTTTACCTCCTCGTATGCCTCCATGAGGATTTGTGCTTCCGACGGGGAAAAGTACGCGGCTCTAGTTGCCATGGTAAATCAGTTAATCTGTGATCTGTGGCGGGGTCTATTTGAGTGAGCCGTGAGCGCGCACCTATCCAGGATTGGTTTCACCTGGCTTAATGAATCCGTGTCTGCTCATCCTGGCTTGGTCTTTGTGCAACCAATTAAGCCTGGACGCACATGTTTTGGCTTCATTGAGCTCAGCTGAGTCATTTATCCCGGATGTCTTAATTCTACTTTTGTGCAACAGGCCCCTGGCTAAAATGCTTGCTCGGTAGCCTAACTTATTTTCATGGGCAACGTTAGCTAGTTAGTTAACATTAGCCTTCTACATCTAGCTACATATTGAACTTCCATCCTCTCAGCCCAGGGGCACAATGTATGAATTTATGGTTGGATCAGAATCGTCGTTATAATCATTGGCCAGTACGGAAAATTAAGTAAAACCACAAGTCCAAATCCCTATCTCCCTCCATGGCTAATTTAGGAAAGGGCCAATTTTAGCTAGTTAGCTAGCCACCGGAAGGACTACAACACAACGGGATGCAACAATTCAAGTTGTTTCTGTCAATTACGTATTTCTCTTGATGCGATGTGATAGGAGAGAAGCCAAATCCAAACTGACTTCCCTTGATACTTTTTTTTGGTGCACCAGGACCATTCACAGTTGAGCTCACTAAGTTTAGCTCAATGCTGATTGGCTATTATTTTATACTTTTTTTTTATCAAGGGAGGCCAAATGCTCACTGGCTTCCCTTGGGTTCAATGCTACTGGCGGCAACAATGTCATACTCTTTATGACCAGACAGAGTCAGATAGATGGTATATACATACAGAGACAGAGGGGCGCTGTTTCGCTCACTCAGATGCTTTCTCCAGTGATATTCATTCAGCCTCTTGTGAATTTAATTATGTTTTTTTTCTTGGTCAATTTTTGGTGGTAGCCTGACTTCCCTTGGCATCCATGAATCCACGCCACTGCCGTAAAATTGCTGTCTCAGACGGGGCTTTACCCAAACCCCTGCAAGGTCCATGACAGGGGTTTGTGGTCAGCCCATGAGTCCGACATGGACGCGCTATCCTTCTCCATGCAATCCGTGACTTGCATTCACAAGATAATAAGCATAGGCCTATGAGGTTACTGCCATGCCATTACGCACAAATGTGTAAGTTAACCTTTCGTTTTGACATATAGGCTGCTGGCCTAGCTGTAACTCTCTAGAGTCAAAACCAGGTTAATTTACAACTTTGTGCATAATGGCATGGTGTTTTAGGTACACTTTCAATTTAGTAACCTCATATTTTATTATTTTATTATTTATTTTACCTTTATTTAACTAGGCAAGTCAGTTAAGAACAAATTCTTATTTACAATGACAGCCTACACCGGCCAAACCCGGACGACGCTGGGCCAATTGTGCGCCTCCCTATGGGACTCCCAATCACGGCCGGTTGTGATACAGCCTGGAATCGAAACAGGGGGTCTGTATTGACGCCTCAAGCACTGAGATGCATAGGCCTATACCTTAATCTTAAATATAACTGTAACTTTATTCTCAAAATGTAAACTTTATTCTCAAAATATTGCCACTTTATTCTCGAAATATTGCCACTTTTTTTTTTTACCCTTAGCCTACATTGGACGCGCCCTCGCGGAAATCTCATTAACATAATAAAAAAATCCCCATTATAATCTGTCTGTTTAAACTAGAGATTTTGTTTTTGTTTTTTTGTTGCATGGGCTGCGTCTCAATCCAACACAGCATCCACCGATATTGCCCTTCCGCACCTTTGGTGAAAGGTGGCAGAGTTAGAGATGTTTGTCAGACCATGAGACATCCCGAAAATCAAACTTCAACGGTTTGGCCTAAAAACTCTATTGAAAGATGAGACTCCCCGTTTTGCTCTAGGATGCCCACAAGCCTCAGAAGACTCCTCTGAAGGTCCTGGTACCAGTTAAATATAAAAGGGGATAAAAACATATAAATACAATTGTTTCCTGTTCTTTCTTATATCTCTCACATATAGGACAGACACTTCAGAACAAACTTCCTTTAGATGTTTCTGTTGTACCATGTAGTGAATCTGTTATTCAATGCGTTTCTATTGGCTAATAGCGGTAATGTTACATTCAATGTTTCATCCTGTCATTTTTTAAATATTATTTTTGATACCTTAAGTGGTTTTAAAATTCAAAATCAAATAGCTAAATATTCCTTAGTATGACCATCTTAAAACAATTCCATATGTTAGCTTAGAAACCCCCACCCCCTCCCCCGGTTTAGACTCTACAGGGTTAAAGTACTGTCCAGACCCAAATAATATCCAACTACCACCACCCATAGCTGTTTATTTATTTTTTCCTCTTCACTTGGCCCTAATACTCTTCCATATATTGCGTTATTTATTGTGTTCCGCATTGCCTTATTTAAGCAGTCGTTTTTTTTCCAATGGTCAAATTAACTAAAAGACTGGTCTTGGGCATTCACATTACTATATCACTGTATAAAAACCTACAACTAGCTACTACCAGGGCGACCCTCCCACAGGAAAAAGTCGGTGGTTGTATTTACTAAAAGGTTTTTGACCTCCATACAGAAACTCCTTGCTTGATGAGCGGAAAAAACGAAAAACGCCACCTGCTGGAGAAGACAGATTTTGGGCCCAGTTATGTTCTTTATACCTCAGTGAGTGATCGCTCTCGCTTCCTCTCTTCCTCTCTGGTTTTAGTGAGGCACGCTTCTCGGAATCTGGAATTCAGTACAGGAAAAATGGCGACTTTGTCAGTGTGCCAGACGCAGCTTGGGGGTTTCAGTTTCGAAAATTGCAAGAGGTAAGGATTCAGCGACAATTGAAAAAAAAACGCGGCGCATGTCCAGGTGTTTTGTGACTTTTATATATTGAAATAATTTAGAAATGTATTCTCTGAGTTATTTGATGTTGCCGGTCCCTCACGGCCTGCTTGAATGACTCAGACACTTCTAAAAGCAGTTTTTCTACCTAGAATGATGAATGAATGGAACAAACTGATTTCGTAGGTTGCGACAACTTACGTTTTGATAAACTGTTTTCAAACTCACATAAATAACCCTGACTGAAAGTTACCCACCGTTTGTTTACAATTAGCCTAGCTATAGAGCTAATTGTAGCTAGTATTAGCCGGTTAGCGGAAAACAATGCATGCCGCCCTTATGTTAGCTGACGTTCGCTGACTAATTAAACTAACTACACATTTCTTTAGTCACAGCGGAGTTGAATTTCTAAATGAAAATGCATATTGACTTGTCACATTTTTGGTATCAAGTTTGACATCCACCTCATTTCCCGTTACTTGGCTTGGCTTGTTGCGCTCAACCCGCAGCCGTAGTCTGAAGACCCGAGGTTGAATTGCATTGAATTATACATCGGGCAGATATGATCGTTTGGATCAGGAAAGATTACTCAGACTACCTCAGAATGTTGAATACAATTATATTTTTAACTTTAACGGTTTTCCGTGTGGTTGGTCCTTTTGCAGGTAGGAATGTGAGAAAAAATATCCACAGGAAAGTATATTTGCATAAACTTTTCAAAGCGCTGGTAGTGCATTCAGATTTCTGTCACGTAAAACATGCACACAATATGAAAATACATGCAGAAGACTCATGCATACTTGCCGAGCTCGTGGACGTGTTTACATGGTTCTGCACATGTGATAGAAATCTGAACGCACCACCAGGCTTTGAAAAGTTGATTTAATTATACTTTCCTGTGGATATATTGTCTCACATTCCAACCTGCAAAAGGACAAACCACATGGACAACCGGTAAAGTAAGTTAAAATATAATTGTATTCAACATTCTGGCTTGTAGAGGTTGTTAGAGGACATTTTCAAACAAATGTATGGCATTAATCTGACTGTGAACCAGAGGTATCACAGTCTGATTGTCGGGCAACGCACACCGATGATGCAGCAGATTATCAAACTAGCTACAATCTGCCCAGGTAAATTGATAACTATCTAAGATTGTTGTGTACAATGGGTGTAGAATATTTTGCATTACATTTGATATTGAATTACCCTACCATTTTTGTCCACGTTGGTGTTAATGGTGACAGACTACATAGCCATCAAGGGCACATGCATGACGTTGTCCTGAAGTCATGTGTCCATGACTTTCTAGCACAGTCTGTTTCTGACCATGTTTCTGTTGTTGTTTTAGGAATGCAGTCTTGGAAGCTGAAGTTACCAAATTAGGATGTAGGATGCCTGCTGCCCGGAAAACAGGAACCACAATCGTTGGGGTTGTTTTTAAGGTAAAGATTACTTTGTGTTTACATATCTTTTTCACCTTATCTATCTATACTGAACAAAAATATAAATTCAACAATTTAAAAGATTTTACTGAGTTACTGTTCATATAAGGAAATCAGTCAATTGAAATAAATTCATTAAGACCTAATCTATGGATTTCACATGACTGGCAATACAAATATGCATCTGTTGGTCACAGACACCTTAAAAAAAAAAAAGTAGGGGCCTCCCGAGTGGCGCAGTGTTTGAGGCGTCACTACATACCCGGGTTCGATCCCGGGCTGTGTCACAACCGGCTGTGACCGGGAGTCCCATAGGGCGGCGCACAATTGGCCCAGCGTCATCCGGGTTAGGGGAGGGTTTGGCTGGGGGGGCTTTACTTGGTTCATCGCGCTCTAGTGACTCCTTGTGGTGAGCTGGGCGCCTGCAGGCTGACTTCAGTCATCAGTAGGACAGTGTTTCCTCCGACACATTGGTGCGGCTGGCTTCCGGGTTAAGTGGGCAGGTGTTAAGAAACGCTGTTTGGCGGGTCATGTTTCGGAGGACGCATGACTCGACCTTCGCCTCTCCCGAGCCCATTGGGGAGTTGCAGCAATGAGATTGGATCGCAATTGGATATCCCGAAATTCGTGAGAGCAATAAAATAGATAAAGTAGGCTGTGTTACAGAAAACCAGTCAGTATCTGGTGTGACCACAGTTTGCCTCATGCAGCGTGACATCTCCTTCGGCATAGAGTTGATCAGGCTGTTGATTGTGGCCTGTGGAATGTTGTCCAACTCCTCTAATGGCTGTGCGAAATTGTTGAATATTGGTGGGAACTGGAAGACGCTGTCGTACATACGTCGATCTAGAGCATCCCAAACATGCTCAATGGGTGACATGTCTGGTGAGTATACAGGCCATGGAAGAACTGGGACATTTTCAACTTCCAGGAATTGTGTACAAATCCTTGCGACATGGGGCCGTGCATTATCATGCTGAAACATGAGGTAATGGCGGCGGATGAATGGCACGACTGCCTTCGATAAAATGCAATTGTGTTTGTTGTCCGTAGCTTATACCTGCCCATACCATATAACCCATCGCCACCATGGGGCACTCTGTTGACAACGTTGACATCAGCAAACCGCTGTTGTGAGGCCGGTTGGACGCTGGTTGGACGTACTGCGAAATCCTCTGAAACTATGTTGGCTTAAGGTAGAGAAATGAACATTAATTTATCTGGTAACAGCTCTGGTGGACATTCCTGCAATCAGCTTGCCAATTGCACGCTCCCTCAAAACTTGAGACATCTGTGGCATTGTGTTGTGTGACAAAACTGCACATTTTAGTGGCCTTTTATTGTCCCCAGCACAAGGTCCACCTGTGTAGTGACCATGCTGTTTAATCAGCTTCTTGATATGCCACTCCTGTCAGGTGGATGGAATATCTTGGCAAAAGAGAAATGCTCACTAACAGGGATGTAAACAAATTTGTGCGCAACATGTGAGAGAAATAAGCTTTTTGTGCGTATAGAATATTTCTGGGATCTTTTATTTCAGCTCACGAAACATGGGACCAACACTTTTCTTGTTGCGTTTTATAGTTTTGTTCAGTATATTTCACCAAAGTGATAAAGATCACGCTCCAAAAATGTACTGATAAGGCATGCTGTGTTTTCCTGAAATAGCCCAAGTTCAGGCTGAGCGCTCTATAATTCCACCATTCCATTATCCCGTATCTGGTTAAATGCGATGTCATGTATGAAACCAAAATGTTGACTTCAGAGCTACCAAACATTAAGCAAAAAATGCATGCAATATGGCTACTCTTTAAAAAAAATATTTTCAAAAATAGCTATTTATACTCTTTGATTTAACGTTTTTTTCATTCCTGTAGGATGGGATAGTTCTTGGTGCTGACACCAGGGCCACAGAAGGCATGATTGTGGCAGATAAGAACTGCTCCAAGATCCACTACATCTCCCCCAACATCTAGTAAGTGGCCCCTTTTCCTATTTTCCTGTTTTTATATTAGAGTTGTGTGAATGACTTGACAGTATTGTGGTGTACCACTGTGCAACAGGTATGATGATGGCTAATGTGTGAATAACATTGTATCGCTGTGCTTCAGTGAACAATACCCAGAATACGTGCTGCTGTCTTAGTCTTTAGGCAATAACAGAGGCGTCACGTGATATTAACATTTATTTAAAGTGTAGTTTCATAAATGCATGTCAACTCTAATCCTGGCCTCTACTGTGTCATGTTTTGTGTCCATCCAGTTGCTGTGGAGCGGGCACGGCGGCAGACACTGAGATGAGCACCCAGATCATCTCCTCCAACCTGGAGCTGCACTCCCTCTCCACGGGCCGTCTGCCCCGCGTGGCCACCGCCAACCGCATGCTCAAGCAGATGCTGTTCAGGTACACCATCCATCCAGTCCCCCCAACCAAGTGCTCACTTTTTTTATTAGCCATACAGTGCCTTGCAAAACTATTCAGACCCAGATTGCTTCACAATTTATTGTTACATAGTGCTATTAAAATGCATTTAATTGTCATTTTTTGTCAATATTCCTTACATATGTTGTATGTATGGGGGTCAAAGGAAGGGTTAGTCATTCAAAAATCATGTCAACCCCTATTATTTCTATGTCCATGTAACTTATGTGATTTGTTACTCCTGAACTAATTTAGGCTTGCCTAAACAAAGAGGCTGAATACTTATGCAATGATTATATTTTAGTTCAGAATTTTGTATTTATAAAAAAATATATATGTACACTACATGACCAAAAGTATGTTGAACATCTCATTCCAAAATCATGGGCATTTTATGCATTTGGTCAGGTAGCGTTCTCCTGGCATATGCCAGATGGTGAAGCGTGATTCATCACTCCAGAGTCCAATGGCGGCGAGATTTACACCACTCCAGCCGACGCTTGGCATTGCGCATGGTGATCTTAGGCTTGTTTGCGGCTGCTCGGCCATAGAAACACATTTCATGAAGCTCCCGACAATCTGTTATTGTGCTGACATTGCTTCTGGAGGCAGTTTGGAACTCGGTAGTGAGTGTTGCAACTTAAGACAGACAATTTGTACGCGCTTCAGCACTCAGCGGTCCAGTTCTGTGAGTTTGTGTGGCCTACCACTTCGCGACTAAGCCATTGTTGCTCCTAGACGTTTCCACTTCACAATAACAGCATTTACAGTTGACCGGGGCAGCTCTAGCAGGGCAGAAATTTGACGAACTGACTTGTTGGAAAGGTGGCATCCTATGACAGTGCCACATTGAAAGTCACTGAGCTTTTCAGTAAGGCCGTTTTACTGCCAATGTTTGTCTATGGAGATTGCATGGCTGTGTGCTCGATTTTATGCACCTGTCAGCAACGGGTGTGGCTGAAATAGCCAAATCCACTAATTTGAAGGGGTGTCCACATAATTTTGTATATGTAGTGTATATTCTTCCAATTTGACATTAGAGTATTTTGTGTAGAATGTTGACAAAGAATGACAATTTAAATTGATTTTAATCCCATTTTGTAACACAATAAAATGTGAAGAAATTAGGGCTGAGCCCATTTAGTCGACTGGTCGATTGTTTGGTCGATAGGCTCTTGGTCGATTGATGAGGGGAACAACAATTTAATCAATTTTAGAATAAGGCTGTAACGTAACAAAATGTGGAAAAGTCAAGGGATCTGAATACTTTCCGAAGGCACTCTATATGAAGGGCCTACATGTATTAACTTATGTGCGTATGAATTGCATCAGTAAAAAATATTGCGCATATTTAATGTAACCCTTCCTGTTAATAGATCGCAAAGCAGCATACAACTGACCTAAATGTTTGAAAATGTAAAGTTCACTTTCATATCCATAGCCTTAAAACGCATCTGAAGGCTGGGGGGCATTTTGACGTCTACTGTGGATCGCTAAAATATCCTAATGATTATGATCTCACTTCTTCAATTCAATTATTATGGTCGACATTATACTGAAGATGGTTTGGTATGGGTTAGAAACTTGGGAACCAAGCTTGAGTTATCAGTGTAGCGCTGTTATCCGTCATTCCTCTGGAATAACGGATATTCTGGGGTAATAATTACATAACCAATGTTCTCTAGTAATACTAGTTCCGTGCGAATAGGGCTTAGCCTAATTGTCGAAGAAAACTGAGGAGAGAGCAAACCCCAACTTAATTAGGTCTATAACAATAACTGTTAAATGTGCCTAGAGAAATAAGACAGATTGTACTTCTGTTGCCTGTTTGAGTGTTTAATGAGCACAAAGCCTTAAGCAATGGCAAAATGTTGGATAAAGCAATTTCACAGATTTGGCTGTTTTTAATCTTTGCTATTCTGTAATCAAGGCATTGCCATTTTTTTTTGTAAGAACAGACTGGTTTTACTTGCAGGCAGAAAAATTATATTGTTATCTAACAACACCTGTTTGTCACACACAATATGCACGCAGCTCTCGCTCCTATACCCTCCTTTTTCTTGATGTTCTTATTTGTATTATTACAATTATTATTATGATCATTATAATAAGTAATGTCATTATCATTAGTAGGCTTTGTATAGTAGCCTTGTATAACCACCATCGAGCTGTAGGCCTAAGAGCACTTCCTGTTTAGTCTTAATACCGTAATTTATTTCTATTTTTCAATATATAGGCTACTGTATCAATCAATTATTCATTCGTTCATGCCATCACACAGCATACGAGACATTCATGCTTTCAAATGCAATCAAGCATTTTTTAAAAGTTTTAAAATAAAATAACAAAGGGAGCTGTGAATAATTTTTCTAAACAATAAATACACTACAATTCACGAATGCGTGCAACTGTTTTTAGTCTGCTGTTATAAAGGCTTTTTATCTCTCTGATATACTTATTTAGTGTTTACACTTCCAAATGGGCAGAAAAAATAATATTTCAATCTAACAGCAACTGTTTGGCACACAAATACTCACGCAACGCTTGCTCTTATACCCTCCTTTTTGTTGATTTCCAGTAGTTTCCACAACTAACTCAAATGTCTTCTACAGATCTGACTTCCCCTTTCCCTCCTGAGCAACTAGTAAACATTCGCCCGTTTCAAGTTTTTCTCGTCCTCCGCATCCATTTTGCTGTCGACATTATTAATCTTGCGCTGTTGGCGGTAGTAGCACCGGATTCAGCTGCACTGCAGGCCAGGTAGGCGGAGTGTTACCATTTTTAACCATTTCATGTGTCTGTAGGTACATACTCTGCCTTTCTGGCGGGCCTGGAGAGGAAATCAAGTGCACTGTAGGCCTACCACTGGCCAGACGGATGGCTCAGATTACCGTGTCTGCAGTAACGTAGCAGGCGTAAAAGAAGGCTAAAGCAAAGTTGACGCAATGAGATTTCAAAATGTTTAAAACCATGACTAGAGTGAGACTGTCAACGAATACAGCAAAGAGCTGCTGTTTTTGAGTGCATTCATGTTTCAGTTCTTACTCAGCACTGTCAACACTTTTCAGTCAACACTTTTATAAGCAATAAAATGCGCGTTCTTCCACTCGTGCTACAACCAGCACTGCAGCTGTAATGAATGAGTAGGAAAGTGTATCGATAGGCTTGCGTTATTATTAGCGTCTTGGATCTTTTTTTAACATCCGAATATTTCACTTTCTCTGTTCATAGGAGTAACAACATGAATTTATGCATGAGGCAGAAATAATGCGGTGTGACTCGAGTTTCGCCATCAGCTGGAAGACTGTGTCCAGTTTTGGTCAGTGTCAGCGGAGGAAAGGGATTAAACAAAGCCAATATGCAGTGAAAATGTATTGGGCCTCTTGCATACTGCACAAACCTCATTGCTACAGTACTGTTTTTAATAGGTTAATGTTGCATAGGCTTATGTTTTTAAGTCATGTAAAAAAAAAAAAGCGGTAGATCTCTGCTTGCATTTTGACTCAAAGTGATCTTGACTCAGAAAAGGTTGGTGACCACTGGTCTACACTTGTGTAGGCATTGGCAATGATGCTAATGATAACTTACTTCTGGTAGAGATGTAAAGGCTTTCCCCAAAACCTTCTCAAGTAAATTTTAACTACAAAGTAGCCTATGCCTACCTGGCAGAATATAATTATTTCCATCAATCCAGTGGCCATTTTGTTTAGAAAAGTCTGCAATCACATGAGCACTACAGAAACAATGCTAACCGAACAACAGTCTCTGGCTGGTGGCACTTGAATTAAAGGTTAACTACATCCAAAAATCTACATATCTTAGATTTTTGCCAGACCTCAAAAGGGGTCTCCTGATGTTGTTTAAGGATTGTTGTGGACTTAGAACATCCAATACGGTTGTTTTTCTTTTAAAAAGTGTGATTTGTGAGCATAAACCTGTAAAAACAAGATGGAATTTTGGAAAAAAAAAGAAAACCGATTTTATAGGGCCCTATAGCTGCAATAGAATAAAAGGAATAGTTCATTGACTTTGCATCCAGGGGCGTCATTTCAGAAAAAACAAGGGTATGGCAAAAAATAACAAAATTGAAGCTCATTTACTGCATTTCTACACAATTTAAAAACTCAAATGCAATTTGGAAAACAAGCTAAATTGACTCCAGACATTATACCCTTGTTGCTGTAGCTTCATTCACCTCAGGCAATAGGGGACTTAACATTCTACAAACAAATGTCATGCAAGAATTAGCTAGTTTAGTTTCATGTCAAGTCAAACAGCAGTTACATAGCCAAACCAATCTACTACAACCATCTTCTGCAATATGTTAATTAAAAGTCCCGCTGTTCCCTGCAGCTGCGTCGATGCGCTCTCCACAGAGAGGAAAAGGTGAAGTGAGAGCTTTCACTCTCGCCAAAAAATCTGTCCAAAATAAGCCCAATGCGTTTCTATGGGCTTATTTTGGACCTAAGCTTGTCGTCTGCCTTTGGGACAACGACTCTGATTGTTAGGGCGGCGACATGAGCATCTTGTTGTTATTATATATAGGTCTCTGCTCTCCATAAAGCCAGCAAGCCATACAAAACCGCCTTCCCTCCTGCTCCCAGGCATCTAAACTGCCTTTTCCTTTTAATCGGGATTGGAGTGATTTTAGTAGCCTATTTTAAATTGTTGGTGTTGGCGACTGCCATACCCAATTGACGCCCCTGTTTGCGTCCTCAGATACCAAGGCCACATCGGTGCTGCCCTGGTTCTGGGTGGAATGGACTGTAATGGTCCCCACCTCTACAGCATCTACCCCCACGGCTCCACCGACAAGCTGCCCTACGTCACCATGGGTGAGTCTGCCAGCTACTACTTACCGTTACCTCTCTTGCTCTCTTATTATTTATTTCCAACTATTTTTCTTGTAATCTGTTGCTCTCCATCTCCTACCCTCTTTCTCTCTCCTTTGTTTCTTAATCAATTTGTATCCCTCTTCTCGCACTCTATCCGCACTCTTGCTCTCTCTCGGATTACCACTTTGTTTGAAGGTGGTGCTTCAGACCTCAGCTACCCGTACTGTCTGCATTGACCCTCCCTTTGCACTAACTCTTGTGACAGCGTTTGACACATACGCTGCTGCTACTGCATATTATATATCCTGTTGCCTACTCACTTTACCCCTAATCTTGGTTACCCAGAAGTAAAATTCTCTTTAACTTCTGGGGGAGGATGTGTTGTGAAATTGTGATTTCCGTTGTGTGAAGGAAGAAGCGAAGTGTCCTCACTCGCAAAAGGAAACTGACAAACCCCTTCTTTGAGCTAATTTAACCTGTGTTTATGATCCGTGTGGACACGCGCCAACTTGTAAACATGGAAGATGTGAGTGAGGATGTTTACAATACAGGTTCAAATCTTGGCATTGTACGTTCAATCCCGTCATTTACGCCACTGCAACAGTTGTGCTTAAATATTTTGCCTGGCAAATGGGACGTTTTAGAATGCTTGCCAACTGGCTATGGCAAAAGTTTAATATATCAAGCGATGGATGGATGCGTCTCCCTCTCTGTCACGGATGCCATGGTTGCCTTTACTTTGAAGATGTAATCCGGAAACAGGTGTTTTATACAACAGCCTTCTTTGTGTTCTCTTTTTGACTCCCTCTGCATATTTGCAATCAAACGACATCTCATTAGCTATCATACTCTAATTCCACCGAGCATTTCACTGATTTCAAAACTCAGTCCTCCAGAAAGTGGAGAGCAACACTTTTGCAGTTCTTCTACATTATATATATATTTTTAAAGCAGTGTTAGAAAGGATTATCTACACATACTGACCAGCTCATGTGATAGACAGAAGCGTGCTACATGGCAGACCAATCCGAACTCATCTCTCGGCATGTCCAGCCCAGCCATTATCTCAGCCAATCATGGCTAGCAGGAAGGTTCCTGTCTCTTTCCGTGGCTAAACCAACTAGGCTCATAATTTAACAATTGTATTCGTATTTACAAATGGCATACAAGTTTGTTATTAATGCACATGAAAGTTCACATTTTCCAGAAGGCATTTCTGACAAACGCATTTTGATAAAAAATAAAGTTTACGTTCAAATGCCTCTCCTGTGAAGTAGTGATGCGCGACATATGCCTAGTTTCCTGAAACGTCACATTTGTGAGAATGATTTATGCCTGTTTGAGTAGAAAGTGTGCTCTTTTGCTTTAGGATTATGTGCTCGCCAGGCATCAATGAGGTTGTAATCGTAGAGTATGTGCTGGAGAGCCTTGGTTGCATGTGGATTGTAGTTGGTCTTATTAGATATGTCCTGTATGTCCAAAATGGCATTCATGTCTGTCCTGATAACCATATAGAATTCAGTTAATTCTAATCATTTGCTGTTCAGATAATCAAAAAATGTAGGATCATATGAATTTGGAGCGTACACATGAATAAAGGCAATTTTCTTTCCATTATGGATACATTTAAGGAAAGTGATTCTGCCTTCTTAGTCTTCGCCTTTAACCTAGATGGTAATTTAGAGTTTATTGTGTATCATTATGATTACACCTTTTAGTTTTGTTTGGGGCTGATGAAAAAGCAGCTAGTTTGTACAAATGGTTCTCTGTTCTATGTGCGTCCTTTTGGATTGGGTGTGTTTCTTGGAACATTGCTATATCAATATGGTTCTTGCTAGGATATCAAGACAGCTGGAGAGTTTAGGTCTTTTAAATTCCAAGAGAGAATAGCTAGCGTTGCCATTGTAAAAAGTTGTATTAATGATGTCATTGTTATAATTATTGTTAGTAAGCCAATGGATGTTAAACAAAAAGCAGGACCCACAGGCAAACCCACCCATTCGTCTTTTCCCACCCAGAGATCCATTTATCGGTTTAATACTTAACAAAAATAAAACGCAACATGCAACAATTTCAAAGATTTTACTGAGTTACAGTTCATAGAAGGAAATCAGTCAATTGAAATAAATTCATTATGCTGTACTCTGGATTTCACATGACTGGGCAGGGGCGCAGCCCTGGGTGTGCCTGGTAGGGCATAGGCCCACCGACTTGGGTGCCAAGTCCAGCCAATCAGAAGGAGTTTATCGCCACAAAAGGGCTTTATTACAGACAGAAATACTCCTCAGCACCCCCACTCCCCGCCCCTCAGACAATCCCGCAGTTGAAGAAGCTGGATGTGAAGGTCCTGGGCTGTCGTGGTTACTCATGGTCTGCGGTTGTGAGACTGGTTGGATGTACTGCCAAATTCTCTAAAACGGCGTTGGATGTGGCTTATGGTAGAGAAATGAACATTACATTCTCTGGCAACTGCTCTGTTGGACATTCCTGCAGTCAGCATGCCAATTGCACGCTCCCTCAAAACTTGAGACGTGTGTCATTGTGTTGTGGGTCTGAATACTTATGTAAATGTGATTTCATTTTTTAATTTTTTAATTTATTTATTCTAAAAACCTGTTTTTGCTTTGTCATAATGGGGTATTTTGTGTAGATCTATGAGGGGGGGGGGGGAACAATTTAATCAATTTTAGAATAAGGCTATAACATAACAAGGTGGAAAAAGTCAAGGGGTCTGAATACTTTCTGAATGCACTGTAGTATAGCTGAAGAATGTGTAGAGAAAATAGTATATGTACAGCAATAGATGAATAGGATGGCCTTTAATAATAATAATAATAATAATATGCCATTTAGCAGACGCTTTTATCCAAAGCGACTTACAGTCATGCGTGCATACATTTTTGTGTATGGGTGGTCCCGGGGATCGAACCCACTACCTTGGCGTTACAAGCGCCGTGCTCTACCAGCTGAGCTACAGAGGACATAAGTCAAAAACTTAAGTCAGAACACAGCGCCTCTATTCTCTCATGTGATTTCAGGTCCTCTGACTGAGAAAATGTCTTTCCACATTGAGAGCAGTGGTATGTCTTCTCCTCCTGTGTATGTATTCTTTCATGCTTATTCAGATACCTTAACCGGGTAAAACTCATTTCACACTGGGAGCAGCGGTATGTCTTATCCCCTTCTGTGTGTGTCCTCTCATGTTGGTTCAGGATGGGAATAGAATACAGTATGTAAAGATTGTTAAAGTGACCAGTGTTCCATGTCTCTATACATAGCGCATTAGCCTCTAAGGTGCCGGGATGAATAACCGGCACGGCTAGTGACAGTGACTAAGTTCAGGGCAGGGTACTGGGAGGAGGACGGCTAGTTATGGCTATTTAACAGTCTGATGGCCTTGAGATAGAAGCTGTTCTTCAATCTCTCGGTCCCAGCTTTGATGCACCTGTACTGACCTCGCCTTCTGGATGATAGCGTAGTGAACAGGCCGTGGCTCAGGTGGCTTGATGATCTTTTTGGGATTCCTGTGACACCGGGTACTGTAGATGTCCTGAAGGGCAGGCAGTGTGCTCCCGGTGATGCGTGCGCTGCCTCATGGGTCTCCCGAACAAGGCTGGCTGGCTATACAGACTTTTCTGTCTAGCGAATTTAAACTTTTAATTGAAAAGAAGCCTAGTTACCTTATGAAGTGGAAAAAGTAGCCGGCTGACAGTGAATTATCGGCAGTTTTTTAGGCGCTTATGGAAAACACTGCTGCGCTTGTCTCCTTGCCTGACGACTCAAACTAATTTATTCCGTTGCTCTATGTTTACTACTTCAGTCTACGACTGCCAAAAGGAGGGATGTTTTACAAAACTGAGTAATCAGCGATTAGATCATCTCTAACCAGAGTATCAAAGCCAAGACTAATTTTCTAAATGCTGCTTTACCCACGTGTGTTCTAGCTCTGGCCCAACCCATCGGTTTCTGGGACCAATCAAAACGGTTTGAATGCGTTTGTGTTCTAGAAATCGTTGGGGAAATACTCGGATCCAGACTCATTGCGGAGAATAAACTAACGTCCATGGGCAAGGCGTTGCGTTTGGCTAGAGCAAGGAGTTTGGGTAGCCAGGCAACTGGTCTCCAGGCCTTTACTCTCCTTTTCACGTTCTATCATACTGGAAAACCACAGCAAAACTCAGCTGTTGCGCTTCTTAATGCCTCCCATGGCAACCTGGCTATAAAACACCAGACATTGGCAGCACAGGGAGGAGGATGGCATGATAGATGTTGTGGGATGGAAGAGCGAGCAGGGGAGAAGGGATGGGAGAAAAATGAGACTTCATCTCCTAATTGGATTGAAAAATGTAGGTTAATCTTCTCCGTTTCCCTCTTAAGTAAAAGAGATACAGCTGTAGAGAAGTCTTAATGGCCAGTCTCCACCAAAACAAAGGGTTTTTTCAACTTCCTAATTTTTGCATCTTGCTTTTGTCACAGATAAGCACTTTCTTCAGCGGGCTAATTGCCCCACATGTCTGAGGCGCTGAGGGTTTTTAAAGAAGTGGGTGTTCGAAATAAGCAAGGTCAGCTGAAATCTGGACCAGATAGCCATTCAGTCATGGTTACCAGTAGGAAGCTTTGTGAGGGACCTTTTGTAAGAATTTTTGAAAGTGGTGTTTCTCAAACTGTATGTGCGGTCCTTAACATTTACTTACCACTGCGACTGTCGTAAACCATTCGGTCCACGTCTTGGTCACTGACTGTTGGTCTCCTCTTGGTTACTGTTGTCCTTTTTTTGGTCGGACGGTTTAATTTTGGTTACTCCAACAGTCATTAACCATGCGGTTGTTGTGTCTCTGCTCTCTCCCAGGTTCTGGCTCGCTGGCTGCCATGGCAGTGTTTGAGGACCGCTATAAGCAAGACATGGAGGTGAGTTGGACCTGGCCCATTTTTGTACATCCACCACACACATCTTCAAATGTCAAAATGGAGGCCAAACATGGCCATACCTCGCCTGTATTTTGCATAATGACAAATGCACATACTTTCTCTCCTATTATAAGCCATAATAATAATCAAACAAACCCACAACTTGAAATATGTTAACTATGATTACAACTGCAGAAGATACACTGAGTGTACAAAACATTAGGAACACCTTCCTAATATTGAGTTGCACCCCCTTTTGCCCTCAGAACAGCGTCAATTCGTCAGGGCATGGACTCTCCAAGGTGTCAAGCGTTCCACAGGGATGCTGGCCCATGTTGACTCCAATGCTTCCCACAGATTTGACAAGTTGGCTGGATGTCCTTTGGGTGGTGGACCATTCTTGATACAGGAGGAAACTGTTGAGCATGACAAACCCAGCAGCGTTGCAGTTCTTGACCCAAACCGGTGCACCTGGCACCTACTACCATACCCCGTTCAAAGCCACTTATATACACTGCTCAAAAAAATAAAGGGAACACTTAAACAACACAATGTAACTCCAAGTCAATCACACTTCTGTGAAATCAAACTGTCCACTTAGGAAGCAACACTGATTGACAATACATTTCACATGCTGTTGTGCAAATGGAATAGACAACAGGTAGAAATTATAGGCAATTAGCAAGACACCCCCAATAAATGACTGGTTTTGCAGGTGGTGACCACAGACCACTTCTCAGTTCCTATGCTTCCTGGCTGACGTTTTGGTCACTTTTGAATGCTGGCGGTGCTTTCACTCTAGTGGTAGCATGAGACGGAGTCTACAACCCACACAAGTGGCTCAGGTAGTGCAGCTCATCCAGGATGGCACATCAATGCGAGCTGTGGCAAGAAGGTTTGCTGTGTCTGTCAGCGTAGTGTCCAGAGCATGGAGGCGCTACCAGGAGACAGGCCAGTACATCAGGAGACGTGGAGGAGGCCGTGGAGGGCAGCAACCCAGCAGCAGGACTGCTACCTCCGCCTTTGTGCAAGGAGGAGCAGGAGGAGCACTGCCAGAGCCCTGCAAAATGACCTCCAGCAGGCCACAAATGTGCATGTGTCTGCTCAAACGGTGAGAAAGACTCCATGAGGGTGGTATGAGGGCCCGACGTCCACAGGTGGGGGTTGTGCTTACAGCCCAACATCGTGCAGGACGTTTGGCATTTGCCAGAGAACACCAAGATTGGCAAATTCGCCACTGGCGCCCTGTGCTCTTCACAGATGAAAGCAGGTTCACACTGAGCACATGTGACAGACGTGACAGAGTCTGGAGACGCCGTGGAGAACGTTCTGCTGCCTGCAACATCCTCCAGCATGACCGGTTTGGCGGTGGGTCAGTCATGGTGTGGGGTGGCATTTCTTTGGGGGCAGCACAGCCCTCCATGTGCTCGCCAGAGGTAGCCTGACTGCCATTAGGTACCGAGATGAGATCCTCAGACCCCTTGTGAGACCATATGCTGGTGCGGTTGGCCCTGGGTTCCTCCTAATGCAAGACAATGCTAGACCTCATGTGGCTGGAGTGTGTCAGCAGTTCCTGCAAGAGGAAGGCATTGATGCTATGGACTGGCCCGCCCGTTCCCCAGACCTGAATCCAATTGAGCACATCTGGGACATCATGTCTCGCTCCATCCACCAACGCCACGTTGCACCACAGACTGTCCAGGAGTTGGCGGATGCTTTAGTCCAGGTCTGGGAGGAGATCCCTCAGGAGACCATCCGCCACCTCATCAGGAGCATGCCCAGGCGTTGTAGGGAGGTCATACAGGCACGTGGAGGCCACACACACTACTGAGCCTCATTTGGACTTGTTTTAAGGACATTACATCAAAGTTGGATCAGCCTGTAGTGTGGTTTTCCACTTTAATTTTGAGGGTGACTCCAAATCCAGACCTCCATGGGTTAATACATTTGATTTCCATTGATAATTTTTGTGTGATTTTGTTGTCAGCACATTCAACTATGTAAAGAAAAAAGTATTTAATAAGATTATTTCATTCATTCAGATCTAGGATGTGTTATTTTAGTGTTCCCTTAATATTTTTGAGCAGTGTATTTTGTCTTGCCCAGTCACCCTCTGAATGGCACACATACACAATTGTCTCAAGGCTTAAAAGTTATTCTTTAACCTATCTCCTCCCCTTCATCTACACTGATTTGAAGTGACATCAATAAGGGATCATAGCTTTCACCTGGATTTACCTGGTCAGTATGTCATGGAAAGAGCAGGTGTTAACGTTTTGTACACTCAGTGCGTATCTTCTGAAATATACACCTTCTTTACCTTAACCCCCAAGGCAACATTGTAAAGCTTCTCCGTCAATTTGGAAAAGCCGGTGTCAACAGTATGTTACGGACACTTGAATCTAAGCCACTTTGCCCTGTTGGAGTTTAACTCTCTCCCATATAGTGCTGTTGTATGGCTCTGTCACTGCCAGGCCATGTGTGTGTTAATGATTGGAGATGGGGCCACAGTTCTCTTCTGAGTGGACCATTATTAAACTGCTTCAGGCCCACAGACTGCCTCCAGACCAATGTTAAAATGCCTCTGGTGCACACACACATTATCATCCTTCACACATACACACATAATCATGCTACCTACTTAGACAGTATCACACAAACATGTATACCTACACTATCATGCAAAAACATGTGTAAGCATGCGTGCTACATACACACACTAGCACATGGTCACGCTAAAATACATACACACGTCATGCAAACGCACAGTACCTCTCTTTTATCCTCGCTCCCATACGGGTGTCCACATAAATCCTGACTTTCTTCCTCCTTATCCCTACTCTCGTTCCATTACCGATTCACCCAAAGAGGAAATAATGCATGTTATCCTCTTAAGTGCCTTGCGCAGACAGGTTTTCAAATACACTACATTACCAAAAGTACGTGGACACCTGCTCGTCGAACATCTCATTCCAAAATCATGGGCATTAATATGGAGTTGGTTCCCCCCTTTCCTGCTATAACAGCCTACACTCTTCTTGGAAGGCTTTCCACTAGATGTTGGAATATTGCTGCAGGGATTTGCTTCCATTGAGCCACCAGAACATTAGTGAGGTCGGGCACTGATGTAGGGTGATTAGGCCTGGCTCGCAGTCGGCATTCCAATTAATCCCAAAGGTGTTCGTTGGGGTTGAAGTCAGGGCTCTGTGCAGGCCAGTCAAGTTCTTCCACACCGATCTCAACAAATCATTTCTGTATGGACTTCACTTTGTGCACGGGGTCATTGTCATGCTGAAACAGGAATGGGCCTTCCCCACAAACTGTTGCCGCCAATTTGGAAGCACAGAATCGTCTAGAATGTCATTGTAGGCTGTAGTGTTAAGATTTCCCTTCACTGGAACTAAGGGGCCTAGCACAAACCATGAAAAACAGCCCCAGACCATTATTCCTCCTCCATCAAACTTTACAGTTGGCACTATGCATTGGTGCAGGTAGCGTTCTCCTGGCATCTGCCAAACGAAAGAAACGGTTCTTGTGCTGACGTTGTTTCCAGAGGCAGTTGGAACTCGATAGTGAGTGTTACAACCGAGGACAGATGATTTTTATGCGCTTCAGCGGGCCCGTTCTGGTAGCTTGTGTGGCCTACCGCTTCGCAGCTGAGCCGTTGTTGCTCCTAGACATTTCCACTTCACAATACCAGCACTTACAGTTGACCGGGGCAGCTCTAGCAGGGCAGAAATTTGACGAACTGACTTGTTGAAAAGGTGGCATCCTATGAAAGTCACTGAGCTCTCCAGTAAGGCCATTATACTGCAAATGTTTGTCTAGGGAGATTGCATGGCTGTGTGCTCAATTTTTATATACGGGTGTGGCTGAAATAGCCGAATCCACTAATTTGAAAGGGTGTCCACATACCTTTTTGTGTATATAGTGTATCTGTTATTTTGCATTGGATGCGTCTCAATCCACCGCATCCACCTATGTAACACTTACGCATCTCCGGTGAAAGGTGACAGAGCGGTGTTTGTCAGACCATGAGACATCCTGAAAATCGGTCTTCTCACAAAATCGTTTGGCCTACAAACTATTATCACCACTCTAGATGACTCTCACGAACACGATGGTGTTCTCCGTTTTGCTCTACAACCCCAACAAGCGTCTTGGGACTCGTCTGAAGTCAGTATAGCCGATCTGCCAACTTCTGTCTGTAGCGTCCGAGCAATTTGGGTTACACCCTAATATGACCCCTCTGTGTAAAAGTGAGACTCTCATGAACACGTACAATACCAGTCAAAAGTTTGGACACACCTACTCATTCAAGGGTTTTTCTTTATTTTTTACTATTTTCTACATTATAGAATAGTAGTGAAGACACAAACTATGAAATAACACATATGGAATCATGTATTAACCAAAAATGTGTTAAACAAAGAATCTCAAATATAAAATATATTTTTATTTGTTTAATACTTTTTTGGTTACTACATGATTCCATATGTGTTATTTCATAGTTTTGATGTCTTCACTATTATTCTACAATGTAGAAAATAGTAAAAATAAAGAAAAGTCCTTGAATGAGTAGGTGTGTCCAAACCTTTGACTGGTACAGTACATGTCGTTTGTTTTGCTCTAGGATGCCCAAAAGCTTCACGAGTTGTCTGAATGTCCCCCGGTACCAGTTGAAAAAATTTATGGAAGTATATGTGGCGACTGTTTGTTTAGCGTAAAAAATAAGGGGTTAAATACATGTAAAATAAAAAATATTCCAAATGTTTCCTGATCTTTCTTACATCTCTCAGATCAAGGACAGGCACTTCAGAACAGACTTCCTTTACATTTTTGGGGGGACTGTTGTTCCATGTAGTGATTCTGTTATTCAATGCGATTGTATAGGCTAATAGCATTAAGGCCCAAACATTACAATTTTACGTCTCTGTGTGCAGTTTGAAGGAAGTTGCTAACTAGCGTTAACGCAATGACTGGAAGTCTATGGTAACCGATAGCATGCTAGTAGATATCATAGACTTCATCATTGCGCTAACGCTAGTTAACATCGGCTCGCGAAACTACCTCTAACTTCCTTCATACTGAATGCAGGTACAGTGAGGGAAAATAGTATTTGATCCCCTGCTGATTTTGTATGTTTGCCCACTGACAAAGAAATGATCAGTCTATAATTTTAATGGTAGGTTTATTTGAACAGTGAGAGACAGAATAACAACAACAAAATCCAGAAGAACGCATGTCAAAAATGTTATAAATTGATTTACATTTTAATGAGGGAAATAGATACCCCTCTGCAAAACATTACTTAGTACTTGGTGGCAAAACCCTTGTTGGTAATCAGAGGTCAGACGTTTCTTGTAGTTGGCCACCTGGTTTGCACACATCTCAGGAGGCATTTTGTCCAACTCCTCTTTGCAGATCTTCTCCAAGTCATTAAGGTTTCGAGGCTGACGTTTGGCAACTCGAACCTTCAGCTCCCTCCACAGATTTTCTATGGGATTAAGGTCTGGAGACTGGCTAGGCCACTCCAGGACCTTAAGGTGCTTCTTCTTGAGCCACTCCTTTGTTGCCTTGGCCGTGTGTTTTGGGTCATTGTCATGCTGGAATGCCCATCCACGACCCATTTTCAATGCCCTGGCTGAGGGAAGGAGGTTCTCACCCAAGATTTGACGGTACATGGCCCCGTCCATCGTCCCTTTGATGCGGTGAAGTTGTCCTGTCCCCTTAGCAGAAAAGCACCCCCAAAGCATAATGTTTCCACCTCAATGTTTGACGGTGGGGATGGTGTTCTTGGGGTCATAGGCAGCATTCCTCCTCCTCTAAACACGGCGAGTTGAGTTGATGCCAAAGAGCTCCATTTTGGTCTCATCTGACCATAACACTTTCACCCAGTTCTCCTCTGAATCATTCAGATGTTCATTGGCAAACTTCAGACGGGCATGTATATGTGCTTTCTTGAGCAGGGGGACCTTGCGGTCGCTGCAGGATTTCAGTCCTTCACGGCGTAGTGTGTTACCAATTGTTTACTTGGTGACTATGGTCCCAGCTGCCTTGAGATCATTGACAAGATCCTCCCGTGTAGTTCTCCGGCTGATTCCTCACCGTTCTCATGATCATTGCAACTCCACGAGGTGAGATCTTGCATGGAGCCCCAGGCCGAGGGAGATTGACAGTTCTTTTGTGTTTCTTCCATTTGCGAATAATCGCACCAACTGTTGTCACCTTCTCACCAAGCTGCTTGGCGATGGTCTTGTAGCCCATTCCAGCCTTGTGTAGGTCTACAATCTTGTCCCTGACATCCTTGGAGAGCTCTTTGGTCTTGGCCATGGTGGAGAGTTTGGAATCTGATTGATTGATTGATTGATTGCTTCTGTGGACAGGTGTCTTTTATACAGGTAACAAGCTGAGATTAGTAGCACTCCCTTTAAGAGTGTGCTCCTAATCTCAGCTCGTTACCTGTATAAAAGACACCTGGGAGCCAGAAATCTTTCTGATTGAGAGGGGGTCAAATACTTATTTCCCTCATTAAAATACAAATCAATTTATAACATTTTTGACATGTTTTTTTCTGGATTTTTTTGTTGTTATTCTGTCTCCCACTGTACAAATAAACCTACCATTAAAATTATAGACTGATAATTTCTTTGTCAGTGGGCAAACGTACAAAAATAAAAAAACGTATTTCCCTCACTGTACATAAGTTCACCTGATTCTGGGGAAGTAGATCAAGGACAAGTATCCCTTTAAGCTGTGGTCCTCTGTAGCTCAGCTGGTAGAGCACGGCGCTTGTAACGCCAAGGTAGTGGGTTCGATCCCCGGGACCACCCATACACAAAAATGTATGCACGCACGACTAAGTCGCTTTGGATAAAAGCGTCTGCTAAATGGCATATTATATTATATTATTATATTATAAGCTCAACAACAACAACATTAATTTTACCCAATACCAGGACATTTATACTCCCTATAATCACCCCTTTTATAGAGCTTGCTGTTGTCTTTCTCCCCCCTCCCTTACCTGCTTCACCCCTCATAACAGGCTGGGGTTGGTACTCTGTTCCTTTCTGTCATGGCCTAGTTCAGCTCAGTTCAGCTCTCCTCTCCTCTGGGCCCCTAGACAGCAGTACAGTACAGGCACTGGGCCCAGTAAGATGGATCACCCAGAACCAGAGTACCACCACCAGTCTGATTTATGTAACCCCTTTCTGCTCCTCTGTGTGGGTGGGCAGGGAGGAGGGGTTATGTGACAGCGTGAGTGTAAATGTCTCTTCGAGGCCTATATACTCTTTTTTTGTTGTTGTTGAACTCCTGGACAAGAAATACTAACCATTGCTTATCCCTTCCTCGACATCAGATGTCATGAATTGTTTTTGTTGTTTGATTCACTTGTAAATCTCTTATGGAGCTTAGGAGTGAGTGGGCTGCCATTTTGTGGGCTCAACTCGTACATGTGCCAGAAGGAGCTCAGGTTTGTGTGTGAGTGTGTTTGGGGAAATGCTAGGTGACGTGGCAGTGTGTTATTAACCTGTCTTTAAACCAGATTTAGATTATTCACAGTAATGGGCCTCTGACTGATAGTTGCTGATAGTTTTAATTTTTTTATTCTGCCATTTTCTAAACCTCTTAGACCACCTTTTAGATCCTTATTTGCAGCACATCCCAAGTTTAAAGACATGCTCCTGAAAGCTGTGTTTACTGGAAGCTGTGTTGTGCAATTTTCCCTACATTTTCTCCCACGTGGGCCAGCCCCCTAGCAATTCAAGTTCTTGCCAATGAGTTTCAGTCCCTCGCCATTTGAGTGACAGCTAGCAAGATGCACAAACAGCAGAGCAAGAGAGAGGGCAGTGAATGACGTGAGGCACATATCTGCACCAGCGTTTCCCCTATATTCATTTAGCAGCAGCGGGTCGCTGCTGCTAAATCATTACCTCCACTCAAAAATACTGTGTATGATATAAAAAAACAGATAAAGTATGTAGAAAATATAATGGAGATCATCTTTGAGAACTAACAATCACCAAAATAAAAACTAGACGGGGAGAACCTAAAATTCCAAAATACATGGCAAATCTTTTGGAATTTTAAATTCTCCCTGTCTAGTTTTTATTTTGGTGATTATTTTTGATGATTTATTATTTTGGTGAATCCTTTGGTCATTGATTTTGTTATGTTTGAGTCACTCAGATGGCATAAGAACACAGCATAAGGCATTGCAAAATGTGTGGAATTGCACATTTTAGGCCCTTTTTAGACCTATACATGTCTCCCGTAAGACCCTATGATCTGTGAACCGTACCTAATAGTAATGTCAGAGTGGTCATTGGGTTCTTGGTCACCTCCCTGACCAAGGTACTTCTTGCGCGGTTGCTCAGTTTGGTCAGACGGCCAGCTTTAGCCAGAGTCTGGGTAGTTCCATATTTTTCCCAATGATGGAGACCACTGTGCTCTTGGAAACTTTCAACACTCTAGAAATTGTTTTATACCGTTCCCCAGATATATGCCTCATCACAATTCTATCTACGGACAGTTTCTTGGACTTCATAGTATAGTTTCTGCTTTGACATGCACTGTCAACTGTGGGACCTTTATATAGACAGGTGTGTTTCTTTCTAAATCATGTCCAAACAATTGAATTGGCCACAGGTGGACTCCAATCAAGTTGTAGTGAGATCTCAAGGACGATCAAAGGAAATTGGATGCACTTGAGTTCAATTTGGAGTGTCATAGCAAAGGGGTGTGAATACTTACGTCAATTTGATCTATTTCATTTTCAATAAATGTGCAAATATTTCTAGAAACACGATTTCACTGTCATTATGGGGTGTAGACGGGTGAGGAAAGCAATCCATGTTGAATTCAGGCTGTAACACAACAAAATGTGGAATAAGTCAAGGGGTATGACTCTTTACAGGGACCCTATAGAGTCCAGTCTCTCTCTCCTGTATCATAAATCATAATTTAGATAATAGGGCCTCTCGGCTCCACGCTGCCCCATAGCAGCTCCACGGATTAAGCGCTCTCCAAGCTAGGCTGAATAATTGATGAAACCGGCAGACACACAGTTTGTTAAAACATGGGCAGTCTCATTCTCTTACACACACCAGTACCACATGCCTCTGCTTCAGTGTGGTTCCCCCAGCGGTCAGGGACACGTTGATGATTTGTGTTATTCCAGTGGCGCTGTTTAAAAGCAGTGGAGGTGTCTGCTGGTGCCTGTGTAATGAAGTCCCCATAGGCCAGCCAGCCCAATGCCGGTCAGAGCTTTGACAGAGGCCTTGCAAACATCAGCAGTTTGCTGGGGGTGTCGCACACTGGGGATAGTGACACACACAAACATGTAAAACCCTGTCTGTATCGAAGAGAATGAGACTGCTCATGTTTCCACATAGCTAGGTTTGTGTGTGACACATCTCACCATCCAGTCGGATATGTTCAGCTTAGTCTCTTGATATTATCTGAATAAAACAGTGTTCCATAGAACAACAACCAATAGCACTTTAGGCCCCTCTGCTCCTCTGCTATCTGCTAACTAAAACCAATCTCTTCCATACGAAATGAGACACAAGCTGTGGGCAAAGTGTTGCCGGCGGCAGTTAAAGCTAGTGGATATTATACCGAACAAAAATATAAACGCATGTAAAGTGTTGGTCCCATGTTTCATGAGCTGAAATATAAAAGATCCTGAAATGTTCCATACGCACAAAAAGCTTATTTCTCTAAAATGTTGTGCACAAATTTGTTTACATCCCTGTTTAATGAGTATTTCTCCTTTGCGAACATAATCCATCCACCTGACGTGTGTGGCATATCAAGAAGCTAATTAAACAGCATGGTCATTACACAGGTGCACCTTGTGTTGGGGACAATAAAAGGCCACTCTAAAATGTGCAGGTTTGTCACACAACACAATGACACAGATGTCTCAAGTTTTGAGGGAGCCTGCAATTGGCATGCTGACTGCAGGAATGTCCACCAGAGCTGTTGCCAGATAATTTAATGTTAAGTTCTATACCATAAGCCACCTCCATCTTTGTTTTAGAGAATTTGGCAGTACAACCAACCGGCCTTACAACCGCAGACCACTTGTAACCACGCCAGCCCAGGACCTCCACATTCGGCTTCTTCACCTGCGGGATCATCTGACCCGGACAGCTGATGAAACTGGGTTTGCTCAACCGAAGAATTTCTGCACAAACTTTCAGAAACCGTCTACGGGAAGCTCATCTGCGTGCTCATCATCCTCACTGACTTCAGTGGGCAAATGCTTTCCTTCGATGGCCACTGGCACGCTGGAGAAGTGTGCTCTTCACGGATGAATCCTGGTTCGAACTGTACCGGGCAGATGACAGACAAGTGTGTATGGTGTCGTGTGTGCGAGCGTTTTGCGCCAGTGAAATTCACTAGGCCCAAATAAAACTCAGCTAAAAAAGAAACGTCCTCTCACTGTCAACTGCATTTATTTTCAGCAAACTTAAGATGTGTAAATATTTGTATGAACATAAGATTCAACAACTGAGACATAAACTGAACAAGTTCCACAGAAATTGAATAATGTGTCCCTGAACAAAGGGGGGATCAAAAGTAACAGTCAGTATCTGGTGTGCATTAAGTACTGCAGTGCATCTCCTCCTCATGGACTGCACCAGATTTGCCAGTTTTTGCTGTGAGATGTTACCCCACTCTTCCACCAAGGCACCTGCAAGTTCCCAGACATTTCTGGGGGGAATGGCCCTAGCCCTCACCCTCCGATCCAACAGGTCCCAGACGTGCTCAATGGGATTGAGATCCGAGCTCTTCGCTGGCCATGGCAGAACATTGACATTCCTGTCTTGCAGGAAATCATGCACAGAACGAGCAGTATGGCTGGTGGCATTGTCATGCTGGAGGGTCATGTCAGGATGAGCCTGCAGGAAGGGTACACCATGAGGGAGGAGGATGTCTTCCCTGTAACACACAGCATTTAGATTGCCTGCAATGACAACAAGCTCAGTCCGATGACACACCATGACGGACCCTCCACCTCCAAATCGATCCCGCTCCAGAGTACAGGCCTCGGTGTAACGCTCATTCCTTCGACAATAAACATGAATCCGACCATTGCCCCTGGTGAGACAAAACCGCGACTCGTCAGTGAAGAGCACTTTTGGCCAGTCCTGTCTGGTCCAGCGACGGTGGGTTTGTGCCCATAAGCGACGTTGTTGCAAGTGGTGTCTGGTGAGGACCTGCCTTACAACAGGCCTACAAGCCCTCAGTCCAGCATCTCTCAGCCTATTGCGGACAGTCTGAGCACTGATGGAGGGATTGTCCGTTCCTGGTTTAACTCGGGCAGTTGTTGTTGCCATCCTGTACCTGTCCCGCAGGTGTGATGTTCGGATGTACCGATCCTGTGCAGGTGTTTTTACACGTGTTCTGCCACTGCGAGGACCATCAGCTGTCTGTCCTGTCTCCCTGTAGTGCTGTCTTAGGCATCTCACAGTACGGACATTGCAATTTATTGCCCTGGCCACATCTGCAGTCCTCATGCCTCCTTGCAGCATGCCTAAGGCACGTTCACGCAGATGAGCAGGGACCCTGGGCGTCTTTCTTTTGGTGTCAGAGTCAGTAGAAAGGCCTCTTTAGTGTCCTATGTTTTCATAACTGTGACCTTAATTGCCTACCGTCTGTAAGCTGTTAGTCTTAACGACCGTTCCACAGGTGCATGTTCATTAATTGTTTATGGTTCATTGAACAAGCATGGGAAACAGTGTTTAAACCCTTAACAATTAAGATCTATGAAGTTATTTGGATTTTTACAAATTATCTTTAAAAGACAGGGTCCTGAAAAAGGGACGGTTCTTTTTTAGCTGAGTTGCATCTGTTGGTCACAGATACCTTTAAAAAAGAAAGTAGGGGCGTGGATCAGAACCAGTCAATATCTGGTGTGACCACCATTTGCCTCATGCAACACGTCACTTCTCTTCGCATAGAGTTGATCAGGCTGTTGATTGTGGCCTGTGGAATGTTGTCACACTCTTCAATAGCTGTGCGAAGTTGCTGGATATTGGCGGAAACTGAATAACGCTGTAGTACACGTCGATCCAGAGCATCCCAAACATGCTCTATTGGTGACATGTCTTGTGAGTAAGCAGGACATGGAAGAACTGGGACATTTTCAGCTTCCAATAATTGTGTAATCTTTGCAACATGGGGCTGTGCATTATCATGCTGAAACATGAGGTGATGGCGGCGGATGAATGGCATGACAATGGGCCTCAGGATCTCGTCACGGTATCTCTGCATTCAAATTGCCATTGATCAAATTAAATTGTGTTTGTTGTCCGTAGCTTATACCTGCCCATACCATAACCCTACCACCACCATGGGGCACTCTGTTTACAACGTTGACATCAGCAAACCGCTTGCGCACACGACTCCATACACAAGGCCGGTTGGACGTACTGCCAAATTCTCTAAAACGACGTTGGAGGTGACTTATGGAAGAGAAATTAACATTGCATTCTCTGGCAACAGCTCTAGTGGACATTCCTGCAGTCGGCATGCCAATTGCACGCTCCCTCAAATCTTGAGACATCTGTGGCATTGTGTTGTGTGACAAAACTGCACATTTTAGAGTGGCCTTTTATTGTCACCAGCACAAGGTGCACCTGTTTAATGATCATGCTGTTTAATCAGCTTCTTGATATGTCACACCAGTCAGGTGGATGGAATATCTTGGCAAATGAGAAATGCTCCCTTACAGGGATGTAAACAAATTTGTCCGTATTGGAAAATGTTTGGGATCTTTTATTTCAGCTCATGAAACATGGAACCTACACTTTACATGTTGCGTTTATATTTTTCTTCATTGTATATTGAACAACCTTGGAAATTGTAATTCTGTAAGTGCAGGGTAGTAGCTATTTTGGACAATACACTAGTGTTTGATCAGCGGAAGCCTCCAAGCAAAGTCTGAGTATGGTTATTTGGCAGATATTTTTTATCAGGGCCGCCAAAAAAGACAAATAATAATTAGTAATAGCACTGGAGCTCCCAATGTAAAAAAACTACTTAGGAGCACCACATACAATTTAGGCGCACAAAAAAATAAAATTTGTTTTAATTGATTGAGATGCAACCTTTATTAGGCCTATATGAATTCTAGCTACTTTTGAAGCACATTAGATAAAGAGCTCTGAGATGGCAATGGCCTCCACCTAGGAGAGTCTCTGTGGAAGAGCTCACCTGGGAGCACGGCTCCTCGGCTAGCCATTGTGTTAAAACGCTCCGGCTGAGGAGGACCATTTATCTTGCATAACATGACGGATGCATTTATCACAGGGCCTTGAGAAGATGAGAGGAAATCTGGAAATCAGCATTTAGCTCTACTTCAGGAAGGCTCTACTGCTGTTACCAGTGATGGCCAATAGAGAGAGCCCTTGCTTTTCCTATAGCATTTTTGACATTTTAGTCATTTAGCAGACGCTCTTATCCAGAGCGACTTACAATTAGTGAGTGCATTTTTCATACTGGCCCCCCGTGGGATCTGTGGGACTCACCACTCGCTACTTACTGCTCACCTTGAGTTGTATTCTTCCATAAGAAGCAGCAGCTCTGGCCCATTTCATCCAAGCACAGCAATGTGACTGACTTGTGCAAAATGTTTATATTAAGGGCTCCTCTATCCTCTCAATCTTAAGCAGTAATGGAATACGCATTGGATTAATTCACTCAATACACGAAAAGATTATGATGAGCATGGTTACAATAATGATGGTGTTGATTTATGTTTTTTCTCTCCTTAGGAGGAAGATGCCAAGCGGCTGGTTCGGGATGCTATCGCGGCCGGCATCTTCAACGACCTGGGCTCGGGCAGCAACATTGACCTGTGTGTCATCACCAAGGGAAGGGTGGACTACCTGAGGCCCCACGACATGGCCAACAAGAAGGGTGTCAGGTAAAGCCGCCTACCCACCCAAATGTCCTCATAATGTCCCATCAATTGTCTCCATAATGTCCCATCAATTGTCCCCATAATGTCCATTAACAGAACATGTCCCCATAATGTTCCCCATCAGTGGTCCCACCAGACTGTCCTGTTACTTGTCCCCATAATGTTCCCTCAGTAGTCCCCAAAATGTGGCTGCGACGGTTCCCACTTTTCAGAGTCAATAATCTGTAGAACACAATTATGTACTGAAGGATTGCCTCTTTAATAAAAACACAATCGCAAGTGGCACAAACTACTGCATGTTTTGAGTGCAGTGACTTCCAAACCATTGTATGTTTTGAGAATGAATTCATCGCAAACCTTTATTCACCCATGACGGAGAATATTCTTTCTCCACAGCAGTGCATCGTTTGAATCATCTAGGCTAGTTTCTGAATGAGTTCTAATCATTTAATCTGTTAAGAATGCATTACCCTTTGACATGTTGAATGACTCAACCCTTTGGCCTGTTTTTGTTTGAAGATGTGTGTATGAGCTTGAAGCCTTGCCCCACCAGTGAGTAATAAAGACACGGGTCTGTGTGGAGTGCAGTAGACATTAACCATAGCGTTGCCTCTGAGTACGCCGTTTGACTACTAACCCACTTAGCCCAGCAAGAGTGTAGCTTTATCTTGCCCTCTCAAGCTGCTTGTGTTGGATTTCACACAGAACAACTCATTTGCATGGTTGTTCTTTTGTCGTAAACCCAACGAAGCCCTGTGGCTGTGGCGCAGTAGAAAAAAAAATGACGATGGATTCTCCAGAGTTAAGTGGCTCGTGGAAGCCATTTTTGTGTTTAGCATCCGTTTTAACATTTCATTTTGCATCCAAGAACCAGCTCCCGGAAGCTCATCAGACCGGTCTCTGCTGTATTGAATAAAACATATTTTCTTTTTCCAATCAGAACCGGTAATTACAAGTACAAGCGAGGAACAACCGGAGTCCTGACGAAGGCTGTGACCAAATTGGTTCTGGAGGTGGTGGAGGAGACCGTACAGACTATGGATACCTCTTGAAGCCTCACTGTAACATTCTGATCATTACTATTTTAACTGTTCTAATGTCCCTCCCCAACTTTGCCCTTACTTCCTTCAGTGGAAATGGCAGGTTTTTCCATGGTTTACAATAAAAAGTTTGAGTTCTTAAGAGTCTTAAATGTGTCCTAAATGTTTGAAGATGCTGTCTCAAATTGTATTTAATTGCGTAGCTGGCTGTTTGACAAATACTTGAATTATTATTATTATTATTATTATTTAAGCTTAAGTTAGTTAATAGAGTAAGAATAACAACTCAATGTCTGTTTTAGGAAATCTGTATAAAAAATTAAGGAAGTATGAGTTAAGAATATTTAGTAGTGTGCTGGTGAGTTAATTGATCCTGCTACATAAAACACTTCGGTGCAGACGATGTTGTTTGTGAGTGGGTCCGGTGGATATCTCTTGGATGAGTATCTAAAGATCACAGGTCAACCAATGTCAGTGGTGTTCCAGGATTGTGACAGATGTCTGTTTGCCCGCTGTCTAGTCAATATAGGACAATACTCCATATTGCTTGTAAATGAAGTCGGCTTTCAAATTCCTTATTTTGACAGCTTACATTGAAGGTTGTGAAATACATCTCACTGTCTTATGACGCAAACACACTTTGGGTAAGAAAGGAATTGAAATTGGAATGTAAGTAAGAAGCCTCCACACATTTTCCACTTATCTACTACAAAATGCAAAAAGGGAAATACTTGAACGTGATTCCACAAAATCACAAAAATGTATGTCAAATCCCCAAAGGAAAGTGCAATTACAAAATGAAAGTTATAGCCTACACACAATACTTCTGAGTGAAAAATCATTACAATAAACAATACAGTAGTTGAAAGCTCTAGATATTTTACAAGTCTCTGGTGGAATTGCTAACATATTAGTACTGAGGTTTTTGCAGTCTTCTAAACTTTGACTCAATCACTTGCCCTCTCTTTATCTAGCATCTTTATGATTTCCTGATGCATAGGGCTGTCAAGGCAAAAACAATACAATTCTACTTGGTGTCAAGTTAAGATCATCTTCAAACATGCTTTGTACTGTGGTACTGCAATGTACCTGCTCAAATACGCTCCATACATATTTTTTCAAAATGTTTTGTATGGTGGAAAAATTACAAGATTATGTTTTATGCAATAGAATAGGGTTGTTAGAAACTCTATTCTGTGTCTGTGCGAACTGAGAGGAGCCTCTGAAGCTGGGCCTGGCAATTGATTAAGTGATGGCTAGGTGATAAAACCAACAGCCACATTTCATGATTAATGGTGTGTGAGAGGGAGATGTCTCTAGTCTAACTGAGCCTGCATTTCATAGACTGAATTGGTGTCTCTGTGTGTAAGGTACCAGGGCGAGATCTGTTATGAATAGTTGATAAGAACCTTATCTTGGGGGCCAAACCCTGGTTTCCATACAATGATAACAGTCTTCATAGCAGATACTGTCTGCTGTGAATTATTAATTTCTTTCATACAAATCCTAACCTTTTGACTCATTCCAGACATTGCTGTTTTTCATGTACAGTCGTGGTCAAACGTTTTGAGAATGACACAAGTATTGGTCTTCACAAAGTTCGCTGCTTCAGTGTTATGAGATATTTTTGTCAGATGTTACTATGGTATACTGAAGTATAATTACAAGCATTCCATAAGTGTCAAAGGCTTTTATTGACAAATACATTAAGTTTATGCAAAGAGTCAATATTTGCAGTGTTGACCCATCTTTTTAAAGACCTCTGCAATCCGCCCTGGCATGCTGTCAATTAACTTCTGGGCCACATCCTGACTGATGTCAGCCCATTCTTTCTTTTTTTTTGTCCACCCGCCTCTTGAGGATCGACCATAAGTTCTCAATGGTATTAAGGTCTGGGGAGTTTCCTGGCCATGGACCCAAAATGTCGATGTTTTGTTCCCCGAGCCACTTAGTTATCACTTTTGCCTTATGGCAAGGTGCTCCAACACGCTGGAAAAGGCATTGGTCGTCACCAAACTGTTCTTGGATGGTTGGGAGAAGTTGTTCTCGGAGGATGTGTTGGTACCATTCTTTATTAATGGCTGTGTTCTTAGGCAAAATTGTGAGTGAGCCCACTCCCTTGGCTGAGAAGCAACCCCACACATGAATGGTCTCAGGATGCTTTACTGTTGACTGATGGTAGCGCTCACCTTGTCTTCTCCGGACAAGGTGTTTTCCGGATGCCCCAAGCAATCGGAAAGGGGATTCATCAGAGAAAATGACTTTACCCCAGTCCTCAGCAGTCCAATCCCTGTACCTTTTGCAGAATATCAGTCTGTCCCTGATGTTTTTCCTGGAGAGAAGTGGCTTCTTTGCTGCCCTTCTTGACACCAGGCTATCCTCCAAAAGTTTTCGCCTCACTGTGTGTGCAGATGCACTCACACCTGCCTGCTGCCATTCCTGAGAAAGCTCTGCACTGGTGGTTCCCCGATCCCGCAGCTGAATCAACTTTAGGAGACGGTCCTGGCACTTGCTGGACTTTCTTGGGCGCCCTGACGCCTTCTTCACAACAATTGAACCTCTCTCCTTGAAGTTCTTGATGATCCGATAAATGGTTGATTTAGGTGCAATCTTACTAGCAGCAATATCCTTGCCTGTGAAGCCCTTTTTGTGCAAAGCAATGATGACGGCACGTGTTTCCTTGCAGGTAACCATGGTTAACAGAGGAAGAACAATGATATCAAGCACCACCCTCCTTTAAAAGCTTCCAGTCTGTTATTCTAACTCAATCAGCATGACAGAGTGATCTCCAGCCTTGTCCTTGTCAACACTCTCACCTGTGTTAACGAGAGAATCACTGACATGATAGCAGCTGGTCCTTTTGTGGCAGGGCTGAAATGCAGTGGACTTTTTTTGGGGGGGATTAAGTTCATTTTCATGGTAAAGAGGGACTTTGCAATTAATTCCAATTCATCTGATCACTCTTCATGACATTCTGGAGTATATGCTAATTGCCATCATCAAAACTGAGGCAGCAGACTTTGTGAAAATTATTATTTGTGTCATTCTCAAAACTTTTGACCACGACTGTAGAGTGAGAGGGGGTATCGTGCAATAAAATATATTTGTATTGTCTGTATGTCAGAGCTCTCCGCCCAACACTCGAGTGTACAGAGTGTTGGATCGACCAGCCTCACTTACTACCTTTATTAATACGTTTTGAATAAAGTAATATCCTAATTGGTGATTGACCTTGTCTCTCCGCCTAAGACCTGAGAGGAAGCGGGCACGGGTGGATGCCAGATTCCGAGCATAGTACTGAGAGAGGTGAGCTTGGACAATCTATCAGTAAGTGATGATAAGATAAGAAAAAGAAAAATAAGAAAAGCCCCTGTTGTCCTACTTAAGGGGGCCACAGCTGGGTTAAATAGCAGGACTGTGTTGAGTTGATAGGAGTGTTCTTAAGTGAGGTATCCTTGGACATAATTGTTAAATTAGCCAGTTGCGGGCAACCAAAAGTCCAGATCCGTGGTACTGGGTTGATCACAGTAGGACTGGTGAGGATAATGTATTGGACGAAGAAGTAAAGTGCAGGTGACGCCTTGTGAGGGCATCTGGCTTGAAGTTCAATTATAACGTGTAATGTTTTGATAAATGAGGTAAACAGGTATGCCCTGGGTTACTGTTGTTAGATGTTATTGTGAGTGTTTGTGGTATTCTGTGAATGTGATATGAGAGTTATTGTGAGTGTAGAAGTGTTAATCTTAAGTTTGTATAATAAGATATAGAAATGTGCATAATAAGATTCTTGAAATTTGGATAATAAGTTTCGATATATAGCGTTATTTTGGGGTTCTGTCCACCACTGCCTGTCATAGTAAATATTATTTGGTATGTTATTTTAGACAGTAGCGCCAAGTTTATAATTTCTGGAAGTCTAGAGGACCGTTGAGGATACGTGTGGAGCATTATTCCCATGAGCCACTGGGCAGCATCCGGGAAACCAATGTTTTTGTGTTCTGATGAAGAGCACATGGAGTGGTGGATGTGAGTACCTAAGATTTCTAACGTTATGTATAGATTCTGTGAATATATGAAAATATGACATTGTATGTGTGTATAATCTATTACTACAGATTTGATGAGTAACAATGGAACGTATAATATTCATATACCAACTTGCGCACCCGAACGTAGACGTACGACCAGGGTGGGAAAAAATAAATAAACGTTTTGAGTTGGTCCCGTTTATGGATCATTTGATAAAGACAAGGTTCAAGTATTATATGACTGTCTACAAAGTCTGGGAAATAGTCTCAGAAACTGATTGGGGTATGTCCACTTTTGCAAAGTATGGGGAATTGACTTACCTTAACCGATGTAACTATAAAACGCTTATGGGATTTTCTCTGTCCGGGTACTACATTTAAAATAAAACTGCCCATAAGGCCTGAAATTAGTTTTTTCCCCCGCAGTATGAGAGGAGTTGCTATATTTATCGAATAAACCCTTTTCCCATACAGTTAGAGCGAATTAAGGTGGAATCTCGACTTAACGTAGTACAAACCAAATTAGGGTTTTCCATCAAACTAATTATCATTGCGGAGCTAATGTGATGTAGTAAAGGAATTTCATTATGTCGCAAGGGAAAAGATAATCCGTTTTTATTAAACTCGCCAGATCTGTTTCCAAATCAATGAATGTGGATATAACTCGTTGACTGCAAATGTATTCCCTTTGAGTAAGTGTTAGTCTTTTCAAAGAAACACTTGGACGAACTTTAAGGCTATTTTCTGGTAATGGTGTCGTTATTATGTTCCATATGTTAAGACAACAAACCATTGTAATTGGATTTACTTGTCATTTCAATAGGCATAGGGTCTATCTTACTGACTAAAATCTGGGTTTCTAATTATAATTCAACTATGGCCATGGGTTGCTTAGCTAGATACAGCAGCCAGTGTTTGTTTTAAGATGTACAGTGGGGGGAAAAAGTATTTAGTCAGCCACCAATTGTGCAAGTTCTCCCACTTAAAAAGATGAGAGAGGCCTGTAATTTTCATCATAGGTACACGTCAACTATGACAGACAAAATGAGATTTTTTTTTCTCCAGAAAATCACATTGTAGGATTTTTTATGAATTTATTTGCAAATTATGGTGGAAAATAAGTATTTGGTCAATAACAAAAGTTTCTCAATACTTTGTTATATACCCTTTGTTGGCAATGAAACAGGTCTTCACAAGGTTTTCACACACTGTTGCTGGTATTTTGGCCCATTCCTCCATGCAGATCTCCTCTAGAGCAGTGATGTTTTGGGGCTGTCGCTGGGCAACACGAACTTTCAACTCCCTCCAAAGATTTTCTATGGGGTTGAGACCTGGAGACTGGCTAGGCCACTCCAGGACCTTGAAATGCTTCTTACGAAGCCACTCCTTCGTTGCCCGGGCGGTGTGTTTGGGATCATTGTCATGCTGAAAGACCCAGCCACGTTTCATCTTCAATGCCCTTGCTGATGGAAGGAGGTTTTCACTCAAAATCTCACGATACATGGACCCATTCATTCTTTCCTTTACACGGATCAGTCGTCCTGGTCCCTTTGCAGAAAAACAGCCCCAAAGCATGATGTTTTCACCCCCATGCTTCACAGTAGGTATGGTGTTCTTTGGATGCAACTCAGCATTCTTTGTCCTCCAAACACGACGAGTTGAGTTTTTACCAAAAAGTTATATTTTGGTTTCATCTGACCATATGACATTCTCCCAATCCTCTTCTGGATCATCCAAATGCACTCTAGCAAACTTCAGACGGGCCTGGACATGTACTGGCTTAAGCAGGGGGACACGTCTGGCACTGCAGGATTTGAGTCCCTGGCGAGTGTGTTACTGATGGTAGGCTTTGTTACTTTGGTCCCAGCTCTCTGCAGGTCATTCACTAGGTCCCCCGTGTGGTTCTGGGATTTTTTGCTCACCGTTCTTGTGATCATTTTGACCCCACGGGGTGAGATCTTGCATGGAGCCCCAGATCGAGGGAGATTATCAGTGGTCTTGTATGTCTTCCATTTCCTAATAATTGCTCCCACAGTTGATTTCTTCAAACCAAGCTGCTTACCTATTGCAGATTCAGTCTTCCCAGCCTGGTGCAGGTCTACAATTTTGTTTCTGGTGTCCTTTGACAGCTCTTTGGTCTGGGCCATAGTGGAGTTTGGAGTGTGACTGTTTGAGGTTGTGGACAGGTGTCTTTTATACTGATAACAAGTTCAAACAGGTGCCATTAATACAGGTAACGAGTGGAGGACAGAGGAGCCTCTTGAAGAAGAAGTTACAGGTCTGTGAGAGCCAGAAATCTTGCTTGTTGTAGGTGACCAAATACTTATTTTCCACCATAATTTGCAAATAAATTCATAAAAAATCCTACAATGTGATGTTCTGGAATTTTTTTTCTCAATTTGTCTGTCATAGTTGACGTGTACCTATGATAATTACAGGCCTCTCTCATCTTTTTAAGTGGGAGAACTTGCACAATTGGTGGCTGACTAAATATTTTTTAAACTGAACGATTTAGCTGCTTGCGTAGTTCAAATTTAAAGACTAATTTATTCAACATGAATAGCGGGACGATTTCGAGGTAATTATGTTTTTGTGTTGCCTAATGGTTTGCTGGAGGAACCTACTGAGAATGTCGTAATTTAAATCACTACATTTAATATTAATACTATGGATGAATTGAATATATGTTATTACCTGTAGTCTACTCAGAAGGGACTGTTACCTATATCAAATGCATTCTAATAATAGTGGATAGGCAATTGTGATAGAGCTCTGACCATGATCATAATTGATAACTAAACATGGGTATTAATTATTGCATGATAAAACAAGGCTACAACAGCAATGAATAGAAGTTGGGCGCAGAACGAGGGTCTGGCATTGTGAACTATTTTAGCTCCCATCGAAATGTATCTGTTTCCTTATGGATTGACTGATGAATTTTATTTGGCGCATTACATGTTAATTTTCAAATAATGGACATTTAATAAGTGTGATGCAGAGAGAGAAGACAAAGGTGTCATGTTTTTATTAACCTTCTGATAGAGGTAAACGCAGAACCTTGTTTGAGAATGGTTTATATTTTTTCTACTGGACAGAATGGATGAGTTTCCATGTTTTAGTCTGCGGGTGTTAGCGACTGGGGCTCGCTGAACTACAGTGGGCTGTAAGGGACATAATGGGTTAAGTTTGGTGTAGTGGTATGACTAAGTTGAATGCGGAGATGTTCTTTGACAATTTCTAAATATTATTTCTAATTTCTATAGTTTGGGTAACACAAGTGATTTAAGCAAACCGTTTGTATTCTAAGCCGATAATCTGTTTCCATTACGTGGAACAGTATAAAGTAATTGAAGTAGATTGCAGTTAGTTTTGACTGTTACGCTGATGAGACAGCACCAACTTTTTGAAGTTTCTATATTTGTTAAACAACAGGTTTATATTTTTACTAAATCAATGCATCAGGTTACAATAATAAGTTTACCGGAAAGGGGTTCTGGGATTGTTTGTTTTAGAAGGTGTTTGTTCTGCTTAACGGAACGCTGTATCATCTGATGTTTTAACTTTTCCCTATGGGAAATTAGATTGGAGTTAATATTGTGAGTAATTGTTAGTAGAGTTTTAAGAAGCAAGAAGCATTAGGATTACCAAACCGAAAATGACTTTTTAAAATGTTTGTTCATGAACATGAAAGGGTTGTGGTGTGTTGGATAGGGAAAATCACGCTAAAAAAGAAGAGACCAGTCAGGTATGGGAGTGACTCGGTGGCAAAATAAATATTGCTGTGTCGAAGGATAGTACATGCTAATTTAAGGTCACATAAACGGTGGGGTGGAGTAAAACAAACAATTAATGATTGGAGTGGAATTATAGCATCATGTTTGGTTTAAAAGTACAACTTTTGGGTTGCTGATTTAAGATGTAGCATAGTGAATATTAACGAAATGTACAGTTTCGTTAGTTTGTTTTTTCCCTATGGTTTGCAAATACCCACACACAACACATTAATATTTGTAAGTGTTTTTAATACAATGTCTGATTTAGTGTGTGGTTTATTTAATTTGGGTTTAGTGAGTTTTTCACGGGTTAGAGTCCCCTGTAGCTCAGTTGGTAGAGCATGGCGCTTGCAACGCCAGGGTTGTGGGCTTGTTTCCCGCGGGGGGGCCAGTATGAAAATGTATGCACTCACTAACTGTAAGTCGCTCTGGATAAGAGCGTCTGCTAAATGACTAAAATGTCAATGTTAGACAGACTGCACCTTTAAAGGGGCACACTAATGGAATTTTCTGAAGTTTCATTTTCTGAGTTTTAATTAAACACGTGATTTATTTTGATAAGAACTGTACTGAAGACTTACTGTAAACCTAGGATACGAAATGTTTGACTGTTTCTAAATAATTAGTCTACTATAGAATGAAACACTTATTTGAAGGATTTGAATGACCTCTGACCTCTGTCCTGACTTTCTAGTGTGGTTTGATCGCCCTCACTGGAAAGCCAAGAGACATTGGGTAATGATTTAAGGGTCATATGTGATACTGATTTGAGGGTCATTTGTAATACTGATAATTATGAAAGTTATAGTTCATAGCCCTATTTGTGATTCGGTCCACGGGGGAGAAGGAGAGGGCGTTGCCTTTCAATAAGGGTAGGCTGTCTTAAGTCTATTTTCCTATGACCGTATGGGTAAAAAAAATTCATTATGGAGTTATTGTAACGATCCCGGCAGTCTGAGTCGGGTCCTGTCTGTGGACTAGTTTTTTCTGCTCGTGATCTCCAGTTTCCCGAGGGTTCTGGAACGCTCCGGGGAGCTCTCTTGATTTCCGCACCTGCATCCCATCAGCAATCTGCACACCTGGTCCTGATCATCACCCTTCTTAGGCTCTGGCCTAACATCCATTCCCTGCCGGATCGTTAGCCATGAACATCACCCGTCCGGAACCTTCATCCAACCTCTGCCTGGTGGTCGGCGGCTGCCGACCCATGATGGGATCAACCACTGCACCCCCAACAACTAATCAACGCCGCCCGCTCTGTTCCCTGGATTATTCAGCATCACTCTTGAATTTGTAAATAAACACTCACCTTCGTTTCAACTTACCTTGTCCTGGTCTGCTTCTGGGTTCTGGCTTTGCAACTCGTGACAGTTATTGTGGAATTGTTTTTTAAATAGGTAATAATTTATCCAGTTGTTGTGTTTACACAATCACATTGTGCGTAATGTGTCAAAATGGGGGAGTTACCAGTCCTCTGAAGGTTTTTGGATTTAAGTTTTACACACCTTGAGTGATATATAGAAGTGTATCGAGTGATATATGAAGGAGTGTATTGTTGTGTTTGTTCTGTTTTGTTTTGATACAAATCTCATCAGATTGGGTCTGCTGGATGATGGAGATTACTCCCTAAGGATTAGGATTAGTGGTCTAACTTCCTGATACTGTGTGACTGCGGTGAGGTTGACAGTGTGAAAGGGGAGTATAAGCCAATTAAAAATAAATGATAATAATAATTCAACAGAATGTGTTATGCTATTTGACATTTGTCTTAGAAATTTGTATTGAGAATATTGGGATAGTTTGTCATACAGTTAATGCTTGTCTGGATTTCCTGAATCAGAAATTAACTGTCCTAAATGGTTGTTCTGATCTGGCCTCTCTGGAGGTTATGGTGATCGTGACTACAGATGGTCTCTAGATGCATGGAAGGGATAATTTGGCCAAGAACGGTGTGAACCTCAAAACCCCCTCTAACCGGTTGAAGAAAATGGCGGGGGGAGGGGGGTATGGGTTGGTTGGTGAACTGTGCCTGTAATTGATTTAGACTTGTCTAAAATTGTTTATTTTGGGGTATCAGGTTGATTGTGGAGGTCTATACACTGCTACATTTATAGTAATTTAGATTAAGAATGCATTAAGATACTGATCTGTAATTATAATCCTGATGAGAAAGTTAATACTAAAATTATAAGATTAATGATATTGTATGTTAATATAAATGTGCATTGTGTCGGTGTGCTAAGTTGAGGGTTTTAACTTTGAGTGATAGGACCAATGTGAATCACTAAAGAATTGTCATTCTAAATTTGGGTTGGATAATTAATTGGGTTTTGATTATGATTTGGATACAAAGATTTAATGAAAACTTACTAATTGATTTGAGTAAGTATTATAGTATGTTAATAATTATGATTGAAGCAATTAATGGATTAGGGATTCATTGTTTTGATTGTTGTTATGCTAATTGTGACATGGGTAAAGAAGTTGTGTACTAAAGATATTGACACTATTCTCAGCATGTCCTGGTGAATGGAGAGGGTGAACTCTGATCCTGAGAGTGAAACTGATCCTAATCTATTTGACCTATATCCATTACCAAATTAAATTTTTGATGATAATGATAAAACTCAGGAACTATAGCAGGTCCTGAGTCATGTTCATTAGGCACTAAACGGAAGGATTTTTACTTAAACCGGGAGTTACTACCTGGATTTGTCCAACAATTTGGTTTCTACAGATGGTGTTATGGAAATGGTTATTTCCACCATGCTGACCAATTGGGAGTATGCTCAGTATCAGCATGATGATTTTGTTTCGTACTTGTTACGGATACAGGTATCCTGTGTTTTTGTGTGTTTCTACTCTTTCTGCCCTAATCACAGGTGTCCTGTATGTTCCTGATTGGTGGTCGTTGAGGTGTCTGCTGATTGGACCAATCAGTGAACATTCCTGTTAATTGCACCACCTGTTATTCGTTTGTTCAATCACACATCCCATTTTATAAAACCAAACTTGTGTTTGTTGCAAGAGAGAGATTTTTGCCATATGTGAGTATGGACACGGTGGTGTCCTGTGTGTTGTGTACTCACTAAGTTGTTGGTTACCCTATTGGTAACTTTGTTAGAAGCCATTTCTTTATGTGAGTGTGGATACTGTTGTGTCCTGTGTATTGTGTACATACTTTATTGCTGAGTACCCTGTTTAGTAGTTTTGTGTGTTTTTTTTGGGAAAAGGGGGTTTAAGCTAGTTGCCCTTGGGCGTACATTACCCGTGAGAGAAGAAATCTGTCTATAAACACCAGTTAGACCTGAGCGGACCACCCACTGTATTTTTGTATGGTAGCAGTAGCCTAGCGGTTCTTCAGGCAGGCTAGATCAGTTTAGGGGGTTTTTACACTATTGTTTCATTTCTTGGGTCCTGCTCAGCCCTTTTTCCCAAACCCTTACCGTGTGTTCATAAATAAACACTTTGTGTTTGACGGTAGTTCATGGTAGTTGTGTCTTATTTGTTCTCACTATTCCATGCCACACTTATAATTTACATGAATTTATGTTACGGGTCTCATGTCCATCCACCCTAGATGTTTAGAGCCACGGGGTTCGTAACATAAAGTGGGGGCTCGTCTGGGATCCTATCTATCCCATGCTACTCATGTAAATTAGTTAGTGTCTGGTTCAGTGTTGAGCTTGGCAGCTGTTACTACCTGTTTTTTTGTGTGTGTTCAGTAGTCGACGGCTCGTGTTGCTAGTAGGATGGCTACTTTTGAGTTGGAGGCATTTTTGGAAAACCCTACGTGGGAGGTTTTTGATAATTGCCGTAGAGTGGATCTACAGGCTTTGGCTGACCACTTTTCTTTACCCATACCGAGGGGTTTAGTGAAAGCAGAAGTTAGGGAAGTAGTGCTAGCGATATTGTTAAACGAGCGAGTGCTTGAGTTACCGCCGCCTGAGTCTGCTGCTCCTGTAGGGGATGTGGTTGCTACGCCTGTAAGCCCATCAGTGTCTGAGGACGAGGCTAAGGCTCCAGCCACATTGCCCCGTTATGACCCACTCTCCCCACTGACTGACAGTGATGCCAGGATCGATGTCCGCTCGACACGGCTCCAAATGGAGGCGGAAGAGCGGGCACAAATCAGGCAAGACAAGCTGGAGATGCGTAAAATGGAACTAGAGGCAGAACAGGAGACGCGTAAGCTAGAGGCAGAACAGGAGACGCGTAAGATGGAACTGGAGACGCGTAGGCTTGATCAAGAACTGGAGATGCGTAAGATGGAACTGGAGATGCGTAAAATGGAACTAGAGGCAGAAACAGCGAGGTTAGTCTCTGCTCAAACTATGCCTGCTAGTGAGCCAGCCTCACCAGCGGTGTCGTCTGCTACATTTGATATTAGTAGACAGATCACCTTGGTACCTGTGTTTAGGGAGTCAGAGGTTGATTCCTATTTCAGTGTGTTTGAGCGTATAGCGGTAGCATTGAAATGGCCCGACGAGGTATGGTGCCTATTACTTCAGTGTAAGCTAACAGGTAAAGCCCAAGAGGTTCTGGCAGCGCTACCTCTTGAAGACAGTTTGAATTATGAAGTGGTCAAAGCTACTGTTCTTCGTGCCTATGAGCTTGTTCCTGAGGCATATCGACAGAGATTTAGGTCTCATAAAAAGTCTCCTACTCAGACTTATGTGGAGTTTGCTAGAGACAAAGGAAATCTGTTTGACAAATGGCACAGTGCTAGTAAAGTAACTGATTTTAACTCTCTACGGGAGTTAATCTTGTTAGAAGAGTTTAAAAATTGCTTACCGGAACGCATTGTAGTTTATCTGAACGAACAGAAAGTATCCTCACTGTCGGAAGCGTCTGTATTGGCAGACGAAGTTTGTGTTGACGCATAAGAGCGTGTTTTCGAGCTCGTACGGAGAGCAGGGCTGCGGAGTTGCTAACTTTTAGTCCTAGTCGACCAGCAGTACATCCAGCACGCCCAAAAGATGTGCGTCACTGTTTCTATTGTCATAAGGTGGGACATATGGTTAATGATTGCTTTCTGCTAAAACGCAAACCGGGATACCTCAGCACGCCAGGCCGCAACGGGTGTTGGGCTGATTCGTACGGTTGTCAGGCCGGAATCAAGACAGAAGCCTCATAGTGAATGTGGTTTGAAAGTCCCTGTCCCAGATCACAGTTATGAACCGTTCATTTTTGAGGGGTTTGTTTCTATATCAGATGACGAAGCGTCTCAGCGTCCAGTTAGAATCCTCAGAGATACTGGTGCGGCGCAGTCGTTCATACTAGCTGATGTGTTGCCCTTGTCTAATAATACATATTGTGGTTCCAGTGTGTTAGTACAAGGAATTGAAATGGGATTTGTCCCAGTGCCATTGCACTTTGTGAACGTACACTCTGAGTTAGTCAGTGGATTGTTCAGAGTGGGCGTACGTCCTATGTTGCCAGTAAAAGGTGTGACATTTATAATGGGAAACGATATTGCCGGAGGAAAGGTAATACCCGTATTGGAGGTAATGGATAAAAGTGACCAGTCTCTCTCCGAGGAGCTGGCACAGGGTTATCCAGATGTGTTCCCCGCTTGTGCTGTCACACGTGCTCAAGCACGACAAGTGGGTGAAGTGGTAGATTTGTCAGACACGATTCTATTCAGAGAGTGTGACCCAGAGGATAGTTCGGGTGCTACCTCTGGTAAGCTGGTGCAGTCTGACCAACAGCCCAGAGAAAGGAAGAAGGATGTGGAACTTGTTGCTGAGGCAATACAGTTACCAGTTACTCGTGAGCAGCTGATCGCTAACCAACAGGTTGACAGTAGCCTGGCTAAATGTTTTTCTAGTGTTGTCTCAGAGGACGAGCTAAAGAAGGAAAACATGGCATACTTCATTGATGGTAATCTCCTCATGCGTAAATGGACGTCCCATGTTGAGCTGGCGGAGATTGGAATGCTGTTTACCAAATAGTGATTCCTACAGCCTTTCGACAAAATGTTTTATCCCTCGCTCATGATCACCAGTGGTCCGGACATCTGGGAGTCACCAAGACTTATGATCGTGTTTTTGCGACATTTCTTTTGGCCTGGTTTAAAACAAGATGTGGCTCAGTTCTGTCGGACTTGCCACACCTGTCAAGTAGTTGGGAAACCGAACCAGGTTATTTCCCCGCGCCTCTTTGTCCCATACCGGCCATAGGTGAACCATTCGAACATGTGATGGTTGATTGTGTTGGACCATTACCAAAAACAAAATCTGGTAACCAGTTTATGTTGACAATTATGTGTGTGGCCACCAGGTACCCAGAGGCCATTCCTCTGCGAAAAGGGGTTGGATAATGTGTTGGCAGATGCTTTGTCTCGTGTGTAATGATCTAGGTTTTTTTTTGTTATCCCGATAGGATGATTTGTGAATTTGGGTGTTGTGATAGTACGTGTGTCGCAAAACCATTTTGGTTTGCTCTTTTAAGGGTGGGAGTGTTACGGATACAGGTATCCTGTGTTTTTGTGTGTTCCTACTCTTTCTGCCCTAATCACAGGTGTCCTGTATGTTCCTGATTGGTGGTCGTTGAGGTGTCTGCTGATTGGACCAATCAGTGAACATTCCTGTTAATTGCACCACCTGTTATTCGTTTGTTCAATCACACATCCCATTTTATAAAAACCAAACTTGTGTGTGTTGCAAGAGAGAGAGATTTTTGCCATATGTGAGTATGGACACGGTGGTGTCCTGTGTGTTGTGTACTCACTAAGTTGTTGGTTACCCTATTGGTAACTTTGTTAGAAGCCATTTCTTTATGTGAGTGTGGATACTGTTGTGTCCTGTGTATTGTGTACATACTTTATTGCTGAGTACCCTGTTTAGTAGTTTTGTGTGTTTTTTTTGGGAAAAGGGGGGTTTAAGCTAGTTGCCCTTGGGCGTACATTACCCGTAGGAAGAAATCTGTCTATAAACACCAGTTAGACCTGAGCGGACCACCCACTGTATTTTTGTATGGTAGCAGTAGCCTAGCGGTTCTTCAGGCAGGCTAGATCAGTTTAGGGGGTTTTACACTATTGTTTCATTTCTTGGGTCCTGCTCAGCCCTTTTTCCCAAACCCTTACCGTGTGTTCATAAATAAACACTTTGTGTTTGACGGTAGTTCATGGTAGTTGTGTCTTATTTGTTCTCACTATTCCATGCCACACTTATAATTTACATGAATTTATGTTACGGGTCTCATGTCCATCCACCCTAGATGTTTAGAGCCACGGGGTTCGTAACAGTACTGATATAAAATTTACTTTGACTTAGATTGCTGATAATTTTTTTAGGATATTTTAATGGTTGTATCATTCCCAATGAAGGATAATTTATGCTAAGGTTAAAAGCTCAATGAACTAACAGATGGTCATTTTTTATATGCCTAAGTTACGTTGTTTTATGCCTAAGTTAAGTTGTATTAATGTCTTTTTAAACCTTTCTTTGAAGTTGAGACGGAAGTCTCAAAATGGGGGAATATGGTGGAAAAATTACAAGATTATGTTTAATACTGTTTTATGCAATAGAATAGGGTTCTTAGAAATTATATTATGTGTGAACTGAGAGGAGACTCTGAAGCTGTGACTGGCAATTGATTTAGGGATGGCTAGGTGATAAAACCAACAGCTACATTCCATTTCATGATTAATGGTGTGTGAGAGGGAGATGTCTCTGTTCTAACTGAGCCTGCATTTCATAGACTGAATTGGTGTCTGTGTGTAAGGTACCAGGACAAGATCTGTTATGAATAGTTGATAAGAACCTTGTCTTGGGGGCCAAACCCTGGTTTCCATACAATGAGAACAGTCTTCATAGCAGATACTGTCTGCTGTGAATTATTCATTTATTTCATACAAATCCTAACCTTTTGACTCATTCCACACATCTGCTGTTTGTCATGTAGAATGAGAGGGGGTATCGTGCTATAAAATATATTTGTATTGTGTATGTCAGAGCTGTCCACCCTACACTCAAGTGTTGGGTCGACCAGCCTCACTTACTACCTTATTAATACGTTTTGAATAAAGTAATATCCTGATTGGTGATTGACCTTGTCTCTCCTCATTATTGATTAGAATTTCCACGACATTTGATAAACACTATTGTAACTGTTCTTATCTTGCTTTTTCTACATTTAAATCATTTCACAGTAAATAATCTTTGTCTATTAACATAACATCTTCAATGAATGAAGTCATAAGTAGACAGTCAACTGCATTTTCATTATCTATAAACGCAATTACATTAGGGCTGTGATGGTAATGTAATTTTGGATGACTGTTATTGGTAAGCTAATGTAAATGTACTTTCAATCCGTCTGTCTGTATATTTCAAGACATGGCATATGAGGGTGCATTGAGGTACCCGATGGGTTGGACGATATTTTTCTTGTAAATCATCTTGAAAAAACGTGTACCTAAACTGGAAATCAACCAATCCTCCATCGTTAACATAATGGAAAGATCAAATGCTTTATTATCTAAGGGTTGAGAGTGCGTGGGCGACAGAGAGAAACAAAATGGTGCAGTTTGAGGCCATGTGGCGGAGAATGATGCGGGCGCTGGATATGGGGGTGTGAGCAGGTGGGTCTGGGCAGGTGTGATGTTGATGTTTTGGTTCGTCTGTATGTGTATGTTTTGTATTGTAAAGAAACTAAAATGACTGTGGTCACCGTAATAACCGTTCGAATAGCAAAAAAAAAGATGCACATTTTCTCCTCCGCTCCAGACCTCATGTGCTGCTGCTGAATGGAGGGGGGTGTTGCCTAGGCAACCAAAGACTCATTTGCTACAACACTTTGCTTGTTTCAACAAGGAGCAACAAAGTTTCATCACGTTATAGAGTCCATGTTAGAACAGAAACGGACTCAAACGCACAAATGCCCGGCCATCCTGTCTTCAGTCAGCTGTTCGTTCTACCATTTTTTTTTTCTCCAGTTTTGATAGTTATTTTATTTTCATGACGGTCTTCATCCATAACCGTCAGTTATACGCAGTGGTGTAAAGTACTTAAGTGAAAATACTTTAAAGTTCTACTTACGTAGTTTTTTTTTGTATCTGTACAAAAAAATTGTATCTGTACTGTTGCCATGAAGTTGGAAGCACAGAATCGTCTACAATTTCATTGTATTCTGTAGTGTTAAGATTTCCATTCACTGGAACTAAGGGGCCTAGCCCGAACCATGAAAAACAGCCCCAGACCATTATTCTTCCTCCACCAAACTTTACACTTGGCACTATGTATTGGGGAAGGTAATGTTCTCCTGGCATCCGCCAAACCTAGATTCGTCCATCAGACTGCCAGATGGTGAAGCGTGATTCATCACTCCAGAGAATGAGTTTCCACTGCTCCAGAGTCCAATGGCGGCAAGCTTTACACCACTCCAGCCGACGCTTGGCATTGTGCATGGTGATCTTAGGCTTGTGCGGCTGCTCGGCCATGGAGACCCATTTCATGAAGCTCCCGACGAACAGTTATTGTGCTGACGTTGCTTCCAGAGGCAGTTTGGAACTCGGTAGTGAGTGTTGCAACTGAGGACAGATGATTTTTATGCGCTTCAGCACTCGGTGGTCCCGTTCTGTGAGCTTGTGTGGCTTACCACTTCACGGCTGAGCCGTTGTTGCTCCTAGACATTTCCACTTCACAATAACAGCACTTACAGTTCACCGGGGCAGCTCTAGCGGGGCAGAAATTTGACGAACTGACTTGTTGGAAAGGTGGCGTCCTATGACAGTGCCACATTGAAAGTCACTCAGCTCTTCAGTAAGGCCATTCTACTGCCAATGTTTGTCTATGGGGATTGCATGCCTGTGTGCTTGATTTTATACACCTGTCAGCAACGGGTGTGGCTGAAATAGCCAAATCCACTAATTTGAAGGGGTGTCCACATACTTTTGTATATACAGTGAGGGAAAAAAGTATTTGATCCCCTGCTGATTTTGTATGTTTGCCCACTGACAAAGAAATGATCAGTCTATAATTTTTATGGTAGGTTTATTTGAACAGACAGAATAACAACAAAATAAATCCAGAAAAACGCATGTCAAAAATGTTATAAATTGATTTGCATTTTAATGAGGGAAATAAGTATTTGACCCCTCTGCAAAACATGACTTACTACAAAGCATAATGTTTCCACCTCCATGTTTGACGGTGGGGGTGTTCTTGGGGTCATAGGCAGCATTCCTCCTCCTCCAAACACGACGAGTTGAGTTGATGCCAAAGAGCACCATTTTGGTCTCATCTGTCCACAACACTTTCACCCAGTTCTCCTCTGAATCATTCAGATGTTCATTGGCAAACTTCAGACGGGCATGTATATGTGCTTTCTTGAGCAGGGGGACCTTGCGGGCGCTGCAGGATTTCAGTCCTTCACGGCGTAGTGTGTTACCAATTGTTTACTTGGTGACTATGGTCCCAGCTGCCTTGAGATCGTTCACAAGATCCTCCCGTGTAGTTCTGTGCTGATTCCTCACCGTTCTCATGATCTTTGCAACTCCACGAGGTGAGATCTTGCATGGGGCCAGGCCGAGGGAGATTGACAGTTCATTTGTGTTTCTTCCATTTGCGAATAATCACACCAACTGTTGTCACCTTCTCACTAAGCGGCTTGCCGATGGTCTTGTAGCCCATTCCAGCCTTGTCTACAATCTTGTCCCTGACATCCTTGGAGAGCTCTTTGGTCTTGGCCATGGTGGAGAGTTTGGAATCTGATTGATTGATTGCTTCTGTGGACAGGTGTCTTTTATACAGGTAACAAACTGAGATTAGGAGCACTCCCTTTAATAGTGTGCTCCTAATCTCAGCTCATTACTTGTATAAAAGACACCTGGGAGCCAGAAATCTTTCTGATTGAGAGGGGGTCAAATACTTATTTCCCTCATTAAAATGCAAATCAATTTATAAAATTTTTGACATTATCCTGTCTGTTCAAATAAACCTACCATTAAAATGATAGACTGATAATTTCTTTGTCAGTGGGCAAACATACAAAATCAGCAGGGGATCAAATCATTTTTTTCCCTCACTGTATAGTGTATGTCAAATCAGCACTGGTAAAATGTGGCATGTTATGCCATTTGATGTCCTTGAAAAGGAAGACATTGTATCATCAAGTCCTGAAGTCCATTTCAAATCAGCGCCTCTTTCCTTGGTTGTGGTAGCAAGTGTCTTCTCATGATGTCGCAGAGAACTCACTAGAGGTGTGACTTGGGAGGACCAAGCGTTGACTCCAAAATGCTTTGCTTGTATCGTAAGTTTAATTTTGAAACAAAGTCCGCTTTTTAAATACAGCTCTGAGGTATTTAAAACAACATAAAAAGTAAGCATTATTTCTAAACAATGGTAAACGTGTGTACTAAAACAAAGCAAAAAAGAAAGAGCACGGAAAGAGATTTGTATCTAGGCTTTCGGTTCTACGTGTCACAGGACAATTGAGTGAATTCACATGGTTTACCTGAAAGAGACAAGGGATCAATTTGGAAAGCAACCCCTGCCTTGTCAAAAAAGGCATGCCTCACTGATGTGAGTACCTTCTGTGACATCATCGTGAGATAGAGCTCTCTCCCGTTAGTGAAGAGGCCAGACAAGACGCCTTAATTTGCCAGAATCACCGCAACAGTCTAAAAACACAATTTCCCATTACCACCGTCAAAGAGCCTCCCCAGGTCATTGAGGACAAAAACAATAGAGTTAGGCCTAAGTCCTCATTTGAATATAAAGAAAATAATAGTCAAAACAGCTCAGTCCAGACATGCCAAAGTCTCCATCGTCTCATCAGTTTCTTGATTTCTGAGACCCAGTGAGACCAAGCAAGGCAGGTTGGCAGTGGGTCTGGTGGTCTGAGGTTCAGTCGTCAGGGATGGGGGTCCACTTGGAGGACTGAGGCGCTTAGTGGAGGGATCTGGGGGCTCGTGCTGGAGGTCCACAGCTGCATCTGTTTGGCTATCTGAAGGACAAACACAATGTCAGGGCACTGGTCCAGGTCAGGGCTGATGCACATGCTGACCAGGTCTCGCAACTGTGGACGACACAAGAAGGCATTCAGTCTATTGGTTATTGTACAAAACTTTACAGTCCATCAAGAATATTCAAACACAAACGACAAGTGTAATTGTTATTAAAGCTAATATGTTGACGATCAAAGCGTTTCCACGTCCGTGAACATATACTGAACAAAAATATAAATGCAACATGTAAAGTGTTGGTCCCATGTTTCATGAGCTGAAATAAAAGATCCCAGAAATTTTCCATACGCACAAAAAGCTTATTTCTCTCAAATGTTGTGCACAAATTTGTTTACATCCCTGTTAGTGAGCATTTCTCCTTTGCCAAGACAATCCATCCATCTGACAGGTGTGGCATATATCAAGAAGCTGATTAAACAGCATAATCATTACACCGGTGCACCTTGTGCTGGGGACAATAAAAGGCCACTAGAATGTACAGTTGTGTCACACAACACAATGCCACAGATGTCTCAAGATTTGAGGGAGCGTGCAATTGGCATGCTGACTGCAGGAATGTCCACCAGAGCTGTTGCCAGATAATTTAATGTTCATTTCTCTACCATAAGCCGCCTCAACGTCATTTTAGAGAATTTGGCAGTACGTCCTACCGGCCTCACAACCGCAGACCATGTGTAACCACGCCAGCCCAGGACCTCTACATCTGGCTTCTTCACCTGTTGGGATCGTCTGAGACCAGCCACCTGGACAGCTGATGAAACGGTGGGTTTGCACAACCAAAGAACTTCTGCACAAACTGTCAGAAACCATCTCAGGGAAGCTCATCTGCATGCTCGTTGTCCTCACCAGGGTCTTGACCTGACTGCAGTTCGGCATCGAAAACCAACTTCAGTGGGCAAATGCTCACCTTCGATGGGCACTGGCAAGCTGGAGAAGTGTGCTCTTCACGGATGAATCCCGGTTTCAACTGTACCGGGCAGATGGCAGACAGCGTGTTTGGCATCGTATGGGCGAGAGGTTTGCTGATGCCTCACGGTGGCGGTGGGGTTATGGTATGAGCAGGCATAAGCAATGGACAACGAACACAATTGCATTTTATCGATGGCAATTTGAATTTAGGCTGTTCTGAGGGCAAAAGGGGGTACAACTCAATATTAGGAAGGTGTTCCTAATGTTTTGTACACTGTATTTAATCATCATTCATTTCATCATTACTTATTTTCTCTCATCTCTTGTTTCTCTTATCTCAAATCAAATCAAATCAAATTTTATTGGTCACATGCGCCGAATACAACAGGTGCAGACATTACAGTGAAATGCTTACTTACAGCCCTTAACCAACAGTGCATTTATTTTAAACAAAAAAGTAAGAATAAAACAACAACAAAAAAGTGTTGAGAAAAAAAGAGCAGAAGTAAAATAAAGTGACAGTAGGGAGGCTATATATACAGTAAAATAAAGTGACAGTAGGGGAGGCTATATATACAGGGGGGTACCGTTGCATAGTCAATGTGCGGGGGGCACCGGCTAGTTGAGGTAGTTGAGGTAATATGTACATGTGGGTAGAGTTAAAGTGACTATGCATAAATACTTAACAGAGTAGCAGCAGCGTAAAAAGGATGGGGTGGGGGGCAGTGCAAATAGTCCGGGTAGCCATGATTAGCTGTTCAGGAGTCTTATGGCTTGGGGGTAGAAGCTGTTGAGAAGTCTTTTGGACCTAGACTTGGCACTCCGGTACCGCTTGCCGTGCGGTAGCAGAGAGAACAGTCTATGACTAGGGTGGCTGGAGTCTTTGACAATTTTGGGGGCCTTCCTCTGACACCGCCTGGTATAGAGGTCCTGGATGGCAGGGAGCTTTGCCCCAGTGATGTACTGGGCCGTACGCACTACCCTCTGTAGTGCCTTGCGGTCAGAGGCCAAGCAGTTGCCATACCAGGCGGTGATGCAACCAGTCAGGATGCTCTCGATGGTGCAGCTGTAGAATTTTTTGAGGATCTGAGGACCCATGCCAAATCTTTTTAGTCTCCTGAGGGGGAATAGGCTTTGTCGTGCCCTCTTCACGACTGTCTTGGTGTGTTTGGACCATGATAGTTTGTTGGTGATGTGGACACCAAGGAACTTGAAGCTCTCAACCTGTTCCACTACAGCCCCGTCGATGAGAATGGGGGCGTGCCCAGTCCTCTTTTTTTTCCTGTAGTCCACAATCATCTCCTTTGTCTTGGTCACGTTGAGGGAGAGGTTGTTGTCCTGGCACCACACGGCCATTTCTCTGACCTCCTCCCTATAGGCTGTCTCATCGTTGTCGGTGATCAGGCCTACCACTGTTGTGTCGTCGGCAAACTTAATGATGGTGTTGGAGTCGTGCCTGGCCATGCAGTCATGGGTGAACAGAGAGTACAGGAGGGGACTGAGCACGCACCCCTGAGGGGCCCCCGTGTTGAGGATCAGTGTGGCAGATGTGTTGTTACCTACCCTTACCACCTGGGGGCGGCCCGTCAGGAAGTCCAGGATCCAGTTGCAGAGGGAGGTGTTTAGTCCCAGGATCCTTAGCTTAGTGATGAGCTTAGAGGGCACTATGGTGTTGAATGCTGAGCTGTAGTCAATGAATAGCATTCTCACGTAGGTGTTCCTCTTGTCCAGGTGGGAAAGGGCAGTGTGGAGTGCGATAGAGATTGCATCATCTGTGGATCTGTTGGGGCGGTATGCAAATTGGAGTGGGTCTAGGGTTTCTGGGATTATGCTGTTGATGTGAGCCATGACCAGTCTTTCAAAGCACTTCATGGCTACAGACGTCAGTGCTACGGGTCGGTAGTCATTTAGGCAGGTTATCTTAGAGTTCTTGGGCACGGGGACTATGGTGGTCTGCTTGAAACATGTTGGTATTACAGACTCAGTCAGGGACATGTTGAAAATGTCAGTGAAGACACTTGCCAGTTGGTCAGCACATGCTCGGAGTACACGTCCTGGTAATCCGTCTGGCCCTGCGGCCTTGTGAATGTTGACCTGCTTAAAAGTCTTACTCACATCGGCTACGGAGAGCGTGATCACATAGTCGTCCGGAACAGCTGGTGCTCTCGTGCATGCTTCAGTGTTGCTTGCCTCGAAGCGAGCATAGAAGTGGTTTAGCTCGTCTGGTATGCTTGTGTCACTGGGCAGCTCGCGGCTGTGCTTCCCTTTGTAGTCTGTAATAGTTTTCAAGCCCTGCCACATCCGACGAGCGTCAGAGCCAGTGTAGTATGATTCAATCTTAGACCTGTATTGACTCTTTGCCTGTTTGATGGTTCGTCGGAGGTCATAGCGGGATTTCTTATAAGCGTCCGGGTTAGAGTCCCGTTCCTTGAAAGCGGCAGCTCTACCCTTTAGCTCAGTGCGGATGTTTCCTGTAATCCATGGCTTCTGGTTGGGGTATGTACGTACGGTCACTGTGGGGACGACATCATCGATGCACTTATTGATGAAGCCAGTGACTGATGTGGTGTACTCCTCAATGCTGTCTGAAGAATCCCCGGAACATGTTCCAGTCTGTGCTAGCAAAACAGTCCTGTAGCTTAGCATCTGCGTCATCTGACCACTTTTTTATTAGCCGAATCACTGGTGCTTCCTGCTTCAGTTTTTGCTTATAAGCAGGAATCAGGAGGATAGAGTTATGGTCAGATTTGCCAAATGGAGGGCGAGGGAGAGCTTTGTATGCGTCTTTGTGTGTGGAGTAAAGGTGGTCTAGAGTTTTTTCCCCTCTGGTTGCACATTTAACATGCTGGTAGAAATGAGGTAGAACGGATTTAAGTTTCCCCTGCATTAAAGTCCCCGGCTACTAGGAGCGCTGCATCTGGATGAGCGTTTTCCTGTTGATTAATGGCCTTGTACAACTCATTCAGTGCAATCTTAATGCCAGCATTGGTTTGTGGTGGTAAATAGACAGCTATGAAAAATATAGATGAAAACTCTCTTGGTAAATAGTGTGGTCTACAGCTTATCATAAGATACTCTACCTCAGGCGAGCAAAACCTCGAGACTTCCTTAGTATTTGATTTTGTGCACCAGCTGTTGTTTACAAATATACACAGACCGCCACCCTTTGTCTTACCAGAGTCTGCAGTTCTGTCCTGTCGATGTAGCGTATAGCCCGCTAGCTGAATGTTGTCATTGTTGTCGTTCAGCCACGACTCCGTGAAACATAAGATATTACAGTTTTTAATGTCCCGTTGGTAGGATAACCGTAATCTTAAATCGTCAATTTTATTCTCAAAAGATTGAACATTGGCTAATAGGATTGATGGGAGAGGCAGTTTACTCGTTCGCCGTCGGATCCTTACAAGGCACCCCGGATCTGCGTCCACGATATCTCCGTCTCTTCCTCACGCGAATGACGGGGATCTGGGCCTTGTCGGGAGTCTGTAGAATATCCTTCGCGAACGCCTCGTTGAAGAAAAAGTCTTTGTCCAACGCGAGGTGAGTAATCGCTGTCCTGATATCCAGAAGCTCTCTTTGGTTATAAGAGACGATGGCAGAAACATTATGTACAAAATAAATTACAAATAACGCGGAAAAACACACATAGTAGTACAATTGGTTAGAGGGCTGTAAAACGGCAGCCATCTTCTTCCGGCGCTGTTCTGTGATCTCTCGCTCATTCTCCCCCTGTTGCCTGGTAATGGTGAGAGCGGCAGAGTGGACCTGCATGGTAGAGATGGTTCTATTTTAATAGGGCGGAATCTGATAATTGTTGTCAATAGTCCGTTTTTCTGCACGTCAATGGACTGAAACTCACCCCAATGACATTGGCACTGTCCTCAACAACAAAACACAAAAAAAGATGAATCTCAAAGCAAGCACACAATCAGACAGAAAGAAGAAGAGCTTTGGAGTGCGGGCGTTAACACTTCTGTTTATCCAAACCAATGGTCTCTTTTCACGATGTGTGTGAGTGATGTATTGTCTTCACCCTCTCTCACACACGCACACACACCCTGTTCTGCTCTAATTGTGGTTATATTAGCTCTAACCGTGCGTGTATCTGAAGATCAATAGGCCTGGGTCTTTGAAGATGATCATGGTGTCTGCATGTATAAGATAATTATTATGTATCTCAGGTCTCTATAGTCCTCCAGTACTTTCTTTTGAAAAACATCTGGGTCTAAATAGCTCTGCTCCAGTGGAATTATAATCTCTATGTAGTGCATTACTTTTGTCCAGGGCCCATAGGGCACTGTACAGGGAATAGGGTGCTATTTGGGACACAGTCCTTGTCCTTATCAACAGAGAATGCCAAGTCCATGACTGACTGAAGGAGCATTGTTATTGACGGTTTAATATAATGCTGACACGGCGTCAGCCTCCAGAAAAATTGAATTGCGAGCTGTATGAATGAGCTGTTTCTGTTATGTTCGTGTGTGCACACGCACACATTTTAGTCCCCGGTAGCTCAGTTGGTAGAGCATGGTGCTTGCAACGCCAGGGTTGTGGGTTTGTTTCCCATGGGGGGTCAGTATGAAAATCTATGCACTCACTAATTGTAAGTCACTCTGGATAAGAGCGTCTGCTAAATGAATAAAATGTCAAATTTTGGCACAAACAAGAATATAGACATATGCAAGAAATGTGGATACGTGCACAGATACACACATTCGTACAACAAAGAAACTGTGGGAAGGGAAACTATAAAAACCTTTAACATCTGAAGTGAAGAGAACGAGGAACATTCTCACTTTTCTATATTTGGTTTGAAAACTCATTCAGTCATAAAAAATAAAAAGAATCCCTGGACTCTCTTTATAGCACTGAGGTGTGATACGATGAGGCTTGTCAGGTGCCCAATAGATGCCTAACCAGAACCAGGGTGTCACGTATAATAAAGCTCATAGGAATGTGTAGCATTCACAAGTCTTTAACTGCCTGTAAACGATACATTGCAAAATACCAAAATATATTTTAACTTGCGTTTAGTCTAATTTCTACTGAATTGTATTGGGAATAGTAATAATCTGTTTTCCCCCTACAATTACTTAGGCAAAGTGGGCCTCTCCATCTAGCTTTGTTTCTCCCAGCCAAGCAGGATTTGGATGAATTAGGTTTCATTGATAGTTTGTGTCAGCATCACTACTGTGTTGCTTCAGGTTTTTCAGATGCTTCAATGCTTGCTAAAGAGCTACTGGGTGTGCAGGATTAAGTTCTAGCCCAGCACTAACTCACTTGATTAAACTAACCATGATCCAGACTGATGATCATGATTAGTTAATTACCAACAACAGGTACCTGCAAACCTAGTAGCGCCCCTGGATGGAAGTTAGAGACCCTGGTTTACAGGACAGAAGTGTGTGTGGTCGTATGTTAGAAGCAGTAAACCTACCTCATGGAGAAGAAATCCCAAGGACCAGATGTCTGACTTAAAGTTGTAGCCACCCTCGTGGATCCTCTTTGGAGACATGTAGTATGGCGTCCCCACTGATACAAAAAGGGTTTTAGACAACTGTTGTTTAGCAAGAAATCTTAATTTGAAAATGACACAAGTGCATGGGTTGAGCAATCATTAATACGTAGCTTTACTGATGACTACAGCTACACTGCAATTCACATTGATTTGCCAATAGAGATCGGAATAGAGAAGTGACAATACAAAGGAACAATCACTTAACTTATATACCCCAAATCATTTTGCCAGTTTGTGATTGAATAGGGCCCCCAAACCAGCAGCTAATGTAAAGGATCCACTACCAATATGTAAAACACCTCACTAGCGACAATACACTGATGCTTGCTTTTGTTTGGGTGAAAGTCGATCCACAAAACCGTAAGGCATCATACACTAATTGGCTCAACACTCATTCCAGCTCCAGCCCCAACCCCCGTAAAAGCCATCCCATCTATCCATCTCTACCTTAAGGGGGAAAGCAGACGCAGACACTGAATAGATTTGCAAATGCAAATGCATAGGTCAGCGACCTTTAATGGCGCTATGGCACTGTGAGTGGTTGCCAAGGAGACCGGCAAGGGCTTGTTAGAAAAGGTGCTATACCCAAAGATATTGATGGAGGCATCTTGTGTGTGTGTGTGTTGCAATTGTGTGTACACTGTGTGTACATGCAGGTCTGCATGTGTTTGTGTTTCTCAATTTTTTTTTGTTTTTCTGTGAGAGAGAGCATTTGAGAATGAGTGTATGACCATATGAGCATAATAGTTTCTCACTTTGCGCCTATGTGTGTTTGTACATGTGTTACCTAGGGTGTGTGTGTGCGTGTATGTGCACGTGTATGTTTCTGTGCATCTGTGTGTGTTTCTGTGTTTATGTATTCCTGTGTGTCTTCGTTCCTGCCTGTGTGAGTTCCTGAGTATGCGTGTGTGTGTGTGTGTGTGTGTTACCTAAGGAGTGTGCGGCGGTGGTCTTGGAGCTGAAAAAGCGTCCCAGTCCCTCTCCTGTAGCTGTGATGAACACGTTGGCTGGCTTGATGTCTGTCACAGAGAGAGAGAACAGACAGTCAGTTATTTTTTGATTGTTTCTTTATCCAGATGAGTCCCATTGAGATAGAATTCACTTTTAAGGGAGCTCTGGCTGTTAACAATACTGGGATTATCATATAGTATAGACATCTAATCTCTCTGCATTGACATGGTAGTTTTATATTCATTTCAGATGATAAAATAAATTACATCTCCTAGGTGAGTCTTTCTCAACCTAAGGACCCTGCGTTGGCACTTGTCCCCGGTACAGTTGGCTATGGCAACACCATTCCCTCGATTGTGTGAGTGGATGTGTGGGGCAGTCAACAACACAATCACTGACCGGCCGGTGATTGTGTTGTTGACTGCCTCTGAACCAGCCTCACCTCTTCCTGTGAGAGATTAACCTGTGGCAAGGCTGGAGCTGATGTCATGGCAACAATCTGTTTCCTGTACCTTCTCTGACCTGAATCACTCCCAGCAGAGAACTCACTCACCTACCTAGGAAACACATTTCCTCAACAAGCTCTCACAGTCTGACGTCAGAATTAGACGTTCATCCATGTTTCTCAAACACCAAATTTTGAAGTGTTTAAAAGTTTAGCATTAAAATAATATAACTAATGTAAAGTATACTGTGTCCATAAAATGTACAGTATATAGGATGTATAAGCTGGAAGTATTGTTGTCCATTAATTTACTCCAATTAGGGGAGGGGTGTGTTTAGGGATTTCTTTTTTTAAATAAAAAACATTTTTTAAAGTGCTCTAGGACGCCTACAGGCCTGATGGGACTCGTCTGAAGTCGGTACACCCGATCTGCCAACTTCTGTCTGTAGCGTCTGAACCATTTGGGATTCACGTTAATATGACCCCTTTGTGGAAAGATGAGACTCTCACGTACATATCGGTTGTTTTGCTCTAGGATGCCCACAGGCCTAACAAGACTCGTCTGAAGGTCCCCCGGTACCAGTTGAAAAAATTAATGGAAGTATATATGGAGATTGTTTAGTGACAAAAAAAAGGATTAAATACATGTACAAAAAAAATGTTTTTTCCTGATCTTTCTTATGTCTCTCAGATATAGGACAGACACTTCAGAACAAACTTGCTTTATTATCTGTTGTCCCATGTAGTTAATCTGTTATTCAATGCATTTGTATGGGCTAATAGCAGTAAGAACAAATAAAAATGTTCATCAAATAATTTGTGTATATTTATTTTTTATACTTCAAGGGGTCTTCAAAATCAAATAGCAAAATGATCCTTAGTATGAACTTCTAAAAACAATTACAACTATTTAGCTTATGTCATGTTGTATAATGATTAGACAGGCGCAGGAATACGTATTAAGTGTTTTATTTACTCCACCTAACACAAACACGTGTGTATATATATATATATATATATATATATATATATATATATATATATATACACCGCTCAAAAAAATAAAGGGAACACTTAAACAACATAATGTAACTCCAAGTCAATCACACTTCTGTGAAATCAAACTGTCCACTTAGGAAGCAACACTGATTGACAATAAATGTCACATGCTGTTGTGCAAATGGAATAGACAACAGGTGGAAATTATAGGCAATTAGCAAGACACCCCCAATAAAGAAGTGGTTCTGCAGGTGGTGACCACAGACCACTTCTCAGTTCCTATGCTTCCTGGCTGATGTTTTGGTCACTTTTGAATGCTGGTGGTGCTTTCACTCTAGTGGTAGCATGAGACGGAGTCTACAACCCACACAAGTGGCTCAGGTAGTGCAGCTCACCCAGGATGGCACATCAATGCGAGCTGTGGCAAGAAGGTTTGCTGTGTCTGTCAGCGTAGTGTCCAGAGCATGGAGGCGCTACCAGGAGACAGGCCAGTACATCAGGAGACGTGGAGGAGGCCGTAGGAGGGCAACAACCCAGCAGCAGGACCGCTACCTCCGCCTTTGTGCAAGGAGGAGCAGGAGGAGCACTCCCAGAGCCCTGCAAAATGACCTCCAGCAGGCCACAAATGTGCATGTGTCTGCTCAAACGGTCAGAAACAGACTCCATGAGGGTGGTATGAGGGCCCGACGTCCACAGGTGGGGGTTGTGCTTACAGCCCAACACCGTGCAGGACGTTTGGCATTTGCCAGAGAACACCAAGATTGGCAAATTCGCCACTGGCGCCCTGTGCTCTTCACAGATGAAAGCAGGTTCACACTGAGCACATGTGACAGACGTGACAGAGTCTGGAGACGCCGTGGAGAATGTTCTGCTGCCTGCAACATCCTCCAGCATGACCGGTTTGGCGGTGGGTCAGTCATGGTGTGGGGTGGCATTTCTTTGGGGGGCCGCACAGCCCTCCATGTGCTCGCCAGAAGTAGCCTGACTGCCATTAGGTACCGAGATGAGATCCTCAGACCCCTTGTGAGACCATATGCTGGTGCGGTTGGCCCTGGGTTCCTCCTAATGCAATACAATGCTAGACCTCATGTGGCTGGAGTGTGTCAGCAGTTCCTGCAAGAGGAAGGCATTGATGCTATGGACTGGCTCGCCCGTTCCCCAGACCTGAATCCAATTGAGCACATCTGGGACATCATGTCTTGCTCCATCCACCAACGCCACGTTGCACCACAGACTGTCCAGGAGTTGGCGGATGCTTTAGTCCAGGTCTGGGAGGAGATCCCTCAGGAGACCATCCGCCACCTCATCAGGAGCATGCCCAGGCGTTGTAGGGAGGTCATACAGGCACGTGGACGCCACACACACTACTGAGCCTCATTTTGACTTGTTTTAAGGACATTACATCAAAGTTGGATCAGCCTGTAGTGTGGTTTTCCACTTTAATTTTGAGGGTGACTCCAAATCCAGACCTCCATGGGTTGATCAATTTGATTTCCATTGATAATTTTTGTGTGATTTTGTTGTCAGCACATTCAACTATGTAAAGAAAAAAGTATTCTTTCATTCATTCAGATCTAGGATGTGTTGTTTAAGTGTTCCCTTAATTTTTTTGAGCAGTGTATATATATATATATATATATTATATATATATATATATATATATATATATATATATATATATATATATACAGTGGGGAGAACAAGTATTTGATACACTGCCGATTTTGCAGGTTTTCCTACTTACAAAGCATGTAGAGGTCTGTAATTTTTCAAAAATCCAGAAAATCACATTGTATGATTTTTAAGTAATTCATTTGTATTTTATTGCAAGTATTTGATACATCAGAAAAGCAGAAATTAATATTTTCTATTGGGTTCAGGTCTGGGGACTAGCTAGGCCACTCCAGGACCTTGAGATGCTTCTTACGGAGCCACTCCTTAGTTGCCCTGGCTGTGTGTTTCGGGTTATTGTCATGCTGGAAGACCCAGCCACGACCCATCTTCAATGCTCTTACTGAGGGAAGGAGGTTGTTGGCCAAGATCTCGCGATACATGGCCCCATCCATCCTCCCCTCAATACGGTGCAGTCGTCCTGTCCCCTTTGCAGAAAAGCATCCCCAAAGAATGATGTTTCCACCTCCATGCTTCACGGTTGGGATGGTGTTCTTGGGGTTGTACTCATCCTTCTTCTTCCTTCAAACAAGGCGAGTGGAGTTTAGACCAAAAAGCTCTATTTTTGTCTCATCAGACCACATGACCTTCTCCCATTCCTCCTCTGGATCATCCAGATGGTCATTGGCAAACTTCAGATGGGCCTGGACATGCGCTGGCTTGAGCAGGGGGACCTTGCGTGCGCTGCAGGATTTTAATCCATGACGGCGTAGTGTGTTACTAATGGTTTTCTTTGAGACTGTGGTCCCAGCTCTCTTCAGGTCATTGACCAGGTCCTGCCGTGTAGTTCTGGGCTGATCCCTCACCTTCCTCATGATCATTGATGCCCCACGAGGTGAGATCTTGCATGGAGCCCCAGACCGAGGGTGATTGACAGTCATCTTGAACTTCTTCCATTTTCTAATAATTGCGCCAACAGTTGTTGCCTTCTCACCAAGCTGCTTGCCTATTGTCCTGTAGCCCATCCCAGCCTTGTGCAGGTCTACAATTTTATCCCTGATGTACTTACACAGCTCTCTGGTCTTGGTCATTGTGGAGAGGTTGGAGTCTGTTTGATTGAGTGTGTGGACAGGTGTCTTTTATACAGGTAACGAGTTCAAACAGGTGCAGTTAATATAGGTAATGAGTGGAGAACAGCAGGGCTTCTTAAAGAAAAACTAACAGGTCTGTGAGAGCCGGAATTCTTACTGGTTGGTAGGTGATCAAATACTTATGTCATGCTATAAAATGCAAATTAATTACTTAAAAATCATACAATGTGATTTTCTGGATTTTTGTTTAACATTCAGTCTCTCACAGTTGAAGTGTACCTATGATAAAAAGTACAGACCTCTACATGCTTTGTAAGTAGGAAAACCTGCAAAATTGGCAGTGTATCAAATACTTGTTCTCCCCACTGTATATATATATATATATATATACCAAAGGGATATAACCCAAACAAAGACAGAGGTGTAACCTCTACACAATACACAGGACGAGACCCGTAAACAACAAGAGCACAATACACGGTACTCCCGAGACCAACGGACATGAGACAATAATCAGCAAGGACAATGGGGAACAGAGGGCACATATATACACATACTAATCAGGGGGAATGGGAACCAGATGTAATGTGATAAGACAGTCCGGGGTTGGTGGTAATGATCCATGTCAGTGATGCCTAGAAAGCCGGTGACGCAGACCTCCGGAACTGGTGAACGGAATGAGTAGAAGTATCGGGGGATCCGTGACAGTACCTTCCCGACGCGCTGCACCATTGGCTGGACAACACCGGCCTCGGGGACGACCACAGAGGAGGAGGCGGGGCGTCACTGGGTCCAGCCTCAGTGAGGGGACCAGGCACCACTGGCCTGAAGAAAGACACATGAAAAGTCGGGTTAATGCGGTAATCAACAGGGAGTTGCAAATAGTACGATACATAATTAACCCTCCTTAGGACAATAAACGGCCACACAAACCACAGGCTCATCTTCCTGCAGGGCAAGCGGAGGGGCAGGTTCCGGGTGGAGAGCCAGACCCGGTTGCCTGAAGAGAAAACAGGTGCCTCACTGCGGTGGAGGTCGGCCTGTTCCTTGTGCCGACGCACGGCCTGCTGGAGACGAGTGTGCGCAGCGTTCCAGATCTCCTTAGCGCGCCGAAACCACTCGTCCACCGCAAGGGCCTCAGTCTGGCTCGGATGCCAAGGTGCAAGGGCCAGCTGATACCCCAACACGCACTGGAAAGGAGTGAGGTTAGTGGAGGAGTGGCGCAGGGAATTCTGCGCGTACTCAGCCCAAGGTAGAAAATCCGCCCACTCCCCTGGCCGGTCCTGACAGTAACACATCTGGAACCTGCCCACTTCCTGATTGACCCTCTCCACCTGCCATTAGCTTGAGGACGGTACCTGGAGGTGAGACTGACCGTGACCCCCAGGCGTTCCATGAACGCTTTCCATACATGTGAGGTGAACTGAGGACCACGGTCTGACACAATGTCCTCTGGGATCCCGTAGTGCTGGAAGACGTGTGTAAAAAGAGCCTCCGCAGTTTGCATGGCCGATGGGAGCCCAGGCAGAGGAAGGAGGCGACAAGCTTTGGAAAACCGGTCCTTAACGACGAGAACGGTGGTGTTCCCCTGGGAGGGGGGAAGGTCAGAGAAAAAGTCCACAGAGAGGTGAGACCAGGGTCGTTGTGGAACCGGCAGGGGAAGGAGCTTTCCATAAGGGAGTTGTCTGGGTGTCTTAGACTGGGCACAGATGGAGCAGGAAGAGACGTACACCCGGACGTCCCTAGCCAAGGTGGGCCACCAGTACTTCTCAGTCAGGCAGGCGATGGTACGGCCTATCCCAGGATGACCCGACACAGGCGCCGTGTGCGCCCAGGAAAGGAGGCGGTCCCGCACACCCGTGGGCACATAGGTGCAGTTCTCCGGGCACTGTGCAGGTGCAGGTTCCGTACGCTGGGCCTGCCATTTGTCGGCGTCCACGTCCCACACCACTGGCGCGATGATATGGAACGGAGGGACGATGGGGGTCTCCTCTCCCTGCCTCTCCTCTGCGTCATAGAGGCGAGACAGGGCGTCCGTCTTCACGTTCTTCGAGCCTTGCCTATAGGAAAGTGTGAATTGGAACCTGCCGATGAATAGAGCCCACCTGGCCTGTCTCGGGTTTAGCCTCTTCGCTGCCCTGATGTACTCCAGGTTGCGGTGGTCCGTCCACACCAGAAAAGGGTGTTTGGACCCCTCCAACCAGGTCCTCCACGCCTTCAGAGCCTTCTTGACCGTCAAGAATTCCCGGTCCTCTACATCGTAGTTCCTCTGGGCAAGGCTCAGCTGCTTGGAGTAGAAGGCGCAGGGCCGCAGTTTTTAAGGGGTTCCGGTGCGCTGAGATAGCACTGCCTTGACTCCTACTTCAGAGGCATCCACCTTGACGATGAAGGGGAGTGAGGGGTCGGGATGTGCCAGCACGGGAGCAGTGATGAAGCATGCCTTCAGCATCTCGGACGCCCTCTCCGTCTCTGCCGTCCAACAAAGCCGCTGGGGACCTCCTCTCAGCACGGAGGTAAGAGGCGCGACCACCGTGCTGAAGCCCCGGATGAACCTCCGGAAATAGTTGGCGAACCCCAGGAAACGCTGGATTGCTTTCACAGAGTTGGGGATGGGCCATGACCTGACTGCGCTGACGCATTGCTCCTCCATCTCCACTCCCTCCGTGGATATGAGGTAGACCAAAAAAGTCACGGACCACTGGAAAAATAAACATTGCTCTTGTTTAACATAGAGGTTATGCTCCAACAGTCTTCCCAGCACATACCTGACTAACGAGACATGCTGGGCTCGGTCAGCAGAATAGACCAAAATGTCGTCTATATAAACCACTACACCCCGTCCCAGCATGTCCCGAAACACTTCGTTAATAAAGGCCTGGAAGACTGAAGGAGCATTTGACAGGCCAAAGGGCATTACGAAATACTTGTAATGCCCCGTGGTCGTGGAAAAGGCTGTTTTCCATTCGTCGTCTGCACGAATGCACACCAGATTGTAGGCGCTCCTCAAGTCCAGTTTCGTGAAGTACTGTGCCCCGTCCATTTGTTCGATGATGGTTGGGATGAGGGGTAAAGGATAGCTGAAATTAACGGTTGCTTTGTTCAGTGTTCAATAATCAATGCAGGGGCATTCTTAACAACAAATGTGTTTGTGGAGGCTGGTGACATAGACGGGCGGATAAAACCCCGCTGGAGGCTCTCCTGTACGTAGGTCTCCATGGCCTCGGTCTTCGCGTAGGAGAGGGGATAGACGTGTCCTCTCGGGAGGACTGTATCAAACAGCAGGTCAATGGCACAATCCCAGGAGCGATGAGGAGGCAGGCGTGTAACCTGAGTCTTAGAGAAAACCCGTTCCAGATCCTGGTATTCCTCCAGTAAATCCACTTGAGTGGCGTGGTCCGGACTTTCCACCATAGTGGTGTTGACAGACACCGCGAGACACCTCCCCTGACACTCCTGCGACCAACCCAGATTCCCCCTACGCTCTGCCTCGGGCAAACATGCAGAGCCCACCTCCATCGGCTCTGGTGTAGCCATGGGCTCCGGATTCCGCGCAGGTCTTCGTCGGGACCGCAGGAGGTTGTCCAACCGGATCGCCATGCTAATAAGCTGGTCGAGAGACAGGTTGTCATCACGACAGGCTAACTCCATCTGTACTTCCTCCTGCAGTCCGCTGCGGAAAACGGTGACCAGAGCTGACTCGTTCCATCCGGTGGAGGCCGGGATGGTCCGGAACTCCAGGGCAAACTCTGAGGAGGTCCTAGATCCCTGGCGTAGTCGGAGTAGATGCTCACCCTCCTCTCGGCACTCCAGAGGATGATCAAACATAGAGCGGAAGGTATACCAAACCTTTTTTGATATACTCAGAGGACCGTTATTAGCATGTTTTAACCACTCCTATGTAAATGGTAGATTATCAGACACTCAAGAAGAAGGTCTGATTTCATTATTACTGAAACAGGATACAAGTGGAATATATAAACATCCTGTCCATTTAAAAAATTGGAGGCCCCTTACACTTCAGTGTTGTGATGCAAAAATTCTAGCAAAATGTGTAGCGCATAGAATTAAAAAGGTATTGTCGGACATTATTCATTCTAATCAGACAGGTTTTAAACATGGACGATACATTGGAGATAATATAAGGCAAGTACTGGAAACAATAGAACACTATGAAAAATCTGGAAAACCAGACCTGCTATTCATAGCAGACTTTGAAAAGGCATTTGATAAAGTACGACTGGAGGTTATATATAAATGACTGGAGCATTTCAATTTTGGAGAATCTCTTATAAAATGGGTTAAATAATATATAGTAACCCTAGGTGTAAAATAGTAAATAATGGCTATTTCTCAGAAAGTTTTAAACTGTGAAGAGGAGTAAAACAAGGTTGTCCAATATCGACATATCTATTTATTATGGCCATCGAAATGTTAGCTATTAAAATCAGATCCAACAATAATATCAAGGGATTAGAAATCCAGGGCTTAAAAACAAAGGTGTCATTGTACGCTGATGATTCATGTTTTCTTTTAAATCCACAACTTGAATCCCTCTACAGCCTCATAGAGGATCTAGATACATTTTCTAAACTATCTGGATTACAACCAAATTATGATAAATGTACTATATTATGTATTGGATCACTAAAAAATAAAAATTTTACATTACCATGTAGTTTACCAATAAAATGGTCTGATGGTGATGTGGATATACTCGGAATACATATCCCAAATGAAATAAATGATCTCACTCCAATACATCTTAATAGAAAGTTAGCAAAAATAGATATTGCTACCATGGAAAGGTAAATACCTTTCTATTTGTGAAAAAATCACCCTGATTAACTCTTTAATTATCCCAGTTTACCGATTTGCTTATGGTCTTGCCTATGCCTAGAGAACAGTTTTTTAAATTATATGAGAAAAAAAATATTCAATTTTATTTGGAACGGCAAGCCAGACAAAATTAAACGGGCCTATTTATATAATGAATATGAATTCGGAGGACAGAAATGATTAAATATTAAAGCATTAGACCTATCAATAAAAGCTTCAGTCATACAAAAGTTAGACTTAAATCCGAACTGGTTCTCTAGCAAATTAGTAACATTGTCTCACCCCATGTTCAAGAATGGCCTTTTTCCCTTTATTCAGATTACCTCTCACTTTCAGTTATTTGAAAAGGAAATCATCTCCCAAACATCACTATTTCTAAAACAAGCCATAGAAAGTTGGTTGCAATTTCAATTTAATCCTCCAGAAACGACAGAACAAATACAGTGAGGGAAAAAAGTATTTGATCCCCTGCTGATTTTGTACGTTTGCCCACTGACAAAGAAATGATCAGTCTATAATTTTAATGGTAGGTTTATTTGAACAGTGAGAGACAGAATAACAACAACAAAATCCAGAAAAACGCATGTCAAAAATTGTATAAATTGATTTGCATTTTAATGAGGGAAATGAGTATTTGACCCCCTCTCAATCAGAAAGATTTCTTGCTCCCAGGTGTCTTTTATACAGGTAACGAGCTGAGATTAGGAGCACACTCTTAAAGGGAGTGCTCCTAATCTCAGTTTGTTACCTGTATAAAAGACACCTGTCCACAGAAGCAATCAATCAATCAGATTCCAAACTCTCCACCATGGCCAAGACCAAAGAGCTCTCCAAGGATGTCAGGGACAAGACAGTATACATACACAAGGCTGGAATGGGCTACAAGACCATCGGCAAGCAGCTTGGTGAGAAGGTGACAACAGTTGGTGCGATTATTCGCAAATGGAAGAAACACAAAATAACTGTCAGTCTCCCTCGGCCTGGGGCTCCATGCAAGATCTCACCTCGTGGAGTTGCAATGATCATGAGAACGGTGAGGAATCAGCCCAGAACTACACGGGAGGATCTTGTGAATGATTTCATGGCAGCTGGGACCATAGTCACCAAGTAAACATTTGGTAACACACTATGCCGCGAAGGACTGAAATCCTGCAGCGCCCGCAAGGTCCCCCTGCTCAAGAAAGCACATATACAGACCCGTCTGAAGTTTGCCAATGAACATCTGAATTATTCAGAGGAGAACTGGGTGAAAGTGTTGTGGTCAGATGAGACCAAAATCAAGCTCTTTGGCATCAACTCAAATCGCCGTGTTTGGAGGAGGAGGAATGCTGCCTATGACCCCAAGAACACCATCCCCACCGTCAAACATGGAGGTGGAAACATTATGCTTTGGGTTTTTTTTTCTGCTAAGGGGACAGGACAACTTCACCGCATCAAAGGGACGATGGACGGGGCCATGTACCGTCAAATCTTGGGTGAGAACCTCCTTCCCTCAGCCAGGGCATTGAAAATGGGTCGTGGATGGGTATTCCAGCATGACAATGACCCAAAACACACGGCCAAGGCAACAAAGGAGTGGCTCAAGAAGAAGCACATTAAGGTCCTGGAGTGGCCTAGCCAGTGTCCAGACCTTAATCCCATAGAAAATCTGTGGAGGGAGCTGAAGGTTTGAGTTGCCAAACATCAGCCTCGAAACCTTAAGGACTTGGAGAAGATCTGCAAAGAGGAGTGGGACAAAATCCCTCCTGAGATGTGTGCAAACCTGGTGGCCAACTACAAGAAACGTCTGACCTCTGTGATTGCCAACAAGGATTTTGCCTCCAAGTACTAAGTCATGTTTTGCAGAGGGGTCAAATACTTATTTCCCTCATTAAAATGCATATCAATTTATAACATTTTTGACATGCGTTTTTCTGGATTTTTTTGTTGTTATTCTGTCTCTCACTGTTCAAATAAACCTACCATTAAAATTATATACTGATCATTTCCTTGTCAGTGGGCAAACGTACAAAATCAGCAGGGGATCAAATACTTTTTCCCTCACTGTATATACGCATACTAATCAGGGAAAATGGGAACCTGGTGTGCGTAATGAGATAAGGCAGTCCGGTGTTGGTGGTAATGATCCATGTCAGTGATGCCTATAAAGCCGGTGACGTAGACCTCCGGAACTGGTGAACGGAATGAGCAGCAGGATCGTTGGGATCCGTGACAGCTTAGTAGTAAAAAAAATGCTAACTAATGTCAAATATACTGTGTCTGTAAAATGTATAAGCTGGAAGTAGAAGCCTAAGTATTGTTGTTCATTAGTTTACTCCAATTAGGGGAAGGGTGGTAGGGTTAGGGGTTGTTTTTTAAATAAAAAATATATAAAAAAGTTTAGGCATTAACTCCGAAGTCATAAGGTTAGGCATTAACTCCAAATGGTTAAGGGTTAAGGTTTGGGACAGGCTTAAAAAAACAAACAAAAAAAAAACATTATATCGCTGGATTCAGACATGCAACCTGTTGCCCCTAGTGGCTGGTTTCCACGTAATCTTCGACGTCTTCAGACATGGATGGGTGTCGAATACTGACTTGTTTCACGGGTGACCTGGCTGCATTTCTTCCTAAGCCATAGGAGGAAATCATGGAGGAATGACAGAGATACCCTTTACAGACAGACTTGCCCAAGGCAAGCCCATGCTTTTTAAAAATCCAATTTCATCTGTTTGCTACCCTCACTCCGCTTTGTTAGGGAGCAGGCATAGGGTTTTACATTTAGAGTATCTTCATCATGATACCGATAGAAAATAATAGCAATAAAAAAATTTTTAGACTCAAATATAGATGTAAGTCTCGTGTTCATTTTTCACAACCTCTGCTGGCTTTTGGAGTTGCCTATATATGATCAAGCAAAATAATATGCCTACACATGATTTAGCCTACATTATTGCATGCTAAATGTTTCTGATTAGTGATAGATGTGCAAACGAATAGATGAGCTATACCACCTCCACTTACAGTGGAGAGAACAAGTATTTGATACACTGCCGATTTTGCAGGTTTTCCTACTTACAAAGCATGTAGAGGTCTGTAATTTTTATCATAGGTACACTTCAACTGTGAGAGACGGAATCTAAAACAAAAATCCAGAATATCACATTGTATGATTTTTAAGTAATTAATTTGCATTTTATAGCATGACATAAGTATTTGATCACCTACCAACCAGTAAGAATTCCGGCTCTCACAGACCTGTTAGTTTTTCTTTAAGAAGCCCTCCTGTTCTCCACTGATTACCTGTATTAACTGCACCTGTTTGAACTCGTTACCTGTGTAAAAGACACCTGTCCACACACTCAATCAAACAGACTCCAACTTCTCCACAATGGCCAAGACCAGAGAGCTGTGTAAGGACATCAGGGATAAAATTGTAGACCTGCACAAGGCTGGGATGGGCTACAGGACAATAGGCAAGCAGCTTGGTGAGAAGGCAACAACTGTTGGCGCAATTATTAGAAAATGGAAGAAGTTCAAGATGACGGTCAATCACCCTCGGTCTGGGGCTCCATGCAAGATCTCACCTCGTGGGGCATCAATGATCATGAGGAAGGTGAGGGATCAGCCCATAACTACACGGCAGGACCTGGTCAATGACCTGAAGAGAGCTGGGACCACAGTCTCAAAGAAAACCATTAGTAACACACTACGCCGTCATGGATTAAAATCCTGCAGCGCACGCAAGGTCCCCCTGCTCAAGCCAGCGCATGTCCAGGCCCATCTGAAGTTTGCCAATGACCATCTGGGGCCATGTATCACGAGATCTTGGCCAACAACCTCCTTCCCTCAGTAAGAGAATTGAAGATGGGTCGTGGCTGGATCTTCCAGCATGACAACGACCCGAAACACACAGCCAGGGCAACTAAGGAGTGGCTCCGTAAGAAGCATCTCAAGATCCTGGAGTGGCCTTGCCAGTCTCCAGACCTGAACCCAATAGAAAATCTTTGGAGGAAGCTGAAAGTTCGTATTGCCCAGCGACAGCCCCGAAACCTGAAGGATCTGGAGAAGGTCTGTATGGAGGATTGGGCCAAAATCCCTGCTGCAGTGTGTGCAAACCTGGTCAAGACCTACAGGAAAGTATGATCTCTGTAATTGCAAACAAAGGTTTCGGTACCAAATATTAAGTTCTGCTTTTCTGATGTATCAAATACTTATGTCATGCAATAAAATGCAAATTAATTACTTAAAGATCATATAATGTGATTTTCTGTATTTTTGTTTTAGATTCCGTCTCTCACAGTTTATGTGTACCTATGATAAAAATTACAGACCTCTACATGCTTTGTAAGTAGGAAAACCTGCAAAATCGGCAGTGTATCAAATACTTGTTCTCCCCACTGTATTTACCCAGCCAAAGAATTAACTGACTATACAGATGGAGATTCAGTTAAACAAAATCACATTGATTGATTAAGACAAGTCACAGACTTTTGGTCGAGAGTAGGTCTAGGCTACTAAGCGACTGCGAGTGAAGAACAAAATAATCCACCTGATAAATTACATACTGTAAGTAATAAAGTGTTGGCAAAATATTCTGATCAGTGCTAATAAATGAGCCAACTAGACAAGATAATCATGAGCCGCACTCACCTCAATTTAGCTAACATTTACACAGCCTAAATGTAGCTTAACCAATATCCAAACTGAGATTTCGTGAAAAGAAAAATCTGACATTGATTGATTTATCAAGACGAGTCCCCAAAACGGCACGAAACGGTGCTGAAATAGTTGACCACACACGGGTAGGCTATTGCTTGAAATGTATTAAATTGGATGACTTTGGGAGTTTCAATAGGCCTAAGCAATCATTTGATGCCTTCAATTGCATTACCCTGCTTTATTCCAATATTTTCGTCATTCAGTGATATTTATTCCCACAGTAATTCTTTATGGAGCCATCCAGTTGTTGTTAAGAAAACAGTGCATGTGGTGGGCTACGCGAAGGGATGGGTGAAGTGACATACGTCGCAAAGTTTAGAACTACCAGGAGGATAGTAGTAATGGTAGCTGAGCGTAATGCCGCCTCAGCACTAAGGCTACATTTCATACTAAGCATTCAGAATTTAACCGCAATCATGACTAGGTCGGTTGGCGGAAATAAAAGTAGAGGCTTTGTCGCCGGCAATAAATATAATAAACTGTATAAAGAAAAGTTGGCAAAGGTTGGCAGGGTTTGCTGAAATTTGTGGAAATACATATTGGTTTGAAAGTCGTAAGAGAGAAAAGGGGGAGGTAGTGAGAGAGAGATAAAAATAGTGGATGGAGAATGAGAAGGGGGTGAGTGAGTGAGGAGAGAGGAAGGAAGAGAAAGAAGGGTGTGAGTGAGAGAAAGGGAAAGGTGAAGGAATAAAGATGTAAAGAGAGGTGAATGAGAGATGAAAAGAAGAGAGGAGAAATGAATAGCCTAGGTGCGAGAGAATGTGAAAGGTGGGACTGAATCAAAGAGAGAGGGAAATGGAAAGAGGGATTAGGCAGATAGAAAAGAGAGAAGAAAGAAGCCAAGAAGTTAGGAAGTGAAGAGAGGAAGAGGAGTTAGTGAATGAGTGGTACCGGTTGTTTACCATGACTCTGCGGGAGTGCATGTGCTCCAGGGCGCTGCACAGCTGGACAGAATATTTCCATATTGTCCTCTCCGGGATGAGCCTCCTCTTTTTTCCTAAAGGACTGCAGGAGAGGGAGATAGAAACAGAGCTGCGAGGAAAGCCTGTATTCCCCTTACACACTCTCTCTCAAAAACCCCTGATTCAATGTCAGACAGCCCCCAAAATAGTGTGTAACATCTAAAGAATTATTAATCTGTGCATTACCATTTAGCCCCCTCCCTACCTCTGTTTGAGTGCGTAATGAGAAGCCATTTGGCAGAGGCAGCCTAACAAGAGTTTACACCGCCTGCGCACAGAGCCAAGCACCTAATTAACACTAATCTGGCTAATTAAACTGCCCCAAAACAACAAATGTTTATTTTCTTTCCGCTTTTTACCGCCACTGAACTTCTTCAATTTTTTTGGAATGAAGCGTGTATTTTAAGGATAGCTATGAAATTTGCCGCCAGCAAGAGATGTTTTTGACTGTGATCTGCATATTGGTTGAGTTGAGAGCTTGGAATTAGGAATATCTTTCTACGTCATAATGATGCCTTGATAAAAGAAAAGACAAGGAGAAAGTCAAACTGAAGATGGGGAAGGGAACAGTTTGGATTTGAACTTTTTGGGAACTTTGCAGAGAGAGAAAGGTGTCCCGAAATACATTTGCATGTTATGAGTACTGTACTGTACAGTGTGTGAACTGAAGAGTGAGTGCCTTCAAGGGTAACATTTTGAGTGAATTAAGAGGGAGAATAAGAGGGAGAAAATAAATAAAAAAATCAGGAAGAGGGAGAAAGAAGAGCCAGACATAACAATGGCGGAAGAAAAGAACAGAGTAGAAAAGGGGGAAATGTAGAGATGAGGATTGGGGAAGGGACACGGACGAGGAGAAAGTAACAAAGATGAATGATTTGGGGCAATGGGAGGAGCAGGACAGACAAGGACATGATATGAGAGGAGAAGAGAGACGGACAAAGAGCGGACAACATGCAAAGATTAGGAACAAATAAGAAGAAAATGCAGAGGGAAGAGAGAGGCAAGAGGAGAGGAAAGAGAGATGAGAAGAGGTAGAGAAAAACAGATGCGGAGACGGACAAAGAAGGAGAAGAGAACAGATGAGGAAAGTCAAGAGGAGAGGAAGGTGGAGCGATGAGGAGAGAGATTGTGTGGAGGGTGTGTGTGATGGGGCGTGACAGTGTCAGGCGATTAGAGCCACAGAGAGGCTAAGGAGAGTTCGTGTCTGTCAGAGCAGGCTGTCAGAGCCTGGGGGACTCTCCTTTCCTCATCCCTCTCTCACACACACATCCCACAAAAAAATTGCATCTCCCCAAAACAAACACACACACAATCTCTCTCTCTCTCTCTCTCTCTCTCTCTCTCTCTCTCTCTCTCTCTCTCTCTCTCTCTTTCTCTCTCTCTCTCTCTCTCTCTCTCTCTCTCTCTGTTGTAATTTATGAAGATAACCAATTGAAACAGGGAAGGACTGAGAAAGAAACACTAATTTTTTGTTTTCGTTGCGAAACGTTTTTAAACGTTTTCTGTTGGATGCCCCAATGTACATGATCTATTCTTGTTGACTATACTTCCCCGATAAAACGCAAAGGACAAATATAGCTACAGTATACCACAACAAGTGCAGTACTCTAGCCAGCCATAATACACTCCATTGAAGAGGAGAGTATTATGGCTACATAATAGGATGCCTGTTCTGAGCTTTGTTTAAAGTCTCAAAGTGATGGTTGACTTCCCATAAATAAACATGGAGGCTTCAATTAGCCCCTCCTCAACGAGAGAGCCTACCCACTGAGCACAGATGTCAATTCAACGTCTATTCCACGTTGGTTCCACGTAATTTCATTATGTGGAACCAACGTTGATTCAACCAATGTGTGCCTAGTGGGTAGTGACATAAAACAGATCCAATTTTGTTTTCAGACAAAACAGTGACTGATAGGAATAGGCTAGGTGGGTTAACGCTTAAGGCACGCACACATCGCACCGAATCTGGATCTTGCGTTCGTCTGCAGATTGTTCAGCGCCCAGTTTTTTTTAGGGACCACCCGCTGTAGATGTCTGACTGCTGACATTTTCACACCATTCTACATGTAAAATCGGTGAGCACTTGGTTCGCAGATTACGGCACACTCGGCCAGCAAATGCTATTGGTGTGTCAGCCCTTACAGCTAACAGGTATAATGCATTATGATGCGGTCATAATCCATTAATGAGACATGTCGTAAGCTGTATGACCTCGATATGATATCTGTCATGAGTTATTATCAACCAGAATAGTGAGTCAGAATAGTGCTTTCATTCCCTCAAATCGGAATGTCATCCCAGTGAGTACAAGACGTCTTTTCTAAATCTTTGTAACGTCTTTTCAACATCTTTTGCTCATAGGGATAGAAACTCAAGAAACAGTAAGCCAATACAGTGAAGCATAATTAAGCCATTACTGAAAATAGTAGCCTACAGTACGTGGCATCAAAGGTGCTGTATGCCATAGAAATATCATCTAGATTATATTTCTATGCTGTAGGCAGTGAGCGAAATTAGGTGTAGATGTATGAAATGATAACTATATTATTGGGCTGTTTGGGCTGTTAGAATCAGCCTTACATTACTCAGAAATACCCTGAAGCATATGAGTTGGATAGGAAAACAAAATCGTACTACAGTGAGGAAAAAAAGTATTTAGTCAGCCACCAATTGTGCAAGTTCTCCCACTTAAAAAGATGAGAGAGGCCTGTAATTTTCATCATAGGTACACGTCAACTATGACAGACAAAATGAGGATTTTTTTTCTCCAGAAAATCACATTGTAGGGTTTTTTATGAATTTATTTGCAAATTATGGTGGAAAATAAGTATTTGGTCAATAACAAAAGTTTCTCAATACTTTGTTATATACCCTTTGTTGGCAATGACACAGGTCAAACGTTTTCTGTAAGTCTTCACAAGGTTTTCACACATTGTTGCTGGTATTTTGGCCCATTCCTCCATGCAGATCTCCTCTAGAGCAGTGATGTTTTGGGGCTGTCGCTGGGCAACACGGACTTTCAACTCCCTCCAAAGATTTTCTATGGGGTTGAGATCTGGAGACTGGCTAGGCCACTCCAGGACCTTGAAATGCTTCTTACGAAGCCACTCCTTCGTTGCCCGGGCGGTGTGTTTGGGATCATTGTCATGCTGAAAGACCCAGCAATGTTTCATCTTCAATGCCCTTGCTGATGGAAGGAGGTTTTCACTCAAAATCTCACGATACATGGCCCCATTAATTATTTCCTTTACACGGATCAGTCGTCCTGGTCCCTTTGCAGAAAAACAGCCCCAAAGCATGATGTTTCCACCCCCATGCTTCACAGTAGGTATTGTCATGTGAATTTCTATCTCTAATTCAACCTAAGCTTGAATCATTACCAGAGGTTGTAAGGCTCTGGTTTTAATCATCAATGATTCAAGGTCCACAACCAACAAGTATTATCTGTATATTTATTCATGGAGAGCTCTCCCGCCAAAGACACAAACAGACGATTTTATACCTCCTGGACTTGACTCCTTTTCTAAACAGTTTCCGCCTTCCCCCTTGAATGTTTAGTACCGCCCCCCCTCTTAGTGGGTTGACACTACATGATAATACTAACATTTATACTGTGTTTGGGGTAAAATCCTTTAGTCATTATTCTTAAAATCCAAATTAATCTAACAGTATGGTGTTCTTTGGATGCAACTCAGCATTCTTTGTCTTCCAAACACGACGAGTTGAGTTTTTACCAAAAAGTTATATTTTGGTTTCATCTGACCATATGACATTCTCCCAATCCTCTTCTGGATCATCCAAATGCACTCTAGCAAACTTCAGACGGGCCTGGACATGTACTGGCTTAAGCAGGGGGACACGTCTGGCACTGCAGGATTTGAGTCCCTGGCGGCGTAGTGTGTTACTGATGGTAGGCTTTGTTACTTTGGTCCCAGCTCTCTGCAGGTCATTCACTAGGTCCCCCCATGTGGTTCTGGGATTTTTGCTCACCGTTCTTGTGATCATTTTGACCCCACGGGGTGAGATCTTGCGTGGAGCCCCAGATCGAGGGAGATTATCAGTGGTCTTGTATGTCTTCCATTTCCTAATAATTGCTCCCACAGTTGATTTCTTCAAACCAAGCTGCTTACCTATTGCAGATTCAGTCTTCCCAGCCTGGTGCAGGTCTACAATTTTGTTTCTGGTGTCCTTTGACAGTCTCTTTGGACTTGGCCATAGTGAAGTTTGGAGTGTGACTGTTTGAGGTTGTGGACAGGTGTCTTTTATACTGATAACAAGTTCAAACAGGTGCCATTAATACAGGTAACGAGTGGAGGACAGAGGAGCCTCTTAAAGAAGAAGTTACAGGTCTGTGAGAGCCAGAAATCTTGCTTGTTTGTAGGTGACCAAATACTTATTTTCCACCATAATTTGCAAATAAATTCATTAAAAATCCTACAATGTGATTTTAGGGATTTTTTTTCCTCAATTTGTCTGTCATAGTTGACCTGTACCTATGATGAAAATTACAGGCCTCTCATCTTTTTAAGTGGGAGAACTTGCACAATTGGTGGCTGACTAAATACTTTTTTCCCCCACTTTATATAGCAGTGTGTGTGTGTGTGTGTGTGCGTGTGTTTGTGCATCTGTACATGTGTGCCTAACTGCCTGTTGTGCTGCACTCCTTTATCACGGCAGCCACACACACACACACACACACTGCTCGTATGGTAATCTGATCCAGTCTTCCTGACGGGTCTCTGCCCATACACTTCAAGTCCCTGTCATAAACTCCACTTTACCGCTGGCACTCCGCACCAAAACAATGTCACCTGAGTCCCCACTGATGATGATGAAGATCGTGTCATTGTCCTCTCTTAAAAAACAACAACAATCCACTTCAATTTATGCGGCCACTGAAACCCCAGCCGCCAATAACTCCGGGAGGCGGAACAAGCAGCAGATGAGGCGTGTGTGATTTGACGGGTCGTTAAAGTGACAAGCGGGCGGGATCAAGAACCTGACAGTGTGTGTGAGGTGGAGGGCCACCGCCTCATCCTTCATCCCTCCCTCCTTTTTCTTCTTCTTCCTCTCCTTCTTATACACTCATCACTTTTTCTGTGGCAGTCCCTTCACCCACACCTTGCGATCACACACACACACACACACACACACACACACACACACACACACTTCCCAGCCATTGTGAGATGACAGCAAACACACTTGGAGTGTCAGAACAGAGGCTCTCTTTGATCCCATACAATGACAAAGAGTAACACACACACATGAACAGACAGATGGAAAAATATATGCCTATAACGATATTCCACTTACATATTTATGCATATAAGTGTGTGTGTGTCTGTGTGTGTGTGTGTATGTGTGTGTATGCATACAGTATATGCCACTGTGTAAGTGTGCGTGTGTCAATGAGTCTGTGTTTACATTACAATGTGCGAAATACTAACTAGAAACACATAAAGCCCCACTCAGTCACAACCACACAAAAGCTGCACAAACACACGTCTTCCGCTCCTGGGACAAAGGGCCATACTAAAACTCTTATTGGCATTCAATCCACTCCCTCAAACTCTCACCCCTAGGGCTGTTACGGTGACCGTATTACCGCAACACCGGCGGTCACGAGTCAAGCTCTGTCAGGTTGGATGGGGAGTGTCGCTGCACAGCTATTTTCAGGTCTCTCCAGAGATGTTCGATCGGGTTCATGTCCGGGCTCTTGCTGGGCCAGTCAAGGACATTCAGAGACTTGTCCCGAAGCCACTCCTGCGTTGTCTTGGCTGTGTGCTTAGAGTTGTTGTCCTGTTGGAAGGTGAACCCTCGCCCCAGTCTGAGGACATGAGCACTCTGGAGCAGGTTTTCATCAAGGATCTTGCTGTACTGTCGTGGAAATTACCACTAAGGGCCCCAAAGCCAAGCTTAAATGAATTAGTTTATTCACGCCAGCAGAGAGATTACAGACAAACAGCACTTCATGTACAAGTTAGTCAGAAGCTCTGAGGAGATACTTGCCCCTCAGCAATGTTATACTATCACTTTGGGTTACACAAAGATAGCCAAGTGCATCCTTTCTCAGCAAAGCGTTTGCTCCCAGAGACCGGCTGCAAAGGAGGAGAACACCTGGCAACCACTGTCTGTGTGTTCAGCCAATATTTCCACTCCCGCTGAGCCGACCTTGTGAGAGAAAACCTCAGACACCCTGTCTGTCTATGGCAGGCGCATTTCTAACTATGCAACAGTTCAAACAGGAATGATAAGTGTGGGACACTGTAAGCAGAAAGAGACACAGTAAAATTCCACTACAGTACTTTGCTCTGTTAATCTTTCACTCGATCCTGACTAGTCTCCCAGTCCCTGAAAAACATCCCGACAGCATGATGCTGCCACTCCCATGCTTCACCGTAGGGATGGTGCCAGGTTTCCTCCAGACGTGACGCTTGTCATGTACCTTTTACTGAGGAGTGGCTTCCGTCTGATTGGTGGACTGCTAAAGGCCTGATTGGTGGACTGCTGCAGAGATGGCTGTCCTTCTGGAAGGTTCTCCCATCTCCACAGAAGAACTCTGGAGCTCTGTCAGAGTGATCATCTGGTTCTTGGTCACCTCCCTGACCAAGGCCCTTCTCACCCGATTGCTCAGTTTGGCCGGGCGGACAGCTCTAGGAAGAGTCTTGGTGGTTCCAAACGTCTTCCATTCAAGAATGATAGAGGCCACTGTGTTGTTGGGGACCTTCAATGCTGCAGAATTTTTTTGGTACCCTTCCCCAGATCTGTGCCTTGACACAACCATGTCTCGGAGCTCTACGGACAATTCCTTTGACCTCTTGGTTTTTGCTCTGACATGCACTGTCAACTGTGGGACCTTATATAGACAGGTGTGTGCCTTTCCAAATCATGTCCAATCAATTGAATTTACCACAGGTGGACTCCAATCAAGTTGTAGAAACAGCTCAAGGATGATCAATGGAAACAGGATGCACCTGAGCTCAATTTTGAGTCTCATAGCAAAGGGTCTGAATACTTATGTACATAAGGTATTTCTGTTTTTTATTTTGTATAAATGTGCAAATATTTCTAAAAACCTGTTTTCGCTTTGTCATTATGGGGTATTGTGTGTAGAATTAGGCTGTAACGTAACAAAATGTGGAAAAAGTCAATGGGTCTCAATATTTTCCGAATGCACTGTATATTATTTAGTATATATAAAGTCAAGATTAAATCAATAATAGTGTGATGGGTGACAATATTAGCCTATAACTTGTGAATTATATATTATAACTTGTGAATGATGCCCAGCTTAAGGCAAAAAGCGCATTCTTTTTATGGCGACCTTTTCAAATCATAGTCGCACACCTCATGTAGCCTAGCCCATAGGCTTATATGTTCTGATAAGGTTTGTATAACAACTAAAGTGGCCAAATAACTTCTTAAATTGAAGCACATTAATCCTCTTTACAATGGGTGTAGAGCCTAAATGGCATACATATGCAGCGCGTGAGTTTCAATTTTGGGGAAGATTATTTTCACCATAAAAATGCACCTTTATAATAAAAGCATTACATGCATAATCACATTTGTGATCACTTTTGAGAATGGTGTTTTCCTGCTAATGGAACATTCATGCTTATAGCCTACTGCCATGTGCTCATTGCTGCGCTTATAATGTGAAGAAATAGCCTAATAGTTTATCAACATTTTAAGCTATATGTTATCATTTGTTGCATCAGGCTCATTGCTTAAAACAGTTTTTTTGATGCTATTGGTTGTATTAATTTGGGATCTATCGCATCCCACAACTGTCCCGGACTATGTTTGGAATATTTATTTATCGCACAGAATTGAATAAGTCAACTTTTGTACTATCGGGGACAGTAGATTGACATAGGCTAGTGCTTTTGCTGTTCGCTAGGCCTACTCATCTTGTTGGCTGACGAAAAGTAAATGTGGACAGTTCTTCCAATATCTTCAATATGCGCCTCGGAATTGGATAAGGACGCGTGCAGTTGCGCCCCCAATGTGTCTGTCTTCACTTATAGCCTGTGAGAAGAACCGATCACGTGACTGAGAGCCATGTGAGTGAGAGGTGCTTCGACACGCAGCGGGGAGAAGGGAAATATAATTATTATATTCAGCCCAAAGGCACAATGGCCACTTGCTGCAAAAGGCATGGATTTCTTTGGGGGGATTATGGCCACACAAAGGGGATGCAGCCGGGAAATTCGAGGCATTATCAAGTGCTTGTCAAATTGTGAATGCGAGACTGATGAAGTGTGTAATGCGCAAAAAAACAAAGCAGAGCTTATGCCTTTCATGCAACTTTTTTCAAATCATCATTGGATTTGCTCATGCAGCCTTAGAATGTATATAAAATCAGAACATATAGCCCAACATTTGTATCACAACTAAAGTTACATAAATAACTCTAAATTAAGCATATAGGAGTACCTGTTTATTTGTTAACCGCTCAATGCATGTGCACACTCCCTCAAATCGTTTGGAGAAAATATCCTTTCTATTTTATTCAGCTATGTTCAATTGTATTCTTCATACTATAAAATAATGCCATGGAATTCTAAGTAAATCTTGTCTGCTAAATGAACTAGTGTAGCCCACAGCCATATGGCATAGCCAGATCAGGGTCTAACATAAGGACAATGCAGAGTATGCTATTCTGTTCTTCTGAAATAGACTACATTTTCTTCATATCATGTTTCTTTAGACCTGCCTAAAATAAATAATGGATTTATTGTGATGGTGAAGGTTATATTACATGGATTTATTAGACTGTTTAAAATGTAGATGGTCCAAAGGTCTGCAACAGTGGCGTGTAGGCTATGTGTGGAAGCCAGGAGATGCTAAATGTGTTTATGTTAATTAACAGTCAATTACTGTGAGACCTGCAGTTATTTGCTTGACCAATCACCGGCTGACAAAATTTCATGACCGCCACAGCCCTACTCACCCCCATCTCTAAAATGTTTCCTTACCTATACCTACTGATTTCAAGTGTGTCCCAATGTTAAACCAGATTATAAGAAAACCATGAAGAGACTTAGGCAGTTAAAAAGCATTCCATCAACTTTACCTTCAGCAGGTCAATCTCCTTGATGCAGTCCTGGCGAGCCTTGGCGTCCATCATTTCAAATATCTAAAGAGGAGAACAGAGAAGTTATTTCCGTTATCTGACTGTATTGTCAGAGGTAGCACACAGAATCTTCAGCTATCTTTAACACATAACAGGCCTCTGTGTGCAGGCCTCTGTTCCAAGCACTAACCAACTTGGTTCAGTGATTTCTTGCAATAGGTGGGAACAAAAACCTGCAATAGCTGTGGCCTTCCAGGACCAGATGTGAAGAACACTGCCTTTGCCAACCATTGGCTGTATCTCAATAGTCCTTAATCAGCGCTGATGTGAAAGGACTATGTCAGTAAAACAAATAGCTTGTCTGGTATAACCAGGTATTCACCATATCGTCTTCCCCTTTTCTATGTTTTACAGATCAGTGCAAATGAAGGAGAGAATACAAGGAAAAGAAGCCACTTTAGACTATTGAGATTCACCCAAAAAAGAAGGACTAAATACAGTACCTGGACTTTCTTCAGAGCCACCTGGAAGGTAGGTGGCTTTGTACACCTTGCTGAACTGGCCCCGCCAATCTTCTCGATGCGAAAGTTGGCCAGCGTGCAGCAGAACTGGTAGCTCTGCATGTTTCTCTGTGTGGGGAAGAATGGCTAATTTTAGTTAGGGAGAGATAGTACCCTGTTGAGAGAGGAGGTTCATGTGCCCATGTTGGTCATAGTGTATGACATATAAGTGGTTTGTGAAGCATTTTCACTGAGGATACCCCCTTTTTGCCCTCAGAACAGCCTCAAGCGTTCCACTGGGATGCTGGCACATGTTGACTCCAATGCTTGCCACAGTTGTGTCAAGTTGGCTGGATGTCCTTTGGGTGGTGGACCATTCTTGATACACATGGGAAACGGTTGAGCGTGAAAAACACAGCAGCGTTGCAGTTCTTGACACAAACCGGTGCGCCTGGCACCCACTACCATACCCCGTTCAAAGGCACTTCAATCTTTAGTCTTGCCCATTCATCCTCTGAATGGCACACTTACACAATCCATGTCTCAATCGTCTCAAGGCTTAAAAATCCATCTTTAACCTGTCTCCTCCCCTTCATCTACACTGATTGAAGTGGATTTAACAAATGATGTCAATAAGGGATCATAGCTTTCATCTGGATTCACCTGGTCGGTCTATGTCATGGAAAGAGCAGGTGTTCTTAATGTTTTTTTTTTATACTCAGTTGTATTTGTTTAAAGTGGGACCAATTCCTCTATATGTTTTAGTGACAGTTGTCAAGGATTCTAATGAATGTGCCCTAATATCACTCAGGTGATTTAATAATGTAAACAATGGCTACAGTTTTCTCAAAGGTTGGACATGCATGCACCGGCATACTGTCGGCACCGGCATATCTGTCACATCTATGTTGTCCTTACAACAGTAACAAAAATCAGAGTCTGACAAATCTAAAAGAGTAGCACAGTAGCAAACTTTCTGTCAGCTCTGGGATCTATGTGACTATGTGACTATTAACAGCTAAGGGCTTGCAATTCTCAGCCAGTCCGTAAAAGGTTGATGCTAACCTTTGTGTGAATCACGCTCGTATCAAAGCTTTGGTAACGCTTCATTTTAAGGGGTCCTTATTGCACTGTAACAAGTTTTGTAATGAATTGTAATAATTCATAGTTACACTGTAATAACAACATGTAACTGGTGGTAATTGCAGTCTGTAATTACAGGGGTGTAACAACGAATGCTTGTTACAAATTTTTAAGTTTCCTAAATTCAAATGGACCCCCTGCAACTGCACACAGACATTTTATGAGACTCCTGTTTCGAGGACGAAGACAGTATTGCCATGCTAAGGTTGGTCGAATATTCTCTGTGCTACACCAAACAGTACCTATCCTGTAACTCCCAGTAATGGATAAATCAAATTATCTGGTGTAACAATCTGTAGCTACAGTTCTCTGCATTTTACTACACCTGAGACACACTGAACTGTACTACACTGTTCATACTTTTACTATGTAACATTATTGTTGAATACCCAGTTCTCTTTTTGAGTTAACATTAAATATTGTACACTCCCCTGTATTTTAGATTTTGACAAATACATTTTTGGGGGGATATATCTGAATGTCTAACATCTGTTTCATGCTACAGAGCCCAGTATAGCATATACATTTCTTCTGAGAAATCATATAGGCAGACAGATTTCGAGGATTGATAGAAAATATCCATATTAATTTTATGATGGTTCTACATGATCTTATGCTGAGACGCACTGTCCTTTATCCGGCTTTGGTACACTGGAAAAGGTGTTTGGCATGGTGGGCTGTGGAAGTTGAGACTCTTTGTGCTTGTGGCGAATGGTCTTGTCCTGTCTGCGGTGTACGACCAGCTAGATAAGACTCTGCCGGAAGGGGTGTAGACCTTAACCACCAACTGTTTGGACCTCTTGCAGAAGATTTGCTGGTACTGCACGTCAAGACATGGTTGTGGTGTTACCATTTTACACTTTTTGTGGAAGGGACGTAGGGCAGCACGCCTTTGTTGGTAAAGGTGTCAACCGATTGGGACCTAAGTGTTTAGAAACAGACTAGTGTATTGTTTAGGGACAATGAGGGACATTATGAGCTACTTTTGAGAGGAAAGATCAGTCAACAAAGTGAATGGTCTGGGGGGCTGCAAAAAGTTTGAAAAGTCTTAGGAGGGCAGTTCGTACACAGTATGTTTTGTTGTGTATGGGAGATTGAGCCTCTAGAGATACTATCTCTTTCATTGTTACCCAACGCTTAGGTTTACCTCCACTTTACTCATATCCTTCCATATCCTTGTCTGTACATAATGCCCTGAATCTTTTCTATAACACCCGGAAATCTGCCCCCTTTATTCTATGTACCCAACGCACTAGAAGACCAGTTCTTAAAGCCTTTAGCCGTATCCTTATTCTAGTCCTCCTCTGTTCCTCTGGTGATGTAGAGGCTAACCCAGGCCCTGCAGCCCTCAGTATCACTCCTACTCCCCAGGCGCTATCATTTGATGACTTCTGTAATCGCAAAAGTCTTGGTTTCTTGCACATAAATATCAGAAGTCTACTTCCTAAGTTTGAGTTATTCACTGCGTTAGCACACTCTGCCAACCCTGATGTTCTAGCAGTGTCTGAATCCTGGCTCAGGAAGGCCACCAAAAATTCTGAAATTTCCATCCCCAACTATAACATTTTCCGTCTAGATAGAACTGCCAAAGGGGGTGGAGTTGCAATCTACTGTAGAGATAGCCTGCAGAGCTCCATCATACTATCCAGGTCTGTGCCCAAACAGTTTGAGCTTCTACTTCTAAAAATCCACCTTTCCAGAAATAAGTCTCTCACTGTTGCCGCTTGCTACAGACCCCCCTCAGCCCCCAGCTGTGCCCTGGACACCATATGTGAATTGATTGCCCCCCATTTATCCTCAGAGTTTGTACTGCTTGGTGACCTAAATTGGGATATGCTTAATACCCCAGCCATCCTACAATCCAAGCTAGATGCCCTCAACCTCACGCAAATTATCAACGAACCTACCAGGTACAACCCTAAATCCGTAAACATGGGTACCCTCATAGATATCATCCTGACTAACATACCCTCTAAATACACCTCAGCTGTCTTCAACCAGGATCTCAGCGATCACTGCCTTATTGCCTGCGTCCGTAACGGGTCCGCGGTCAAACGACCACCCCTCATCACTGTCAAACGCTCCCTAAAACACTTTAGCGAGGAGGCCTTCCTAATTGACCTGGCCCAGGTATCCTGGATGGATATAGATCTCATTCCGTCAGTAGAGGATGCCTGGTTGTTCCTTAAAAGTAATTTCCTCTCAATCTTAAATAAACATGCCCCATTCAAAAATACAGAACTAAGAACCGATATAGCCCCTGGTTCTCCTCAGACTTGACTGCCCTTGACCAGCACAAAAACATCCTGTGGCGTACAGCATTAGCATCAAATAGCCCCGCGATAGGCAACTTTTCAGGAAAGTTAGGAACCAATATACACAAGCAGTCAGGAAAGCAAAGGCTAACTTTTTCAAACAGAAATTTGCATCCTGTAGCACTAACTCCAAAAAGTTTTGGGACACTGTAAAGTCCATGGAGAATAAGAGCACTTCCTCCCAGCTGCCCACTGCACTGAGGCTAGGAAACACTATCACCACCGATAAATCTACAATAATCGAGAATTTCAACAAGCATTTTGCTACAGCTGGCCATGCTTTCCATCTGGCTACCACTAACCCGGCCACCAACTCTGCACCCTCTGCTGCAACTTGCCCATGCCCCCGCTTCTCCTTCACACAAATTCAGACAGCTGATGTTTTGAAAGCGCTGCAAAATCTGGACCCCTACAAATCAGCTGGGCTAGACAATCTGGACCCTTTCTTTCTAAAACTAGCCGCCGAAATTGTCGCAACCCCTATTACTAGTCTGTTCAACCTCTCTTTCATAACGTCTGAGATCCCCAGAGATTGGAAAGCTGCCGCGGTCATCCCCCCTCTTCAAAGGGGGGTGACACTCTAGATCCAAACTGCTACAGACCTATATCCATCCTGCCCTGCCTTTCGAAAGTATTCGAAAGCCAAGTTAACAAACAGATCATCGACCATTTCGAATACCACCGTACCTTCTCCGCTATGCAATCCGGTTTCGAGCTGGTCACGGGTGCACTTCAGCCACGCTCAAGGTCCTAAACGATATTATAACCCGCGATTGATAATAGACAGTACTGTGCAGCCGTCTTCATCGACCTGGCCAAGGCTTTCGACTCTGTCAACCACCGCATTCTTATTGGCAGACTAAATAGCCTTGGTTTCTCAAATGACTGCCTCGCCTGGTTCACCAACTACTTCTCAGATAGAGTTCAGTGTGTCAAATCGGAGGGCCTGTTGTCTGGACCTATGGCAGTCTCTATGGGGGTGCCACAGGGTTCAATTCTTGGGCCGACACTTTTCTCCGTGTATATCAATGATGTCGCTCTTGCTGCTGGTGACTCTCAGATCCACCTCTACGCAGACGACACCATTTTGTATACATCTGGCCCTTCATTGGACACTGTGTTAACAAACCTCCAAACGAGCTTCAATGCCATACAACAATCCTTCAGTAGCCTTCAACTGCTCTTAAACACTAGTAAAACTAAATGCATGCTTTTCAATCGAACGCTGCTAGCACCCGCCCACCCGACTAGAATCACCACTCTCGACGGGTCTGACCTAGAGTATGTGGACAACTACAAATATCTAGGTGTCTGGTTAGACTGTAAACTCAACTTCCAGACTCACATAAAGAATCTCCAATCCAAAGTTAAATCTAGAATCGGCTTCCTATTTCGCAACAAAGCCTCCTTCACTCATGCTGCCAAACATGCCCTCGTAAAACTGACTATCCTACCGATCCTTGACTTCGGCGATGTCATTTACAAAATAGCCTCCAACACTCTACTCAGCAAATTGGATGTAGTCTATCACAGTGCCATCCGTTTTGTCTCCAAAGCCCCATACACTACCCACCACTGTGACCTGTACGCTCTTGTTGGCTGGTCCTCACTACATGTTCGCAGTCAAACCCACTGGCTCCAGGCCATCTATAAATCACTGCTAGGCAAATCCCCGCCTTATCTTAGCTCATTGGTCACCATAGCAGCACCCACCCGTAGTCTGCGCTCCAGCAGGTATATCTCTCTGGTCATTCCCAAAGCCAACACCTCCTTTGGCCGCCATTCCTTCCAGTTCTCTGCTGCCAATGACTGGAACGAATTGCAAAAATCTCTAAAACTGGAGACTCTTATCTCCCTCAATAACTTTAAGCATCAGTTGTCAGAGCACCTTACCGATCACTGCACCTGTACACAGCCCATCTGAAATTAGCCCACCCAACTACCTCATCCCTATATTGTTATTTATTTTGCTCTTTTGCACCCCAGTATCTCTATTTGCACATAATCTCTTGCACATCTAGCATTCCAGTGTTAATACTATTGTAATTATTCTGCACTATAGCCTATTTATTGCCTTACCTCCTTGCTACATTTGCACACACTGTATATATATTTTCTGTTGTATTTCTGACTTTATGTTTTTTTTTTTACCCCATATGTAACTCTGTGTTGTTTTTATTGCACTACTTTGCTTTATCTTGGCCAGGTCGCAGTTGTAAATGAGAACCTGTTCTCAACTGGCTTACCTGGTTAAATAAAGGTGAAATAAAAAAATAAAAATAAAAATTGAGAAATGGCACCTTTCAATCGTTCTCATACACAGCATTACATTTACTGTCTCTAAGCACAACCAAAACCCCCTTCCTCATCTCAAAGACCTACAGTGACTACAGAAATTATTCATACCCCTTGACTTATTCCACATTTTGTTGTGTTAACCAAAATTCAAAATGTATATATTTTAAAAAAACATCTCACCCATCTACACACAATACCCGCTGCTAAAGCCACTTTCTACCACTCTAAAATTCAAGCCTCTAACCCTAGGAAGCTCTTTGTCACCTTCTCCTCCCTGCTGAATCCTCCTCCTCCTCCACCTCCCTCCTCCCTCTCTGTGGATGACTTCGTCAACTATTTTGAAAAGAAGGTTGACGACATCCGATCCTCATATATTAAGTCAAATGACACCGCTGGTCCTGCTCACACTGCCTTACCCTATGCTTTGACTTCTTTCTCCCCTCTCTCTCCAGATGAAATCTTGCGACTTGTGACGACTGGCAGCCCAACAACCTGTCCGCTTGACCCTATCCCCTCCTCTCTTCTCCAGACCATTTCCGGAGACCTTCTCCCTTACCTCACCTCGCTCATCAACTCATCCTTGACCGCTGGCCATGTCCCTTCCATCTTCAAGAGAGCGAGAGTTGCACCCCTCCTCAAACCTACACTTGATCCCTCCGATGTCAACAACTACAGACCAGTATCTCTTTCTTTTCTCTCCAAAACTCTTGAGCGTGCCGTCTCTAGCCAACTCTCCTGCTATCTCTCTCAGAATGACCTTCTTGATCCAAACCAATCAGGTTTCAAGACTGGTCATTCAACTGAGACTGCTCTTCTCTGTGTCACGGAGGCTCTCCGCACTGCTAAAGCTAACTCTCTCTCCTCTGCTCTTATCCTTCTAGACCTATCCGCTGCCTTTGATACTGTGAACCATCAGATCCTCCTCTCCACCCTCTCCGAGTTGGGCATCTCCAGCGCTGCTCACTCTTGGATTGCGTCCTACCTGACAGGTCGCTCCTACCAGGTGGCGTGGTGAGAATCTGTCTCCGCACCACGTGCTCTCACCACTGGTGTCCCCCAGGGCTCAGTTCTAGGCCCTCTCCTATTCTCTCTATACACCAAGTCACTTGGCTCTGTCATATCCTCACATTGTCTCTCCTATCATTGCTACGCAGATGACACACAATTACTTTTCTCCTTTCCCCCTTCTGATAACCAGGTGGCGAATCGCATCTCTGCATGTCTGGCTGACATACAGTGGGGGAAAAAAAGTATTTAGTCAGCCACCAATTATGCAAGTTCTCCCACTTAAAAAGATGAGAGAGGCCTGTTATTTTCATCATAGGTACACGTCAACTATGACAGACAAAATGAGAATTTTTTTTCCAGAAAATCACATTGTAGGATTTTTTATGAATTTATTTGCAAATTATGGTGGAAAATAAGTATTTGGTCAATAACAAAAGTTTCTCAATACTTTGTTATATAACCTTTGTTGGCAATGACACAGGTCAAATGTTTTCTGTAAGGTTTTCACACACTGTTGCTGTTATTTTGGCCCATTCCTCCATGCAGATCTCCTCTAGAGCAGTGATGTTTTGGGGCTGTCGCTGGGCAACACGGACTTTCAACTCCCTCCAAAGATTTTCTATGGGGTTGAGATCTGGAGACTGGCTACGCCACTCCAGGACCTTGAAATGCTTCTTACGAAGCCACTCCTTCGTTGCCCGGGCGGTGTGTTTGGGATCATTGTCATGCTGAAAGACCCAGCCACGTTTCATCTTCAATGCCCTTGCTGATGGAATCTCACGATACATGGCCCCATTCATTCTTTCCTTTACACGGATCAGTCGTCCTGGTCCCTTTGCAGAAAAACATGTTTCCACCCCCATGCTTCACAGTAGGTATGGTGTTCTTTGGATGCAACTCAGCATTCTTTGTCCTCCAAACACGACGAGTTGAGTTTTTACCAAAAAGTTCTATTTTGGTTTCATCTGACCATATGACATTCTCCCAATCCTCTTCTGGATCATCCAAATGCACTCTAGCAAACTTCAGACGGGCCTGGACATGTACTGGCTTAAGCAGGGGGACACGTCTGGTACTGCAGGATTTAAGTCCCTGGCGGCGTAGTGCGTTACTGATGGTAGGCTTTGTTACTTTGGTCCCAGCTCTCTGTAGGTCATTCACTAGGTCCCCCCTTGTGGTTCTGGGATTTTTGCTCACCGTTCTTGTGATCATTTTGACCCCACGGGGTGAGATCTTGCGTGGAGCCCCAGATCGAGGGAGATTATCAGTGGTCTTGTATGTCTTCCATTTCCTAATAATTGCTCCCACAGTTGATTTCTTCAAACCAAGCTGCTTACCTATTGCAGATTCAGTCTTCCCAGCCTGGTGCAGGTCTACAATTTCGTTTCTGGTGTCCTTTGACAGCTCTTTGGTCTTGGCCATAGTGGAGTTTGGAGTGTGATTGTTTGAGGTTGTGGACAGGTGTATTTTATACTGATAACAAGTTCAAACAGGTGCCATTAATACAGGTAATGAGTGGAGGACAGAGGAGCCTCTATAAGAAGAAGTTACAGGTCTGTGAGAGCCAGAAATCTTGCTTGTTTGTAGGTGACCAAATACTTATTTTCCACCATAATTTGCAAATAAATTCACTAAAAATCCTACAATGTGATCATCTTTTTAAGTGGGAGAACTTGCACAATTGGTGGCTGACTAAATACTTTTTTCCCCCACTGTATCAGTGTGGATGTCGGATCACCATCTCAAGCTGAATCTCGACAAGACGGAGCTGCTCTTCCTCCCGGGGAAGGACTTCCCGCTCCATGATCTCGCCATCACGGTTGACAACTCCATTGTGTCCTCCTCCCAGAGTGCAAAGAACCTTGGCGTGACCCTGGACCACACCCTGTCGTTCTCCGCTAACATCAAAGCGGTGACCTGATCCTGCAGGTTCATGCTCTACAACATTCGCAGAGTACGACCCTACGTTACACAGAAAGCGGCAGAGGTCCTAATCCAGGCACTTGTCATCTCCCGTCTGGATTACTGCAACTCGCTGTTGGCTGGGCTCCCTGCCTGTGCCATTAAACCCCTACAACTTATCCAGAACGCCGCAGCCCGTCTGGTGTTCAACCTTCCCAAGTTCTCTCATGTCACCCCGCTCCTCCGCACACTCCACTGGCTTCCAGTTGAGACTCGCATCTACTACAAGACCATGGTGCTTGCCTACGGAGCTGTGAGGGGAACGGCACCTCCTTACATTCAGGCTCTGATCAGACCCTACACCCAAACGAGGGCACTACGTTCATCCACCTCTGGCCTGCTAGCTCCCCTACCTCTACGGAAGCACAGTTCCCGCTCAGCCCAGTCAAAGCTATTTGCTGCTCTGGCAGCCCAATGGTGGAACAAGCTCCCCCACGACGCCAGGACAGCGGAGTCACTGACCACCTTCCGGAGACACTTGAAACCCTACCTCTTTAAGGAATACCTGGAATAGTATAAAGTAATCCTTCAACCCCCCCTCCCCCACCCCCCCATAAAAGAAAGTGGTTGTCCCACTGGCTATCATAAGTTGAATGCACCAATTTGTAAGTCGCTCTGGATAAGAGCGTCAGCTAAATGATGTAAATGTAAATGTAATGACAAAGTGTTCGCACCCCTCAGTCAATACCTTGTAGTAGCACCTTTGGCAGCAATTACAGCTGTGAGTCTTTCTGGGTAAGTCTCTAAGAGCTTTCCACACCTGGATTGTGCAACATTTGCCCATTATTATTTTCAAAATTCTTCAAGCTTTGTCAAATTGGTTGTTGATCATTGCTAGACAACCATTTTCAGATCTTGCCATAGATTTTCAAGTAGATTTATGTCAAAACTGTAACTCGGCCACTGAGGATCATTCATTGTCTTCTTGGTAAGCAACTACAGTGTAGATTTGGCCTTGTGTTTTAGGCTATTGTCCTGCTGAAAGGTGAATTAATCTCCCAGTGTCTGGTGGAAAGCAGACTGAACCAGGTTTTCCTCTAGGATTTTACCTGTGCTTAGCTCCATTCCATTTCTTTTTTTTTATCCTGAAAAACTCCCCAGTCCTTAACAATTACAAGCATACCCATAAGATGATGCAGCCACCACTATGCTTGAAAATATGGAGGTTAGTACTCTGTAATGTGTTGTATTGGATTTGCCCCAAACATAACGCTTTGTATTCAGGACAAGAAGTTAATTGCTTTGCCTCAATATTTTGTTCTGTACAGGCTTCCTTCTTTTTACTCTGTCAATTAGGTTAGTATTGTGGAGTAACTACAATGTTGTTGATCCATTCTCAGTTTTCTCCTATCACAGCCATTTTCATAGAGAACTTCAAGTTTGTGAGTACGCCCCATCTACCTAGCCAGGCGGTATCTGCATTCGCTATGAATGCTAGACTTTGTGGTTCACTATGAGCAGACGAATACACAGGAAGTCGAAACTTCCTGATTCTACCAGTGAAATGAAAACTCGTTCTAGCTTGTGATTTGGATCATTTTGATGTTTATGACAAAAACTTAATGTTGTTAAAATAGTAATGACTATATGCCGTGGCAGAGCCATGGTGAAATTTCCCTTTAATAAAAAGTTAAAGTTAAAATTGTCATTTGTGCGTGTCAAATTGAAAACCTATTATCATAGATAGAACAATGAGCCAGATACATTTTCTCACCGGATGTATAAATGTGAGCATCCAGTTGGCGTTTCCACTCACTACGAAGTACCGTGATGAGAGGAAGCCCAGTGGGAGAAGATGGAGGAATATGGATTTTGGCCGACATTCTGCTAATTTTCAAATACATGCTAGAACGCGCCAATAGGATCTCGCTAGCTCATGCTTGGCACTGCCCACCTCCTTGATTGTTCTGCCCACTATGATTAATTTGCTCCCATTGGAAGCGACAGGCTGTGGTCTGTCTTGGGTTAGTTATACAAATCTTTGCTATTATGCTTGGTTGAATAATGGTTTATAAATGCACTTCAAATGGTCATAAGACAAACTCTTATTCCATCATGCAACCTTGCAAGGGTTTCACTGTTGAAGAACATTCTCACATTTGGATGGGATGCATTGGTGCAATAATTTATTCATCCAAGGAATTAAGGCAACATGTCAAGATCTGCCCATCTGTGCAACACTCTCAAAATAATGACGACCTCGAACGTGCCCACATGTGTTGACTCTGATGTCATGTAACAGTGCGCAAAGAACAGGGTCCAGAAGAAGGTCAGTGTACAAAATCCAGACATGAAAGATTTCCGCGCAAGAACAAAGTGCTGTAGCTCAAAAACATCAACACAGGAGATAGAAAGTATGTTTTGCATGCTTTTTTAAAATTGTTTGTATACATTAATTCTGCCGGACGATTTAGCATAGGTGGTTAGCTAGCATTTGCTAGCTAGCTAGCCTAGTGTTGGCTGAATAGCTAACTGTAGCTAGTTAGATAGCAAATGTTAGCTGGCATTTTTGTTGGGCCTACCAACTAGTTGTTTTTTATTTGCTAGCACGCTAGCTAGCTACTTTTCTAACTTTGACTGGCTATGGTCGCTACTATCTAGCTAACTAGCTAGCTAGCTAACATTAACTGGGCTCGATGGTCTTATCTTCCCCGAACCTTGTTCTTAGGGTATCTGTTACCCAAGGGTATTACGTGTGACACACCCAGAATGTTAACGTTAGCTTGCTAGTTAGTTAGATACTTGTGTCAACACATTATGAGTAACATTAGTTCCTTTTCAATGTAGCTAAACTAGCTAACTTAGTTTTAGCAAGCACTATTATTGCTAGCTGGATAACACAACAACTACCTAGGTAGCTAGCTAGGCCTAGCTAGATATAGCCAAAACGACATAAATCATGATGATGATAACTAGGGGTGCATCGCAGTGCTAACTGTGCCACTAGAGATCCTGGTTCGAATCCAGGCTCTGTCGCAGCCGGCCATGACCGGGAGACTCATGGGCGGCGCAAAATTGGCCCAGCGTCGTCCAGGGTAGGGGAGGGAATGGCCGGCAGGGATGTAGCTCAGTTGATAGAGCATGGCGTTTGCAACGCCAGGGTTGTGGGTTCGATTCCCACGGGGGGCCAGTAAAAAAAATAATATATATATATATGTGTTCACTAACTGTAAGTCGCTCTGGATAAGAGCGTCTGCTAAATGACTAAAATGTAAATGTAAAAATGTAATGTAGTGTCTATGCTAAATTGTCATACATTATTTTTCTCTACCACAGATTCTCACAAGGTCTCAGACTCCAGGATGGGAAAATGCTTACAAGAAAGAAACCGATGAAGTCAGACTCAGAGACAGAGTTGGCGATTTCCATATTTACTTGTAATGTTAAAAAGGGAAGAAAAAGACAATCCCATTTTTCTAAATTAGCTATCTAGGCTACTCATCATACTGTAGGCTACATAATTGAGTCACCACTAGAATAGTTATTTTTATGTTATTGAATAGGCCTATATCTTTGTTTAATAAAATGATTAGTCTAAAAATTATTTTTTTAAAGAAATGTAAGGAATTTTTTACGTTGCAATAAAGTTGACTAAAGTAGAAGCTCATCTTTTGTTTGTAGGTATTTTCACTTGGCAATGAGTAATACGTATTATATAGAAATTGCTCATAGGTAACTATAAAATTACACTTAACTTTAAATAGCTAAATCCTGTATAACAAGTAGCGACGACCTTGTACTTATCCAGATATTACAGATACAGGGGGGAGAACAAGTATTTGATACACTGCCGATTTTGCAGGTTTTCCTACTTACAAAGTATGTAGAGGTCTGTAATTTTTATCATAGGTACACATAAACTGTGAGAGACGGAATCTAAAACAAAAATCCAGAAAATCACATTGTATGATTTTTAAGTAATTAATTTGCATTTTATTGCATGACATAAGTATTTGATACATCAGAAAAGCAGAACTTAATATTTGGTACAGAAACCTTTGTTTGCAATTACAGAGAACATACATTTCCTGTAGGTCTTGACCAGGTTTGCACACACTGCAGCAGGGATTTTGGGCCACTCCCCCATACAGACCTTCTCCAGATCCTTCAGGTTTCGAGGCTGTTGCTGGGCAATATGGACATTCAGCTCCCTCCAAATATTTACTATTGGGTTCAGGTCTGGAGACTGGCTAGGCCACTCCAGGACCTTGAGATGCTTCTTACGGAGCCACTCCTTAGTTGCCCTGGCTGTGTGTTTTGGGTCGTTGTCATGCTGGAAGACCCAGCCACGACCCATCTTCAATGCTCTTACTGAGGGAAGGAGGTTGTTGGCCAAGATCTCGCGATACATGGCCCCATCCATCCTCCCCTCAATACGGTGCAGTCATCCTGTCCCCTTTGCAGAAAAGCATCCCCAAAGAATGATGTTTCCACCTCCATGCTTCACGGTTGGGATGGTGTTCTTGGGGTTGTACTCATCCTTCTTCTTCCTCCAAACACGGCGAGTGGAGTTTAGACCAAAAAGCTCTATTTTTGTCTCATCAGACCACATGATCTTCTCCCATTCCTCCTCTGGATCATCCAGTCATTGGCAAACTTCAGACGGGCCTGGACATGCACTGGCTTGAGCAGGGGGACCTTGCGTGCGCTGCAGGATTTTAATCCATGACGGCGTAGTGTGTTACTAATGGTTTTCTTTGAGACTGTGGTCCCAGCTCTCTTCAGGTCATTGACCAGGTCCTGCCGTGTAGTTCTGGGCTGATCCCTCACCTTCCTCATGATCATTGATGCCCCACGAGGTGAGATCTTGCATGGAGCCCCAGACCGAGGGTGATTGACCGTCATCTTGAACTTCTTCCATTTTTTAATAAAGCGCCAACAGTTGTTGCCTTCTCACCAAGCTGCTTGCCCATTGTCCTGTAGCCCATCCCAGCCTTGTGCAGGTCTACAATTGTATCCCTGATGTCCTTACACAGCTCTCTGGTCTTGGCCATTGTGGAGAGGTTGGAGTCTGTTTGATTGAGTATGTGGACAGGTGTTTTTTGTACAGGTAACGAGTTCAAAAAGGTGCAGTTAATACAGGTAATGAGTGGAGAACAGGAGGTTGGAGTCTGTTTGATTGAGTATGTGGACAGGTGTTTTTTGTACAGGTAACGAGTTCAAACAGGTGCAGTTAATACAGGTAATGAGTGGAGAACAGGAGGGCTTCTTAAAGAAAAACTAACAGGTCTGTGAGAGCTGGAATTGGTCAGATGAAACCAAAATATAACTTTTTGGTAAAAACTCAACTCGTCGTGTTTGGAGGACAAAGAATGCTGAGTTGCATCCAAAGAACACCATACCTACTGTGAAGCATGGGGGTGGAAACATCATGCTTTTGGGCTGTTTTTCTGCAACGGGACCAGGACAACTGATCCGTGTAAAGGAAATAATTAATGGGGCCATATATCGTGAGATTTTGAGTGAAAACCTCCTTCCATCAGCAAGGGCATTGAAGATGAAACGTGGCTGGGTCTTTCAGCATGACAATGATCCCAAACACACCGCCTGGGCAACAAAGGAGTGGCTTCGTAAGAAGCATTTCAAGGTCCTGGAGTGGCCTAGCCAGTCTCCAGATCTCAACCCCATAGAAAATCTTTGGAGGGAATTGAAAGTCCGTGTTGCCCAGCGACAGCCCCAAAACATCACTGCTCTAGAGGAGATCTGCATGGAGGAATGGGCCAAAATACCAGCAACAGTGTGTGAAAACCTTGTGAAGACTTACAGAAAACGTTTGACCTGTGTCATTGCCAACAAAGAGTATATAACAAAGTATTGAGAAACTTTTGTTATTGACCAAATACTTATTTTCCACCATAATTTGCAAATAAATTCATTAAAAATCCTACAATGTGATTTTCTGGAAAAAAATTCTCATTTTGTCTGTCATAGTTGACGTGTACCTATGATGAAAATTACAGGCCTCTCTCATCTTTTTAAGTGGGAGAACTTGCACAATTGGTGGCTGACTAAATACTTTTTCCCCCACTGTATATCTGATCTGTTTTTGTAAACTCAACCAAGTTAACCCAGATAGTACACTTTTTGGGGGCAAGTGCAAGCAACAACATTGAGCGGAAAGTTTGAAAAGTGCGCATTCACGGGTAGGTAATTAGAGCCTATTGAGCCTCCAACCTTTGTAATCTCGGACACCCATCGCATCTGGCCACGAGATTACAACCTTGTGACAGTTATTACTGAATCGGATGCAGCTAAGAAGAAACTAAACGCTAAATTGTTGTAACAAGCATGGAAATAAGCATTTGTTGTTACACCTCTGTAATTACAGACTGCAATTACCACCAGTTACATGTTGTTATTACAGTGTAACTATGAGTTATTGCGATTAACTACAATAGTTGTTACAGTGTAACTACATATATAATTACACTATAATAAGGACCCCTTAAAATTAAGTGTTACCAAAGCATTGACACTGGCTAAAGTATTGACGGGTCTCGTGTAGCTCAGTTGGTAGAGCATGGCGCTTGCAACGCCAGGGTTGTGGGTTCGATTCCCACGGGGTGCCAGTATGAAAAAATGTATGCACTCACTAACTGTAAGTCGCTCTGGTCAAGAGCGTCTGCTAAATGACTAAAATGTAAAAAATGTAAATGTAAAAAAACGAGAAAGTTCTGATCAAATCTGTTTGTTCAGTTTGTCATTCGTTCTCACACAGAGCATCAGTCGTTCACACAGTATGTACCGAGCCATCCAAATGTTCCTGACCATGTCAGATTTTCTTAATCAATACCAGGAACTAATGATTTCCAATGAACATCAGTTTACACAAGCCTTCTGTACATTGTAGTTCCATATTTTGCCATTACTACACCCAGTTTTCTAGCGAGACTCAATAAATCAAATCAACGTTTATTGGTCGTGTCAACATATTTGCAGGTGTTATAGCAGGCGCAGCGAAATGCTTATGTTACTAGCTCCAACAGTGCAGTAGAATTTCTAGCAAATATAATACAAATACATAAATGATCAACAATTCTAAAAAAGAAATCAACAAATGTCAGAATCCAGAATATAAATATGTGGTGTACACTTGTTACGGATACAGGTATCCTGTGTTTTTGTGTGTTTCTCTCCTTCTGCCCTAATCACAGGTGTCCTGTATGTTCCTGATTGGTGGTCGTTGAGGTGTCTGCTGATTGGACCAATCAGTGAACATTCCTGTGCATTGCACCACCTGTTACTCGTTTGTTCAATCACACAGCCCATTGTATAAAAACCAGTCTTGTGTTTGTTGAGAGAGAGAGAATATTTCCGGATGTGAGTATGGACACGGTGGTGTCCTGGTTTTGGTTACTCACTAAGTTGCTGTTTATTATGATTGGTAAATTCTGTTAGACTACTGTTTTGTTAGGTGAGTGTGGATACTGTTGTGTCCTGTGTATTGTGTACTACTTAATTGCTGATTACCCTGTTTGGTAGCTTTGTGTGTTTCTGGGAAAAGGGGAGTTTAAGCTAGTTGCCCTTGGGCGTACATTACCCGTAGGAAGAAATCTGTCTAAAAACACTAGTTAGACCTGAGCGGACCACCCACTGTACTTTTGTATGACTAGCAGTAGCCTAGCGGTTCTTCAGGCAGGCTAGATCAGTTTAGGGGGTTTTACACTATTGTTTCATTTCTTGGGTCCTGCTCAGCCCTTTTTCCCAAACCCTTACCGTGTGTTCTGAAATAAACCATTTGTGTTTGACGGTAGTTCATGGTTGTTGTGTCACATTTGTTCTCACTGCTCCATGCCACACTCCTAATTTGCATAATTTATGTTACGGGTCTCATGTCCATCCACCCTAGACGTTTAGAGCCACGGGGTTCGTAACATAAAGACTCCCCTTTTCCCAGATTCCAAGCAATATTTACGGAGCATAGACTTCAGGGTCTGATGCCAACGTTCAAGCGCACCCTGAGACTCTGGGTGATATGCGCTTGACACACGGTGTGTAACTGACAAGGACTTTAACACTTGTTTGAAAAGTTTAGAAAGGAAATTCGTACCCTGATCAGTTTATCACCTTAGGTAATCCAAAAGTTGAGAAGAATTTGATCAACGCTTTACTCACCACCGGAGCAGTAATCCTTCGCAGAGGAATGGCCTCTGGGTACCTGGTGGCCACACACATAATTGTTAACAAACTGGTTACCAGATTTTGTTTTTGGTAATGGTCCAACACAATCAACCATCACATGTTCGAATGGTTCACCTATGGCCGGTATGGGACAAAGAGGCGCGGGGGAAATAACCTGGTTCGGTTTCCCAACTACTTGACAGGTGTGGCAAGTCCGACAGAACTGAGCCACATCTTGTTTTAAGCCAGGCCAAAAGAAATGTCGCAAAACACGATCATAAGTCTTGGTGACTCCCAGATGTCCGGACCACGGGTGATCATGAGCGAGGGATAAAACATTTTGTCGAAAGGCTGTAGGAATCACTATTTGGTAAACAGCATTCCAATCTTCGCCAGCGTCAACATGGGATGTCCATTTACGCATGAGGAGATTACCATCAATGAAATATGCCATGTTTTTCTTCTTTAGCTCGTCCTCTGAGACAACACTAGAAAAAATTTAGCCAGGCTAATGTCAACCTGTTGGTTAGCGATCAGCTGCTCACGAGTAACTGGTAACTGTATTGCCTCAGCAACAAGTTCCACATCCTTCTTCCTTTCTCTGGGCTGTTGGTCAGACTGCACCAGCTTACCAGAGGTAGCACCCGAACTATCCTCTGGGTCACACTCTCTGAATAGAATCGTGTTCGACAAATCTATTACTTCACCCACTTGTCGTGCTTGAGCACGTGTGACAGCACAAGCGGGGAACACATCTGGATAACCCCTGTGCCAGCTCCTCGGAGAGAGACTGGTCACTTTTATCCAATACCTCCAATATGGGTATCACCTTTCCTCCGGCAATATCGTTGCCCATTATAAATGTCACACCTTTTACTGGCAACATAGGACGTACGCCCACTCTGAACAATCCACTGACTAACTCAGAGTGTACGTTCACAAAGTGCAATGGCACTGGGACGAAACCCATTTCAATTCCTTGTACTAACACACTTGAACCACAATATGTATTATTAGACAAGGGCAACACATCAGCTAGTATGAACGACTGCGCCGCACCAGTATCTCTGAGGATTCTAACTGGACGCTGAGACGCTTCGTCATCTGATATAGAAACAAACCCCTCAAAAATGAACGGTTCCTAACTGTGATCTGGGACAGGGACTTTCAAACCACATTCACTATGAGGCCTCTGTCTTGATTCCGGCCTTACAACCGTACGAATCAGCCCAACACCCGTTGGCGGCCTGGCGTGCTGAGGCATCCCCGGTTTAGCGTTTTAGCAGAAAGCAATCATTAACCATATGTCCCACCTTATGACAATAGAAACAGTGACGCTACATCTTTTGGGCGTGCTGGATGTACTGCTGGTCGACTAGGATTAAAAGTTAGCAACTCCGCAGCCCTGCTCTCCGTACGAGCCGAAAACACGCTCTTATGCGTCAACACAAACTCGTCTGCCAATACAGACGCTTCCGACAGTGAGGATACTTTCTGTTCGTTCAGATAAACTACAATGCGTTCCGGTAAACAATTTTTAAACTCTTCTAACAAGATTAACTCCCGTAGAGAGTTAAAATCAGTTACCTTACTAGCACTGTGCCATTTGTCAAACAGATTTCCTTTGTCTCTAGCAAACTCCACATAAGTCTGAGTAGGAGACTTTTTATGAGACCTAAATCTCTGTCGATATGCCTCAGAACAAGCTCATAGGCACGAAGAACAGTAGCTTTGACCAATTCATAATTCAAACTGTCTTCAAGAGGTAGCGCTGCCAGAACCTCTTGGGCTTTACCTGTTAGTTTACACTGAAGTAATAGGCACCATACCTCTTCGGGCCATTTCAATGCTACCGCTATACGTTCAAACACACTGAAATAGGAATCAACCTCTGACTCCCTGAACACAGGTACCAAGGTGATCTGCCTACTAATATCAAACGTAGCAGATGACACAGCTGGTGAGGATGGCTCACTAGCAGGCATAGTATTAGCAGAGACTAACCTCGCTGTTTCTTCCTCTAGTTCCATTTTACGCACCTCCAGTTCCATCTTACGCATCTCCAGTTCCATCTTACGCGTCTCCTGTTCTGCCTCTAGCTTACGCGTCTCCTGTTCTGCCTCTAGCTTACGCGTCTCCTGTTCTGCCTCTAGCTTACGCGTCTCCTGTTCTGCCTCTAGCTCCATTTACGCATCTCCAGCTTGTCTTGCCTGATTTGTGCCCGCTCTTCCGCCTCCATTTGGAGCCGTGTCGAGCGGACATCCATCCTGGCATCACTGTCAGTCAGTGGGGAGAGTGGGTCATAACGGGGCAATGTGGCTGGAGCCTTAGTCTCGTCCTCAGACACTGATGGGCTTACAGGAACAGCAACCACATCCCCCTACAGGAGCAGCAGACTCAGGCGGCGGTAACTCAAGCACTCGCTCGTTTAACAATATCGCTAGCACTACTTCCCTAACTTCTGCTTTCACTAAACCCCTCGGTATGGGTACAGAAAAGTGGTCAGCCAAAGCCTGTAGATCCACTCTACGGCAATTATCAAAAACCTCCCACGTAGGGTTTTCCAAAAATGCCTCCAACTCAAAAGTAGCCATCCTACTAGCAACACGAGCCGTCGACTACTGAACACACAAAAAAAAAAGGTAGTACAGCTGCCAAGCTCAACACTGAACCAGACACTTACTAATTTGCATGAGTAGCACGGGATGGATCCCGGACGAACCCCCACTTTATGTTACGAACCCCGTGGCTCTAAACGTCTAGGGTGGATGGACATGAGATTATTTGGGATGCGGAACGCACCAGCCACTTTCCAACGCCTGGTTAACACAGTATTGGCTGGAGTTCCTAATTGTAGTGCTTACCTTGATGATCTGGTCATTTATTCAACTGAGTGGTCTGATCATGTTAATGTGTTGGCAGATGCTTTGTCTCGTGTGTAATGATCTAGGTTTTTTTTTGTTATCCCGATAGGATGATTTGTGAATTTGGGTGTTGTGATAGTATGGTGTGTCGCAAACCATTGTGGTTTGCTCTTTTAAGGGTGGGGAGTGTTACGGATACAGGTATCCTGTGTTTTGGTGTGTTTCTCTCCTTCTGCCCTAATCACAGGTGTCCTGTATGTTCCTGATTGGTGGTCGTTGAGGTGTCTGCTGATTGGACCAATCAGTGAACATTCCTGTGCATTGCACCACCTGTTACTCGTTTGTTCAATCACACAGCCCATTGTATAAAAACCAGTCTTGTGTTTGTTGAGAGAGAGAGAGAATATTTCCGGATGTGAGTATGGACACGGTGGTGTCCTGTTTTTGGTTACTCACTAAGTTGCTGTTTATTATGATTGGTAATTCTGTTAGACTACTGTTTTGTTAGGTGAGTGTGGATACTGTGGTGGGTGTCCTGTGTATTGTGTACTACTTAATTGCTGATTACCCTGTTTGGTAGCTTTGTGTGTTTCTGGGAAAAGGGGAGTTTAAGCTAGTTGCCCTTGGGCGTACATTACCCGTAGGAAGAAATCTGTCTAAAAACACTAGTTAGACCTGAGCGGACCACCCACTGTACTTTTGTATGACTAGCAGTAGCCTAGCGGTTCTTCAGGCAGGCTAGATCAGTTTAGGGGGTTTTACACTATTGTTTCATTTCTTGGGTCCTGCTCAGCCCTTTTTCCCAAACCCTTACCGTGTGTTCTGAAATAAACCATTTGTGTTTGATGGTAGTTCATGGTTGTTGTGTCACATTTGTTCTCACTGCTCCATGCCACACTCCTAATTTGCATAATTTATGTTACGGGTCTCATGTCCATCCACCCTAGACGTTTAGAGCCACGGGGTTCGTAACAACACTCTTATAAAAAGGGTTCCAAAACGGTTCTTCGGCTGTCCCCATAGGAAAACCCTTTTTGGTTCCAGGTAGAACTATTTTTGGTTCCAGGTAGAGGCATTTTGAGTTCCATGCAGAACCCTCTGTGGAAAGGGTTCTACATGGACCCCAAAAGGGTTCTACCTAGAACCAAAAATAGTTATTCAAAGGGTTCTCCTATGGGGACAGCCGAAGAATCCTTTTAGGTTCTAGATAACACCTTTTTTTCTAAGAGTGTATAGCATTGGCAAATAAAATGGTATGTACTGTAGTAGGTACAGTACCAGGCAACATTTTAGACACACCTACTCATTCCAGGGTTTTTCTTTATTTTTACTATTTTCTACATTGTAAAAAAATAGTCAAAAACATCAAAACTATGAAATAGTCATGTAGTAACCCAAAAAGTGTTAAACAAATCAAAATATATTTTATATTTGAGATTCTTCAAACTAGCCACCCTTTGCATTGATGACAGCTTTGCACACTCTTCCCATTCTCTCAACCAGCTTCATGAGGTAGTCACCTGGAATGCATTTAAATTAACAGGTGTGCGTTGTTAAAAGTTAATTTGTGGAATTTCTTTCCTTCTTAATGCGTTTGAGCCAATCAGTTTTGTTGTGACAAGGTAGGGGGGTATACAGAAGATAGCCCTATTTGGTAAAAGACCATGTCCATATTATGGCAAGAACAGCTCAAATAAGCAAAGAGAAACGACAGTCCGTCATTACTTTAACACATGAAGGTCAGTCAATCCGGAACATTTCAAGAACTTTGAAAGTTTCTTCAAGTGCAGTCGCAAAAACCATCAAGCACTATGATGGAACTGGCTCTCATGAGGACTGCCACAGGAAAGAAAGACCCAGAGTTGCCTCTGCTGCAGAGGATAAGTTAATAAGAGTTAACTGCACCTCAGATTGCAGCCCAAATAAATGAGTTCAAGTAACAGACACATCTCAACATCAACTGTTCAGAGGAGACTGCGTGAATCAGGCCTTCATGGTACATTTCTGCAAAGAAACCACTACTAAAGGACACCAATAATAAGAAGAGATTTTCTTGGGCCAAGAAACACGAGCAATGGACATTAGACCGGTGGAAATCTGTCCTTTGGTCTGATGAGTCCAAATGTGAGATTTTTGGTTCCAACCGCCGTGTCTTTGTGAGACGCAGAGTAGGTGAACGGATGATCTCCGCATGTGTGGTTCCCACCGTGAAGCATGGAGGAGGAGGTATGATGGTGTGGGGGTGCTTTGCTGGTGACACTGTTGGTGATTTATTTAGAATTCAAGGCACACTTAACCAGCATGGCTACCATCTGCTTTGCGATTAGTTGGACTATCATTTGTTTTTCAACAGGACAATGACCCAAAACACACACCCAAAACACACGTCATTAATCACATGATTTACATGAACTTTCACATGTGGGCAGGCGTAAGGTCGAAGGGCAGGCGTTACCTTGCAAAAGTGGGTGTTTACCTGTGCTGGCTTATAGTTCCGGCAACACACACACACAACACGGTGTAAAAATGGGCAACACAGTTGTCTCTGACAGCGAGAGCAGCTTTGTGTCTGACTACATCCCAGAGGGAGATTCTCTTCCCTTGGAAGATCTACAGAGAATTCCAACAGATCCAACCATATATGTTCGAGCCGTTGGCTTCTAGCGACGAAGAAGATGTGAGTTTGGAAAACGAAGTTCAACCATCCCTGCCCAGCGACGTGTCTGAATGGTATGTAACGTTATGTAGTACGTCGTTATAGATAGCTAATGTAAGCTTGCTAAATGTATCTCTAGCTGGCACAACACTGAAAGTTATGACAAAGCCTCTATATAAATGTTATCTGTAAACATAATAAACCAGAGCCTTACCGATTTGTTTATTCACTGGTTTAGTTTATGGTGCTTATGGTGATAGTTGCTAGGTAATGGCAACATAGCCATCAGCCTAAATGTAAAACTGGCAATTATGACAGTGGTTTGTTATTAGCTTCTTAGCTAGCTAGCTATTTGCTTACTTTATCCATGCCAGTGTATTTCCATGCCACTGTTTAGAATGAATGGAGATTACTTAATTAGCTGCAGTGATCTGCTACTTAATAATAACATATGTTTTTACCCATAGGTGTTCTTGTGGTGGCCACTGCGAAAACATGCCAACAGCTGAGGACAACATCTGCTGTCGAAATGTGACTCGGGTAAGTTTCAGTAGCTTGACTAGAACTGATTAGTTCCGGTGACCATGTGTTGTTTGTTGCCTATGGGTTACCAAGCTATACATGTCCCATAGTCATCCTTATTTAGGTCTAATACTCTAACACAAAAATGTATTGTTATACAGGTCATGGAGAAATGAGAGGACCCCGAGTTACAAGACAGTGTCAGATGCATGACCCTGCACCCTGGATTTGCTGAAGTCTGTTTTGCTCGGTGGGTGCTGCAGCATGCCAAATACATGGACAGACAGAGGAATGGGGAAGAGGAGTAGCAGAGTCAGGCACCATGTTTCAGAAAATGTAATGCCACATCACAGGAGCAAGCACAACAATACGAAAAAGTAATTGCTTCATGTTCTCTATTTACAGACGTTACAAACATACTGCATATCGCAGTTTTGTTGGCTGGTGTTGGCAGTATTTGTGAAGGCTGATTCGTGTCGTCCTGTGCAGAGTTCCCTGATGTGACAGGAAACTACACTGGCTTGATTGCCCATTTTCTCTGGCCTGGCGTAGCTGGAGCAGAGACTGTCCAGCACCTCCACCTGTGCCAGCAGAGCCTGGCAGTGCCTGGGGCTTTGGACCACCTCCTCAAACAGGAGTCTCTGCAGTGTGTCAATGTAGCCTTTTGAAAGAAAGGTTACATGTGATTGTTGCACAAATTTTGTAAAGATTTTAAACATTGTGTAATTTATACATGTAATGTTTCAAACAAGTACTATATTTTGTTTTTACATTATTTTTGGGGGGCATATTTGTGGCAGAATTAAGTACAATTTACCAAATATGGGGGCCACTTAATTTTTTTAATTTTTTTAAATTATTTTTTATTATTTTTTTAATTTTTAATATATTTTTTTAAATCTAAGGGGGTAGAGCAGCTTAATATTGCAGATAGATTGTAACTTCCATCAATGTAATTGTCTGCATCACTTCCAATCCCCCATGTTTTATATATATATATATATATATATATATATATATATATATATATATATATATACATTCACATATATATATACATATACATTCACATATATATATACATTCACATATATATATACATATACATTCACATATATATATATATATATATATATATTGTGATGTCACGAGAGGCTGTGTCCTGGAGGGACGTTACATCCCCCCTGAGATGGCTGCAAACCCAGACAGCTATGGCTCCATCTGCTGGTATGGTCGGGAACTCCAACCCTCTATGGCCAATCTTCCCACGCAGCTGAAACCAATCAGGGGCTGATGAGCTGAAGGTTTGTTGAAGGGAAGAGACACGGTCTCCAAGCTGGGCTCTCTGGAGGACAAGAGTGCTGCACGTCCACTTCCATGAGGAATATAAGGATTTGGAGATACTTACCTTTGGGAAATACTCACCTTTGGATATATGCACCTGTGGAAATACGTGTGGGACATTTGGAAGGACGTTTTGCTGGGTTGGCCACTAGCTGCAACGTGGAATACAGTAAGACTGAGGAAAAGTTATTTGAGCGAGGGAGAGTTATGATTTTGGATGTGGAAGAGACATCCCTGAACTGTTAACCCTTAAAGAGCCACCAGAGAACAGAATTGTGTTATACTTTCGTTAGTTTCCCAAGACCTTTAATAAAATCCTTGTTTTGGTTGAACCTGGTCTCCTTGCACTACTTGAGCAATCCCGCTGAAAGCTGTGTAGCCTCCGTGACATCACAGATGGTGGAGAATACGGGCACGCCTCAAGCGTTAGTGCATGTCAGAGGAGGATACCGAAGGTTTGATCACCCAGTTTTCCAAGTTGGCCGTAGGCTCCCCGCCCGACTGAAATGGAGGACATATTGAAAGCCCTTGTTGCTGGCCAGCAAGCCCAGATGCAAGCAAACGTGGCTCTCTTGGAGGAGCAAAAGAAAGCCAACCTTCTGAAGGCAGAGGAATTGCAGTTGCAGAGACAGAGGGTGGTCCAAAATACCCGCCCAATAAAGGCAAGTGACTTTATATCTAAGATGGGAGCTACCGATGACATTGAGGCATACCTGCATGCATTTGAGGCCACGGCCACTAGGGAAGCCTGGCCCAAGCAACAGTGGGTTGGTCTGTTAGCCCCCTTTCTAACCGGGGAATCGCTGAATGCTGTCCGGGACCTGGGCCCTGACCAGGTTACTGACTATGATGCCCTGAAGTCTGAGATCCTCAGCAGATATGGACTCACAAAGTTTGGTATGGCCCAGCGCTTTCACAGCTGGACCTTCCAACCAGACCAACCTCCTCGGGCGCAGATGCATGAACTTGTCCGAATCGCAAGGAAATGGCTGGATCCGCAGAGGAATACAGCAGCGGCGGTGGTGGAGGCCGTTGTGGTGGATCGTTACCTACGCGCCCCTGCCTTATGAGGCAAAACGGTTCATCAGTCAACAGGCCTTGACCACGGCTGAGCTGACCGTGGAAGCTGTGGAAAAGTACCAGGCCACAGCGGAGATGCTGAATGCTTCCCGGAAAAGACCCCAGGAGTGCGGCCCCACCACAAATGGGAAGAACCCGTCCAAAGGACCCCAAGGTCTCGAACCCAGCCACGTCAGGACTTATCCCGGCTCCAGGGGGAGCCAGAAACCAGGCGGGTCCAAGAAGAGTACACCAGGAGGGGGGAAATTCGACAGTGTTACCGGGTGTGGGGAGATGGGACATATCTCCTGGCAGTGTGGGAAACCAGCCGATGAACCTATGCCCACTGCGGAGTCCTCCAGCTCAGCACCCACACACCGTTTTGCCTCGCTCTTGGGAGTCGTAGATGGCGGCCCAGATCGACCCCCCCACCTGCCCGGTAACTGTGAATCACCATGATGTGGAGGCCTTACTGGATTCTGGTAGCCGGGCCACCCTGGTGCGTAAGGATTTGGTGGGCCCAACGTGTCTGACCCCGGGGAAAGTCCTCCCAGTTTCCTGTGTCCATGGGGACACCAGAGAATACCCCATTACTGAACTTACAAGACCAGCACACGGGGAACCATACACACGACGGCGGGGTGGTTGATTCCCTCCCCGTCCCTGTCCTAATTGGACGAGACTGCCCAGCCTTTTACCCACTCTGGAGAGAGTCTCAGGAGAGGATAACCCGAGTACCTCGGAAACGGAGAGGCAAGACTCATCCTGGGAAGGCTCGGTGCAATCCTCCGAATTACTCACTCCCGCCCGGGCTCGGATAGGGATGGCAGGTGCCCAGACCGACACAGAGACGGAGCTACAGAATCTGGACAAAGAACTGTCTGGTCTGGAAGGGGACCGCTGAGAGGTATCGTTTGTTAAAGCAACAGTTAGACATGAAGACAGAAGAGTTAGATATCCTCCAGGCTAAACTCCAACAGAGCTCCTTCCATAAGCAACAGGAGGAGCTGGAGAGGCTGCGCAGGACCATCGAGGAGTGTGAGGAGACCCTGCGCAGTAGTAAGGAGGTCCAGAAGAAGGCAGAGGAGAAGTACAAGGTGTTGGAGAACAAGATGAAGAATGCGGAGGCAGAGAGAGAGAAGGAACTGAAAGCTGCTCAACAGAAGCTAAACTCTGCTAAAACCAAGGCTGATGCGTTCAGTAAGAAACTCAAGGAGAGACAACAGGAGGCTGAGTCCCTGGTCCTAGAGTTGGAAGAGTTGAAGAGAGAGCAGTCTGGCAAGCACCACGGCAATGCGGACGCCCTCTCCCGGCGTGATGCCTTCTTCGCTGCCTTTACCCCGACGAGGACGTCGGTCCCGAGGAGGGGGATGTGTGATGTCACGAGAGGCTGTGTCCTGGAGGGACGTTACATCCCCCTGAGATGGCTGCAAACCCAGACAGCTATGGCTCCATCTGCTGGTATGGTCGGGAACTCCAACCCTCTATGGCCAATCTTCCCACGCAGCTGAAACCAATCAGGGGCTGATGAGCTGAAGGTTTGTTGAAGGGAAGAGACACGGTCTCAAGCTGGGCTCTCTGGAGGACAAGAGTGCTGCACGTCCACTTCCATGAGGAATATAAGGATTTGGAAATACTTACCTTTGGGAAATACTCACCTTTGGATATATGCACCTGTGGAAATACGTGTGGGACATTTGGAAGGACGTTTTGCCGGGTTGGCCACTAGCTGCAACGTGGAATACAGTAAGACTGGGGAAAAGTTATTTGAGCGAGGGGAGAGTTATGATTTTGGATGTGGAAGAGACATCCCTGAACTGTTAACCCTTAAAGAGCCACCAGAGAACAGAATTGTGTTATACTTTCGTTAGTTTCCCAAGACCTTTAATAAAATCCTTGTTTTGGTTGAACCTGGTCTCCTTGCACTACTTGAGCAATCCCGCTGAAAGCTGTGTAGCCTCTCGTGACATCACAATATATACAGTGGGGAGAACAAGTATTTGATACACTGCCGATTTTGCAGGTTTTCCTACTTACAAAGCATGTAGAGGTCTGTAATTTTTATCATAGGTACACTTTAACTGTGAGAGACGGAATCTAAAACAAAAATCCAGAAAATCACATTGTATGATTTTTAAGTAATTAATTTGCATTCTATTGCATGACATAAGTATTTGATACATCAGAAAAGCAGAACTTAATATTTGGTACAGAAACCTTTGTTTGCAATTACAGAGATCAAACATTTCCTGTAGGTCTTGACCAGGTTTGCACACACTGCAGCAGGGATTTTGGCCCACTCCTCCATACAGACCTTCTCCAGATCCTTCAGGTTTCGGGGCTGTCGCTGGGCAATACGGACTTTCAGCTCCCTCCAAAGATTTTCTATTGGGTTCAGGTCTGGAGACTGGCTAGGCCACTCCAGGACCTTGAGATGCTTCTTACGGAGCCACTCCTTAGTTGCCCTGGCTGTGTGTTTCGGGTCGTTGTCATGCTGGAAGACCCAGCCATGACCCATCTTCAATGCTCTTACTGAGGGAAGGAGGTTGTTGGCCAAGATCTCTTGATACATGGCCCCATCCATCCTCCCCTGAATACGGTGCAGTCGACCTGTCCCCTTTGCAGAAAAGCATCCCCAAAGAATGATGTTTCCACCTCCATACTTCACGGTTGGGATGGTGTTCTTGGGGTTGTACTCATCCTTCTTCTTCCTCCAAACACGGCGAGTGGAGTTTAGACCAAAAAGCTCTACTTTTGTCTCATCAGACCACATGACCTTCTCCCATTCCTCCTCTGGATCATCCAGATGGTCATTGGCAAACTTCAGACGGGCCTGGACATGCGCTGGCTTGAGCAGGGGGACCTTGATGTGCTGCAGGATTTTAATCCATGACGGCATAGTGTGTTACTAATGGTTTTCTTTGAGACTGTGGTCCCAGCTCTCTTCAGTTCATTGACCAGGTCCTGCCGTGTAGTTCTGGGCTGATCCCTCACCTTTCTCATGATCATTGATGCCCCAAGAGGTGAGATCTTGCTTGGAGCCCCAGACCGAGGGTGATTGACCGTCATCTTGAACTTCTTCCATTTTCTAATAATTGCGCCAACAGTTGTTGCCTTCTCACCAAGCTGTTTGCCTATTGTCCTGTAGCCCATCCCAGCCTTTTGCAGGTCTACAATTGTATCCCTGATGTCCTTACACAGCTCTCTGGTCTCATTGTGGAGAGGTTGGAGTCTGTTTGATTGAGTGTGTGGACAGGTGTCTTTTATACAGGTAATGAGTTCAAACAGGTGCAGTTAATACAGGTAATGAGTGGAGAACAGGAGGGCTTCTTAAAGAAAAACTAACAGGTCTGTGAGAGCCGGAATTCTTACTGGTTGGTAGGTGATCAAATACTTATGTCAACTTAAAAATCATACAATGTGATTTTCTGTTTTTTTGTTTTAGATTCCGTCTCTCACAGTTAAAGTGTACCTATGATAAAAATTACAGACCTCTACATGCTTTGTAAGTAGGAAAACCTGCAAAATCGGCAGTGTATCAAATACTTGTTCTCCCCACTGTATATGGGACGGCTGTCAATCCTTTGGTCCTGAAATGAAACTGGTATACTTTTTTATCCATCACAGTTTTCCTTAACCAATTTTGTTCTTTAATGCAAGGCCGACAGACAAGTTCCTTACTTTCTCCCCCTTCCACTTTCCTCTTCCATTTTTGCGGTAAGGCTGCAATTATGTGGTTGTAATTTTGGGTAGAGCCGACATTTCCATATGTTTTTGTTAGCTGCATGTGCGACATAACTCCACCAGTCCTACCTATGATATAATTTACGAAGATTATACTTTTTTTTTTTTATGTGTCCAAAAAAAGAAGGTTTTTTGTCAATTAGTATATTTGAGTTTAACCACAATATTTGTTGCATTATTTTTTCTGTCGTTTCTGGAGGATTAAATTGAAATTGCAACCAACTTTTTATGGCTTGTTTTAGAAATTGTGATATTTGGGAGATGATTTCCTTTCCAAATAACTGGGGGCCACTTTCTTATGGGAGACTTAGTAGGGGTGAGACAGTACACTAAGTTTGCTCTACAAGGGCAAATCATGAAGACCTTGTGATATATAGTAGTGTGGTACCTGTGGTGCCTACCTGGTGTGTCAGCTCTCATGGCCCCACCAAGTGTCACAGAAGCTTGCTCTGAAGCCAGCTAAATGAGGGCCCTCTGGTCAGTCTTCCCCTGCCAATAGATGGTGGGATTTAGCAGTTTGTTGAGATGGTCGTAGTCTGTTGATGCGCAGATAGTCTTCACCTGCAGCGCTGAGAGGAACATCAGAAACCAATGAAATGTAGATTGCATAAACACTAAGTTGAATATTGGCAAGTGAGTAAAGTATGAAAATGTATGCACTCACAAACTGTAAGTCGCTCTGGATAAGAGCATCTGCTAAATTACTAAAATGTAAAGATGTACCTTTAATGATTTTGACAGGATCCACCACTGAATGCTGTGACTGCTGAAACATGCACATTTCCAGCTGGGGGTTGGGGTTTGCAATGTAGGGTTATTAGGCATACCTCATTTCAGTTAGTCCGTCATCACTGTTATTCGTGAAAGATAATTCTTCACGTTTTACCGGTAAGATGTCCAAACTGCATGCCAATCATTGCATTTAGATCTTCTTGAATTACTGTTTCGTGAGCTAATTAAAGCAGATGGTGTCAACAAACTATTAGGCCTGTTTCAATCAAAGCTTCAGATAAGAAATGACTGAGGAGGTGTTTTTGGTGTAACATACAGTGGGGAGAACAAGTATTTGATACACTGCTGATTTTGCAGGTTTTCCTACTTACAAACCATGTAGAGGTCTGTAATTTTTATCATAGGTACACTTCAACTGTGAGAGACGGAATCTAAAACAAAAATCCAGAAAATCACATTGCATGATTTTTAAGTAATTAATTTGCATTTTATTGCATGACATAAGTATTTGATACATCACAAAAGCAGAACATAATATTTGGTACATAAACCTTTGTTTGCAATTACAGAGATCATACGTTTCCTGTAGGTCTTGACCAGTTTTGCACACACTACAGCAGGGATTTTGGCCCACTCCTCCATACAGACCTTCTCCAGATCCTTCAGGTTTCGGGGCTGTCGCTGGGCAATACGGACTTTCAGCTCCCTCCAAAGATTTTCTATTGGGTTCAGGTCTGGAGACTGGCTAGGCCACTCCAGGACTTTGAGATGCTTCTTACGGAGCCACTCCTTAGTTGCCCTGGCTGTGTGTTTCGGGTCGTTGTCATGCTGGAAGACCCAGCCACGACACATCTTCAATGCTCTTACTGAGGGAAGGAGGTTGTTGGCCAAGATCTCTTGATACATGGCCCCATCCATCCTCCCCTCAATACGGTTCAGTCGTCCTGCCCCCTTTGCAGAAAAGCATCCCCAAAGAATGATGTTTCCACCTCCATGCTTCACGGTTGGGATGGTGTTCTTGGGATTGTACTCATCCTTCTTCTTCCTCCAAACACGGCGAGTGGAGTTTAGACCAAAAAGCTCTATTATTGTCTCATCAGACCACATGACCTTCTCCCATTCCTCCTCTGGATCATCCAGATGGTCATTGGAAAACTTCAGATGGGCCTGGACATGCGCTGGCTTGAGCAGGGGGACCTTGCGTGCGCTGCAGGATTTTAATCCATGACGGCGTAGTGTGTTACTAATGGTTTTCTTTGAGACTGTGGTCCCAGCTCTCTTCAGGTCATTGACCAGGTCCTGCCGTGTAGTTCTGGGCTGATCCCTCACCTTCCTCATGATCATTGATGCCCCCACGAGGTGAGATCTTGCATGGAGCCCCAGACTGAGGGTGATTGACCGTCATCTTGAACTTCTTCCATTTTCTAATAATTGCGCCAACAGTTGTTGCCATCTCACCAAGCTGCTTGCCTATTGTCCTGTAGCCCATCCCAGCCTTGTGCAGGTCTACAATTTTATCCCTGATGTCCTTACACAGCTCTCTGGTCTTGGCCATTGTGGAGAGGTTGGAGTCTGTTTAATTGAGTGTGTGGACAGGTGTCTTTTATACAGGTAATGAGATCAAACAGGTGCAGTTAATACAGGTAATGAGTGGAGAACAGGAGGGCTTCTTAAAGAAAAACTAACAGGTCTGTGAGAGCCGGAATTCTTATTGGTTGGTAGGTGATCAAATACTTATGTCATGCAATAAAATGCAAATTAATTACTTAAAAATCATACAATGTGATTTTCTGGATTTTTGTTTTAGATTCCGTCTCTCACAGTTGAAGTGTACCTATGATAAAAATTACAGACCTCTACATGCTTTGTAAGTAGGAAAACCTGCAAAATCGGCAGTGTATCAAATACTTGTTCTCCCCACTGTAGGCCTACTATGCTAAAATACTAATTAATCATTATGTGATCTTGCGAGATATCGATTCAACTTTGATCTAACTTTACTAAACGAGCACCATTGTTAGAAGTGATAATCTATTTTTAATAATAATAATGTGATGGGTAGGACTATTAGGCATAGGCAACAGATCTTGATGAGGGTTCTTTTAAGCGATTTGAGCGTTCTTTGAATTGTGGTGCTGAAAGGACAGCACCGGAACCAAGTGGCCACACATCGTTCTGGGTTCCACTGCACAAGGTCCATGGAGTTTTATTAACATTAAGGCAGACACGGTAAATTTGGATCCTCTATCTCGTTGGTGTGATGATAAGGTTCATGCAGTGGATCAGTTTGTCTGCATACGTAATAGAGGTGGTACATTTCTGTAAGCTAAGCACTCGGACAGTTCAAGTGCGTCGTACATTAGCCCCAAGTCCATAACAAACTGTTTTGAGGACAGACGTTTTAGCAACCCCTGGTAGAGTTTTCTGTCTGTGTCTGTTCTTGTTACGTTGGATTTGGCCCGCTCAAGTGGTCAAGCCTCCGACCGACGGGCCTCTGCACACCTACAGTTATTCATCATTCGCGCCACTGACAGAGAGAGAGAAGACAGGGAAGACACCACCATTTACCTACCTATAGGCTGCTATAGCCAACATATTTATTTACTTTGTCATTCTACAATTTTCATGGAATTTCAGAGGTAATTAAATATAATTTATCAGAATTCATCATTACATTTTAGCTTCAAGACAAAAGCACAGTTGCTAACAGCATGTCTTCATCAAGTAACGTTACCCTATCAAAAATGAATGATTAACCCTCTCATAAGAATATAAAATTACAGTAGGCCTACCTTACCACATTACAACAAACTAGGCTTCATATTTATTAATATCATGCAAATCATTACATGTGGTAAAAGCAACATTTTCAAGTTTCCTAGTTCCGACTAGCACGTGAAAGCGGCATATTAGCGAGCTGGACAGTCAAGAAACGTTATGAATGTAGATCCATTATCATTTCTACACAGTTTCAATTTGGTTTTAGTCATTTTAAAGTATAGTATATTGAGTTCGTCCTGTCCCACCCACACACACACTATCACTCAGTTACACACTCACCCACAAAGGCACAAACACCCATATAACCACTATATTATTGTCACCCTCTCCACTTCTGCTATATAATGAAGCGTGCTCCATTCCCAAACAGTCGTCTGACTAAAAGCTGATTTCTGCTCTTTAAGACTTGTTTACGGTCTAATGCTAAAGGCCAGAGGCTCTTTAGGCAGATCAAAGTATCACAGCGGGAGCTGCTTCTCCCTCTTACTGTAAATGAGGATGCGGCCTGCTTTCACTCCACTCATCTCCTTCATTTTGTGTCAGGGGCTCAACCACAAACTAAGCCCCCTACAGACACACATCCATGACAGCGCCACAATAAAGGCTGCAGATTTTAAAAGCTTCCAAGACCAGCAGCAGACAGACAGACAGACACAGGCAGGCAGACACAGACAGACAGATGAGCCACTCCCCTGTACAACAGTATTGCATTCGAGGCTGCTTCTGACACACACTCAGTCATACAAACCCGCAACACCCATGTGCAGTGACTCACACACACAAATACAGCCACACAAATACACACACAAACACACACACACACTTAAACCACCAAGCCTAATTAGACACTCAACTCCATAGTAGTAGGTACACCCGCCCCCCCATTTCACCACACATTGACGGCTGGGTGAGGGGGGAGCAAAATGATTGACATCTCCTACATCTAAAAGACGGGGGGGGTTCTGCATTAATGGGGACGGTCCTTGTAAACCACATTCCACCCCCGCCCCCCACCCACCTTTACTGATTAAGGCAATTAAAAGCAATGGCCCAATACTGGATGCCGATGGCCCCAGCCCTGACCTAGATCCCTGGATTCTCTTCTTCCATCCTGCACTGCGAGGACAATGGATACCCAGTGGTAACTGAGCGACATTAATGACTTCCAGTTGGCTTGGCTTTTCCTTGGGACTGGGTCAATGGCACTGAATGGGAGGAGATCACCCGGGTGACCTGCCGGACTCAGCTGGGGAACGCAGTCCGTGACCTTTTGACAGTTTTGACAGCGTTCAACTAAAGCGGATGATTCGATTGATTTACCTAGTTTCTTGTTCCTCGCACTCGTCTGCAGAGGGAGCGTTTGGCAAGCCTGTTCTGTTGCTTTTTTCCACTCAATAAGGAAATAAGGAGTGAAAATGTGACTCATGACTATTTATGACACAAATGCAACTAACCAAGTTGGTTGGAGCCACTTAAATGACAAACAACCTAGTTGAAAGAAAACATGAGTCACAAAATGACCCATTATGATGAGAAATTACCCAGTTCTTGAGAAAGGAAAGGACCACACATGGCTCCTTAACCTTTTACTGCGGTGGGATAAATCAGGGTCACACAGAGTGTTTCTTGGTAGTCTTAAACAAATCTACTTCAAAACAAAAGTATACACCTCACACACATGGTTATGGGCTTAAAATAAAAAAGACACCTGAACCATGTCAGATATAGAGTTGAAATTTATTCGATTTTGAGTTTGCATCCCAATATTACACTTTATGTACATCACAGCAGACTGCAATATAACAAAACCTATTTTAGCAGACGCTCTTATCCAGAGCGACTTACAGTTAGTGCATACATTATATATTTTTCCCCCTGTGGGAATCGAACCCACAACCCTGGCGTTGCAAACGCCATGCTCTATCAACTGAGCTACATCCCTGCCGGCCATTCCCTCCCCTACCCTGGACGACGCTGGGCCAATTGCGCACCACCCCATGGGTCTTTTTGACATAATATATACAAAATATATATGTTTATTAATTATAAAATTATGAAACATATTAATATAGTTCCACCCATGAGGCCACTAGGTCATTTGACTGCAGGAAAGGGCTACAAAATAACAACATGGGCATGGCCAAGACTTGCTCCCTGTCCCTCCGAGCATGAAAAGCATTATTTTTTCGCATTTGTCTCTCTCTCTCTCTCTCTCTCTCTCTCTCTCTCTCGCTCTCTCTCTCTTTCACTCTGATTGTGAACGGATAAACAGTGCATTCAGAAAGGATTCATACCCTTGACTTATTCCACATTTTGTTGTGTTACAGCCTGAATTCAAAATTGATTAAATCGTTTTTTTCCCCACTCATCTACACACAATACCCCATAATGAAAAAGTGAAAAAACATGTTTTTAGAAATCTTTGCTAATTTATTGAGAAGGAAATACAGAATTATCTCATTTAAATACAGTGCATTCGGAAAGTATTCAGCCCCCCTTCACTTTGTCCACATTACAGCCTTATTCTAAAATGGACAAAAATAACACACATTTAACTGAAATATCACATTTACATAAGTATTCAGACCGTTTATTCAGTACTTTGTTGAAGCAACTTTGGCAGCGATTACAGCCTCGAGTCTTCTTGGGTATGACGCTACAAGCTTGGCACACCTGTATTTCGGGAGTTTCTCCCATTCTTCTCTGCAGATCCTCTCAAGCTCTGTCAGGTCGGATGGGGAGCGTCGCTGCACAGCTATTTTCAGGTCTCTCCAGAGATGTTCGATCGGGTTCAAGTCCGGGCACTGACTGGGCCACTCAAGGACATTCAGAGACTTGTCCCAAAGCCACTCCTGCATTGTCTTGGCTGTGTGCTTAGGGTCGTTGTCCTGTTGGAAGGTGAACCTTTGCCCCAGTCTGAGGTCCTGAGCGGTCTGGAGCAGATTTTCATCAAGGATCTCTCTGTACTTTGCTCCATTCATCTTTCGTTTGATCCTGACTAATCTCCCAGTCCCTGCTGCTGAATAAAATCACCAGAACATGATGCTGCCACCACCATACTTCACCGTTGGGATGGTGCCAGGTTTCCTGCTGACGCTTGGCATTCAGGCCAAAGAGTTCAATCTTGGTTTCATCAGACCAGAGAATCTTGTTTTTCATGGTCTGAGAGTCCTTTAGGTGCCTTTTGGCAAACACCATGCGAGCTGTCATGTGCCTTTTACCTAGGAGTGGCTTCCGTCTGGCCACTCTACCATAAAGGCCTGATTGGTGGAGTGCTGCAGAGGTGGTTGTCCTTCTGGAAGGTTCTCCCATCTCCACAGAGAAACTCTGGAGCTCTGTCAGAGTGAGCATCGGGTTCTTGGTCACCTCCCTTACCAAGGCCCTTCTCCCCCGATTGCTCAGGGCGGCCAGCTCAAGGAAGAGTCTTGGTGGATCCAAACTTCTTCCATTTAAGAAAGATGGAGGCCACTGTGTTCTTGGGGACCTTCAATGCTGCAGAAATGTTTTGGTACCCTTTCCCAGATCTGTGCCTCGAAACAATCCTGTCTCTGAGCTTTACGGACAATTCCTTCGACCTCATGGCTTGGTTTTTGCTCTGACATGCACTATCAACTGTGGGACCTTATATATACAGGTGTGTGCCTTTCCAAATCATGTCCAATCATTTGAATTTACAGTTGAAGTCGGAAGTTTACATACACTTAGGTTGGAGTCATTAAAACTCGTTTTTCAAACACTCCACAAATTTCTTGTTAACAAACTATAGTTTTGGCAAGTCGGTTAGGACATCTACTTTGCGCATGACACAAGTAATTTTTCCAACAATTGCTTACAGACAGATTATTTCACTTATAATTCACTGTATCACAATTCCAGTGAAACATATTAATATAGTTCCACCCATGTGACCCAGTGGGTCAGAAGTTTACATACACTAAGTTGACTGTGCCTTTAAACAGCTTGGAAAATTCCAGAAAATGATGTCATGGCTTCTGATAGGCTAATTGACATCATTTGAGTCAATTGGAGGTGTACCTGTGGATGTATTTCAAAGCCTACTTTCAATCTCAGTGCCTCTTTGCTTCACATCATGGGAAAATCAAAAAGAAATGAGCCAAGACCTCAGAAAAAACATTGTAGACTTCCACAAGTCTGGTTAATCCTTGGGAGCAATTTCCAAATGCCTGAAGGTACCACGTTCATCTGTACAAACAATAGTATGCAAGTATAAACACAACGGGACCACACAGCCATCATACCACTCAGGAAGGAGACGCGTTCTGTCTCCTAGATATTAACGTACTTTGGTGCGAAAAGTGCAAATCAATCCCAAAACAACAGCAAAGGACCTTGTGAAGATGCTGGAGGAAACAGGTACAAAAGTATCTATATCCACATAAAAACGAGTCCTATTTCGACCTAACCTGAAAGGCCACTCAGCAAGGAAGAAGCCACTGCTCCAAAACCACCATAAGAAAGCCAGACTACGGTTTGCAACTGCACATGGGGACAAAGATTGTACTTTTTGGAGAAATGTCCTCTTATCTGATGAATCAAAAATAGAACTGTTTGACCATAAAGACCATCGTTATGTTTGGAGGAAAAAGGGGGTCCCTTGCAAGCTGAAGAACACCATCCCAACCGTGAAGAACGGGGTTGGCATTATCATGCTGTGGGGGTGCTTTGCTGCAGTAGGGCCTGGTGCACTTCACAAAATAGATGGCACATTGAGGAAGCAAAATGTGGTGGATATATTGAAGCAACATCTCAAGACATCAGTCAGGAAGTTAATGTTTGGTCGCAAATGGGTCTTCCAAATGGACAATGACCCCAAGCATACTTCCAAAGTTGTGGCAAAAAGGCTTAAGGACAACAAAGTCAAGGTTATGGAGTGACCATCACAAAGCCATGACCTCAATCCTATAGAAAATGTGTGGGCAGAACTGAAAAAGCGTGTGCGAGCAAGGAGGCCTACAAACCTGACTCCGTTACACCAGCTCTGTCAGGAGGAATGGGCCAAAATTCACCCAACTTATTGTGGGAAGCTTGTGGAAGGCTACACGAAACATTTGAACCAAGATAAACTATTTAAAGGCAATGTACCAAATACTAATTGAGTGTATGTAAACTTCTGACCCACTGGGAATGTGATGAAAGAAATAAAAGCTGAAATAAGTCATTCTCTACTGTTATTCTGACATTTCACATTCTTAAAATAAAGTGGTGATCCTAACTGTCCTAAAACAGGGAATTTTTACTAGGATTAAATGTCAGGAATTGTTAAAAACTGAGTTTAAATGTAGTTGGCTAAGGTGTATGTAAACCTCAGACTTCAACTGCACCAATCAAGTTGTAGAAACATCTCAAGGATGATCAATGGAAACAGTATGCCCCTGAGCTCAATTTCGAGTCTCATAGCAAAGGGTCTGAATACTTTTGTAAATAATCTGTTTTTTATTTTGAATAGATTTGCAAAAATTTCTAAAAATATGTTTTTGAATTGTCATTATGGGGTATTGTGTGTAGATTGATGAGGGAAATTTTTTTTTAAAATCAATTTTAGAATAAGGCTGTAACGTAACAAAATGTAGAACAAGTCAAGGTGTCTGAATACTTTCCGAATGCACTGTAAGTATTCACACCCCTGAGTCAATACTTTGTAGAAGCACCTTTGGCAGCGATTACAGCTGTGAGTCTTTCTGGGTAAGTCTCTAAGAGCTTTCCACACCTGGATTGTGCAACTTTTTTCCATTATTCTTTTCAAAATTCTTCAAGTTCTGTCAAATTGGTTGCTGATCATTGCTAGACAACCATTTTTAGGTCTTGCCATATATTTCCAAGTAGATTTAAGTCAAAACTGTAACTCAGCCACTCAGGAACATTCACTGTGTTCTTGGTAAGCAACTAAAGTGTAGATTTGGTCTTGTGTTTTAGGTTAATGTCCTGCTGAAAGGTGAATTAATCTTCCAGTGTCTGGTGGAAAGCAGACTGAACCAGGTTTTCCTCTAGGATTTTGCCTGTGCTTAGCTCCATTCCGTTTCTTTTTTATCCTGAAAAACTCCCCAGTCCTTAACGATTACAAGCATACCCATAACATGATGCAGCCACCACTATGCTTGAAAATATGGACAGTGGTACTCAGTAATGTGTTGTATTGGATTTTCCCCAAACATACCACTTTGTATTCAGGACCAAAAGTGAATTGCTTTGCAATTTTTTTTGCAGTATTACTTTAGTGCCTTGTTGCAAACAGGATGCATGTTTTGTAATATTATTTGTTTTCTGTACAGGCTTCCTTCTGTTCACTCTATCAATTAGGTTAGTTTTGTGGAGTAACTACAATGTTGTTGATCCATCGTCAGTTTTCTCCTATCACAGCCATTAAACTGTTTTAAAATCACCATTGGCCTCATGGTGAAATCCCTGAGCGGTTTCATTCCTCTCCGGCAACTGAGTTAGGAAAGACGCCTGTATCGTTGTAGTGACTGGGTGTATTGATACACCATCCAAAGTGTAATTAATAACTTCACCATGCTCAAAGGGACATTTAATGTCTGCTTTTTTTTACCCATCTTCCAATAGGTACCCTTCTTTGCGAGGCAATGGAAAACCTCCCTGGTCTTTGTGGTTGAATCTGTGTTTGAAATTCACTGTTCGACTGAAGGACCTTAAAGATAATTGTATGCGGTACAGAGATGAGGTAGTCATTCAAAATCATGTTAAACACTATTATTGCACACAGAGTGAGTCCATGCAACTTATTATGTGACGTTTTGAGCAATTTTTTTGTCCTGAACTTATTTAGGTTTGCCATGCAAAAAAAGCGGTTGAATACTTATTGAATAAAGACCTTTCAGCTTTTCATTTTGTATTAATTTGTAAAAGTTTAGAAAAACACTATTCCACTTGACATTATGGGGTATTGTGTGTAGGCCAGTGACCAAAAATCTCAATTTAATATTTTTTTAATTAAGGCTGTAACACAACAAAATGTGGAAAAAGGGTATGAATACTTTCTGAAGGCACTGTATTCACCTTCTGACAGTTGTCGCCCTCTGCATTTGGTAACCTTAATGATATTGGCAACCACACATGAAGAGATGGAAATAACTCTGCCCTTTCTCTAGTCATCGGATATTTCTGAATAAAAGCAAATCATAAGAAATAGTCACCTCCAAAATGATTAGCACCCTTGATAAAGATCACCGAATATGATGTGACAGCCTATACGGAGGATGTCAGTGACCTGGCAGTGTGGTGCCAGGACAAAAACCTCTCCCTCAACATCAGCAAGACAAAGGAGCTGATCATGGACTAATGGAAACGTAGGGCCAAGTGTAACCAACTTCATGTAGCCACCCAGAAGAAAGGCACACGGACACCCACACTTCAGGTTGACTTGGTTTTTATATGCAGTAAAAGATATCAAACAGTGATGACAGGCATTGACAGGGCGGTCACAGCCACACGTTCATTGGTTAGTAGGACACAATATATCTTTTAGATAGATACGAGCAACAGTAACAATACATGCCCACAATGTGAAGTGACATCAAACCATAAATACAGAGCACAAGCACAACCCTTTATTTTTATTTTATTTTTTATTTAACCTTTATTTAACCAGGTAAGCCAGTTGAGAACAAGTTCTCATTTACAACTGCGACCTGGCCAAGATTAAGCAAAGCAGTGCGATAAAAACAACAACACAGAGTTACATATGGGGTAAAAAAACATAAAGTCAAAAAATACAACAGAAAATATATATACAGTGTGTGCAAATTTTGCAAGTTATGGAGGTAAGGCAATAAATAGGCTATAGTGCAAAATAATTACAATTAGTATTAACACTGGAATGCTAGATGTGCAAGAGATTATGTGCAAATAGAGATACTGGGGTGCAAAAGAGCAAAATAAATAACAATAGTTGGGTGGGCTAATTACAGATGGGCTGTGTACAGGTGCAGTGATCGGTAAGGTGCTCTGACAACTGATGCTTAAAATTAGTGAGGGAGATAAGAGTCTCCAGCTTCAGAGATTTTTGCAATTCGTTCCAGTCATTGGCAGCAGAGAACTGGAAGGAATGGCGGCCAAAGGAGGTGTTGGCTTTGGGGATGACCAGTGAGATATACCTGCTGGAGCGCAGACTACGGGGTGGGTGCTGCTATGGTGACCAATGAGATAAGATAGGGCGGGGATTTGCCTAGCAGTGATTTATAGATGGCCTGAAGCCAGTGGGTTTGACGACGAACATGTAGTGAGGACCAGCCAACAAGAGCGTACAGGTCACAGTGGTGGGTAGTGTATGGGGCTTTGGAGACAAAATGGATGGCACTGTGATAGACTACATCCAATTTGCTGAGTAGAGTGTTGGAGGCTATTTTGTAAATGACATCGGGATATATGAACCAGTTTTCCAAAGGCACTATTGTGTTGTACAGTTTTAAACAGTTTTTTATGTACAGAGGAAAGAGACACAAACCTGCTCTCAGAATATCTCTCTCAGACTGAAGAGCAGGCAGACCAATTTTCCAAATAGGGGAGAAGCACTCAAAACCCACCAGTTGTTCTTTCAAGAATAAAATTAAAAAGGTGTCTGAAGACCTCTTATATTGCCAACCTTACTACAATGGCAGCAAATATTTTTATGAATTCGACAACACATAATGAAAGGAAACGTTATTTATTTCACACCTTTTTCTGAAGTGAATGGTTTCACCCACTACTCTGCCTGCGAACTGCGGTGTTCTTTGATATCTACATTGCGTGCAGTGCGAGCGAGGTTGTTGGAAACTCTACATTTTCCCTTTGTCACACGAGCACGCCCCTAATCAACATCGATGGGGCTGTAGTGGAGTGAGGCAGGTCAAGAGCTTATAGTTCCTCAGTGTTCACATCACTAAGGAATTATCATGGTCCACACACACCAACAAAGTCGTGAAGAAGGCACGACAACGCCTCTCCCCCTGAGAAGGCTGAAAAGATTTGGCATGGGCCCTCAGATCCTCAAAAAGTTATACACCTGCACCATTGAGAGCATTTTGACTGGCTGCATCACCGCTTGGAATGGGAACTGCTTCGCATCCGACCGCAAGGCGCTACAGAGGGTAGTGCGTACGGCCCACTACATCACTGGGGCCGAGCTCCCTGCCATCCAGCACCTCTATACCAGGCGGTGTCAGAGGAAGGCCCTAAACATTGTTAAAGACTCCAGCTACCCAAGTCATAGACTGTTCTCTCTGCTACCGCACAGCAAGCGGTACCAATGCACCAAGTCTGGAAAAAACCCAACCAATATGTACATATCTACCTCAATTACCTAGTACCCCTGCACATCGACTTGGTACTGGTACCCCGTGTTTATAGCAAAGTTATCGTTACTCATTGTGTATTTATTCATTGTGTTATTATTTTTATATTATTTCAAATTTGTTCTCTCTAAATTGTTGGGAAGTAAGAATTTCACTGTTTGTCTACACCTGTTATTTACGAAGCATGTGAAAAAAGTTTTTTCTTTATTTGTACTATTTTTTATATTGTAGAATAATAGTGAAGACATCAAAACTATGAAATAACACATGGAATCATGTAGTAACCAAAAGGGTTAAACAAATCAAAATATATTTTGTATTTGAGATTCTTCAAATAGCCACCCTTTGCCTTGATGACAGCTTTGCACACTCTCTCAACCAGCTTCACCTGAAATGCTTTTCCAACAGTCGTGAAGGAGTTCCCACATATGCTGAGCACTTGTTGGCTGCTTTTCCTTCACTCTGCGGTCCGACTCATCCCAAACCATCTCAATTTGGTTGGGGTCGGGGGATTGTGGAGGCCAGGTCATCTGATGCAGCTCTCCATCCCTCTCCTTCTTGGTAAAATAGCCCTTACACAGCCTAGAGGTGTGTTGGGTCATTGTCCTGTTGAAAAACAAATGATAGTCCCACTAAGCCCAAACCAGATGGGATGGTGTATCGCTGCAGAATGCTGTGGTAGCCATGCTGGTTAAGTGTGCCTTGAATTCTAAATAAATCACAGTGTCACCAGCAAAGCACCATAACATTTTTACATTTACATTTAAGTCATTTAGCAGACGCTCTTATCCAGAGCGACTTACAGTTAGTGAGTGCATACATTATTTTTTAATTTTCTTACTGGCCCCCGTGGGAATCGAACCCACAACCCTGGCGTTGCAAACACCATACACTCCAACTGAGCTAACACCTCCTCCTCCATGCTTTATGGTGGGAAATACACATGCGGAGATCATCCGTTCACCCACATCGCGTCTCACAAAGACACGGCGGTTGGAACCAAAAATCTCCAATTTGGACTCCAGACCAAAGGACAAATTTCCACCGGTCTAATGTCCATTGCTCGTGTTTCTTGGCCCAAGCAAGTCTCTTCTTATTGGTGTACTTTGGTAGTGGTTTTTTTGCAGCAATTCGACCATGAAGGCCTGATTCACACAGTCTTCTCTGAACAGTTGATGTTGAGATGTGTCTGTTACTTGAACTCGGTGAAGCATTTATTTGGGCTGCCATTTCTGAGGCTGGTAACTCTAATGAACTTATCCTCTGCGGCAGAGGTAACTCTGGGTCTTACATTCCTGTGGCGGTCCTCATGAGAGCCCGTTTCATCATAGCGCTTGATGGTTTTTGCGACTGCACTTGAAGAAACTTTCAAAGTTCTTGAAATGTTCCATATTGACTGACCTTCATGTCTTAAAGTGATGATGGACTGTCGTTTCTCTTTGCTTATTTGAGCTGTTCTTGCCATAAATCTGTATACCACCCCTACCTTGTCACAACACAACTGATTGGCTCAAACGCATTAAGAAGGAAAGAAATTCCACAAATTAACTTTTAAGAAGGTACACCTGTTAATTGAAATGCATTCCAGGTGACTACCTCATGAAGCTGGTTGAGAGAAGGCCAAGAGTGTGCAAAGCTGTCATCAAGGCAAAGGGTGGCTATTTGAAGAATCTCAAATATAAAATATATATTTTGATTTGTTTAACACTTTTTTGGTTACTACATGATTCCATACAGTGGCTTGCAAAGAATCTAAAATATACAATATGGTTACTACATGATTCCATATGTGTTTTTTCATAGTTTTTGATGTCTTCAGTATTATGTAGAAATTTGTAAAAAATAAAGAAAAACCCTTGAATGAGTAGGTGTGTCCAAACTTTTGACTGGTACTGTACATATTTTGGTCTCTCAGTGTATTTCAGCCCCTGGTCAGTCTTAGGTTCCCTTGTGGCGAGTGTGTGTGTTAGTCATATTCCTTTGCTAGCACAAATCACAGATCTTATCTAACACATTGTTCTCATACCACTGATAAATCTCATATCGTCTTTACAGTGTTTGGGTGCTTCGTCACAATTGAACTGGTCTGTTTCTGCAGATGCGAATCCCTGTTGATCCACTTGATGGAGGCCACATTTGTTTTACCCATCCTTGTGCAGTTGCCAAAATTGCCCCTTCAGGCCCTAGTTATGCCAATCACACACACTGTCAGTGCCCCGTCTAGAGTTTATTCAAATAACTGCAATGACAACGGGGTTCCTTCACACTGCTTTGAATGACAGCGGCTTCCGGAAATGCTCTGTTACATTTTTAAAGTGTCATCCTACACACCCTGGCTGCGTCCAGGGCCCAAGTGGGCCGAACCACAGCATGCGAGTGAGTGGGCAATATCCAATTACCAAAGAGGTGCAAGACCCATGCATGTACCTTATCAAAATATGAATAATTCAATATTCCATTCTCTGGGCTCTGTCTGCAATCATAACCAGTAGTATATACCAGGAATAATGAAACATAGAATAATAATAGATGTTTGGTGAATCTATGAATGATGTATGACTACTGGAGTCTTTGCCACTCAAAATATTATTTTATAGAATATTTTGACATTTATTTTATCACTCAAAATCTTGCCAAAGCATATTCTGTAGGAGGGGTTAATATGAATTTAAAATAATTTGACATGATTTCTATGAATCGGGTCATGAACATATGGACTTTGAAATGAACAAGGGAGAGGTTAAACGTAGGCTAAGTCTGGCATAAGCTTATTCCCACACTTTACAATAACTCTGTTGCAGTGGTCTTAGGTAGTCTCCGTATAGGCTATTCCTTCCATTTTGACTGGCTGCATCACCGCTTGGTATGGGAACTGCTTTGCATCCGACCGCAAGGCGCTACAGAGGGTAGTGCGTACGGCCCACTACATCACTGAGTGATGAAGTGGGCCTTCCATCGCGACACTGCTGCCCAGTTGAAGAGCTTGTGATCTACATGCAGTACCACAGCACCATGCTTCTCAGCCTCAGAGATGCCCTTCTGGAGGCATGCAGCTGTAGTCATTATACCCTAATGTAGGCCTATTTGCCTACTAGACGAAGTGCAGAGCATGCATGATGCGTGCAACTCGTCATTCCAACATATTTGAACATTTAATGAATCCTTCATTCAGTTCAGTCAGTCAGTATCTCATCCATTCTGTCATTTGTCTGAGTTTCAATAGGAACTAAATCAAAGAGAATGGAACAGTCTTACCTATTTGTTTATTGAAATCCATGTGTGAATTTAAAATGATCTAAATTCTCCAAAGTTCTTTAGCCTATCACTTTAATAATTCAATGTTTAATTTAGGCCTAACCAAAAAAATAAATAATAGGCATTCAACTTGTAGGCATTGCAATTTAGGCTATCATTTTGAGTACTGGTGTCTTGCTGAATAATTTTAGAACTCTATTTGTGTTTTATAACTGTTTTTATTATAGGCCTCCCCTTAAAAAGAGACCCTAGCTCACAGGCCTCTAAATATAGCCTCTAAATACATTTGAAACAAAATAGTTGAAGAAGCACATGCAGTGGCTGATAGGGAAAACAGTACTGGCAAGAGTAGGCTATAGATAGTCTGGACCATTTGGGGCCCCTTGGCTATTTCGCTCAGGACAGGTTATAGCCAAGACTTAATCAATATTTTGTTTTGTCTCATTTATTGTAATGGATGTAGCCTCTGCGTGATGGGGTTGTGCAATGCAAATGGCTATAACAACCCTAAATACAGAGTGGAATTCGCGAATACAAGTCAAAATGCCTAATATAAGGCCCACAGTCCGTGCTCCCAAATACTGGAAAAAGTGTGATTCATTACGTTACATGATCTCCACAGTAGCCCCTCGTGGCTATAAAAATAAATTATGCAATTATATGGCCATTAAATAACACACAACAGCATGGCATATTTAAATAGTGGAACAGCCTAAATCATTTTTACTTTCTATTTTGCAGCTCAGGTGGTTATTCTAGATAAGGCTCTTCTGTGTGTTTATAGTATAATTCTCACAAAAGTAATGTGCTGAAGGCCCAAGCCTACAGTGCCTTGCAAAAGTATTCATCCCCCTTGGCGTTTTTCCTATTTTGTTTCATTACTGTGATAATGATGATTACGAAGAGGCAGGGCGCAGACGCAAGAATTAACAAGGTCAAGGTTTACTTAACAATGAGCAAGATAAATAACAAAGATAGAGTAAATGATACGAAGCTTAACAATCACACACAACATCATCCAGAACAGTCCAGGGCTATATAGGGGTGGTGATGAGATGATGAGGTGCAGGTGCGCTGGAGGTGATTAGGGTGTGTTGGGTTTCAAATCAAATCAAATCAAATTTTATTGGCCACATGCGCCGAATACAACAGGTGCAGACATTACAGTGAAATGCTTACTTACAGCCCTTAACCAACAGTGCATTTATTTTAAATAAAAAAGTAGAATAAAACAACAAAAAAGTGTTGAGAAAAAAAGAGCAGAAGTAAAATAAAATAACAGTAGGGAGGCTGTATATACACAGGGGGATACCAGTGCAGAGTCAATGTGCGGGGGCTCCGGCTAGTTGAGGTTGTTGAAGTAATATGTACATGTGGGTAGAGTTAAAGTGACTATGCATAAATAATTAACAGAGTAGCAGCAGCGTAAAAATATGGGGTGGGGGGGGCAGTGCAAATAGTCAGGGTAGCCATGATTAGCTGTTCAGGAGTCTTATGGTTTGGGGGTAGAAGCTGTTGAGAAGTATTTTGGACCTAGACTTGGCACTCCGGTACCGCTTGCCTTGCGGTAGCAGAGAGAACAGTCTATGACTAGGGTGGCTGGAGTCTTTGACAATTTTGAGGGCCTTCCTCTGACACCGCCTGGTATAGAGCTGCTGGATGGCAGGAAGCTTGGCCCCAGTGATGTACTGGGCCGTACGCACTACCCTCTGTAGTGCCTTGCGGTCGGAGGCCAAGCAGTTGCCATACCAGGCGGTGATGCAACCAGTCAGGATGCTAACGATGGTGCAGCTGTATAATTTTTTGAGGATCTGAGGACCCATGCCAAATCTTCTGAGGGGGAATAGGCTTTGTCGTGCCCTCTTATAATAATAATAATAATAATAATAATACGTCTGTCTTGGTGTGTTTGTACCATGATAGTTCGTTGGTGATGTGGACACCAAGGAACCTGAAGCTCTCAACCTGTTCCACTACAGCCCCGTTGATGAGAATGGGGGCATGCTCAGTCCTCTTTTCTTTCCTGTAGTCCACAATCATCTCCTTTGTCTTGGTCATGTTGAGGGAGAGGTTGTTATCCTGGCACGACACGGCCAGGTCTCTGACCTCCTCCCTATAGGCTGTCTCATCGTTGTCGGTGATCAGGCCTACCACTGTTGTGTCGTCGGCAAACTTAATGATGGTGTTGGAGTCGTGCCTGGCCATGCAGTCATGGGTGAACAGGGAGTACAGGAGGGGACTGAGCACGCACCCCTGAGGGGCCCCCGTGTTGAGGATCAGTGTGGCAGATGTGTTGTTACCTACCCTTACCACCTGGGGTCGGCCCGTCAGGAAGTCCAGGATCCAGTTGCAGAGGGAGGTGTTTAGTCCCAGGATCCTTAGCTTAGTGATGAGCTTTGAGGGCACTATGGTGTTGAATGCTGGGCTGTAGTCAATGAATAGCATTCTCACGTAGGTGTTCCTCTTGTCCAGGTGGGAAAGGGCAGTGTGGAGTGCAATAGAGATTGCATCATCTGTGGATCTGTTGGGGCGGTATGCAAATTGGAGTGGGTCTAGGGTTTCTGGGATAATGGTGTTGATGTGAGCCATGACCAGCCTTTCAAAGCACTTCATGTCAGTGCTACGGGTCGGTAGTCATTTAGGCAGGTTATCTTAGAGTCCTTGGACACGGGGACTATGGTGGTCTGATTGAAACATGTCGGTATTACAGACTCAGTCAGGGAAATGTTGGAAATGTCAGTGAAGACACTTGCCAGTTGGTCAGCACATGCTCGGAGTACACGTCCTGGTAATCCATCTGGCCCTGCGGCCTTGTGAATGTTGACCTGCTTAAAAGTCTTACTCACATCGGCTACGGAGAGCGTGATCACATAGTCATCCGGAACAGCTGGTGCTCTCATGCATGCTTCAGTGTTGCTTGCCTCGAAGCGAGCATAGAAGTGGTTTAGCTCGTCTGGAAGTTTTGTGTCACTGGGCAGCTCGGGGCTGTGCTTCCCTTTGTAGTCTGTAATAGTTTTCAAGCCCTGCCACATCCGACGAGCGTCAGAGCCGGTGTAGTACGATTCAATCTTAGTCCTGTATTGACTCTTTGCCTGTTTGATGGTTTGTCGTAGGGCATAGCGGGATTTCTTATAAGCGTCCGGGTTAGAGTCCCGCTCCTTGAAAGCGGCAGCTCTACCCTTTAGCTCATTGCGGATGTTTCCTGTAATCCATGTCTTCTGGTTGGGGTATGTACGTACATACGGTCACTCTGGGGACGACATCATCGATGCACTTATTGATGAAGCCAGTGACTGATGTGGTGTACTCCTCAATGCTATCTGAAGAATCCCGGAACATGTTCCAGTCTGTGCTAGCAAAACAGTCCTGTAGCTTAGCATCTGCGTCATCTGACCACTTTTTTATTAACCGAGTCACTGGTGCTTCCTGCTTTAGTTTTTGCTTATAAGCAGGAATCAGGAGGATAGAGTTATGGTCAGATTTGCCAAATGGAGGGCGAGGGAGAGCTTTGTATGCGTCTCTGTGTGTGGCGTAAAGGTGGTCTAGAGTTGTTTTTCCTTTGGTTGCACATTTAACATGCTGGTAGAAATTAGGTAGAACGGATTTAAGTTTCCCTGCATTAAAGTCCCCGGCCACTAGGAGCGCTGCCTCTGGATGAGCGTTTTCCTGTTGACTTATGGCCTTATACAGCTCATTCAGTGCAATCTTAATGCCAGCATTGGTTTGTGGTGGTAAATAGACAGCTATGAAAAATATAGATGAAAACTCTCTTGGTAAATAGTGTGGTCTACAGCTTATCATGAGATACTCTACCTCAGGCGAGCAAAACCTCGAGACTTCCTTAGTATTTGATTTTGTGCACCAGCTGTTGTTTACAAATATACACAGACCGCCACCCCTTGTCTTACCGGAGTCAGCCGTTCTATCCTGCCGATGTAGCGTATAGCCCACTAGCTGTATGTTGTCCATGTCGTCGTTCAGCCACGACTCGGTGAAACATAAGATATTACAGTTTTTAATGTCCTGTTGGTAGGATAACCGTAATCTTAGGTCATCCAATTTATTCTCAAATGATTGAAGATTGGCTAATAGGATTGATGGATGTGGCAGTTTACTCGCTCGCCATCGGATCCTTACAAGGCACCCCGACCTACGTCCACGATATCTCTGTCTCTTCCTCATGCGAATGACAGGGATTTGGGCCTTGTGAGTTGTCTGTAGGATATCCTTCGCGGCCACCTCATTGAAGAAAAAATCTTCGTCCAATACGAGGTGAGTAATCGCTGTCCTGATATCCAGAAGCTCTTATTGGTTATAAGAGACGGTGGCAGAAACATTATGTACAAAATAAATTACAAATAACGCGGAAAAACACACATAATAGTACAATTGGTTAGAGGGCTGTAAAACGACAGCCATCTTCTCCTGCACCATTATTCTACGGCGCCATACCTTCTCCGGCACCATTCCAGTGTTACCGAGGTGGTGCGCTCAGACCTGTGGCTCAGTAGACCGGCGAATCAGAGCGCCGGAGGGTAGCAACGGGAGGAGACGTGACAATTACAACCTGTAATTTAAATGGATTTTTATTTGGATTTCATGTAATGGACATACATAAAATAGTCCAAATTGGTGAAGTGAAATGAAAAAATTACTTGTTTCAAAAAATTCTACAAAATAAATAACGGAAAAGTGGTGCATGCATATGTATTCACCCCCTTTGCTATGAAGCCCCTAAATAAGATATGGTGCAACCAATTACCTTCAGAAGTCACATAATTAGTTAAATAAAGTCCACCTGTGTGCAATCTAAGTGTCACATGATCTGTCACATGATCTCAGTATATACAGTGAGGGAAAAAAGTATTTGATCCCCTGCTGATTTTGTACATTTGCCCACTGACAAAGAAATGATCAGTCTATAATTTGAATGGCAGGTTTATTTGAGCAGTGAGAGACAGAATAACAACAAAAAAATCCAGAAAAACGCATGTCAGAAATGTTATAAATTGATTAGCATTTTAAATTAGGGAAATAAGTATTTGACCCTCTGCAAAACATGACTTAGTACTTGGTGGCAAAACCCTTGTTGGCAATCACAGAGGTCAGACGCGCTGCAGGATTTCAGTCCTTCATGGCGTAGTGTGTTACCAATTGTTTTCTTGGTGACTATGGTTCCAGCTGCCTTGAGATCATTGACAAGATCCTCCCGTGTAGTTCTGGGCTGATTCCTCACCGTTCTCATGATCATTGCAACTCCACGAGGTGAGAATTTGCATGGAGCCCCAGGCCGAGGGAGATTGACAGTTCTTTTGTGTTTCTTCCATTTGCGAATAATCGCACCAACTGTTGTCACCTTCTCACCAAGCTGCTTGGCGATGGTCTTGTAGCCCATTCCAGCCTTGTGTATGTCTACAATCTTGTCCCTGACATCCTTGGAGAGCTCTTTGGTCTTGGCCATGGTGGAGAGTTTGGAATCTGATTGATTGATTGCTTCTGTGGACAGGTGTCTTTTATACAGGTAACAAGCTGAGATTAGTAGCACTCCCTTTAAGAGTGTGCTCCTAATCTCAGCTCGTTACCTGTATAAAAGACACCTGGGAGCCAGAAATCTTTCTGATTGAGAGGGGGTCAAATACTTATCTCCCTCATTAAAATGCAAATCAATTTATAACAGTTTTGACATGCGTTTTTCTGGATTTTTTTGTTGTTATTCTGTCTCTCACTGTTCAAATAAACCTACCATTAAAATTATAGACTGATCATTTCTTTGTCAGTGAGCAAACATACAAAATCAGCAGGGGATCAAATACTTTCTTCCCTCACTGTATACACCTGTTCTGAAAGGCCCTAGAGTTTGCAACACCACTAAGCAAGGGGCACCACCAAGCAAGCGGCACCATGAAGACCAAGGAGCTCTCCAAACAGGTCAGGGACAAAGTTGTGGGGAAGTACAGATCAGGGTTGAGTTACAAACAAATATCCGAAACTTTGAACATCCCACAGAGCTCAATTAAATCCATTATTAAAAAATTGAAAGAATATGGCACCACAACAAACGTGCCAAGAGAGGGCCGCCCACCAAAACTCATGGACCAGGCAAGGAGGGCATTAATCAGAAAGGCAACAAAGAGACTAATGATAACCCTGAAGGAGCTGCAAAGCTCCTCAGCAGAGATTGGAGTATCTGTCCATATGACCACTTTAAGCTGTACACTCCACAGAGCTGGGCTTTAATGAAGAGTGGCCAGAAAAAAGTAATTGCTAAAAAAAAAAGTAAGCAAACATGTTTGGTGTTCGCCAAAAGGCATGTGGGAGACTCCCCAAACATATGGAAGAAGGTACTCTGGTCAGATGAGACTAAAATTGAGCTTTTTGGCCATCAAGGAAAATGCTATGTCTGGCGCAAACCCAACACCTCCCATCACCCCGAGAACACCATCCATCCAGCATTGTGGTGGCAGCATCATGCTGTGGGGATGTTTTTCATCGGCAGGGACTGGGAAACTGGTCAGAATTGAAGGAATGATGGATGGTGCTAAATACAGGGAAATTCTTGAGGGAAACCGGTTTCAGTCTTCCAGAGAAAAGGTGGCTCTACAAAGTATTCTTTGGTGAGGTGAATAGTTATGCACACTCAAGTTTTCTTTTTTTTTTGTTTCACAAGAAAAATATTTTGCATCTTCAAAGTGGTAGGCATGTTGTATAAATGAAATGATATAAACCCCCCAAAAATCAATTTTAATTCCAGGTTGTAAGGCAACAAAATAGGAAAAATGCCAAGGGGGGTGAATACTTTCTCAAGCCACTGAATATGCAACCATCTACTGGTATAACATTGTTATTGAATGCCGTTCTAAAACTAGCTCTAGACTTTTTGGAAATGAAACCGGAAGCTGCAAAGCAACTCTAACGTCTGGGCATTAGTTGCTTGATTGACTAGCTAACTTCTACTAGCTACGTTCAGGTTCATGTCCTTTGCATATGCCACATTCCTGAGAAAAGTTTGTACACATAAAAAAGATCTGTAACCGAGTAAAGTGAGACATAAAGTAAGAATTGAACGTGTAAATGTTCATTCATAGTCGTAACATAGGTTTTGTACGTTTACAGATCTAATTTAACGGTTACGTTAAATGTTTCACGCATGGCTTTTCTAACGATCCTAACAATTTACGTATGGATTTTCTTACGATCCTAACGATACGTACATTCCACCTTTTGGCAGCTATTTGGCTCCATAGGAGAAACTGTAAAAGTGTCAACCTCAGGAGGAAAGGCGCTAGTACAGTCAATTCAAGAGTCCAGGGCGCGAATCAACGTCACATGGACTGCATTTTTATTGAAATAGGCTGCGAGAAAGTTTGCCAATGTAGCATATCTATAGTACCTAATGACTACGTCAAGCTTGTGACTCTACAAACTTGTTGGATGCATTTGCTGTTTGTTTTGGTTGTGTTTCAGATTATTTTGTGTCCAATAGAAATTAGTGGTAAATAATGTATTGTGTCATCATTTTCGAGTCACTTTTATTGTAAATAAGAATATAATATGTTTCTAAACACTTCTACATTAATGTGGATGCTAACTTGATTACAGATACTCCTGAATGAATTGTGAATAATGATAAGTGAGAAGGTTACAGAGGCATAATGTTAACCAAATGCTAACCTCCCCTGTTATTGTGATGTTGAGCAGTTACGTCTTGGGTGTATGATATTTGTGCGTCTGTAACTTTCTCACTGTTTTCAGCAAGTGGTATTTTTGAATTCGGTTTTCATATTGGCAGGTTTGCTAGTAATAAACTATTTAGCTATTTAATTAAATACCCTAACCCTACAGTTGTTACCTTGGTAACAAACCGACTTACTAGCTTAGCTAACAAAACCATCAGTCCTAGCTTGCTGTTATGAAAATCAAATTCAAGAATGCCAATAATGTTTTCAATTGGACTTTTGCTTTCAAAAGCAGCTCAAATATAGAACATGTAATAGCCATTGAATTACACTGTGCATTTGTCACGAGTGTCAGTGTAATGCAGTGGGTCGAAGTCAGGCGCAGGCACAGAACTCGAAGAAACATACTTTACTGAGAAATGAGTAAGAATACAATACAGACATCTCTCCACACAGGGAGGAACTAACCCGCTCACAAACGACACACGAAACGAAAACAACCACGCACAAAACACATTGGGAGCCACTGGGTTAAATAGGGAAGGCGGATTACAATAATGGGCAACAGGTGTGTGACAATAGACAACAGGTGCAACATAGAACATAGATCGGCAGCAGCTAGTTTTCCGGTGACGACAAACGCCGAAGCCTGCCCGAGCAAGGAGGAGGGGCAGCCTCGGCAGAATCCGTGACAGTACCCCCCCTGACACGTGGCTCCAGCCATGCGTCGACACCGGCCTCGGGGACGGCCAGGAGGACGCGGTGCGGGGCGAGTCGGGTGATTACGGTGGAAATCCCTCAACATGGAGGGATCGAGGATGTCCCTCCTAGGGACCCAGCACCGCTCCTCCGGACCGTACCCCTCCCACTCCACGAGATACTGCAGGCCTCCCACCCGACGCCTTGAATCTAAGATGGAACGGACCGAGTACGCCGGTGCCCCCTCGATGTCCAGTGGGGGCGGAGGAACCTCCCGTATCTCAGACTCCTGGAGTGGACCAGCTACCACCGGCCTGAGGAAAGACACATGGAACAAGGGGTTAATACGATACTCAGGAGGAAGCTGTAACCTATAACATACCTCGTTCAATCTCCTCAGGACTTTGAATGGCCCCACAAACCGCCAACCCAGCTTCCGGCAGGGCAGGCGAAGGGGCAGGTTTTGGGTCGAGAGCCAGACCCGGTCCCCCGGTGCATACACCGGAGCCTCACTGCGGTGAAGGTCGGCGCTCGCCTTCTGCCGCCCGATGGCCCGCTGCAGGCGCACATGGGCAGCGTTCCAGGTCTCCTGCGAGCCCCGAAACCATTCATCCACCGCAGGTGCCTCGATCTGGCTCTGATGCCAAGGTGCCAGAACCGGCTGATAACCTAATACACACTGGAATGGAGTAAGGTTAGTGGAGGAGTGGCGGAGTGAGTGTTGGGTCATCTCTGCCCAGGTGAGGAAAACCGAGCACTCCCCCCGCCGGTCCTGGCAATTCGACCTCAGAAACCTACCCACCTCCTGGTTGACCTGCCCGTTACTTTCAGGGTGAAACCCTGAGGTCAGGCTGACCGAGACTCCCAGACGTTCCATGAACGCCCTCCAAACCCTCGAGGTGAACTGGGAACCCCGATCAGACACCTCAGGTATCCCATAGTGCCGGAAGACGTGTGTAAATAGGGCCTCAGCAGTCTGTAGGGCCGTAGGGAGACCGGGCAGAGGAATGAGGCAGCAGGATTTAGAAAGCCGATCCACAACGACCAGGATCGTGGTATTCCCTTGTGAGGGGGGAAGATCCGTCACGAAATCCACCGATAGGTGGGACCACGGTCGTTGTGGAACGGGTAGGGGTTGCAATTTCCCTCTGGGCAGGTGTCTAGGAGCCTTACACTGTGCGCACACCAAGCAGGAAGAAACATAAACCCCCACGTCCTTAGCTAAGGTGGGCCACCAGTACTTCCCACTAAGACAATGCACTGTCGACCGATACCAGGATGACCAGAGGAGGGTGACGTGTGAGCCCAATAGATCAAACGATCAAGGACCTCCAACGGGACGTACACCCGACCCTGTGGACACTGGGGAGGAGTGGGTTTGTTACGCAACGCCCGCTCGATGTCCGCATCCACCTCCCACACCACCGGTGCCACCAGACACAACGCCGGAAGTATGGGAGTGGGCTCCACGGAACTCCCCTCCGTATCATACAGTCGGGACAGAGCATCTGCCTTAGCATTCTGGAAACCTGGCCTGTATGACAGTATTGACCACCTTGCCTGGCGAGGGTTTAATCTCTTCGCCGCCCGGATGTACTCCAGATTGCGGTGGTCAGTCAAAATTAGAAAAGGGTGGTTAGCCCCCTCAAGCCAATGTCTCCATGCTTTCAGGGCTTAGACCACGGCCAACAGCTCCCGGTCCCCCACATCATAGTTGCGCTCTGCCGGACTGAGATTCTTAGAAAAGAACGTACAGGGGCGGAGCTTGGGTGGTGTGCCCGAGCGCTGGGAAAGTACAGCACCTATCCCAGCCTCCGACGCGTCCACCTCAACCGTGAAAGCCAAGGAGGGATCCGGATGCGCCAGCACTGGAGCCGAGGTAAACAGGTTCTTCAGATGATTGAACGCCCTGTCCGCCTCCGCTGACCACTGCAGACGCACCGGTCCCCCCTTCAGCAACGAGGTAATGGGAGCCGCTACCTGACCAAAGCCCCGGATAAACCTCCGGTAGTAATTGGCATATCCCAAAAATTGCTGCACCTCCTTCACCGTGGTTGGAGTCGGCCAATTACGCACGGCCGAAATGCGGTCACTCTCCATCTTCACCCCAGACGAGGACATGTGGTACACTAGGAAGGAGATGGACTCCTGAAAGAACAGCCATTTCTCCGCCTTGGCATACAGGTCATGCTTCAACAGTTGTCCAAGTACTTTACGCACCAGGGACACATGCTCAGCCCATGTAGCGGAGTATATGAGAATGTCATCAATATACACCACTACACCCTGCCCATGCAGATCCCTGAAAATCTCATCGACAAAGGCTTGGAAAACTGATGGAGCATTCATCAACCCGTATGGCATGACGAGGTACTCATAGTGTCCTGAGGTAGTGCTGAAAGCCGTCCTCCACTTATCTCCCTCCCTAATACGCACCAGATTATACGCGCTCCTGAGATCCAATTTTGTGAATAAGCGCGCACCGTGCAGTGATTCCGTCATACATGCTATCAGAGGTAAGGGATAGCTGTACTTGACAGTGATCTGATTTAGCCCACGGTAATCAATGCACGGGTGTAACCCACCATCCTTCTTCTTCACGAAAAAGAAACTCAAGGAAACAGGTGAAGTGGAAGGCTGAATGTATCCTGTCTCAGAGATTCGGAGACATATGTTTCCATGGCCGCCTTCTCCGCCTGTGACAGAGGATACACGTGACTCCGGGGAAGTGCAGCACCTACCTGGAGATTTATCGCACAATCCCCCGGACGATGGGGTGGTAATTTAGTCGCCCTCTTCTTACTGAAGGCGAGAGCCAAATCGGCATACTCAGAAGGAATGTGCACTGTGGAGACCTGGTTTGGACTCACCACCATAGTAGCCCCTAAGGAAACCCCTACACACCTCCCCGAGCACTGACTGGACCATCCCTTGAGAGCCCTCTGTTGCCAGGAAATAGTGAGATCATGAGTGGTTAACCAGGGAAGTCCCAACACCACAGGATACGCAGGAGAATCAATCAGATAGAGACTAATCCTCTCCTCATGACCCCCCTGCGTCCTCATTAAGAGTGGTGCGGTAACCTCCCTTATTAGACCTGACCCTAGCGGGCGACCATCTAATGCGTGGACAGGGAAGGGCACCTTAACACGAACAGTAGGAATCCCTAACCTATGAGAATATTGACGATCAATAAAATTCCCAGCTGCGCCTGAATCTACTAGCGCCTTATACTGGGAATGTGGAGAAAACTCAGAAAACACAACCTCTATACACAACTGACCAACAGGGAGCTCTGGGTGAGTCGGGTGCCTACTCACCTGAGATGGTCGACCAGTGCTCTGCTTACTGCCTCGACTCCCTGGGGACCCTCCCCAGCACCGGCCCGCAGTGTGTCCTCTGCGTCCACAGTTGGTGCAGGGGACGGCCCCTCTCCTAGTCTCCCTAAGCGCAGTACCTCCGAGCTCCATGGGGGTAGAGTCAGAGGTGCTGGGGGATGGAATGAATGGGCCCCGATCAGAACGTCCGCGGGTCTCCAACAGGTTATCCAGCCTGATGGACATGTCCACCAATTGGTCCAGGTTGAGATTGGTATCCCTGCAGGCCAGTTCCCGCCGAACGTCCTCCCGTAGGCTGCACCGATAGTGATCGATCAGGGCCCTCTCATTCCATCCGGCGCTGGCTGCCAACATCCTGAACTCCAGCGCAAATTCCTGGGCGCTCCTCCTCTCCTGTCGTAGGTGGAACAGACGCTCGCCCGCCGCTCTCCCCTCCGGTGGATGATCGAATAACGCCCGGAAGCGGCGGGTGAAATCCTCGTAGCGGACTGATGCAGTGTAAATTCCTCCCCACTCGGCGTTGGCCCACTCGAGCGCCTTCCCCGACAGACAGGAGATGAGGGCGGACACGCTCTCGTATCCCGAGGGCGCCAGGTGAATAGTTGCCAGGTAGAGCTCTACCTGGAGAAGGAAACCCTGACACCCGGCTGGTGTATCGTCATATGCCCTCGGGAGCAAGAGCCGAATCCCACTGGGTCCAGGTGGCGAAGGGGTGGACTGTGGTATGGGTGGTAGAGTGGTTGGAGGAAGTGTGGGAAGGCCACCTTTCTCCCAACGGTCCATAGTATTCATCACCCTCTCCATTGCAGTGCCGAGAGCCTGGATGATACTCTCCTGTCATTGAAATCGTTCCTCCATCGATTCGGACTGACTTGCTGTACCTGCTGACTCCATAATGGTGTGTGGTTCTGTCACGAGTGTCAGTGTAATGCGGTGGGTCGAAGTCAGGTGAAGGACACAGAACTTGAAGAAACGTACTTTACTGAGAAATGAGTAAAGAATACAATACAGACATCTCTCCACACAGGGAGGAACTAACCCGTTCACAAACGACACACGAAACGAAAACAACCACGCTCAAAACACATTGGGAGCCACTGGGTTAAATAGGGAAGGTGTGATTACAATAATGGGCAACTGGTGTGTGACAATAGACAACAGGTGCAACATAGAAACATAGAACATAGAGCGGCAGCAGCTAGTATTCCGGTGACGACGAACGCCGAAGCCTGCCCGAGCAAGGAGGAGGGGCAGCCTCGGCAGAATCCGTGACAGCATTATAGCGAATTATACAAAGGGTGGGTCTAATCCCGGTGTCTATTCCACAAGTTACCACCGGCTAAATCTATGATGTTAAAATGCCTATTTACTCTGTTACTCCTGACTGCGCAATCCACTGTCTCATCAGCCCAGTCAGGCACTTTAAAAACGTTATCTCCACTATAAAAAGCATCTAGACATTATCTCACATTTCAATAGACTAACATTTAGTTTTCAACAGCGGAGATTTGTATAAACCTTGCTGTCTGTTGTTTCAATATTCAAATTTGATCTCCAGCTGTCCCATAGTAATGAACGTGTCGGGAGTTAAACTCCTGAGTGGCGCAGTGGTCTAAGGCACTGCATCGCAGTGCTAACTGTGCCTCTAGAGATCCTGGTTCGAATCCAGGCTCTGTCGCAGCCGGCCGCGACCGGGAGACTCATGGGCGGCGCACAATTGGCCCAGCGTCGTCCAGGGTAGGGGAGGGAATGGCCGGCAGGGATGTAGCTCAGTTGATAGAGCATGGTGTTTGCAACGCCAGGGTTGTGGGTTCGATTCCCACGGGGGGCCAGTATAACAAAATATGTATTCACTAACTGTAAGTCGCTCTGGATAAGAGCGTCTGCTAAATGACTCAAATGTAAATGTCGGGACAAGACATACAGGCAGGCAGCGTTTCTCAGCCAGTCGAAATCATGAATCAGCTGGCATCATTTCTATTGATATATACAAAGAAATGTCAATTGAAAAAAGGTCAAACGAAACGAAGTGCAGCTAGTTTGCAGTCTATTCAGCTTCAGTTTGAAGTGATTGTGTTAGCTGTGATGTTAGTACAGTAGGGCACATAGTATAGTATAGCACATTATAACATATTATATATGTGCACTTGTCCACTACCCACATTGTGGTCCTCTGTAGCTCAGTTTGTAGAGCATGATGTACTGGTGTGGTCAGATGACATGAAAATAGAGCTCTTTGGCCACGCACAACAGTGGTGGGTTTGGTGTAGAAAAACAGAAGCATATGCAGAAAAGTACCTCATATCTACAGTAAATATAGTGGTGTATCTTTGATGTTATTGGACTATTTTGTTTCCACTGGTCCTGTGGCCCTTGTTAAGGTCAACGCCATCATGACCTTTACCAAGTACCAGGACATTTTAGCCAAAAACCTGGTTGCCTCTGCCAGGAGGCTGACACTTGCTCGCAAGTAGATTCTTCAACAAGACAATAACCCCAAGCACACATTATAATCCACAAATAAATTGTTAAAAACCTGTATAAAAGACACCTGTCCACAGAAGCAATCAATCAATCAGATTCCAAACTCTCCACCATGGCCAATACCAAAGAGCTCTCCAAGGATGTCGGGGACAAGATTGTAGACCTACACAAGGCTGGAATGGGCTACAAGACCATCGCCAAGCAGCTTGGTGAGAAGGTGACAACAGTTGGTGCGATTATTCGCAAATGGAAGAAACACAAAATAACTGTCAATCTCCCTCGGCCTGGGGCTCCATGCAAGTTCTCACCTCATGGAGTTGCAATGATCATGAGAACGGTGAGGAATCAGCCCAGAACTACACAGGAGGATCTTGTCAATGATCTCAAGGCAGCTCGGACTATAGTCACCAAGAAAACAATTGGTAACACACTACGTCATGAATGACTGAAATCCTGCAGCGCCCGCAAGGTCCCCCTTCTCAAGAAAGCGCATATACATGCCCGTCTGAAGTTTGCCAATGAACATCTGAATGTTTCAGAGGAGAACTGGGTGAAAGTGTTGTGGTCAGATTAGACCAAAATGGAGCTCTTTGGCATCAACTCAACTCGCCGTGTTTGGAGGAGGAGGAATGCTGCCTATGACCCCAAGAACACCATCCCCACCTTCAAACATGGAGGTGGAAACATTATAATTTGGGGGTGTTTTTCTGCTAAGGTGACAGGACAACTTCACCTCATCAAAGGGACGATGGACGGGGCCATGTACCGTCAAATCTTGGGTGAGAACCTCCTTCCCTCAGCCAGGGCATTAAAAATGGGTCATGGATGGGTATTACAGCATGACAATGACCCAAAACACACGGCCAAGGCAACAAAGGAGTGTCTCAAGAAGAAGCACATTAAGGTCCTGGAGTGGCCTAGCCAGTCTCCAGACCTTAATCCCATAGAAAATCTGTGGAGGGAGCTGAAGGTTCAAGTTGCCAAACGTCAGCCTCGAAACCTTAATGACTTGGAGAAGATCTGCAAAGAGGAGTGGGACAAAATCCCTCCTGAGATGTGTGCAAACCTGGTGGCCAACTACAAGAAACGTCTGACCTCTGTGATTGCCAACAAGGGTTTTGCCACCAAGTACTAAGTCATGTTTTGCAGAGGGGTCAAATACTTATTTCCCTCATTAAAATGCAAATAAATTTATAACATTTTTGACATGCGTTTTTCTGGATTTTTGTGTTGTTACTCTGTCTCTCACTGTTCAAATAAACCTACCATTAAAATTATAGACTGATCATTTCTTTGTCAGTGGGCAAACGTACAAAATCAGCAGGGGATCAAATGCTTTTTTCCCCTCACTGTACACACATTGACTTGTTGCTACCAGATCCACTAAACAAAATCATCAATGTTTATTTCACGTTCATTATCCATTTGCTCTGGTGGTGTTAGCTACATTTGGCTATCACAGCAAATAACCACAGAGCTAGCGTGATGCGAAGGTAGAGAAAGATCAGCTTACCTTGTTAGCCAGCTAGATAGATTCATTTTTCTCACAACAGCCAACAATATAACTTAACTAAATGTAGCTAGCATACAAGTCCAATGTTTGATAGTCAGACATTCTTTACATCAAAAGTTAGCTAGCAGCAGTAATTACCACACTATCAACCCTTCTCTCCCCCCTCACCAATCATTCTCTCCTAGCTCTCCCTGTGCTTCCTCCAAATTGCCCACTTAGTTTCAATTAAGAAGCATACTGTAGTTTTAATGAACCGCTAGCTTATGCTAGGCATGTATTATTGACCTCACATTATGAGACCTAGTCCTAGATTCAATCAGATCAAGCGTTAACCTGTGATAGCAGACACCCGCATAGCAGATGTTTTGGCGTGTCAGAGGTGGAACTGCTTTGGAGCTGTCATATTCGGTGAGCAGCTGATTTTGCGATCATTGTCACGAAGCTACACCCGCCCCACTCCTGTTAGAAGTTGAGAATGAGTGTGTAGGCTATATTGAAATAATTACACGTAAATTGAAAAATTCCATAACAAAATAATGAGGATTTCTATCGTCCTAATCGAGGTGTAGATTACATCTCACATTCCAGTGTTCAAACTTGTAAACATGCATGGGATTTCTGTTAAAGTGGATTTTGTTTACATGTAGTAAAGCTATACTAGCGCTGACATCTTGTGTTGATAATGCTGATCTGCATATTATTACACCAGGATGATACATAACATGAAGCAAACAAACTGCAACTGTATTTTGAAATCAAATCAAACTAACATTTAAATAGTCCTTCTGCACACCCTCATGATAGTGATATTTGCTAATAATGTCTCTCTCCTGAGCATGTCATCCTTAAGGCCTACCTTCATTACAAGGGTAGGGCTTGCACTAATCCATTTCATGACGACATGTACAGTAGATGTAGAAGTCAAATCTGGTATCCTTCAATATGGTTAGCCTCATTAATTGTCTAATAAAAAAGAAAAACCCACACACTGATCTTGCCAGTATCAGCCTTTTCATTTTTTTTCAAGTTATTAGCAAATTATTCCCACACACATACATTATCTCGGATGTGTGAGTGCTTTTCCTATTTGTAATAGTATCATTTCAAATGGAGAAAACGTCTCAACAAAATGTAAACAATGTGTGAGGATTTACTAACCCTGTTTCAGTATGACAAGCCACATGTACAAGTACATTAGACATGCTGACGAGGCCAAAACTAATACCATCATATGTCTGCATTGGGCATGCATGCCATAAATAATCTCACATCCACAGTAAACAACGGAACCAAAAGGGTAGAGCACCGATAGTGGAGGCAAGAAAAAAAAATACCCTGGAGAGTGACCACATGTTGCCATCACCTCATGTTTCAGCATAATAATGCATGGCCCCATGTCGCAAGGATCTATACACAATTCCTGAAAACTGAAAATGTCCCAGTTATTCCATGGCCAGCATACTTGTCACGAGAATTTTGTTATCTCAATGGTTGAAGCCAACTACTTCTTAAGTCTTTTTTTTTTTTTTTTTTTTCTTTGGGGAAATGGATCAGCTTAATATTGCAGATAGATTGTATCTTCTATCAATGTAATTGTCTGCATCACTTCCAATCCCCCATTTTTTTATTTTTATTTTATTTTTATTTTTTTATATATATACTCCCCTTTATTACTTTTCAACCCCACCATCCTTTCCCTACTTGGAGTAAATTAGTGAACAACAATGCCCAGGTCTCTACTTCCGGTCTATACTTACTATCTACACCTTATGGACACAGTTAATTTTACAATAATTCTATTATATATATATATATATATATACATATACATACATACATATATATCATTATTATTATTATTATTATTTATTAATTTTTTGCTCCTGAACTACTTCTACTCTCAACCTCTCCGATCGTTTTCATGATGTCCATCCGGTTTGCTTCTATATGCCATATCTTTCTAACTGTGCTCTTTCCCAAAAGCTCCCAACATACAGCCTATATACTTATTATGGACACAGTATGCTTTACATTATTAGCTATCTTTGTTATTATTTGTTGTTATTTGTTATTAGTCCCATCCTTCAACTCTATTCAATACCTCCCATCTATCTCTTAACACCATCCATATCGGATTTCTATTTGCCATATATATTTCAACCGTGCTGTGATGTTTTACAATAATTCTGAACCTTTCTATTCTCATTGCTTCTACAGATTGAGAGTTAAAAATAAACAGCTTTGCTAAAAGTATTATTATATTATTGATTGATTGACTATGACTTTTCAGATCACCCAGTAATGCTATCTGCAAGGTTAGTTCCAGGTAAATATTGCAATCCTTTAGCCATTCCTGGACCAGTGTCCAAAAACAAGCTACAAATGGACAGAACCAAAACAAATGGTCCAATGATTCCGTCTCTTCACAGCAAAATCTGCAGAGCTGGGAAGATTGTATCCCCCATATAAATAACATTCTATTGGTAGCAAGGATTTTATATAGTAATTTAAATTGAAAGATTCTAATTTTTGAATCCGGTGTCGTTTTGCGTGTCAGTTCATAAACACTATGCCATGGGATCGGTACATCAAAGATCTCTTCCCAACTATTTTGCAATCTATATGGGACGGCTGTCAATCCTTTGGTCCTTAAGTGAAACTGATATATTTTTTTATTTATCACAGTTTTCCTTAACCAATTATGTTCTTTAATGCAAGGCCGACAGACAAGTTCCTTACTTTCTCCCCTTCCACTTTCCTCTTCCATTTTTGCGGTAATGCTGCCATTATTTGGTTGTAATTTTGGGTAGAGCAGACATTTCCATATGTTTTTGTTAGCTGCATGTGCGTCATAACTCCACCAGTCCTACCGATGATATCATTTACAAAGATTATACCTTTTTTAAACATTCTGTCAAAAAATAAAGGTTTTTGTCAATTAGTATATTTGAATTTAACCACAATATTTGTTGCATTATTTGTTCTGTCGTTTCTGGAGGATTAAATTGAAATTGCAACCAACTTTCTATGGCTTGTTTTAGAAATAGTGACATTTGGGAGATTATTTCCTTTTCAAATAACTGAAAGTGTGAGGTTGTAATCTGAATAAAGGGAAAAGGCCTTTCTTGAACATTGGGTGAGACAATCTTACTAATTTGCTTGAGAACCAGTTCGGATTTAAGTATAACTTTTGTAAGACTGAAGCTTTTAGTGATAGGTCTAATGCTTTAATATTTAATAATTTCTGTCCTCCGAATTCATATTCATTATATAAATATGCTCTTTTAATTTTGTCTGGCTTGCCGTTCCAAATAAAATTGAATATTTTTTTTCTCATATAATTTAAAAAACTGTTCGCTAGGCGTAGGCAAGACCATAAGCAAATAGGTAAACTGTGATAATACTAATGAGTTAATCAGGGTGATTTTTCCACAAATTGACAGGTATTTTCCTTTCCATGGTAGTAAGATCTTATCTATTTTTGCTAATTTTCTATTAAAATTTATTGAAGTGAGATCATTTATTTCCTTTGGGATATGTATTCCGAGTATATCCACATCACCATCAGACCATTTTATTGGTAAACTACATGGTAATGTAAAAATTGTATTTTTAGTGATCCAATACGTAATATAGTACATTTGTCATAATTTGGTTGTAATCCAGAGAGGTTAGAAAATGTATCTAGATCCTCTATGAGGCTGTGGAGGGATTCTAGTTGTGGATTTAAAAAAAACATGAATCATCAGCGTACAATGCCACCTTTGTTTTTAAGGTCTTTATTTCTAATCCTCTGATATTATTATTAGATCTGATTTTAATCGCTAACATCTCGATGGCCACAATAAATAGATATGCCGATAGTGGACAACCTTGTTTCACTCCTCTTGACAGTTTAAAACTTTCTGAGAAATAGCCATTATTTACTATTTTACACCTAGGGTTACTATACATGATTTTGACCCATTTTATAAGAGATTCTCCAAAATTGAAATGCTCCAGGCATTTATATATAAACCCCAGTCGAACTTTATCAAATGCCTTTTCGAAGTCTGCTATGAATAGCAGGCCTGGTTTCCCATATTTTCCATAGTGTTCTAATGTTTCCAATACTTGCCTTATATTATCTCCAATGTATCTTCCATGTAAAAAACCTGTCTGATTAGAATGAATAATATCCGGCAATACCTTTTTAATTCTATGCGCTATACATTTTGCTAGGATTTTTGCATCACAACACTGAAGTGTAAGGGGCCTCCAATTTTGTAAATGGACTGGATCTTTATATTTTCCACTTGTATCCTGTTTCAGTAATAATGAGATCAGTCCTTCTTCTTGAGTGTCAGATAATCTACCATTTACATAGGAGTGGTTAAAACATGCTAATAACGGTCCTCTTAGTATATCAAAAAAGGGTTTGGTATACCTCGACTGGTATGCCATCCAACCCTGGAGTTTTCCCAGACTTAAAGTCTTTAATTGCATCCAGAAGTTCCTCCTCTGTAATTTCACCTTCACATGAGTCTTTCTGTGTGGCTGTTAATTTGACATTATCAATAGAAAAAAAATCTCTACAATTAGCTTCAGTTAGAGGAGATGGAGGTGACTGAAAAGAAAACATATGCTTAAAGTACTTTGTTTCTTCCTTCAAAATGTCATTTGGTGAATCATGGGTGACTCCGTCAATTGTAACCAGTTTCATTAAGTTCTTTTGGTAGCATTCCTATGTTGAAGATTAAAAAAGAATTTTGTGCATTTTTCCCCATATTCCATCCAGTTTGCTTTATTTTTATAATATGTTACACTTGATCTTTCTTGAATAAGTTTCTCCATTTCTTTTTGTTTTTCCTCTAATTTATTCTGAGCCTCTATGTTACAGTTTTTATTGCCATCTATCTGTTCTGTTAGACTTTCTATTTCCTTTCTTAGTATAAACTCTTTTGACCTAAATTGCTTTTGTTTTCGAGATGAGTACTGAATTGCATGGCCTCTAAAGGCACATTTAAAGGTGTCCCATACAATAAGGGGATTCGCTGTACCTCTGTTATGTTGGAAAAAATCAGTTATAAATTCCTTTGTTCTAATTATAAATAAATTATCATCCAATAGGCTTTGATTAAATTTCCAATATCCTCGCCCACGTGGAAATTCAGTAAGAGTAATATATATGCCTATTACATGATGGTCTGACCGCATTCTGTCCCCTATCAACACTTTTTTACTTTTGGTGCCAACGAGAATGAGATAAGAAAGAAGTCAAGACGACTAGCTTGATTCAGTCTCCACCATGTATATCTCACTAGATCAGTATATTTAAGCCTCCATATATCTACTAGTTCTAATGTATCCATGACATTCACAATTTCCTTAAGAGCATGTGGGTGATTGTTTGTGGTGTGATTTCCTTTACGGTCCATTGAGCTATTTAAAACAGTATTATAATCCC